>NC_139523.1:11932273-12532273 GCF_947247035.1 Vipera ursinii | reverse complement strand
GGACAGGAAGGCCTGGAGGAACATTGTCCATAGGGTCGCGATGAGTCGGACACGACTTCGCAACTAACAACAACAACAACAACATCACAATTTTGATGGACCATAGTAAAGCTGGCCCTGTGTGTTGTATTACCAAAATAGTTGCCGTCAAGTTACATTCAGGTTGTGCTCAGCGTATAACAATGGTTTAGCCACCATTAGAAGTCACAACTGCACTTTGAAAAGTGAGTTATGATCATGGCAGCATCCCCGTGGTTATGTGATGAAAATTCAGGTGCTTGGCAAAGGCACATATTTACAACGGCCAAATTGACTGTTTTAATTAGAGGTAGGTCATTGTCTAAATTTAGTGATGAATGAAGGCAAATATACATGGGATAATGTTGCACGATCCAATCTGAGTTGGTCACTGGGACCAGAGATTGGTCCAAATTCACTTCTGGAATGTGACATCTTCCAATAGCAATAGCCGTAGCACTTAGACTTATATACACAGCCCTCTCTAAGCAGTTTACAGAGTCAGCCTATTGCCCTCAGCAATCTGGGTCCTCATTTTACCGACCTCGGAAGGATGGAAGGATGAGTCAATCTTGAGCTGGTAAGAATCAAACTGCTGAACTGCTGGCAGCTGGCAGTCAGCAGAATTAGTCTGCAATAGTGCATTCTAATCACTGTGCCACCAGGGCTCAGTAGAGAGACATTCCCTGAGGATAAGCTTCAGCGTGAGTCCGAAAACTCGGAAGACTAAACCTCTGGTCCCAATGACCGACCCAGATTGGATCCTGCAAATGTAGTGATGATTGGAAAAACCCTTATTGACCTTTTGCAGGAAACATCAAAAGTTATCAAATTGTTTTATCTCTATGTTCACTTTTTCTATATCCTCTCCTTCTGGATCCTGATAGCACCTATTTATTTATTAAATTATATACCTCCCGACTCTGCATATGTGCATGAGGTCTGCAAATCAATGGGTGGATAATAAAGATTACTTAAAAGTTTTCCTTAACATTGCCATTGATTTTTCTTTGGCTAGGCTAGGCCAAGGACCTTCTTCTGGAGATAAAATTTTGAACATTACCCACTTCTCAGTAAGTGGTTACAGTCACAAGGCATTAGCCATCTGTCCCTTGAACATTTGTCAAGGAGCCAGAATTAGACACAGAGCATCTCCAATGAGGAATGCTGTGGATTAGGGAAGAACCTCATGTTCAGTTTTTTTTTAAAAAAAAATCTTCTTCATATATTAAAATATCTTTGCAGAGGGCTGCTCCTGTTTTTTTAGTTTGCACCAATAATCCTGCATCACTTTCTTTCTCAAGGTACTATCTTGAGCACAGTACGTCAGGGCAGGCAATCCAGTGTTATATAGATTGTTCAGACTCCAGAATCCATATTTATTCATCTTTGTCTGTCGGTTACCATGACACATACAGCATGAGTATAAAGCAGGGGGTTGTGACAGGACACCAGACTGGCTACTTCTCTTCTGCATGCTTCTTTAGATGTCTTCATTTAAGCCACAGCCACGCACATAACAGAGGTAACATTTAAAGTGGAAGATTGCAGTGTATCCGTAAAGGAGAATATTTGTAACCCAGGATAGAAATGAGGGGTCCTTGTTGCTCTCTGAGCTTGGTTATTTTTCTTGCAGACGTTTCATTACCCAAACTAGGTAACAACAGGATGATACCTAGTTTCAGCAATGAAACGTCTGCAAGAAAAACAACCAGGCTCAGAGAGCCCCAAGGACCCCTCATTGCAGCAGTGCACGAATGGACAAAGAGGGAGCAGAAGAAAATGTAACGAGAATAACCACTTTCTACATACCAGCATACAAAAATGTAATTGAAATTCTACTTGGAAATGGCAATTATATGATGTCACAAAGGAAAAGTGCATAGGAGTATTTCACTTGCTTGAGTAGCCATTTGGTCCAGAGTTGAAAATTATATCTGAAAACAGCCTCTTCTCTGACCTAGTCTTTACAAGATCAAGAATACAAAATAAAACTCTGTCTGGCAAAAGAGGGGCAAGGGAAGACCCCTGACCCTCTGATTCCTCTTTGAGAGTTTAAAAAAAATCCTTCCCCAGTATGGTTGGTATTCAGATGAAAGATGCCTGAACCGTTGGTTAGACTGGGAAGTTGGAAGGACATCCCAAACCGAAGCAGTGGCAAGCTTCTTCTGCAAAGCTGCCAAGGAATATGCATGAAACTTGACTCAAAGGGCCTCAGGATCTTTTTAGTTACCACCAGGGCTTTTTTTCTCATAGAACGCTCAGAACGGAGTTCCGGCACCTTTTTTGGGATGGAACCTTGTAGGGTAGGCAAGGTGGGTTGTATGACATGTGTGAGTTCCGGCACCTTTTTCTTTTACAAAAAAAGCACTGGTTACCACTCAGAAGGTTCCTCCTCCTCCTCCTCCTCCTCCTCCTTGCACTTCTGCTTTTGGATCCCCTTTTAGCTTTTTTTTTTTTTAAAGCCCATTTATATCCCGCCCTTCTCCGAAGACTCAGGGCGGCTCACAATCTAAAGCACAAATCAATTTGTGCTTTGCCTTGTTTCTCTGCTAGGCTTCATCTAATCAAGAACATCAGCTGAGATGCTTTTTTTTTTGCTTAGATGGGACTGTAGTTCAATAGCAAGTAATGAGTTTTTCTCCACTTTTTGGTTTTGCATCTCTTTTTCCATGCAATATCTTTATTAAAGTTCAACATCAAATATTAAAATATAAACTAACGTAAAGGGAAATGGAAAAAAAATAAATTAAAAGTGAGAAAAAGCACAGATCAAAAAATTTATAACAGGAAAGGCCTCCAACTTTCTTTAATACCAAGATAAAACAATGCAACCACCTCTCTCTCTGAATTTAACGCCAATCTATAAAATATCTTAAAATACTAATAATCAACATTCTAAAAAACCTCCAGTATTCATAAAATATTATCCTGTTATTTTTATCTACAGTATGGTAAATTATCAATTATAAATAACCTTATATTTAAAAAGTTACAATATTTTTTTTTAGTTCAGTCCAATGTAATCCTTGGTTTTGCACCTCTTGAGTTTGTGACTGAACTCGTGACTTATAGGCTGACCCAGAAAATGCCCCCCCCAAACACCAGGTCTTTGGGGAGGGTGAGATTGCCTTTATATAATTTTGGCAAGCAAGTAGAACAATCTTGATTTATTATTTTCCAGATGTTCTTGATAAGGGTAACAGTTTGCTGATTCCTCTTTGCAGGCAGGTGGGTTGGTGGACAGGCTAGCCAAGGGTAGGCAACCTTGGCTCTTTTATGACTCCTGGACTTCAACTCCCAGATTTCCTGAGCCAGCATGGCTGCCTCTGGAATTCTGGGAGTCGAAGTCCAGGAGTCATAAAAGAACCAAGGTTGCCTACCCTGCCGCTAGCCCCAATTTCAAAAGACTTATTGGCATGATTTTTTTAAGCCAGGAGTGTCCAACCTTGTCAACTTTAAGACTTGTACACTTCAATTCCCAGAATTCCCCAGCCAGCATGCAATTAGGTTGCTTCAAGGTCATGCAACAAATCTTCTTAGTAAATCAGTTCATAACACTGGATTAAAAATAATAGCTAGGGAAGGTTTCCTGTTTTATTATTTATTTTGATTGGTCCTGAATCTCTCGGTTTAATTTCAAAGAAGACCTGTGGGTTCTAAGCTGTTTAAGAGAGTAAGACATTTTCCTCCCTATCCAAATTTTCTATTTCATGATGTCATATCTTTCTTTTTTGGTCCCATGACAGTAATTGAAAGACTGACGAGAGAACAACTATCCTACAGTGCAATTCCACTTTACAGAAGATATTGCAGAGAGCAGAAAAACACATTTGGGTTTATTTATGGGAGTTGAAGTCTTAAAGTTGCCAAGGTTGGATGCTCCTGTGTTATAGGGGAGCTCCATAGCTCCATCTCATTCAGGCACATTGAATCAATATGCTATTTGTGTAATGTGGGGGTAATTGTACTGTATTACAGAAACGTCACTGGTGCCATCAGCCTGTTTCTTGTAATGATATCCTGGCTTTTGATTGTTCTCTGAGGACTGATGCTCAACACGATGAAATCTTGAAGTCATGATCAGCCTGGGAGTAGAGATTCATTTCTTACCTGTCCAAATGTTATTATCCCATTCTTCCTTGGTGAAATAATTCACTTACACATTTTCTGTTGCTCTTAGATTTTTGCTGTAAAATGATGGTTGTTCATCTGTGGTGAGTTAGATTTCCTCTCTTCTTGATGAGTAACTTGAAAAAAATCTTGGTTTGTGTTTCTTTGTTTCCCCCTTCCTTCCAGATTATCAATGTATCAAAAATCAAATATGAGGAAAAGGTGTGTGATAATGTAGGTGAGGAATCCTTTTTTAATCAATTCATTTGCAAACCATACTTCAAGTAATTTGCCTTTTTGAGTTCTAAAATATACTTTTTTGCATCTGGGAGAAAAGGAAAAATAGGTCCAAATATATTTTCCTGCTCTGTGGAACCTCCTGTGTAATGTGGAATTGTATTGTGCGACAGTTACTCTCATATCATTCTTTCAATTACTGTCATGGGACCAAAAAAAGAGATACATCACATCATGAAATGGAAAATTTGGATAGAGAAGAAATTGTCTCTCTGTCTTATCACGTTAGAACCCACAGTTCTTCTTTGAAACTAAATTCAGAGAGATTCAGGACCAATGAAAATAAATAATAAAACAGGAAATATTTCCTATTGGTAGTTATTATTTTTAATCCAGTGTTATGAACTGGCTTATTAAGAAAATTTGTTGCATCACCCTGAAGCAGCCTAACTGGATGTGACTTTTCTTTTATAAAATGTGAAATATGTCTCAGTCTGCTTTAATGATATAGGGTAGTGATGATGAACCTTTTAGAGACCAAGTGCCCAAACTGCAACGCAAAACCCACTATGTATCATCGGGTGCTGGGTGGGCATGGCCCATTGGGTGGGTGTGGCTGTGGTGGTAACGGCAGACTGGGGGGACGAAAAAGTTCAATCAATCAATTCCAACTTTGCGAGATCTTGAAATTGATTGATTGATTGAACCTTTTTTTTTGCACACGGCGATAAAGGTCTAAAGCGAAAAGGTTTTATAAAACCCAGCTGAAGGCCTAGGACTGGGTTGATGGCGCGCATGCCCACAGAGAGGGTTTTGCGTGCCACAGGTTTGCCACCACAGATATAGGATATTTCTGGAATCAATTATTAGTAAAATAGCATTTCACCCCTCTTGTTTAGGGATTTCTTCAAGAACAGAACACTTAAGACATTTTCCATTTCATATAGCATTCATAGCATCATAGAATCATAGAGCTAGAAGGGACCTTGGAGGTCTTCTAGGCCAACCCCCTACCCAAGGCAAGAGTTCCAATTGTTGTTCAATCTTTTCTTGAAAACCTCCAGTGATGGAGCACCACAGCGTCGGGAAGCAAACTGTTCCTTCTTACACCAGATGTTGCTGATTCTCCTAGCTCAAACCCACTTAGAAAGATGATTGAAACTTATTTCAGCCAAGCATGATGAAACCATCATACCGGGGAGCAGCAAAATGAATAACTACATGGAACATACAACACTGTCCGTTTAAAACTTTCTTAATCCAAAAGGCATCACGGTGTTCTCCCGAAAGTTAACTGCATTTATTCTGGTCTTTAACCTCCAAAGCTCTTTTTTTTTCACTTGTATAAATTCCATTGTCTGTCTTCTCAGGATGTTATGCCTCTAACCCAATAGTTTGCATATAACCTCATTCAGGTACAAGTAATGAGCTGAAGCTGGAAGCTACCAACCAGCAATTTTCTACTAAAGTAATAACATCCACCCTCCCTTCAAGTTATGTTCAGTTATTTCACAAGCACACTGCATCAGGGTAACTTTAAGATATATCAAGTACTCCTTGACAGTTATCAAGTTATAAAAGAGACTGAAGAGGAATATCACTGTTGTAATGTAATGTATTTTGGTTATCTATGTTTTAAAGACATAGGCAGTTACTCAAAGGAACAATACTAAGCTGAGTATCTCAGCAGAAAAACTTAAATTTAGGGGAATTTGTCAAGATAGTAGCTAATGAAGGAAGAACTGGAAAGGACAAAGAACATCATGTCCTACAAAAAAATGGATGCTCTAGCAAATTTTAAACTAGGGAATATATAGGTTTGCCAGCATCATGTTACATTTTAGTGTGATTCCTGCAGAGGTAGACAACATCTGAAAAAACTGAGTTATCTAATTGCCTATTTACCATGTTTTTATGAAAAATGGTGGATGCAATTGCAGACTGGAAAGAGTGCTGGAAAAGGGTTTAAAGCTTGTTATTGAGGTATATCACTAAATTCACACTGCCAGGTTGCCCTTTCCACACATTCCGTCTGCTTACAGTTTTTAACAACTGTCAGCTTGTTGCCTTGTCTAGTGGTGAGCAAACTGTGGCTCATCTTAACCATAATGAGTGGAAATTAAAGACTAAGAAGAGCTTTGATGGAGAATGCAAAATGTTTTTCTAGACGAGCCTTTTATGACCCAATAGCTGATGAGTTGCATCCCCAAAGCCTGCAAAGACTTGAGGTTTTCTGCAGTCCTCTCTCATGCAATTGGGTTTAGGCCAGGGGTAGGCAACCTTGGCTCTTTTATGACTCGTGGACTTCAACTCCCAGAGTTCCTAAGCCAGCATGGCTGGCTCAGGAATTCTGGGAGTTGAAGTCCACGAGTCATAAAAGAGCCAAGGTTGCCTACCCCTGGTTTAGGCCAAAGGTCTATGGAGATTCTCAATCATCCAGGTCACGGTTGTCCCAAAGTTGCTTTTTCCAAAAGGCAATTGGACTTCCTTGCCTTTTTTCTTGAAAACGTTTTGCTTTTCAACCAAGGAGCTTCTTCAGTTATAACTGAAAAAGCTGCTTGGATGAAAAGCAAAACATTTTAAAGATAAAAACCCCAAGAGAGTTCAGTTGCCTTTTGGAAAAAGCACCTTGGGGGCTGGGTTTAGGCCCTGACATCCTGATAGTGTCAACAGTCCTGGGGTGGGGACGGAGCTCACAAGAGAATGACAATGTGACGAGGTGTCTCCATTGTTTATATCTGGTGCCCTCTTAACCTTTTCCATAATGACATTAACTATTTTAATTTTTTGAATGTTTTTAAAATTGTTTTAATGGGCTGTTCGTATGCTGCCCAGAATAACTTTACACGAGACAGGCAGCCGTCTAAATATAACAAATAGGTAAATGCATTTATTTAATGGCCATCAGTGGATTTGATGGCAGAAAATTCCATTATTTAAATATGCATACTGTAGTAGGGACAAAGCCACAGAAAAGGCAAGAGCTAGGCAATTCAGTTGATCTAGAATAGGGGTCTCCAAACTTGGCAAACTTGATGCACTTCAGACTAGTGGACCTCAGATCTTAGCATGGCTGACTGAGGAATTCTGGGAGTTGAAGTCCACAAGTCTTAAGCTTGCCAAGTTTGGAGACCCCTGATCTAGAAATTAAGTAGGATTAGTTAGCTCTTGCAAGGGGAACTCCCTGGATGTTTTATGGTTATTGGCTAGTCTGGGTTATCAAAAAAGCCTTTGGGAGAAATAGTGGTAAATCCCTTTCTGCATCTGCCAAGGAAGCAACATAGATATGTCCACTCAAGTTATCAAGAGTTGAACTCAATTCTAAGCCACCTTTACTTACGTCTGTTGTGATTCAGGGTCAGCCTGTGGGTTCGGTAGTTGGGTCGGACGACTCAGAGGAGGAGGAGGAGGATGAGGAGGAGGGGTTGTTGAAGAGCTTGATGAGAGCCCCCAGCCAGGCCCCTCTCATCTGGTCACGACGCAGACACAGCTGTGTGAGCCTGACAGCGTGGATGAAGATGACCCACAGCTGGCCCTGTTCAAGGACGCCCGACGCAGGAGGCAGTCAATCAGGAGTAAACAGAGGAAGGCAATGGGGCTCCTCAGAAGGAGGCAGAGAGAAGCCACGCCCTGAACTGTATTTAAGGGGGAATGCGTGGGAGGGCTGGTTTGCTGAAGGCAACCGCTTGAAAAGCTCCTGTTTCTTGGTTTGTGTCTTGTTCTATTTGTTTTTGTAGCAATAAATTTGGCAGGCGTAATTCCAGCCTCTTGCCTTCTTGAAAAAGGGGTTGTCCCTGCCTTTTCTGCAGGGCCGGTAGCAGGCTGGTACAGAACAACGTCTTCCTTTATTCTTTCAGTTCTTTATTCTTTAATTCTTTCTTTATTCTTTAAGAAGAATATCAATGCTCTTTATTCCTTTATTCTTGAAGATGCCATCAGGGAATGAGCACAGGAAGAGGTGCCCATAGCACGGTAGGTATTTTATGACCTTTCTTGCCCCAGTTGTTAAGTGAATCAATGCAGTGGATAAGTTAGTAACCCGGTTGTTAAGTGAATTTGGCTTCCCCATTGACTTTGCTTGTCAGAAGTTCACAAAAGGGGATCACATGACCCTGGGACACAGCCAGCGGTTATAAATATGAACCAGTTGCCAAGCATCTGAATTTTGATCCCATGATGATGGGGATGCTGCAAAGGTCATGACTGTGAAAAACGGTCCTAGGTCGCATCTTTCAGTGCCGTTGTAACTTTGAACAGACACTAAATCAACTGTTGTAAGTCAAGGACCACCTTTACGGGGCTTTTAGTCTAAAAGCAGAGAAGGACTACAGGTGCTGTTTCTTTTTTAGAAGAAATCAACCAGTTCTGTAACAAACAAGTTTGTGAATGCAGGCCTTATAAATATGAACATGTATATCGGTACATTGTCATCATTCTATCAGCTGGATAAGTTTCACTATTGTGGAAAAACCTTGTGCACGATTATCTTGCCTGATAGCTTCATGAATGGCTTGAATGCACTAAGGAAAAAAAGAAAATAAAAGTAAACAGGAATAAAGAATGGATGGAAGGAGCTGCTTTGTAAACACTTACAATTCTTTATCTCCCTAAGGTTTAATTTGTTTAAGTGAAAGTTGAAATCCCATCAGAATGAAGGGAGGCCTGGTTGAGAAAAAGATCCAGACATTACACTGTACATCTTATGGTGGGTTTTCCTCCCCTTATTTTCTTGTCAAGAAGGACACACTCCTGACTCCCAGTTCCAGTCATTAAAAGGAAAAACTTTTTTTAAATGTTTTGAAATTTTAAAAAGCAGACGTGTTTGCAAATCTAGCAACCTAGGGTAAATTAACGATTATGTTTCAGGCACTGTGATTCTTGTTTTTGAAAAAAGGTATATCGATTAAATTGCTGCATCTCTGCGTCAGTCGATGCCAGATTCCATAATTCCTTTTTTATTTGCTTGCTCTTTTACTTTTGCACAAACCAGTGCAAAACCAATTCCATTATTTTTCAACAGCTGGTTTTAATGCTTGTCTTTTTTAAAAAAAAGTTTCTTAAATAAATGCCATCAAACCCTTAATAAACAGAAACCACTTATTAAAGCCAATCCTAATTTTATTTATTTATTTACATTTAATATTCTGCTCCACTGTCAAGTACTGTATATATAATACCGTAGGGTCAGAATCTGAGGGTCAGCTGACAAAATGGAAATGACACTAGAAAAAAATTGAACAAGGTCTATATGTCAAATCCAGCAAAGCAGAGAACTATAAAAGGTCTTTGGTATTAAGAACTGCCTCCCAAAGCCTCATCTTAAGGTGAAGATTATGGGAGAATAAATGCAGATGGTGTTTGCTTGTTTATTTGTTTAAAACATTTATACAGTATAGTCATGTAAATATATTCCTACAGTTTCAATTAACTCTTGCGCATTTCTTTTGCAAATCTTGATTTGCAGAAAATCAGTGATAATATCTGCTTGACTTACAGAGACAGAATATTCTGCCTTTTTACGCAATGAGTTAGTAGATAATTTTAGATCTACAGAACGAAGGGGGGTATTTCGGTTTAATGCGTATTAATATATTTCACATACAGGTAGTCCTCGACTTACAACACTTCGCTTAGTGACTGTTCAAAGTCACAACAGCACTGAAAAAAGTGACTTATGACCAATTTCCACACATACAACCGTTGCAGCATCTCCCAGGCCATGTGATCAAAATTCAAGTGCTTGGCAACTGGTTCATACTTATGACGGTTGCAGTGTCCTGGGGTCACGTGATCCCCTTTTCCAATCTTCCGACAAGCAAAATCAATGGGGAAGCCAGATTCACTTAACAACCATGTTACTAACTTAACTGCAGGAAATCACTTAACAACTGTGGCAAGGAAGGCTGTAAAATGGAGCAAAAACCACGTAACAACTGTCTTGCTGAGCAACAGAAATTTTGGGCTCGGCTGTGGTCATAAGTAGAGAACTACCTGTACTTCAGAATGCGATAAATCAACTGTGCTGCATTTGGTAAAGCCCTCTGTATCCTGTGTAAGGCCCAAAGTCTTTCCTGATACACCACGTTCTACAGAACTGGGGATCACCAGTAAGAAACTACTGGAAAGAAACTTTGCCCTACAGGTTGCTGGCTGTCAGCAATTAATTATTCTTAAAAATGGAATGCAGAAAATTTGCCCAAGGATAAGATAGTATTGAGAGCCAAACACGCCTATAATTATCTTATGCAATTAAGCATAACTGTTGACAAAATTCAGGGTTGCTGGAGTGATTCAGCCAGTTTGCACCACTTTGGCAGAACCGGTAGCTAATTTTTTTGTTGCCCAGGCCCAGAATGGACTTCCAGAAGCAGCATCCACACAGAGAAAAAGTTGTTCACATATTTGAATCCCACCACTGGCTGACAGCCTGTTTGGTCTAGTGATTAAGGCACAAGGCTAGAACTAAAACGCTGAGTTTTAGTCCTGCCGTAGGCAGCACAGCACAGCCAGCTGACCTTGGGCTAGTTGCTCTCAGCCTTAGAAAGAAGATGACAAGGGCACACCACTTCTGAAAAACCTTCCCAGAAAAACTGGAGAGACATGTCCAGGCAGTTGCCAGGAGCCAAGACTGACTCCTGTCAGTCAAGAAACGTGAACAAAAAATAAATAGTGTCAGAGACACTGAGTCTATCACTTGGTGGTGGGATTCTAATATGTGAACAACCGGTTCTCTGTGTGGATGCCGCTTCCGGAAGTCCGTTCTGGGCCTGGGCAACAAAAAATTAGCTACCGGTTCTGCCAAACTGGTGCAAACTGGCTGAATCCCACCGCTGCTATCACTCCAGCGTGTCGGATTTTGTCAACAGTTATGCTTAATTGCATAAGATAATTATAGGCGTGTTTGGCAGTACCAAAGCAGCTCAGAAAAAAAAGAAACAGATAAAAAAGCAGCCATTGTTTCGTTTGAACGCTAGATCTTTACAAGTGGCCACTTTAAACAGTTCTGTATATATTAGGATCAATCAAAGTTCAGTTATCCTTGATGGAAAGTGCTGTGCTGTATATAGGTATTGTTTGTGTAGCATGGCAGGAAGTGACAAGCTGAAAAAGTCTGAAATGAAGGCTAAACCGGATCGTCTGGTTTGGCTGAAACAAATTTGTGATCAGATGCAGAGATACCACATCACCTGGGAGGTCTATGCGCTTGTAACCAAAGGATCAGGGCCACGGTCCTCTCTCCTGAAAATGATATTCAGTGGAAAATTCAGTAAGCATACTGGCCAAGGGTGTTATAAGCCTACTATACTGGCCAATGCAGCCCTGGCCTGGAGAAAGATCTATTCTAGTTTTTCCCATCAAATTGACTTTTTAGATCGACTCAAAGATGTGGAAGCTAAGGTATCCCTGTCTGGCAGGCACCAAGAAAGCTACAGGGGAAGAGCAAAGAGACTACAGATAGTCCTCAACTTACAACAGTTCATTCATTCATTTATTTATTTATTTATTTATTTATTTATTTATTTATTTATTTATTTATTCATATATATATGTGTGTGTATATATATATATATATATATATATATATAGAGAGAGAGAGAGAGAGAGAGAGAGAGAGAGAGAGAGAGAGAGAGCGCAGATCTACAGTTGCATGATTGATTGTGGCCACTTTCTGGTGTTTTTGCCCTCCCTTTTCTCAAATGTCCCTTACCTGGAGACAGAGAGGCCTGTGGGCACCATTTTGCCTACCTCTGTTTATTCAGTATTCTCCATGGGGAAATGTTCCCTTGTACAAAAGAAAAGATTGGAAGTATAGTAGGTTGTTCTGTAAATCTCTTTCATCTGCCTCTTTGCTATTATTTGCGCTCTCATCAGGATTTTCCTTTCCTTAACACTTGCTGGGGAAACACAATTGCTCAGAGAGTCCAATTTACTCTCTAAGGTTACTGCCAATGCCAGAGCAATTCCTCATCTTCAGTGGGGGAGCCATAATTCATTCCAAGTTGCAGGAGAGAATTTTAAGGAGCAGAGATCCTACGTAGTAGTAAAATCCTGAGAGGGTCATTGCTGTTTTAAGCCTAATTCTTATATATATCGGAGGTGGTAACCCTTTGAGAGCTGTATGCAATGAAATTTCATTTTGATGTATGCCGATTGGTGTACATTCAAAGTGACAACAAAGTTATCATTATCATTATCATTATCATTATCATTATCATTATCATTATCATTATCTACCAATATTAGAACAATCTACAGGTAGCCCTTGACTTGTAACGGTTGATTTAGTGACCTTTGAAGTTACAACAGTAGTGAAAAAAGTGATCCATGACCATTTTTACTCTTATGACCATTGCAGCATCCCCACAGTCACGTGATCCAAATTCAGACACTTAGCAACAGACTCTTATTTATGACATTTACAGTGTCCTGGAATCTTGTAATTATTTTTTGGCGACCTTATGACAAGCAAAATCAATGGGGAAGCCATATTCACTTTACAACCGTGTAATTTAACAACTGCAGTGATTCACCTAACAATTGTGGGAAGAAAGGTCATACAACGGGGCAAAACTCATTTAACAACTGTCTCTTAGCAATAGAAATTTTGAGCTCAGTTGGTTGTAAGTCAAGGATTATCTGTAGTTAGATTTTGCTATCCAAGCAAAATGTTATCAAGCTTTAAATCCTTATAGTTCTCAGAGGTTAGAAGTCAGTATTTATATTATCAGCTATGCAGCAAAATCCTAAACTTTCTGTTATACAGAAATGAAAACTTGTTAGGATGGAAAAGTTCATAACTGTGTTAAGTTTTAAATTGCTGAGTATCTGGATTCCTGTCATGAGTTCTGGTTCCTCTCAAAGGCTGATCACAGAAATAGCTTAATCTTTAGGTATTTGTTTATGGTTTTATATCTTGCTTTTTCACACACATTTTAAGTGGTTGATAAATTAGTGAGACAAATCAGTAAAAATACCTTGATTATGTCCCATCAAGTTGTTGTCTACTCTTAGTGACCACTTAGTTCAGGGGTCTTCAAACTTGGCCCTTTTATGACTTGTGGACTTCAACTCTCAGAATTCCTCAGCCAGGCACGCTGGCTGAGGAATTCTGGGAGTTGAAGTCCATAAGTCATAAAAGGGCCATGTTTGAAGACCCCTGACTTAGATTTTCTCCTACCTGCCTGAACCTGGACCTTCAGGTCTTCCAACAGCACACTTATTGCCACTGTATAGGTCAGACATGTCAAACACAAGGCCCGGGGGCCGGATCTGGCCCGCGAAGTGGTTTCATGTGGTTTCATGTGTATATATATATATATATATATATATATATATATATATATATATATATATATATTACAAAATTGAAATATGTACAGTTAAACAGATCTTGCCCAGAAACTAGCAACATTAATTGCATACTTCTCCATAAAGACTGCAGAAGATATAGGCAGGAAATTCATAAATAAACCAGTGAAAATTCACACTCCACAATCTGGTGTGTGCCAAAATGCATCTAGAGAGAAAGGGCACTGATGGAAGAAATATGCATAAAACATGCCTATAAATTTTATAGAGACTCTGTTAAAAATTCACAGCAAAATGTGGAATGGAGCCAACATGAACTTAAGTTTGGGGGAAAAAAAGAAATGAACTAAAAAGTAGTGTTTCCAAACTGGCAATTTCCAGGGCCGTGAATTTCAAATCCCAGAATTCCACAGCCAGCAAAGCTATGGATGAGAATTCTCAGAACTGACTTCTGCATACCTGGAAGATGCCAACAATGGGGAACATTGGACTGAAGTTAACATAGCAGCTTTGAATTTAGCTTAGCTGAGATGCCCATTCTGGATAACAGTTGCATCCATTAGTTTGAGACTTTGTGTCTTGGTACCAACAAAGAGGAGGGTCTCTGGGCCAGGGCCAAGGCAGTGGGGGCCGTTCCTAATTCTTACTTCCTAATTCCTCTTTAAAAATACAAGCACTGATTTAAGATAACTCATGATACACATTTCCAAATGCCTAAGCAGGTTACTGCGGAGACATACTTGAATTTAGGGGCCTTAGTAGTTTGAAGGTTCAGGTATTTACTTCTTCAAAAGGTTGGGCTTATGTTTAAAATGAAGTTTGACTTTAGCAAATTGTTTGCACAGCTGGAGCCTCAAATCTAGATATCTCCAAGAAGTTAGATGTCCAGCTCAGGTGTGGAGAGAAGTGGGGAGGGGGGGGGCAAAGTATTTCAAAGGAACTCTGCCTTGTTTAAATCAGATGAAGTTTAGAAATTCCTGATACAGTTTTCAAGGTTCTTTATTCAGCAGAACTAGTATTAAAGAAACTACAGTCTTAACCAGTGCTTCTCAATCTTGACAACTTAAAGATGTGTGGACTTTGACTCCCAGAATTCCACAGCCATCTGGGAGTGGAAGCCCACACATTTTCAAGTTGTTCATGTTGAAACATTTCTTTCTTTGTTTTTGCTAGTCCTGTAGGGCTTACAGTATTACTATTTAGACAATAGAGCTAGCCCCACAAATGCTAATCTGGCCCTCCCCATTTTGGAAGTACAATAGTTCTTTCCAATGGTTAGGCATACAGATAAAGAAATAATTGTGATTAGTAAGTGGTTGTAAATCAATACACATTACTAGGAGGAAAAGAGATATATTGTCACATGCATAAAAACAGATAACCTTCAGCTCACTCTGGTGGGTGTAGAAAAACTTTGGCTGTTTTAAAAGTAGGAACTTTTAGTTTTCATTTATTCATTTTATATGTTCAGAAGGTGGGAAGAGATGACAGGAAAACCAAAGATCATGGTTGACTGGGGAATTCTGGGAGTTGACTTCCCTAAGTCTTAAAGTTGCTAAGGTTGGTACTCTTTATCTAGGTATTTGAAACACAGGACCATCTGTTCCAAAATTTTATATTTCTGTAAATCAAATAAAAACTTTCTAGCTAGGGATCTGCGCTAGGTGTAAATGGCTTTTGACCAAATTTTGGAGTCTAAAAGATGTTTACTTCTCTGTAAAGTGAGTGAGTTATGTATAAGCAGGGCTTTTTTTCTCATAGAACGCTCAGAACGGAGTTCCGGCACCTTTTTTGGATGTAACCTTGTAGAGAGGGCAAGACAGGTTGTATGACATGTGTGAGTTCCGGCTCCTTTTTCTTTTACAAAAAAAGCACTGTGTATAAGTGAAGCTTTTACCCATTCTTCAAAGTGGGCATGGAGATCTTAATGCTATTATAATTGTTATTTATTTATTTTATTTTATGGCTTGTAATAATTTGAATAACTGTACATTTGTAGCATTCTGGAGCCATCTTGTGATCTAATTGTATGAATATATTTTCTTTTAAGAATTTCCCTTCGTCTTTCTTTTAAATAGTCAGCATTTTCTCTCCAGGATCTGGACAATTCTATAATTTCATTCATTCATTCATTCATTCATTCATTCATTCATTCATTCATTCTTAAAATCCTACCTTTATTATTTTTTATAAGTAAATCAAGTTAGCAAACACATCTAATACTCCTTCCTTCTCCTATTTTCCCCACCACAACGACCCTGTGAGGTAGATTGGGCTGAGAGAGAATGATTGGACCAAGTCACCCAGCTGGCTTTCATGCCTAAGGTGGGACTAGAATTCACAACCTTCTGGTATCTAGGCCAGCACCTTAACCACCATACCAAACTGACTTTTCTGTAACATGACATGTGAGCATTTTAATTTTTAAAAGTTAAGAAGGGTTCCACATTTTATTTCAAATAAAGTTTGGTTCTTTTTAATTTATGAGGGCAGCCTATCTCAAAGGGTAGACAGGAAGATCTGAATCTCTAGATGGATATCTCTACACTTTATGCATAGCTCTACAACTTTTGTGTTTTTTACCTTTGAATGTAATACAGTTTGTGAGAATGCAATGCCTCTCAAACATTAGGGATAAGGGATGTATGCCGGATGGAGAGCCCTTGGAAGAAAGGTGAGGCCATCAGAATTACAGGTAGTCCTCAAATTGGGACCAGAATTATTAATGAGTCGTGCCTGATTTTACCACCTTTTTTGCCATAGTCCTCCTTGGCAACTTTAAAATTGTTGGACTTCAACTCCCAGAATTCCCCAGGCAGCATGGCTTAAAGCAGGGGGTCTTCAAACTTGGCCCTTTTATGACTTGTGGACTTCAACTCCCAGAATTCTTCAGCCTGGCTGAGGAATTCTGGAAGTTGAAGTGCACAAGTCATAAAAGGGCCAAGTTTGAAGACCCCTGGCTTAAAGGTATCGAGATTGAGAAACACTGAATCAGAGAGCTACTTCTTCTTCAATGTAATTTTTTTAACATAGATAGGAAAATAGTGGCATAGGTCACTACCATGTATGCAGTCTACATTCAGGTCCATTTTATAGACGAGACCCATAAGCCGGGCATTGTTTCCATGACTTCTTATCTCTTTCAGTAGAGTGTTTTCTGTTGACATAAGGCAGGAAACAGCCAAGGCAAATGTTTAGGTGTGTTACATTTTCTGAATGCACAAATATTTGCAGAAGGGACTGAAATGGTGCTCAGTGGGGGAGCAGCTGCCTGACCTGCCATTTTCACTGGGGAAAGGTTATACTTGCCTTAGGAAGAGGACTTTTTCTTTTTTAAACAGGGCACCAGGTAGCAGGTATGTAAATTAAGCCTGAGTTCTTGTAACTGGTGCAGTCCTGCCTGCAGAGTCCTTTAGAAGGTCAGGTCTACGGGAGATATATAGATGAGCAATCCAATTTCTATATATTAGCAAACTCATCCTTGCTCAGTGTATCTGGGGCAACATCAGAGCTATTTCTGGGTTTACTTCGTTGAGTACAGAAGGAGCCACAGACAAGGTTTGGAAATTTAGCATTGCTAGCACACTGCTTTTGACCCTGGGATTGAACTTGTACCTCCTTCTCTGATTTTTTTTTCAGAATTTTGTTCTCTCCTTTGGTTGCATCTAGCACCGTGGTGGCGAACCTATGGCACGCGTGCCAGAGGTGGCACACAGAGCCCTCTCTGTGGGCACACACACTGTCGCCCCAGTCCTAGGCCTTCAGCTGGCTTTTATAAAACCTTTTCGCTTTAGGCCTTTGCCACCATGTGCAAAGAAAACAAAAAGGTTCCATCAATCAATCAATTTCAACTTCTTACAAAAAAAAAGATCTCACAAAGTTGGAATTCATTGATTGAACTTTTTAGTCCCACCCAGTCTGCCAATACCACCGTAGCCACACCCACCCAATGGGCCACACCCACCCAATGGGCCACGCCCACCCAGCACTCGACGATACATAAGTGGGTTTTGGGTTGCAGTTTGGGCACTCAGTCTCTAAAAGGTTCCCCATCACTGATCTAGCAGGTTGTGCTAAAGCAGGGGTCCCCAACCTTGGCAACTTTTAAGACTTGTGGACTTCAACTCCCAGAATTCCCCAGCCAGCATGGGGGTTGAAGTCCACATGTCTTAAAGTTGCTAAGGTTGGGAACCCCTGTGCTAGAGGTACAAGTCTACTTAGTTAGTGTTTCTCCTCTTCTTCCCCTTCCTTCTTCATAATATTAAAACCAAACACTTATGAACTCTATTTGAAATACTGCCCTACGAGGCCTGGAGATATAAAGCGATTGCTGAAATTGAAACATACTTAAACAGTATTTTGACAGCCCCCTTTGGAATATTTTATGTGAATAAAATAAAATATTTTATGTGAATAAAATAAAATATTTTATTTAGAATGTGAATCACTAGGATGCAGCTAATTAGATGCTGGAAGCATCTGTAACTTGTATCCTACCTAAAATCGGAATAAAGGAATATTTTATTTTATTCATTTCGGATGCCACTGAATCCTAAACTGACTCTGATCTGATTATCAGCTCTTTTATGGTATATTGTAGCTCCTGTTATATCTTCAGACAGTTTTGGGAAGAGGGATCCCTGGTGCTCTCTGAGCTTGGCTCTTTTCTTGCAGACGTTTCATTACTCCAACTTGGTAACCCATCATCAGCACTGCAAGAAAACAATGTCTGCAAAAAAAAACCAACCAGGCTCAGAGAGTATCAAGGACCCCACATTTCAACCCTGAGCTACAAATATTCTCCTTTATAGGATTAGAAGAGAGTGGATAGCAAAACCTTATCTTTCTTTTTTTAAGGGTTTTAAAAGGGACTTGATTTTGCAGTCCTAAGGCTGTAGCATTTTCATTACAAAATAAACTTTATTTGGATTCTGGAGTCAGCATCTGAAAGCAAATCTGGTTCCCTGTGATATTGCACTGTTCTGGATGTAATGTTAAGCTAAAGAACTATTTTTCAAACTTGGCCATTTTAAGATGCATAGACTGGGGAATTCCGGGACTTGAAGTCCGCACATTTTATAAATTGCCAAATCTCTGAGAAACACTAAGCCAGGATTTTTTAATAATCTGGACTTGTCCCACTAACCACATATAATGCTGAATATTTATTATTTAGTATAATAATAACACCAGCTGCCTGCAATTAGTGCAGGTTCACATCCCACCAGGCTCAAGGTTGACTCAGCCTTCCATCCTTCCGAGGTAGGTAAAATGAGGACCCAGATTGTTGGGGGCAATTAAGCTGACTTTGTAATAATGCCGCTTGGGGGGTGTATGAAAGCCCTAATAAGCAGGCATATACATAGAATGAAGGCTACTGCTGAGTCTTCGGAGAAGGGCGGGATATAAATGGAATTAAAATAAAGATAAAAATAATGGTGTGGCTCATACATTCCATTAAATGGAAAGCAAGCAAACTCCAATGTTACAGTTAGATGCTATCCATTAAACAAACAAGCTAGGCTTCCTTTAAAAAAGTTTTTTAATGAATGATTATGTTGCATGTATCATTTAGTTGCACTTTTTCCCCCTTACTCCCAGGACACCTAATTTTCTCAAGTGGAATGCACTGCCGCAACTGTTGCTGTTAACCAGTAGATATTCTTTCGACACTAAAGCAAAGGTTTTTTTTTTTTTGCTTCAGCAACAAGGATTTTATGCTGTATTTTACCTTGGCTAATCCATCACTTCTGGCCTTGCCTTTCTTGGATCTGACACACACATAAAAATAGATGAAGCACGTTTCCCTGTTTTCCCCGCCACTCTTGTGAGGAAAGGGAGATTTAATCCTTACCACTTTTTTTGTCAATGCCTTTTTCTTGTCCTTCCAAATTCCTGAACAGCTTTGATAGGATAAGACATTTTTGGCTCGTGAAACATAAACAGGCGTCTCTCTTCAGCTGTCCAACCAAATGGAGCATCCTGTTTCTTTTGTTAGCCAATGCAAAATATTTTTGAAGGGAGAGGTACTAAAAATGGAGCGATATATTTTCTATTGGGAATGGTAGTTTAGCTCAGACATTAACATTTCAGGCCATGGGAATTCCCTCCAGTTGACAGAGCTTGCAAGTCAATGATCTGTTGCTCAGTAACCAATATACAAGTAGTCCTCAACTTACAACAGTTCATTTAGTGACTGAAGTTACAAGGCACTGAAAAAAGTGACTTATGACCATTTTTCATACTTATGACCATAGCAGCATCCCCATGGTCATGGGATTTACATTCAGATGCTTGACAACTGATTCATATTTATGACGGTTGCAGCGTCCTGCAAACTTTTGTGACATTCTGACAAGCAAAGTCAATGGGGAAAGTGAGATTCACTTAACAACAGTATTACTAATTTGACAACTGCAGCGATTAACTTAACAAATGTGGCATGAAAAGTTATAAAATGGGGCAAAACTCACTTAAGAAATTTCTCACTTAACAACATAAATTTGGGGCTCAATTCTGGTTGTAAGTCAAGGACTACCTGTGGTGGTGAAATTGATCACTGGTTCCCTGTTCCTTCTGCCCAAACTTTTTAAAGAGAGGTTGGTACCAAATACAGAACTAAATTTTCTCTAATGCTCTTCTGAATTGTGCTCAGATTTTTTTCACTTCCCACACAGTCACCGGCTTTGGCAAAGCTGCTGCATAACCTTCCATAACTTCAAGGGGGGGGGGGAAACAAAGGAAGTCTAGTTGCCTTTCGAAAAAGCACCTTTGGGGCAACCATGACCTGGATGTCTGAGAATCTCCATAGACAACCTTCCATAACTGTTCCCAAATTGACTCCTTTGCACTGTTAGGAGAGAACAAAAAACAGGAGGCATCTGAAGATTGCTCCATCCTTCAGTCTGAAGGGAAGGAGGAATTCTGGAGATGGGACAAAAGTGGGGAGATAATCTCTCCTCCCCCCCTCTAATTATTCATAAGCAATATTTACTGAAGGAAGTAGCAGGCTATTAGCAAAGGATTTCAGTAGCTGCTGTGATTCAGGAATATACCCTATCAGGGGTAGGCAACCTTGGAATTCTGGGAGTGGAAGTCCACGAGTCATAAAAGAGCCAAGGTTGCCTACCCCTGCCCTAGATAAAAGCACAATGTTCAAACTTTCTTCTTTCACTTTCTTCCTTTGCTACTTAATGGACTGTTTCACCTCCTTCTGTTGTGTGAGCTGGTCATCTATATATCGTTTCCTATAAAGCTTTTGGTTCTTTGCATTTCTCTTTCTGAGAATCTCATCAGTTCTGTCCAACCACAGTATTCTTAGTCTTCCCTTTTCACCTAATTCACTTTTCTTCATATAGTGGTTTGGTTGTTTGATCCTCATTCATTTTCTCTGGGTAACCAAAATATTTCTGTGCCCCTGTCACTCCTTGTAATGCTGTGTGGCTTAGGGTTTGGGAGACAGGAGGAAGAGCCACAGCCCCTAGGCCAGGGCTAGGCAACCTTGCCTCGCTGGGAGTTGAAGTCCATGAGTCATAAAAGAGCCAAGGTTGCCTACCCCTGCCCTAGGCCACTGTCAGTTGCTTGCTGTGCTTTGCTATTATGTGGCTGACAGACTGCCGAGGAGGAATGAAGGAGGCAATCGAAAGTAGAGGCTGGGCATCTTTGAGATGCTGCTCCAAGATCATCCAGCTGGAAGAAGGCGGGAGTCTCATTCCAACCTGCTAATCATTATGAAAACATCTTTGCATGGACTTGATTGGTTACACTGGGACATGCAATGAGAGACAGCTAAAGGTGGGGGAAAGTAGAACATAGGGATTTTGGCACCTGATTCTCAGTTCTGGCTAGGCCAAGGGTAGGCAACCTCGGCTCTTTTATGACTCATGGACTTCAGCTCCCAGAATTCCTGAGTCAGCATAGCTGACTCAGGAATTCTGGGAGTTGAAGTCCATGAGTCATAAAAGAGCCGAGGTTGCCTACCCCTGGGCTAGGCAATAATGCTACACACTTGATCGCTAATAAAACCCTAACTTTCTCAACAAATGGAGCCAAGGATCGTTTCTATTTAGAGCTTTAACTTGTGGCAAGTCTGACCAGAGTGGTCTGATGGAAGGATGGTGTCTCAGAAGGGACTTTGATCTTTGGGAGTAAGCAAAGTCCCCTTGGTGTTGAACTGAGAAGTCTTGGTGATTTCTTGGACAAAGGCGGCCTTTTTTGTCTACTTTCTGGTCTAGCCTGCAGGGTTAATAGTCTCCCTTTCAGCTTCTAGCTAGGCTCAACCTAGCTTCTGTTTTTCTGTGTGTATGTTTGTGTGAGTGTCCAGACAAGGTAAACAGGGTCCTAGCGACTGCTAGACTACAGCGAGGCACTACTTCCCACATGCTTGTGTTCTAACCACCCCTGCACTCATATCAAACAAAGCAATTCTCCTACACCACAGCTGGTGACCGTAGATGCAACTATTTATTCATATCTGGGAGGAAAGCAAGTGAAGGCTCCAATGAAATTTAAGGGCTTCCTGTTGAAGCAGATTAGCTCCTTGACTTTTAATTACACACCAGAAAAGTACAGATTCCATTGTGCTTACACAGAGGAGTTTTTCCCCCTATAATTTTGCATAATTAAAAATCAAGCCTATTGTATTTTGCTTGGTCTATATGAGCATAATTGCCACTTATGGATTTTACTGTTATTCATTCCTAAAGAGCCGTTGGGTTTGTTACTTACCTAGGTTTCTTCACTTAGACTTCAATGGGACTCATTTCTCGCTAAAAGGCAACCCTGCTGATTTAAAAGCTAGGAGCAAAGCCTTTCTTTAAAGAGAGAAAACTTTAACAGTTTGAGAACTTTTTAGTTTACAGGACAGGTAACCCAATGAAGGGGCGTAGGATATAATATACAACATTATACATGGTCTGAAAGAAGGCATTTGGGATTTTATTCTCTTTTATAATATTAATGTCCTGAGAACATCCAATAAAATAGGGATATAAAAAGGAGGTTATTCTTCATATGCTACAATGTTTCAACCTTCAGGATTTCCAGACATGTGGAGTTCATCTCCCAGAGTTCTCAGCAGGAGCTTGCTGAATAGGGAATTCTGGGAGTTGAAGTCCATGGCTCTGGATGTGGTCAAGATTGAGAAACAATGAACGTGGGATGGATGGTGAGAAACCTCTATGGTTTTAAAGGGAAGGTTAGACCAATTCTTGAAGATGAGTGGTGATGATAGTCATATTGCAGGAAAAGGAATGGCAGAGTTTAAAGAGGGATAAACCTAGAATCTCTATGTAGTCACAAATGAACTAAATACAGCCTCCCTCTTGAGTGCATTGATTCTTATGTAACTCTAAGCAGGTGCTGACCGTTAATTGAGAAGATTCCTCTACATAGCCCTTTAGCAATAAATCAGCTTAATTGAACCTTCACTATGGACCTAATCTTTTGTGCCTGACACATATGTTCTCATAGATTCCATCCAATAGAGAAGTCGTGCATATCATGGTATTAGTTATGGGGAACCAAAACAATTAGGTTCTCTCATATTTATGTCATACTTAGGAGCTTTTCACAGGTATCTTAGTTGGAAAGGACTAAGACAGATTCAGTCTGATCAGATTTGATTATTAATCTTTTTAACACCATATATGGCAGTGCCATTTTGCTTTTTCAACCATTACTGATTGCAGTTCTTACTGAGAAGTGAGGAGTGGTAATATGCCAATTCAACACTCTTCAGTTAATATTTTTTGCACACCTTCCTCCCCCTTGATCAAGTGAAATATTGGTTTCTCAATTAACCTGGGAATAATAGTTAAGATGGGCAAGGTGACAACTGGCAGTTCCAGGCTATTTCAGCAGGGACTGTCCAGAAATGTAAAGATTAGGCTCCCAGGTTTTTAACTTCTGATATTTTTCTTCTGCTCTTACACTGCCGCTACCAATTAATTGTTTAATTTTAGGCTCCATTCTTGTGTGCAACAAGAATGCGTGTGAGATTGTATCCGTGTGAGATTCAAGGTGCTGGTAATGACCTACAAAGCCCTTCATGGCATGGGTCCGGAATATCTCAGGGAGCACCTGCGGCCGGCATCAACTTCCCTCCGTCCAGTGCGCTCCCACAGAGAGGGCCTCCTCAGGGTGCCACCGGTCAAAGAATGTCGACCGGTGGCCCCCAGGGGGAGGGCGTTCTCTGTGGGCACGCCGGATTTGTGGAACCGTCTTCCGGTTGAGCTCCGAATGGCGCCCGACCTTCGCTCCTTCCGGCGCGACCTAAAGACTTACCTGTTCGAACAAGCCGGCCTGGCCTGATGGGCGATGGGTTTGGGTTTTTATTGCTTTTTATGTATTTAACTTATTGTTATAGTTCTTGGGCATCTTGTTTAATCTCTTTTAATTTTTGTATTCTTGTCTTTTAACATGTATTGCCCTGTTCACCGCCCTGAGTCCTTCGGGAGAAGGGCGGTATACAAATAAAATTATTATTATTATTATTATTGTTGTTGTTGTTGTTGTTGTTGTTGTTGTTATTATTATTATTATTATTATTATTATTATTATTATTATTATTATTATTATCTAACCAAACTGTATCTGACAGTCTTCTGCCAACTCAAGCCAAGTTCTGAACAAGAGATTAAATGTCTGGACCACTAGGATCTACCACTGAGTCAACCTATGATAGACACAATACCCTGAGCTACCAAGTAGGCGGCATTCTTATGCCTTGTTAGGTTAAATTTTAGCTGCTTTATGGTTCATGCTCTATATCAGACATGTCAAACACAAGGCCCGGGGGCCGGATTCGGCCCACGAAGCCATCCTGGAAACAGTGAGGGAACGGCCCCCACTGCCTTGGCCCTGGCCCAGAGACCCTCCTCCTGCCAGAGACCCTCAGATCTGTCCCACTCCTTCCCAGGCCCCCATAGGCACCCTTGATGCGAACGATGTAGAGCTGGCCACGCCTACCCAGTAGGCCATACTCTCACTAGCCACGCCCACCCAGTAGGACACGTCCACCCTGGCCACACCCACCCGGCCCCCTGAGGGCAACCCCAATGCTGATGCGGCCCTCAATGAAATTGAGTTTGACACCCCTGCTCTATATGGACATAGCTCATATGATAACTGTTTTTATTGTAATATTTGTATATAGTTTTTATGTTTTTATGTTTATTTGTATACTTCCCAGTGGTTCTGTGAGGGAGATGGGCACTCTCTAAATATAGATAGAGAGATAGATACAGAGCGATGATAGAAGGTAGATAAATATATAGCTAGCTAGTCAGACAGACAGACAGATCATATGATGAACAGGTAAGGGAACTAGGTATGTTTAGCCTAACAAAGAGAAGGCTTAGGGGAGATAGCAGTCTTCCAGTACTTGAACAACTGTCACAGGGTAGAGGGTATCAGTTTATACTCTATAGCACCTAAAAACAAGACAAGAAGCTTGACAGAATGAGATCCAAGCTGGAAGTTATAAGGAATTTTCTGAGGGTGAAAGCAACTAATCAGTGGAATAGCCTGCTTTCCTGAGTTGTGAATGTTCAATCACTGGAGGTTTTCCAAAAATTGACATTTGACTGGGATGGCATAAAGCTCCTGCCTTGAGCAGGAGGCTGCACTAGATGACCTCCAAGGTTCCTTCCAGGCTTATGATTAGACAGACAGACAGACAGTCCTTGGATTGATGAATGGATGCATGAGGGGATGGAGTGGATCCTTGATTTGGAATGTCATCAAAATGAATCCAGCATTTTGAAGTTAAAATCAAGCTATGTAAAGATCCAAACACCAATTGGGGAAAGGTGTGGGTGGATAGGCAGTCTCTCTTCATCTGACAAAGGAAACAAGGAAACTAGGAAACTGATGTTGTTTTGGGAAATGGCGAAACAAGGTTTCTCTTTGCTCTAACGAACTAGGATTTTTAAAGCAAGATTGCACCCTTTGACACAGGTTTAAGTCTCTAATGTAGCAAATTATTTATTTACAAACTACACAGTAATTTTTTTAACTTAATATTTTCAAAATTCTGAATGGCACTAGTACTTTTAATTATTTGTGTAGTTTACTTTTTCTGGGTTGGTTCTCTCAATTTATTCATTTTCAATTTTCAAGGGTCCAAAGACTCTTTGAAAGCCTCGGAAGAATTATGTGGTGGGCACCAGCTGCTTATTCTTCTGCTTGAAAAACCATAATTACTTCATGACTCATTCCTTGTGTTTAGGCCTATAAATACTATTCAGTGCTAATAAGACGTGAAATTCAAAATACCAGCCTGGGATGCTCAGAATTCTTGCTTTATACCAGTGAACACAGCCCAAATGCTACAATCGCCTCTGTGACAGGTGGCTTTGTCAATTTAGGATCTGCAATGCAAACTCTACCAAATTATTAATTAAGTCACAAGACTGTAAGAGAAAGCTGTACAAAGAAAAAAAGAAAGAAAGAAAGGGAAAGAGGGAGAGGAAATTACGGTAGTTTGTATCCGGCTTGTAAACAAGCCCAGGAATTTTTTTAAATGGTCAGGAATGGTGTGTGGAGATATTCAGTTGTCATTCTTAATAACTTCCCTCCTCTAGTGTTTTCTTTATTACTGCAAGACATAAACCTATGCTCCCAATCTTTGGGCCCGCTCCAGGATGCCAAATCACATTAGGCCAACGGTCTCACCTGACCACTTTTGAGTTCCATACCGTCCCCTGCCCCAAAGCTTGCTTCAGAACCATTTCATAAAACCCTAGCAAGACTGCATCTGGAATACTGCAACCAATTTTGGTCACCATATCACAAAAAAGATGTTGAGAGTTTGGGAAAAATTCAGAGAAGAGCAACTAAGATGATCAAAGGCCTAGAGACTAAGAACGGCTGCAGGACTTGGGTTTGGCTAGTCTAAAGAAAAGAAATAGGGGAGACATGATAGCAGTAGTCCAGTATTTGAGGGGCTGCCACAAAGAAGAGGGGGTCACGTTATTCTCCAAAGCTCCAGAGGGCAGGAAGAGAAACAATGGTTGGAAGCTGATCAAAGAGAGAAGCAACCTGGATTTAAGGAGAAACATCCCTACAGTGAGGACAATCAACCAGTGGAACAGCTTGCCTCCAGAAATTGTGGGCGCTCCATCACTGGAGATTTTTAAGAAGAGGCTAGACAGGCACTTGTCCGAGATGGTATAGGTTCTCCTGCTTAAGGGGGGGGCTGGACTAGAAGACCTCCAAGGTCCCTTCCAGCTCTATTCTATTCTACTAGTAGATGTATACATAGAGAAAAGAGACTGCACTGCCTTAGATTCAAGCCATTGGTAAGGACTACTATACCTGTATATAATCTGTACTTACATATCCTTATTAGACATGAAGTTAACTTTTTGCAGTTAAAGTCTTTATTGGCCTATCTATCCTTTTATACAGCCTGCAGCTAGTTGCTTTCCCAGTAAGGCTAAATTAAGACTGCTGCCTGGGGGCTTAAAATGTAATGATCAGCAAAGGAGTGGAATGAACAGAGTAATAAAACTTGGCAGCAAAAGATTAATTTGGAAATCAGGATGAAATTTAGTTCTTTTTTTTAGTGAAACATTAAAAAATGTTTTCAGGAATTTTAGAAAAGCAGGTCAGGATTTAGCTAAAAAAGCTGGAGAAGATAAGGGAGGGAGGGAAGAAGGGAGGGAGGGAGGGAGGAAGGAAGGAAGGAAGGAAGGAAGGAAGGAAGGAAGGAAGGAAGGAAGGAAGGAAGGAAGGAAGGAAGGAAGAGACTGTGAGAGACAGGGTGGTGTATATTGTTGACCTGCTACCAATCCAGATAAATAAATCATGAAAAGCAAAGTGCAAATATAGCATTTGTGGGTTATTTTGTTACTTGGATTGCAATAGTTGGTCCTTTCTGTTCCTTACAAGAGTTCAGCCAGGACTATTTTTGGATTGAAAGCAAGCAAGCAAGCAAGGGGTGCTACAAGGGGTAGCTATATCAAAACCCAAGTAGGTCTAGGAGTCTTTCTGCTTGCTAGATACAGCTATTTAATAGATTTGAACTACTTTTCCTATATTTTTAAGTAGGTCCAGTGGAAGGAAGGAAGATAAATTAAATGAAAGCTGGGCATCTTTGGATTTAAATTTTAATAAGTGTTCCCTGTACAGTAGGGCAGATCCTCCCTGCCATGCTTGCCAGGTGTTTCTTCTTATTCCCTTTTTAAGCTGCTCCGTAGCGCCATGAAAAAGTTTTTCCGAGAGCAGAGGAGCATCTGAATGCTGCAGAAGGAGGTTCCCTTGGTTACAATAAGAAGCCATTGACGTGGGAAGTGCACCAGCGTCTTGGCCTCAGAATTAAATCTCTGCCTCCCCAGATGGGAAAAAGATGCATATAAGTTCCTGATGCTGCCAGGAGTGTTTATTATTCTGCCTTTATAGCCTGAAGGAACTTTTGAACAGCCCCCTTTTGAAACATCCTTCATTTGCTGCCCTTCCCAACCTCTAGATGTTTTCCTCTGATCCCTTTGCCTGTGCTGGCTGGAATTCATGAGAGCCATAAACTAAAACATCTGGGAGGTCCCACATTGGGAAGGCTGATCTCGTGTGAATTTCAGGGCTTTTTTTCTCAGAGAAGGGGGAAGTGTTTGTGTGTGTGTGTCTCTGTGGTTTGTGTGTGTGTGTGTGTGTGTGTGTGTGTGTGTGTGTGTGAAGCCTTTTGAAGCCTCCACCCAGTTTGTTGTTACTTTATCACATGTCAATGAAGCAAACAGAGAATTAATAGGCCACAGTCTACAATGCAACAGAGCAATTAAAAATCGGCACAATCAATATTTTAAAAATTCAGTGCAGTCAGGGAGGAGAACAATAAGAGCCACACAGGGCGCTTCCCTTTTAGCCAAGAGAGAAGAGCTGCAGAGGAAAGGGGCAATAGCTTCAAATCCTGTCTAAATCATCATTACAGGAAAGACATTAAGAATTTTCCTACCTATCTCTAGCTGAAATACGATTTCTGCAGCAGAAAGTGCGATTTTACAAGCCTGATTTTTAGTTACACATTTTATAATCTAATTGCCTGGCTTGACAACTTGTGTTTCTGGCTCATTGTCTGGCTGTTGACCATACATTTTGGAGAATGTTCCAGGTTGCATCCTGCTATTCAGGTGCTCCAGTTATAAAATTATCGAAGATGCAAATTGAATGAGTGCTCTGAATTTCATCAAGGATACAATGAAAGCATTCTCCATGTGGATATATTTTTAGAATTTTTTTTTAAAAAAAGAATTTTGAATGTTATGTTCATTACGCATTCCATCCTAATGGAAGTTTGACAGCCCATGGGGACAAAATGAGAGACATAATTGCTAGGTATGAGTCTAATTCACACTTGATCTCTGCCTTTTGTGATTGGAAAGTGTTTTCACTGCTGTCTTTAGCAACACAAAGAACATGCAAATCTGCGGGCAAATGATGAGCATTGAGACTTCCATCTATTTTTAATTTGGCTTAGTTTGACAAAAAGAAACCCCTGGAAGTGCTAACAAGGCTAGCAAGGGGGCACGATGGCTCAGGGTTGATCTTGTCAGCTGGAAAGCTGACAGCCTGGGTTTAAGACCTGAGTGCCCCATAACTGGGTGAGCTCTCATGAACTGGCACCAGCTCCTCCCCACCTAGCAGTTTGAAAGCATGCAAATGCAAGTAGACAAATAGGTACCACTTCAGTGGGAAGGGAACAGCACACCGTGCACCTTGGCATATAGTCATTGTGTTCTCTCTCTTCCATTTCTGCTGTATTTATGGTTTGTTGGATCCTGCTGTATTAGCACATGTATGTATATTGTTCCTAGTGTATCATATTGCAGATAGTATAAGGTATAAGGTTAACCACCATTTAATACAACCCACTGTTTACTGCACTTTGGCCACCTAATGAGAAGGAAGGACTCACTGGAGAAGAGCCTAATGCTGGGAAAGATTGAGGGCAAGAGAAGAAAGGGACAACAGAGAATGAGGTGGCTAGATGGAGTCACTGAAGCAGTAGGCGTGAGCTTAAATGGACTCCAGAAGATGGTAGAGGACAGGAAGGCCTGGAGGAACGTTGTCCATAGGGTCGTGATGGGTCGGACACGACTTCGCAGCTAACAACAACAACAACTGTTTACTGCAATAAGACTGTGCATGCGCTGATAGTCATGCTGACCACATGACCAGGGAAGCATCTTCAGATAACGGGAGCGCCCTCATCTAAAAAATGGAGATGAGCACCGCCCCTTAGAGTCAGACCCAACTGCACAGGGGAAACCTTTACTTTTACCTTAACTAGCAAGGACCATATTAAAATTGGTAGTAATTTGAAAGGGGATAGACACCTGATGCTTGATCTGCAGATTTTTCATGCAGCTTGGTAATGTCATTGTGCAAATTTCTATACAAGCCTCTACATCAGTGTTTCTCAACCCTGGCAACTTTAAGATATGGGAACTTCAACTCCCAGAATTCCCCATTCAGCCTTGCTGGAAGTTATAATCCACCTCTCTTAAAAGCGGCCAAGGTTGAGAAACCCTGATCTAGGCCATAAAGTCCAATCTCCTATTCAATGCAGGAATGCATATTAAAGCATTCCAACACAGGAATCATAAGATCCCTCTCCATACTGTTTCATACTCCAGGTTTGAGATAAAAAAATGTGAATTGATCCAATGGTACCCAGTCTTCTTTAGTATAGACCAGTCCTTCTCTAACTTGGATGGCTGGCTGAGGAATTCTGGAAGATGAAGATGCCTCATCTTAAAATTGCCGAGGTTGAGAAATTCAGCGAGTGGGGAAAAGTGGAAACTAGGAACAGGTATCTCTATCCATTTCAGCAATTGCTGCTTTAATATTGTTGTGGTGCAGGATATGCATTTTCTCTCACACAGCTGCAGCAGGCTGCTGACTCATCATTTTGTCCTTAAATGACCCCTCTGGTTTCTTGTCTGCTGTATATGAGGATGTCAGGAGGAGGAGAATAAAAGATGGAAAAAAGAGGAATGTCATTGTGAAGAAGTCAAGCTTAAAGCTGCTGCATCAAGAGTGTTCTCAATTCAGCTAGACATTTGTCATTCCGGGACTGGTGTTTTTCTCTGCAATGTGCAAGAGTTGCATCGTCCCAGCTGGTGGTGGTGCTAGAAATATTGGAGAAAGGCTGAATTCTATAAGCTGTGCCTATGACATAACTGAGCATATGTATATTTTCATGTTTAGTCTGGTTTTCTTGGTTACTTTTGGGCCTTGCGAGTTAATATGATACCAGAATGAAAAAGATGAATACCTGCTCTAAAAATAATCTCTGGAACTCCTGCAGAATGAGCTGTTTAGACCAGCTTGAAATAATAGACTGCTTTAAATGACACAATGGGAGAAAGTGCTCCTTGAGTTTTCAGAGTCAGCACTTACGCAAGAATTACAAAGCTAGAACACATCCAATCAATGGTTGTCTGGTTTCTTCTAAAATATCTCAACTGAGACAGGAGCTATAGAAGTTAGGTGTTTGCATGCCAGTTGTTTTGGCACGCAATGCCCTGTAGCAGTGTCTTGAGGGGAGAAGTTGAAACAGTTTGTGTTTTGAGGATTTGAGATAGTTGTAGATAGTTTCTCAGCCCTCTTCCTGGTTCGTGCAGTGTACAGATCCTCAATGGAAGGCAGGCTGGTTGCAACTGTTTTTTCTGCAGTCCTAACTATCCATTGAAGTCTGTACCCATCCTGTTTGGTTGCTGTGCCAATACCGTTGTTAAACCAGACATCATGTGACTGTGACGGACTTGCAACCTCACTTCTGCCACAGTTGTTAAGAGAATCATGGTCATTAAGTGAGAGATTGAGTGACTGCGATTTGCAATGTCGCTTCCAGTTTCTCTGTTGACTTTGCTTGTTGGAAGCTGGCTGTGAAATGTGCAAACGTGGTCATGGGATGTGGTAGTCATAAATCCTTCTGGCTATAAAGCATCCAAACCTCTGTCATGTATCTATGGGATGCTGTAACAGTTGTAAGTGTGAGGACTGGCCCAAAAGTTACTTTTTTAGCACCATTACAACTTTGAATGGATTCTAAACAGGTCAGTTCTTAAGCGCGGGTACTTTTTTATTTTTTTATTTTATTTTAATCCCAGTCTTCTCCGAAGACTCAGGGCGGCTTACAATTTAAGCACAAATCAATGTGCTTAGCAATAGTCTTCATTCTATGTATATGCCTGCTTATTAGAGCTTTCACCCCCCCACACAAGCAGCATTATTACAAAGTCAGCTTAATTGCCCCCAACAATCTGGGTCCTCATTTTACCTACCTCGGAAGGATGGAAGGCTGAGTCAACCTTGAGCCTGGTGGGACTCGAACCTGCACTAATTGCAGGCAGCTGGTGTTACTTAAGGAGGCATTAGCCCACTGCTCCACCAAGGCTCAGAAAAGTGTTATCAGAGCAAATCAAAGGAGGACAGTGCTAGCAAAAGCTCCTAGCATTATTCCCAATAAAAGAGGAGTAGGTTTCTTGGTACTTCTTGCCAAGGAACACAAGTAAGGGATAATGTCTTCCTCATCTTCTTCTCTTGTGAACATATTTGGCCATTCTGGAGAAACAGTGTTGGAGTAAATGGATTTTTAGATTTGATGCAGTGCTATTATTCTTGTATTCTTAAATGTGAAGGTTTATTTTACATCCCATTCTTTAATTTTTGACTTGGTTGGCTGTTTTCTTAATATTTTATCTCTTGGAAATGATCCAGAAATATGCAATGCCCTGCAAATTGCATATGGACAGTTCAGCTGGATTCTGTGGGAAATGTTGCTTATCTCAGAAGTCCCCAATCTTTGGGGCACCAGGGACCGGTTACCTGGGGAGACATTTTTCCATGGACTGGAGGGGGTGCAGTTTTGTGTGCTGCCTGCATCCCGCAGATGGGGCTTTGCTTGTTTGTGCAGACTGGTTGCTGGCATGCCACAGACCGGTACCGATCCACGGACCGGGGGGTGGGGACCCCGGCTTATGTGCATTGTTCTCTCGGTTTGCGTCATTGCAGTGTATTCTTTTTCTTTGAGTGCCTATAATTGGACCCTACAAAGGAGGCAGCAAGACAGTTTAGAGAGGAAACAGGACCATTTACAGAACAGTTTATAGGGAGTGCTCAACTTAGAGCTTAGTTACAACGGCACTGAAAAAAGTGACTTACGATCAGTCATTGCTCTTAGGACTGATGCAGCATCTCTGTGCTCACATGACCAAAACTTGGGCACTTGGCAACCAGCATGTATTTACGACAATTGCAGCATCCTGGAATCACGAAGGGACAAAGGGAGGCTCAGCTAATCTCAATGTATACATAGTTGTACTTTGACAATAAAGGTTCATTCATTCATTCATTCATTCATTCATTCATTCATTCATTCATCATTTGCCACCGTCCCAGCCAGCTTCTGCCAAGCAAAGTCAGTGGGTGAAGCTGGATTCCCTTAACCGCTGCAGTGATTCCTAATAACATAGCCAAAAAAGATGTAAAATTGGGAATGGCTCACTTAACAACCACCTTGCTTATCAACAGAAATCTGGGTCCCAATTATGGTCATAAGGTGAGGACTACTTCCATTGAGTCCATGGTAGGGAGAAGGGTGAGTAGGGAGAGAAGGGTGAGCACTCCATATTAATCATACTAGATATACATTGTACAGGGGAATTGTTATCTTCATTAGAGAAGGACCACAGGTGATATGGGAGAGGGGGATGTGACAGAGAAGGAGGGGTGGTGTCGCCTGTCCTCCAAAGCAGTAGAGGACAGGACAAGAAGTAACAAGTGGAATATCATTAAAGAGAGATCAAACCTAAAATTAAGGAAAGGTTTCCTGACACTAAGGACAATTATCAGTGAAACATCTTACCTCCAGAAGTTGTGAGTGCTCCATCACTGGAGGTTTTTAAGAAGAGCTTAGACAGCCATTTGTCCAGGGTCTCCTACTTAAGCAGTGGGTTGCACTAGAAGATCTGCTAGATCCCTCCCAAGCCTATTATTCTATGTCCTATGTCTTGTTTTGATAGGGTTTCAAGATTCTGTTACATTACCCTAGTACAGGGGTGTCAAACTCAATTTCATTGAGGGCCGCATCAGCACTACGGTTGCCCTCAGGGGGCCGGGTGGGTGTGGCCTGGGTGGGCGTGGCCTACTGGGTGGGCGTGGCCATAGTGCGTATGGCCTACTGGGTGGGCGTGGCCAGCTCTACATCGTTCGCATCAAGGGTGCCTATGGGGGCCTGGGCAGGAGTGGGACAGATCTGAGGGTCTCTGGCAGGAGGAGGGTCTCTGGGCCAGGGCCAAGGCAGGGGGGGCCGTTCCCTCACTGTTTCCAGGATGTCTTCGCGGGCCACATGAAACCACTTTGCGGGCCGGATCTGGCCCCCGGGCCTTGTGTTTGACATGTCTGCCCTAGTAGCAACAGTGATCTTTCCAGAAATTGAAATGGTTCTTGTTTATGAAAGTTGCCAGCCTTTTAGACCTTGATAGGATAGAAAGCAAATCTCAGAAGCTGTAAGACCAATTCTTTTTTTTTTTTTTTGAGAAGGCATTTCTTGTTACTCTTGTGCCATCAGAGAGGTTGCAGTCAGCTTGATGGCCTTCATCTTATAGAAGATTTGCCTGACATCCAAGAAGCATTTTGCATGATATCAGTTTTGTTATGGTGCTGTTCGTGTGGGTATTTGCATAGCTGGTTGAACATACTAAGCTATCACAGTGTGGCGATCTCTTTTACAGCTCAACAGGTTCCACTTAAAACAGATGTTCTCTTGTGCCCAGAAGTTCAGCAGGGAAGATGGAAGCAGCTGAGGCGTTTATTAAAAATGGCTGCTTCTTATGACAATGAATCCCTTTGACAGGGAATTAAAACTACAGCATGCTGTGCTTACCATCATTTTTGTTCCTAAACAAAATACCAACTTGTATTTTGAGAAATATATAAAAAAAATGATAACTGGGGTTGTGGGGTGGGGAGGGGAGGGGAGGGAAGGGCTGGGATCGAGTATCTCTGTATTCAGAGTGAACAGCCAATATCAACTATCAAAATTAGAATTGTCCCTTTCTGGGATTTAATAACTTCATTTTATCCCACCTCCAAGAATTGGCCAGCCTTATGTTACCCCCCGTGCTCAATCCTCTTGCTTTTTTCTGGAGATTGCTTTCATGTTTAAAAGCCCACCCACCCCTCCCCACCCCTCCCCCCAAAAAATGTTTGGTTCATTTTTGCAGGCTCATGTTCTCCCCAGACTGCTGATCACTGTTTGTTGGTGGGGATGATGTAGTTTTGGGCTAAATCACCATGGCAAGCCCAGATTGATGGTTGGAAATAAGGAAATGATGATACATACGCCATTAAATAAGGAAGAGCAGTCAATAATTAAACTGTGCCAATTCGTCCTCTCAGTCAAGTATACTTCTGGATGTGATATGATGTGGGAATTAAACTGGAGAGGAGATACGGTAAGAAAGATGAAGATTCATTACTACTAAATTATTCCAGCGGTTTTACCAACCTAATAAGCCCAGCTGAGCTATCTGGAATTTATTCTACTAGGGTAACTACATATAATATTGCAGCTAATGAATTAAGAACATCTTCATGCAGATATTCCTACTTTGCATAATCTAGGCTGATCACAGAATCCAATGTGTTCTGCTGCAGAAATCAGGTTGTCCTGGAGCCAAAATGTGCTACTGTGTTTCTTTCAAGGACCAAATCTTATTTCAGGACCCTTCAATTGCTCACATCCAGATTCTAAGAGATGATGTAAGATGGTATCCTTGGTGATCTCTGGTATTGGTTGTTTCCTTGCAGACATTTCATTACCAAACTACGTAACATCCTCAATGCATAGATGGTATAAGTTTAGTTTCTTGGCAAAACTAAAGACCTGGAATGTGCAGAGGATGCAGATTCACTAAAGCTACTAAAATCTTGACCATGTTGATTTTGTCTCTACTTACAGGATTCCACGTGATTCCAACCCTTTCCAGCATCGTTCCTGAGAGCTGCTTACTCATTGTTGTAGGACTGCTGGTTGGTGGGCTCATTAAAGCCGTGGGGGAAACCCCTCCAGTCCTAAATTCCAAGATCTTCTTCCTCTTCCTTCTCCCACCCATTATCCTGGACGCTGGTTACTTCTTGCCTTTGCGCCAATTCACTGAGAATGTGGGCACCATCCTGATTTTCGCTGTGATTGGGACATTATGGAATGCTTTCTTCGTCGGGTCTCTGATGTATGCTGTGTGCCAGATAGGTGGTACTTCCTTATCAAACATTGGTCTCTTGGACAACCTGCTGTTTGGCAGCATCATCTCTGCAGTGGACCCTGTGGCCGTGCTGGCTGTATTTGAGGAGATTCACATCAATGAACTTTTGCACATCTTGGTGTTTGGCGAGTCGTTGTTGAATGATGCAGTTACTGTGGTAAGTAGAGCACAGATTTGGCAGGGATGGCTCTGACACGGAATAAAGGAAGACCTTGTGGATTTGGAGCACTGTTGAAGGCAGCCAAGGAGGAGGAGACACCTAAAATGTCTTGTGCATGATTCAACACAATGTTCATACTCTCAAAAAAACCCCACTGCATGTGGACATTGATGTAGGGATTATTAGCTGAGAGATTTCTGTGTCCAGAAGGGATCAGCTGATGCCAAGGGAACCCCAAAGAAAGGATCACTTTGCCTTTTGGTTTGATTCTTAGCATCTCTTAGTCAAAAATATCCTGTATCTACTCAGGATGAACTGAACAATCATTGGATAGACATCAAGTCTTTCAAGTTGAAGGCATCTACTTCTTATCTTCCTAAATATTAGATAACCCAGGGATAGAAAACAGAGTTTGTCTGCAGAAGATCTCAAGGGAAAATGTAGGAAAATCTCTGCCCGTTTAATAGGAGCTGTACCATGCTTTGTACCATTTGTTGTAATAGTTAAGGCAGTAAACTAGAAACCAGGAGATCATAAGTTCTAGTTGCTAAGGTTGAGAAGAATTGGATTCGGCTGTAGGCCTTGTCACAGTACATGCATTGCATTCCATAAGTTTGTGATTCAATCTTGGAAGCTTCAGATAAGTGGGTTAAAAAAGGTCTTCTCTAAAGCTCAGAGGACCTGCGTCCGGCCACTGTTGACAGTACTGAAGTAGTCGGACCAACAGATTGGCCTGAATATGGAAATTCATTCACTGCAGTCATGGCTAATGGACTTCATAATACATTGGTGGAAACATTACTACCTTTTTAAAAAATTAAAGCATCCATTCCAGTCTCTTAATCAGAGATTCCCAAAGTGCCTAGCAATGTTTATCCAAAACCCAATAGAAACGATAAAGCCCCAAACATAATTTGGAACAAATTAAACTAAAATAGCTTAATGGGCCACTAAAAAAAGCCTTCCAGGACATCAACAGATACTTAGCAACTGAAAAAGATGAAGGCTTTCTAAAGGTGAAGCCGGCTAAATGTCAGAAACCGAAGGCGAAGTCTGGACAAAACCTTTTAAACTTCATGAAATATAATCATGCATTTGTTTTTAAAGGTACCGTGTTATATTTCAGGTAGTCTAATACCTTATTTATTTAAAACAATTTATCCTTGAACTAAGATCATTCATTTAGCAACCATTCAAAGTTACAACGGCACTGAAAAAAGTGACTTACACTGGGTATTCACACTTAAAACCAGGGGTCTTCAAACTTGGCCCTTTTATGACTTGTGGACTTCAACTCCCAGAATTAATAATAATAATAAACATGCCTGGCTGAGGAATTCTGGGAGTTGAAGTCCACAAGTCATATAAAAGGGCCAAGTTTGAAGACCCCTGCTTAAAACCATTGCAGTGTTCCCATGGTCACGGGGCCAACATTCGACTGCTTGGCTATTAGCCTATATTTACCAGGACTGCAGAATTCCAGGGTCACGTGACCACCATTTTCCACCTTCCCAGCCAGCTTCCAACTAGCAAAGTCAATGGGGGAAGCATTGGATTGGCTTAACAACTGTGTGATTCATTTAACTGCAGCGATTCACTTAACCATGGCGAAACAGGTCATAATATTGGACACGACTCACTTAACAACCCTTTTGCTTGACAATAGAAATTCTGGTCCCAATTGTGGTCATACATTGAGGACTATCTGTATATAACCACCCATCTTTCAACCAACCAAGTCTAGGCAACGGGGGAAAAAAATCACAATACATCGCAGCACCTCACGTGACGTTGTGAGTTTGACACCCCTGTTATATAGCAACACTCAAAGAAGAGTTCCTCGTCTCCCAACTCTGCATCTTTTATGGGGTACTGCTGCAAACTGCTATAGCTTGTAGTAATGCTACATATAATAGCATGTAGAAAAAGAAAAATCTGGAAAAGAATTTTCTCGCACGCCATTTATATTTTAGGTTGCATTTTCTGGGGAATCTACTATGGTTCATGTAAGAGATCTACTGTGCTTTCAATGACTAATGCAAGGAAGGTCCCTTCCTCCTTTCTCATCAGGAGGCATTTGAAAGGGCAGAGAGAATGGAGTGGAAAAACTGGCTTTAACCATGTTATTTTATTTATAGCCGGGACAACGAAAGGGCACTAAGAAGTGACTAATTTGTGCAAAGTCATGATTGCTACAAGGCCCAAGAAGGTCTCTCTAAATTCAGAGAGATGCCAAAATGATATACGTCTCTTTTCCTTTGTCCAGTTTTCTCCTGTTCAGTTGTAACTAACTTTAGAAGTGAGCAGCAACCTCTCTTGACGCTTGAAGACTGGGACCCTTGCAAGTGCTCTGCCCGATGGCAGCATTCCTCTTTCTGAGGTGCAGAACAGTGGGAACTTTGCAACCAGGTCATAAATTCCTTTTGGGACATCCATTGTAACTTCAAATGGTCACTGAGGGACTGGTTGTAAATTGAGGACTGTCTGTACCGTTAGTTAAAGTATTTCTTAAATTGTTTTCATATAATAAATGTTTGGAGGTCAATGAACGATCTGGAACTTCATGAAGGGGGTCAATGAGCTGAAGAGTTTGGGGACTCCTGCTCGAGAAGTATGGAACTAGGGGAAAATCTCCCCTAAAACAGTTTGAACTTGAAGGGTCTTGAATTTTAATTCCTCAAGCCAGTCTTGTCTAGCCTTGTGTGGACTTCAGCTTCCACAATTTCCCAACCAGCAGGACTTTGCTAAGAATTCTGGGAGTTGAGATCAATCATCTGGAAGCTGCCATCTATCTAGATGCCTTGGATTATCTCACTAGTGGTTAAGATGCAGGGAGGCTATTCACTTTATATCATCTCCTGCCATAAAGCACTATGACGCTTACAAAAATGCAGAAACATCCAATTGCTGTGCCTTTCTTCTGTCTCTTGGCCTGCCCTGAATTTATGCTACCCCAGCAGCTAAGTGGATGCCAACACATGTTGGATCTTGCACAATCTTGCTTTTCTTTTGGATGTCCATTCTCCAGCCCCCCGCAGGATGAGAGGGAGATGATGCAAACACCTGACCAAAACAAGGTCTCAAAGAAAAGACAACGGCTTCTGACAGCCGGACCAGTTTCAGGTTATAATTGGCTAAGACAGGGAAGGCATTCATTAGTTTTCAACAAGAGGTCTAGAATTGCTGGAAATTGAGCAGTATATAAATATAATTTATCGTTGTCAATTGCACAGTCATCCAGATGTTTAGACTGGATTGGGCCTTTTTATTCACCTATCAAGTCTTTGCCAAGAACCAGGAATAGGCAGATGTTGCGTGATGGTGTTAAAGGTATTGTTGCAGAATGTGAGCTGTTCCAAGGGAAGCTGCCTTTTTTGCAGTTGACCGATGGCGATTTTGTCAATGCTGATGGTGCTCCAGAAGATTTGGAATTGCATGCAGGATACCTATCAGAATGCAGTATTGCAGGTAAACTCTGCCCACTGTCAGGGGTTCGATCCTGACCAGCTCAAGGTTGACTTAGGGTTTTGCTGTTCTAGCCAAGGAGGCCAGCTTAGCACATGGTTTGCCATGCTGAGCAATTATGATCAGCTTGCACTCAGCAGGACAAATGCTACATTAAAATATATATATATGTTCCTGTTTGATCCAACTTTTCTTCTTTCCTTTGTAGGATAGTAACTCCCTTTCATGTTGGCACACCTATTGGCAGCCTCTGATCACTGCCTCGGTGGTCTGAGATGGCTTTTCTCTCCCTCCTTTGTGTCTCCTCCAGGTTCTCTACCACCTTTTTGAAGAGTTTGCTAACTTTGATAAAATCACCCTTACGGACATCATCCTGGGCTTCCTGAGCTTCTTTGTGGTGTCCCTGGGGGGTGTCTTTGTCGGGGTTGTCTACGGCATCATCGGAGCCTTCACCTCCCGTTTCACCTCCCACATCCGGGTCATTGAACCTCTTTTCGTCTTTCTGTACAGTTACATGGCATATCTGTCTGCAGAAGTCTTCCACCTTTCAGGCATCATGGCGTAAGTATTAGACTGAGATGGCAGCAAGTGATGCCCTTCAGGTATTTTGGACTTGAGCTCTTATCAGTCCCAATTAGCATAGTAGTTTGGAAGGGACCATAGGAGTTGTAGTCCATTCATCTGAAGGGGAACTGGATTGTCTGCCCCTGGTGTAGAAATTGAACTATAATGAGTTTGTGGACATTCGTGGCAGCATCTAATGATTCCCCAAAACTCTGCAGAGCTCAGCCTGTTTAGTATTTGGATGGAAGACCACAATGACACATCAGAGCTGTAGGCTAGACTGCAAACTTGGGGGGAGGGGGAACATCCTGCAAACCACTTGTGTATTGTTGCTATGTCCATGAAATTCTTAGGTTGACTTTAGATCACAACCTTTAGATCGGGGGTCTCCAAACTTGGCAACTTTAAGATTTGTGGACTTCAACTCCCAGAATTCTCCAGCCAGCCACAAGTCTTAAAATTCCCAGTTTTGGAGCTCTCTGCTTTAGATCATAGGCAGATGACTTATTTTAAGGTATTTATTTATTAAATGTATTTGTTAGAATTACAACCTCTCTTTTCTCCAGGAACTTGATTTGCATTCATGTATTCTCTCCTTCATGACAGGTTGAAGTGAGAGAGAGAGAGGAAAAAAAACTGGCTCAAAGACACCTAGACAGTCAGTTATAAACCTATCTTAATAAATAGTAAATATTTTTTTAAGATAAAACTAAAATATATTTGTAAAATAACCTGACTGGAATCCATGTGTGAAGTCCAAAAGAAGCAATCTATGTCTAGGTTATAAAATAGTATCTAAAATTATATAAAATGTGATACATCTGAAATTACAAAAATGTAACAGGATCTAAACTGTAAATAAAATGTGATAGTTTATTATTGTACAGTTACAATAATAATAATCACAAAATAAAAAAACTTAATAACAGAAGTAGAACCACTATGGTAAAAGAAAGCAAAGTAATAGGGTCCAATAGTAATAGGGTCCAATCCCAAATATTTGGAGCACCACCTGAACATCACTAGCATTGACAAATCAGGGTCAATCCATTGCAAAAGACAGCTTTGCTTGGAACATCTTACATCCTGTGTAATGCCATTAATCCCCTTCATGGATTACTGCCTTGTCGTGGCGAAGGGGCTTGCGTAATTCAATGAAGCTATGAGCTATGCCGTTCAGGGCCACCCAAGACGGACAGGTCATAGCTGAGAGTTCTGACAAAACGTGATCCACTGGAGAAGGAAATGGCAACCCACTCCAGTATCTTTGCCATGAAAACCCTATGGACAGTACCAAAAGGCAAAACGATATGACGCTGGAAGATGAGCCCCTCAGGTCGGAAGGCGTCCAATATGCTACTGGGGAAGAGCAGAGGGCTAGTACTAGTAGTGCCAGAAAGAATGAAGCGACTGGGCCAAAGCCGAAAGGACGCTCAGCTGTGGATGTGTCTGGTGGTGAAAGGAAAGTCCGATGCTGTAAAGATTTTTTCTCCATAGGAACCTGGAATGTAAGATCCATGAATCAAGGAAAGCTGGACGTGGTCAAACAAGAGATGACAAGACTGAACATCGACATCTTAGGTATCAGCGAACTAAAATGGACAGGAATGGGTGAATTTAATTCAGATGACCATCAGGTATACTACTGCGGGCAAGAGTCCCTCAGAAGAAATGGAGTAGCCTTCATAGTCAATAAAAGAGTAGGAAAATCAATACTGGGATACAATCCTCAAAATGACAGAATGATCTCAGTTCGAATCCAAGGGAAACCATTCAATATCACAGTAGTCCAAGTCTATGCCCCAACCACCAGTGCTGAGGAGGATGAAATTGACCAGTTCTATGAAGCCCTACAGCACCTTATAGAAGTAACACCAAAAATGATGTCCTTATCATCATGGGGGATTGGAATGCTAAAGTAGGAAGCCAAAAGATAAGTGGAATAACAGGCAATTTTGGCCTTGGAGTACAAAATGAAGCAGGGCACAGGCTGATAGAATTTTGTCAAGAGAATACGATGGTCATAGCAAACACTCTTTTCCAACAACCCAAGAGACGGCTCTACACATGGACATCACCAGACGGTCAACACAGAAATCAGATTGACTATATGCTCTGCAGCCAAAGATGGAGAAGCTCTATACAGTCGGTAAAAACAAGACCAGGAGCTGACTGTGGCTCAGACCATGAGCTTCTCCTTGCAAAGTTTAGGCTTAAACTGAAGAAAGTAGGGAAAAGCACTAGGCCACCCAGGTATGAATTAAATCATATCCCTGTTGAATATACAGTAGAGGTGACAAATAGATTTAAGGAATTAGATCTGATAGACAGAGTGCCTGAAGAACTATGGACAAAGGTTCGCGACATTGTACAACAGGTAGCAACCAAAACCATCCCAAAGAAAAAGAAATGCAAGAAAGCAAAATGGCTGTCTGAGGAAGCTTTGCAAATAGCTGAGGAAAGGAGGGAAGCGAAAGGCAAGGGAGAAAAACATAGATATGCCCAATTTAATGCAGAATTCCAGAGAATAGCTAGAAGAGATAAGAATGCCTTCTTAAATGAACAGTGCAAAGAAATAGAAGAAAACAATAGAATAGGGAGGACCAGAGATCTTTTCAAGAAAATTGGAGAGATGAAAGGAACATTCCATGCAAAAATGGGCATGATAAAGGACCAAAATGGCAGGGACCTAACAGAGGCAGAAGAGATTAAGAAGAGGTGGCAAAAGTACACAGAAGAACTATACAAGAATGAGCTTAACATCCCAGATAATCACAATGAGGTGGTCACTGACCTCGAGCCAGACATCCTAGAATGTGAAGTGAAGTGGGCCTTAGAAAAGCTGAGCAACAACAAAGCTAGTGGAGGTGACAGTATTCCAGCTGAGCTATTCAAAATCTTAAAAGACAGTGCAGTAAAAGTGCTACACTCAATTTGCCAGCAAATTTGGAAAACTCAACAGTGGCCACAGGATTGGAAAAGATCAGTTTACATCCCAATTCCAAAAAAAGGCAGTGCCAAAGAATGTTCAAACTATCGCACCATTGCACTCATTTCTCATGCTAGTAAAGTCATGCTTAAAATCCTACAAGCTAGACTTCAGCAGTATGTGGATCGAGAACTACCAGAAGTACAGGCAGGATTTCGAAGAGGCAGAGGAACTAGAGATCAAATTGCCAACATACGCTGGATCATGGAGAAAGCTAGGGAGTTCCAGAAAAACATCTACTTCTGCTTCATTGACTATGCTAAAGCCTTTGATTGTGTGGATCATAACAAACTGTGGCAAGTTCTTAAAGAGATGGGAGTACCAGACCATCTTATTTGTCTCTTGAGAAACCTATATGCGGGTCAAGAAGCAACAGTGAGAACTGGACACGGAACCACTGATTGGTTCAAAATTGGGAAAGGAGTCCAGCAAGGCTGTATACTGTTGCCCTGCCTATTTAACTTATATGCAGAGCACATCATGAGAAAGGCAGGGCTAGATGAATCAAAAATTGGAATTAAGATTGCTGGAAGAAATATCAACAACCTAAGATACGCAGATGATACCACTCTAATGGCAGAAAGTGAAGAAGAACTAAAGAGCCTCTTGTTGCGGGTGAAGAAGGAGAGTGCAAAACTTGGGTTGAAACTTAACATTAAGAAAACCAAGATCATGGCATCCGGCCCTCTCAATTCCTGGCAAATAGATGGGGAAGAAATGGAGGTAGTGACAGATTTTGTTTTCCTGGGCTCCAAGATCACTGCAGATGGGGACTGTAGCCAAGAAATTAAAAGACGCTTGCTCCTGGGAAGGAAAGCCATGGCAAATCTAGACAGCACATTAAAAAGCAGAGACATCACCCTGTCAACAAAAGTGCGTATAGTCAAGGCTATGGTCTTCCCAGTTGCAATGTATGGCAGTGAAAGTTGGACCATAAGAAAGGCTGAGCGCCAAAGAATTGAGGCCTTTGAACTATGGTGCTGGAGAAGACTCCTGCGAGTCCCTTGGACTGCAAGGCGATCAAACCAGTCAGTCCTAGAGGAGATCAATCCTGACTGCTCTTTAGAAGGCCAGATCCTGAAGCTAAAACTCAAATACTTTGGCCACCTAATGAGAAGGAAGGACTCACTGGAGAAGAGCCTAATGCTGGGAAAGATCGAGGGCAATAGAAGAAGGGGACGACAGAGAATGAGGTGGCTGGATGGAGTCACTGAAGCAGTAGGCGTGAGCTTAAATGGACTCCAGAAGATGGTAGAAGACAGGAAGGCCTGGAGGAATGTTGTCCATAGGGTCGCGATGAGTCGGACACGACTTCGCAGCTAACAACAACAATGCCATTAATATAATTAAATACCAGCATATCCCTACCCCAGGTTCCTAAGAAAGACTCAGTAGGCAGACACAAATGCCACAAAAATTCTTGGCCTTCTTTGCGCTTGGTGTCTCCTACTTTGTGTCCTTATCTTACTGAGCTCCTGAATGTGGCCACCTATCTTTGACTTTAAGCCCGATATGATCCATAAGGTAACCATACTTGCATCTTCCTGCCCTAAAGTTGTAATCTTGCACACATCTTTTGAGAAAGGGTTACAAATAGTTCTCGACTTATGACTAGTTCTGAAGTTCTGACATCTGCTACTCCCCACCCCTACCCCCGGCAACTGGCTTACATTTATAGCTGTTTGCAGTAGCCTATGGTCACCTGACCACAATTTATGATGTTTCTGCTGGACATTGCCATTTATTTCCAGTTTTCAGCAAAAAGCACCCCATAGCCAGCAATGGGCCCGCTTAATGACTGTAGCATTCACTTTATAACCACGGCATTCACTTAATGACCACCACACAAAAAAGTTAGGTCTGATCATTTGGTAACTCACTTTACAGCCCTCATGATTTATGACTGAAATAATGGACTTATGGTCATAAGTCAAGGGCTACCTGTGCTTAACCATGGGTTTTAAAATGCAGAGATATAGCAAGTCATATTTCCCCTCTGAACTCCAGGGGTGAAGTAACTGAGTACAGTGGAATTTTGCCCAACGGCAGTGTAAATAACAACAACAGTAATAGTAATAAAGTTAGAAGGGACCTTGGAGGTCATCTAGTCCAACCCCCTGCTCAGGCAGGAAACCCTTTACCATTTCAGACAAATGACTGTCCAGTCTCTTAAAAACTTCCAGTGTTGGAGCATTCACCGCTTCTGGAGGCAGGTTGTTCCACTGGTTAATTGTTCTAACAGTCAGGAAATTTCTCCTTAGTTCTAGGTTACTTTTTCTCTTTGGTTAGTTTCCATCCGTTGCTTCTTGTCCCCACCTTATGGCCATTATTGGAACCAAAATTTCTGTTGGTAAGCGAGTTAAGTAAACCCGGCTTCCTCCCCATTAACTTTACATATTGAAAGGCGGCTGGGAGAGTTCGCAAATGGGACGTTACAACCTGCCATAAGTACGTAGCAGTTGCCAAGCACCCCCTATTTTGATCATGTGACCTTAGAGATACTCTGATGGTCAAATGTGTGAGGTCTGGTCATAAGTCACTTTATTTCAGCGCCGTTGTAACTTTGAACGGTCGCTAGACAAGTGGTTGTAAATCAAGGACTATTTGTATTAGGTTGTATACGGTTGATGTAAACAGACAGATGTCCTTCCCTTGAAAGGCATTCTGCAAAGGCAGAGGACAAGGCAGTGGTGGGATTCAGCCAAAGTTCGCACCAGTTCGGCTGAACCGGTAGCTAATTTTTTGTTGCCCAGTCCCAGAATTTGACTTCCGGAAGCGGCATCCACTCAGAGAACGGGTTGTTCACCTGTTTGAATCCCATCACTGGGACAAGGGGCTTTTCTTCTCTGGCCTGACTGCAAGAAGAAGGACTTTGTTTTTAGTTGATCTCCGAGCACCAATGAAGTATGTTGCCTCTCCTCCATTTTGTCAACCAATTCTCTAGGAGGCTTGCAGAACTGCTGAGCAGATTTCTGCCAAGCTTGTGGAATGACTCATCCACAGGCTCCATTGCTGGCGACGCCAGATACTGTCAGCAGAATCGGCTAGAAAACCCTCCCTCGTTATAAAACCAACAGAGACAAAAACTCCAACCCAGGCAGGGCCATAAAAGAAGTGGCAGAGTGGGTGGGTGGGTGGGGGACGGACAGTGGGGGACACAACCTTTTGGATTCAGGGGTACTTGGCTCTGTCTTAACTGATGCGCTTCCCTTAGGAATGTGGGTGAGTCATTGTGGATCTACTGCTGAGCAGTAAGCTTGACTCACCCTGATTAGACGGGTAAAGAAATGCAGAAAAATTGCTGGGGGGCAGGGGGGGGCAACATGTTTCCAGTTCACCTTTTCCTGCTCCCCCCCTCTCCCCCTAGTCAGCTGGCAGAGGTGAACTGGAACATAGGTTTCTCTCTCTCTCTCTCTCTCTCTCTTTTGATGTTGTTTTTATTTTTGTTATTAGCCACTTGAAATAAAAGATAAGCAAAAAAGGTAAAGGACTAAAAAACAAAGGAATAGAGACACAATTTAAACGCCGCCCAGGAATAGTATACCCTTAGGTAGCGAGCGAGTGAAGAACACATTCAATCATTTGGAAAGATTAAAAGTTGTTATTAAGCTCTGAGCTAAAGGAACATATGGGTGTCTGGGCTGCGTGTTGAAGCCATGGGAAGGTCACTTCCTCTAGCAGCATATTTTAGTCTTGCGTAGGGTTTAGAGGAAAGTTGTCTCCCACTTACTCAACGTGTAGGCAGTTCCTGATTGCCAGTGAGCAACTAAATGAACGCTTAACACAAAATTTTACATTGAGGCTCATTTTTGAGCGATGTAGATGGGCGCTACAAACGTTCCTCTCTCCATCCTTTCCTTGCAAGCGTGATCATCTGGTGGCATGGAAAACCTTCTTCTCCACCAGGTATGCTGGTGGTCTCTCTGGTCTTCCCATAGCTCATTTCTCTCTTTCTTGCAGGCTGATTGCTGCAGGGGTAGTGATGCGCCCTTATGTGGAGGCCAATATCTCCCACAAGTCCCACACCACCATCAAATACTTCCTGAAGATGTGGAGCAGCGTCAGTGAGACCCTTATCTTCATCTTTCTTGGTGTCTCCACCGTGGCTGGGAACCACCACTGGAACTGGGCCTTCGTCATTTTCACCCTGATTTTCTGCTTGATTGCCAGGGTTTTAGGTCTGGACACGTTCTCAAATGGGAAATAGGGCTGGGGTGATAAATGAAAGTTACTGGTTATCTTCTTTAAAGCCCTATGTGGCTTGGGGCCAGGTTCTTTGAAGGCCCACCTCTCCTTAGTTAGCATCTACCCAGCCCACTAGAATGAGAAGGCAAGGAACTAGAACTGGGAAGGAAATTCCTGACAGCTAGAACAATTAATCAGTGGAACAACTTACCTCCAGAAGTTGTGAATGCTCCAAAACTGGAAGTTTTTAAGAAGAGACCGGACAACCATTTGTCTGAATGATATAGGATTTCCTGCCTGAGCAGGGGGGTGGACTAGAAGACCTCCAAGATCCCTCCTGTTATTCTAAGGTCTATTGTGGGTCCTTATTTATTAGGGAAGTACACCTTGTGGGATCAAGATAAAGAGCCTTCCCTAGAGTGACTCCCTCCCTGGGGAATATCATTTCCCTCAAAGATAGGATTGGCCCCCACCTTATTACTTTTCTGGAAGCTGTGCTGTTGCCAGTAGTTGACGAAGCCTCTGACAAAAGACCCCTGGTTGATACAGAGCCAATCAGGTGGCCGCTGAGGGGGGAGGGAAGGGTTTATGGGTTTCTAAACTGTGACATTTTGGTATTGTAAGCCGCTGGGTCACTTTGTGTTCCGATTCACTTAATAAGCTAAATAAATAAATAAATGCCAACTCTCCTGCAAGCTTTTACAGGAAGTGTCCAGGCATAAAATGAACAGGGGGAGAACATGTTGTCACCCAAATTGCACTCAGAATAGAGGGGAAGTAGAGGCCACTGTGTGCAGCAGGGATGTTCCTCTGCCTCAGAGAAATGCTTAGGAAACAAGCTGGAATCCGTACAACATACTATTAGAGTATGAGAGTAGTAGTCCTGTGGTGAGATAGGCAGCAAATAAATTGAATGAGTGAGTGAATGAATGAATAATGAATGAATGAATGTTAGACTTTGCATGCTATGTGTATGGGGCCACTAACCTTGTACCTGATTTGGTGTACATGCACTGTGTGAACAGTGTGATTTGAACCCCTGAAAAAGACAAAAATCAAGAGCTCTGTATGTGTCAGCAGTGCCGTTAGGTAATCTGTGCCTCTCTGTCTTTTCAATCTTTGTTCAGGTGTGCTGGGGTTGACGTGGTTCATCAACAAATTTCGCATTGTGAAGTTGAGCCCAAAGGATCAGTTCATCATTGCCTACGGTGGCCTGCGAGGGGCCATTGCCTTCTCTCTCGGCTACCTCCTGGAACATCAGCATTTCCCAATGCGAGACATGTTTCTCACCGCAATCATCACAGTGATATTCTTCACTGTCTTTGTGCAGGTAGACCCCTTTGTTTGCCATCCCTCCTAACAACCTTCACAATCCAGTACCTTCAGTCTGGATTTTTGAGTGCCTGTGCAGAAGTAAGATCTGTGATTTCTCCTCTTCCTCCACATCTCCATTTACTAAAAATCAGGAGGAATCTGGTAGCACCATTACTGAGTAGCACATTTGATACAAAGGTATAAGCTTTCATGAGCTGCCCCTCACTTCCATCAGCTGCCTAGAGTGACTGGGCTAATGTGGCATTTAAATTGAGGTGAGTTTTGGAAAAAAAAGGGAGAAGAAGACAGGGTGGCTATGTAAATTATGTATGAGACAGATTACTGGTGCTCTGTTAATTAACCCTAACCAATCCTCATCTCTCCCCAGTATAAAGCCTAGATCAGTTAAGCTACTTAGGCATCTGATGAAGTGAGCTTGAGCTGCCCCTCTCGCAATTAAATGACTCTAGATGGCTTACAACAAAATAAAATGACAATATAAAATATTAAGGGGGCATGGCCTAGCAGTTAAGATGCTAGGCTTGTTGACTAGAAGGTTGGCAGTTCAAGATCCAAGTACTCTAAGATGGGGTGAGCTCCCGCTCCTTGCCCGAGCTCCTGCCCACTTAGCAGTTTGAAAGCATGCAAATGCGAGTAAATTAATAGTCACCACTTTGATGGGAGGGTGACATTGTTCTGTGTGCCACAGCATATAATCATGCTTGCCCCATGACCACAGAAGCGTCCTTGGACAACTTTGGCTCCCTCGGCTAAGAAACAGAGATGGGCATGCCCATAAGCCATGGTGCTGCAATGATTAGAATATAGTACTGCAGCTACTTCTGCTGCCTGCCGGCTGCCTGGAGGTTGGCAGTTCGATTCTCACCTGCTCAAGGTTGACTCAGCCTGCCATCCTTCCAAGGTCGGTAAAATGAGGACCCAGATTGTCGGGGGACAATATGCTGATGCTCTAAACCTCTTATAGAGGGCTGAAAAGCACTGTGAAGCGGTATAATTGCTATTGCTATAGTGCAGGGGTGTCAAACTGCCGGCCCGTGGGCCAGATGCATCACGTGGAAGCTGCGTCCACCCCATTGCCGGCAATGGCAAAACAGCTGCAATATGTTGCGCGACGTCACATGTTTGACATGTCTGCTATAGTGGGACACAAATGGACAGGGAAAACCTTTACCTTATAAAAGTTTAAATGAATATTAACATTAAAACTAACAAAGATAACTAAATAAAGAACCTATATACATTGGGGTAGAGATAGAGTCTTCTCTTAATCCAGTAACCGTCTTCAGGCCATTGGCAGAGCCAGGTTTTAAGGCTCTTTGAATAAAATGTGTTAGAAAAAAATACCACCAGCTCTTTTGGATTTGGGGCTCCTGAAGACAAACACAGCTGTCCTCCTACAGTGTCATAAACACATGAAGTCAAGTTTCCTTTGAGTTGAGCTTGACTCCTGAGACTGCAAAAACATGTTTGTGTGACTTTCCTAGCAATAGTGCAGAAGTGGCTTGCCACTGCCCTCTTCTGGGATATTGCTTCAACTTTTTAGGCTAGTCTACAGGCCTGGGATTTCCTGATGGATTCCTTTCCAAGTGCTAAATGGATGTCATCAAAGGTCAGCTAGTGTTAGCCGGGTAGATTCACCTAGTTTTGCTCTCAATAAAAAATGTTTCTGGGAGTCACTGTATTAATTACACCTTCTGGCATTCATGCTTTGCATATTTATGTGTATAGTTCTTTAGTGGTACTCGTAAAATGCAATATGGATTAAATATATAAAACATCAGAAATGACCTGGAAATGAATTTACCTTTGATGATTTTGAGGTCATATTCACCTCACTCCACAGGCTGATTTCTAGAGGGCGGGAAGCTCATTTGAGCAAAGACTTGCAAAGATGTACATGTTCCACCAGTGTGCCTCAGGGATAACCCGATGATACTTATGGTGATCCTCAACGACTCTTGGAATAGACAGGGGTCTCCAAACTTGGTAACTTTAAGACTTGTGGACTTCAACTCCCAGAAAAGCATGGCTGGCTGGGGAATTCTGGGAGCTGAAATCCACAAGTCTTAAACTTGCCAAGTTTGGAGACCCTTGGAATAGGAGAAGAAACTCAGCCACTGCTACAGAGGCGGGGCAAACAAACTATTTGGGAGGAGCATTTGTGAAGGAAAATAAAAAATGAACTGACTTTGGGTATGGCTGGTGGAATTTAACTTGGCTTGTCTGTCTGCAGGGCATGACCATCCGCCCGCTGGTGGATCTTCTGGCAGTGAAAAAAAAACAGGAGACCAAGAGATCCATCAACGAGGAAATTCACACTCAGGTGATAGTTCTCTTCTAGCTGCTGCAAAGCGTCTCTGTGGAGCAGGGGTCTTCAAACTTGGCCCTTTTATCACTTGTGGACTTCAACTCCCAGAATTGAGGAATTCTGGGAGTTGAAGTCCATAAGTCATAAAAGAGCCAAGTTTGAAGACCCCTGCTGTGGAGTGTATGTGCGAGTGCAACTGTAATCAGCTGTGTGGATGTTTCTGTGAAATATCATTTTTATATATTTTTAAAATGGAGGGTAACATTTTCTACATTATCTTTCACAACATTCAACATTTTAAAGATTTTACTAGAGGCAGTCCTCAATTTACAACCACAATTGGGGCTGGAATTTTACAACCAATTTTACCAGGGTCACTAAGTGAATTGCCACAATCATTAAATGAATCACATGACAAGCAAGGTCATAAAATCAGGCAAAACTCACTTGACAACTGCCTTGCTTAGCAATAGGGCTCAATTGTGATTGTAAATCAAGGACTACCTGTATTTAGGTGCCATCAAGTTGGCGTCAACTCCTGTTGACTGCAGTATGGAATTCTTGACTATCTTGGCCAAACTTTACTTATAGCTGAAAATTCTTCCCAGGATAGTTCTGTAATCTCATTGATCCCAACCTTATGCATTGTTTATTCCTTGTGCTTTCCTTAACCTTGCCAAACTTTCTTTTTCATCCATTAGCCAGTTATATCCCATATCTCAATTATGTGATTTTCTGCAGGGAAAGTCAAGCTTTATGTGGTCCAGAATTCACTGGTTTTTCTCATAATTCATGATATTCACAGTCCTTTTCATACTTACAATTGGAAGGTGTCGTTCTTCTCGAGAGAAGGCAATGTTCAATAAATGAACAATAAATCCATCATTGTTGCTTTTGAAATAGTTCCTGGATCATCTCTTGACGGGGATTGAGGATATATGTGGCCACTATGGACATCACCATTGGAAGGACAAGTAAGTGTCACCTGAACAGAAGAAACAAATAAAGGAAAAAAAATGATCGAAATACTTATTTTGATGCCTTTGTACAGGTTTGTTTTCTCAAGTCGGTTTTTAATTAATTGTTTTGAAAATTTGTAACCATAATATCTACTGTTCCCTGTTTCTAAATAAACACAACCAAATAAATACAGCAACCTGGACTACAGGTAGTCCTCGACCTACAGCCATTCGTTTAGTGACAGTTTGAAGTTATGGCGATGCTGAAAAAAGTGACACGATCGTTTTCCCCACTTTCGGCCATTGCAGCATTTCCCCATGGTCACATGATCAAAATTCAGACACTTGGCAACTGGCATGTACTTATGACAGCTGCAGCCTCCCAGGGTCACCTTCTGCGACCTTCTGACAAGCAAAGTCAACGGGGAAGTCAGATTCACTTAATAGCCATGCTACTAACTTAACAATGGCTGTGATTCCCTTGACAACTGTGGCAAGAAAGGTCGTAAAACAGGGCAAAACCAACGTAACAACTGTCTTGCTTAGCGATGGAAAGTTTGTGCTCAATTGGGGTCATAAGCCGAGGACTATCGGTAGTACTGTTTGATCGCTGCCTTTGTCTATCTCACATCTTCCATTCTTTCCTCTCCCTGATCATGTCTCCCTGTTGTATGATTTCTCCAAAGGCTGAACCGTTTCAACAAGAAATATGTGAAGAAGTGCCTGATTGCTGGGGAAAGATCCAAAGAGCCCCAGTTGATCGCCTTCTATCACAAGATGGAGATGAAGCAAGCCATTGAGCTGGTGGAAAGTGGGGGAATGGGCAAGATCCCCTCTGCTGTCTCCACCGTTTCGATGCAGTAAGTAGCAATTTTGAAATCGTGGCTGGAAGGTTCCAATTGATTTAGGCAGCCCTTGTCTTCTGACCGACTCATTTAGCAACCATTAGAAGTTACGATGGTGTAAAAAAAAACAACCCTTTGTGACCAGTCCTCTATTTACAACCATGCAGTATCCAGAGGTCACGCAATAACCATTCATGTGCTTCACAACTGATCTGCAACAAGCAGAGTTAATAGAGAACTCAGACTTAACCAAGGCAGGAACCAATTCTTTTCATCTTGCAGGAATATCAATCCGAAAACGTTGCCAGTAGAACGCATTTTGCCAGCTCTGTCAAAGGACAAAGAGGAGGAGATTCGAAAAATCTTGCGCAACAACTTGCAAAAAACCAGGCAGAGGGTAAGTGCAAGGACTTTTTCAGAGCCAAAATTGCAGTAGATTCTCTCCTCCTGTGCTTTCTCATTCCACCTTTGAGCCCTCCACTCAGACAGAAACATAGTTCAGCAATGCAGAGATCATTGCTAACCTCCCATTAGCCAAGAGGTCGATACTGAGGATGGACTTTGGGGTAGCGGGTTGAAAGCATTGGCAGATGCACTTCGAACAGTGGTTAATAACATACACAATAGGCAATCAGCAGCCCACCAAATGTCAGAAGATTCATTTCCTATCATCCTTGATGGCTAAGGACTCCTTGATAGGTGTTGCAAGCATTTGGAAAGCTGCATGTTGCCTGCTTTTTAATTCTTGGAATTAAATCCTGGAGTCAGTTGTATTGACTTTCCTAGAGATTTGTGGTAGAAACCATACTTTTTAAACAGGCAGTGAGCATCTGCCTCTCAGTCTAACCTCTGTTGCTTTCCATTCCAGTTGCGGTCATATAATCGACACACCTTGGTAGCAGATCCTTATGAAGAAGCCTGGAACCAGATGTTGCTGAGAAGACAGAAGGCTCGGCAGCTGGAACAGAAGGTGGAAGGGCAGGGAAGGTGGACTCTGGGGAGGGTGGGAGAGGAACCTTGTGAGGTTCTAGATAAGGGTTTACTCTTCAGGGACTGGCAAATGTTGAGCCTATTTCAAGATCCATCTTTGTTGATGAGCTAAAATTTCCAGGCATAATAAGCTCATTTATACACACATAACACAGGGACACAAACTTTTCAAACTGCTCCCACTATCTGGGGCTCTTGCCTCTTCTAAATTGAAATTACTGCAGATAAAGGATGCTCCAGAAATCCAAACTGGGCTGGACTTCCAAAATTGGGGCTGTTTAACACATGCCCATGTGTTTCTGATTCCAGATGAACAACTACCTGACAGTGCCAACACATAAAATAGATTCACCAACCATGTCGAGGGCACGCATTGGTTCAGGTAAGTGGAAAGATTAAGGGGCAGACTTTGGACCCAACACCTCAGTTTTTTTTACGTCCCACTGGTTTGCTTTAATGTAAAGAATAGGGAACTTATTTATCTCCATCTTCCAGTATAGACAATGGTGAGAAGTGGTATTTTAGCAACGTTTGGAAACTGTGGGTAGGTGTGGTGGAATCTCCAGCTAGATTTGGGGGAGGAGTTATAAGACTGACGAGCTGTGTGTCCCTGCAGGGGAGAGAGTGATGGATACCTTGCCCCCCCCCACACACACACACAAATCCCTGATGCCTTTTGTGGTTGTTCCCCAGAGAGTGAAGTTAAGTCTGGGGAGATTCTTCTAAATAAGCAAGTAGCAATGAAGAAACTTTCTGATCAGCTCATGGTGTTGTTCTGGTTCCTTGTGCCTCACAGTGGGCAGTATGACATAATTAGGAAAGTGATTTTCCTGATGTATTGGAGCAGAGAAAAATGATTCTGCTACTTGAGTGGCTCTTCCCTTCAACTCCATTTAACTTTTGCCTTCTTCTGTAGACCCTCTTGCTTATGATCCAAAGCTGGATTCTGAGAATATCCCCATCATAACTATTGACCCAGCGTCCCCCCAGTCGCCGGAGTCTGTTGACTTGGTGAACGAGGCGCTGAAAGGGCTGAACCACCTTCCACCCTCCCCGGAGGGAGATGAAGATGAGGGATTGGTGATGAAGGTCAAGGAGCCATCTTCTCCAGGCACAGATGACGTCTTTACTCCTGGGACAGGTGATAGTCCCAGCAACCAGCGGATTATGAGATGTCTGAGCGATCCAGGGCCTCGGCCAGATCCTGAAGAAGGGGAACCCTTTATCCCCAAAGGGCAGTGAGGCTTGATATGCACTACTAGACCTAACCTGTAGGGGAGGCTCTTGCACTCATGTGCAAATACACACACCCAGTTATACCAATCTCTATTTCTTTGTGTCTTTCTCTTCTCTGTCTCCTTCTCTTCAGTGCAGGAGCTTTGCTAGAAGGCAGCAGAGAGCACCTAAATGGAACGTACTTTGTGACCAGAGGCAATAGATCTAGAATTAACTCAGATTCCATATCCAAGGTTGGGAATGCTAGTCATTCTATCCAGAGAAGACTGTCTCTCCTCTTGGATACTAGCACGCTCTGACTCTCTGTTGCCTTCTCCACTGGCAACTGCACCTCCTTGTTTACTCCTGAGAAACATCTTTGCTATAATTCCCTCCTCCCAGTTTTGAAACAGACCAGAAGAGCTGAGGACCTTTGGATGCTCAGATACATCAGATAGTTCTGCAGGATATCCTGCATAGTTACTGGATGATCATGTTTCTAAGATTTTTTTTTTTTAAAAAAAGTCTGAGCCAGTGACTTCCATACATCGTTTCCAACCTCAGATGTAATGCATGTTTCCTCTCTTTTCTTCTAAGCAGTAGAGTTTATAAGTTTCTTTTTGTGGGCTTCTTTTTAAATCCCATAAGCCATAGATAATTGTTCTAAATTGTTGGTGTTCTAAATCTAGCATCACAGGTTTTGCCTTATTTTATGGTTGTAATGGGGTTTTTTTTCTCATTTTGATACAAGTGAGCAGGTTAACTGTAACCAAAGATTGCTCTTGTACCAATTTTGAACATATGGCTAAGGAGGTGTGGGCATATGATACCCAGCTCTCCATTTAGTTGACTGGATTCCATTTGGCCATCCAAATAAGAAGCTGATTAAGGTTCTGCAAATGGATTGGGGCGCTATTCTCACAGGGAATTATAGCATTGCAATCCAGCACATCTGGAGGAGGTCAGGATGATGTGTCCTTCTCATTGTCCTTGCCTGAAGCTAGGAGATTTCAATTAAAACATGTGTGCACACAGCCCATGTGCAACTCCAAAGGCATGTTTTCACCAAAGATGAATATGTGGTTGTACATATAGGATTGCTTTTTTTTTACTTTTTACTTTTTAACAATAGAGTAATCATTTCTTGAAAAGATTCTAAATTCCATGGAAGTCACTAGGATGTTAGTGAGGAATTGTCCTACTATGTCTGTGTACAGTGATAGTATGTTTATGGCACAGGTTCCCTCTCTCTCTCTTTTGTCTGAAAAGCTTCGATTTTTCCCTGCCTGTCAGTTGAGAGCATGAACAATACTAGGTAACTGGTTTGGCCCTTACCATTTAGCAATATTTGGCACAGAGAAGATGAGATGCTACCTAGTCTTCTTTCCTTTTATCAATACTTATCTCAGTCAGAATAATTCTGGCTTTGCTTCCCCATCCTTTTCTGGTCCTCAGCGTTACCTGGGTTTACTCTGCTCTCCATCCAATCTTCGTTCTCCATAATTCATTAGTTTTATTCCATAATGGACATCTTCTTTCTAGGAGGTGACCTTCTAATCAATAAAAGGTAATTCTTGACTTACGACTGTCGTAAGTTGAGGACTAATCAGAATAGAGTTGAAAGGTACCTTGGAGGTCTTCTAGTCCAACCTCCTGCTCAAGGTGGGAGACCCTATACCATTTCAGACAAGTGGCTGTCCAGTCTCTTTCCTTATCATTTCTGTCTCCATCTGGGTTTCTGAGAATTTAACCTCTGGCTTTCCCTTCCCTCTTCCCAAATCATGTTTGAATTGTGCCATGGTTATTCCGCAGTCAGGGATAAATACATTAACGTTTGTATGTAATAGCAAAGCTCACATTCCTGGAAATGGCAGGAATCAGATATTTCTATCAGGGTGTGGGCTGTTACAAAGAGATGGAGTGGCCTGCAGAGCAAGCAGCTTCTTCTGAGCCCTTTGCAATGAGAAGGAGGATGGAAGAGATGAATGCTTGTTCCTGCTTCATTACTATTTAGTTTTAGCCTACAGTGTAAAATTTGAATGAGTGTGTCATCAGACTGGCCCATACCACTTTGAGATTGCAGGGGAAGATCTTGGCCTGGTTGAAAGCTTCCCTGCATGGAGAATAAATCTTCTGCATGTAGAAAATCACTATGTTGGGAAAGAAGGATCTTCTGGCCTTGCTTTCTTCCAATAACATGCAAGACATTTAATTATATGGAAAAGCATTTAATAATGCCCCTTTCCATAATCAACCAACTTGATTATGATCTGCAATGACCTTGACTATAACCTGCCACTTCTTTGTTGTGGCCCTTAGCCAAAGATAGCCTTCCTCGTTCAGGGTTTTACATAGTCCTGTTGCTTAGACCTGAAGATGTAGAGAGTGGGAAAGTCCAGGAAAGAGGCAGAATTAACATCTATTTCTGCTTTCTCCAACATGGTGCTTACCAGATGTTTAAGTCCAACACCTCTCAGCATCGGCTCATGCTCTCTAGGACAAAATACAGAGAAGAAGAGTGGTCCAAAACATCTGGAGGCCTCTAGATTGGGGAACATTGCAGTAGAATGTTTCTACTATATGAGGACCATCACTGGACAGGGAGGTGTAGCACAGCTCTTCAAAGGGATTAGGACCCCAATCCCCTTCAGTATAGGGCTATTGTCCTACACCTGCTTTTATCTCTCTGTCCAGTTATTCCAAAGCGAGACAAGTTGCCTGCTGATTTGTTTGTGAAGAGTGTGCACATTGTTCTTCTGGTGAGGGAGGGGACATATAAGAAGACAGTGCATATTTGGTATCCATTCTCCACAGTAGATACCAACTCTGGTTTACTGTTCAGTCTGTGATGGAAAGCTGTTTCAAGGATCGTACCCAGTTACAGAGCCATGCTAGTGCCTGCTGATTTTTTTTCAGTAGTACATAGCCGTCCTTTCCTCCTCCAGCCTACTCTACACTCCCCCCACCCCCCACCCTTACAGTGAAGGGGGTGTTTCCGCCCTCTGCCCCTGTGCTGTGCCTTTTTAGCCATACAGTGTCTGCCTGTGCAAAATGGTGTTGTGCAATTTTGCCTGTTTGTCTGGCCACCATCTGGGCCCCTCTGGGAGGGCTCCTTGCACGCCTGTGCACCCTTGCATTCAAAAAAATGATGAGCTCCTGTTCCCCTCCCCTCATGGTACACTCACAGCTTCCTCTGGGCTGGAAGACCTTTGCACAGGCACAGGTGGGGGAAGGCAGCAAAAAGGGAGCCCAGACAGCTTGCTTTTCACAGTTCTGTATTCTCAACTTAAGCTGGGCTTTGCCTCTGTTCTCTGCTTCAGGCCAAGCAGGAACCAGTGGCCTTCAGTAGCCTATATGTGCTTTCATGTACAATACTGTCTCCGCTAGGAGCCGTTTAAAGCAATGAATCTATTGTATAAAATATTGTGTAAAGAGAGTCTTTTTACATAAATATTCTAATAAATGAATGTTTTAATTTTTAATGGCCTGGGGTGAGTCTCTCTCTCTCTCTCTCTCTCTCTCTCTCTCTCTCTCTTTCTCTCCCCTCCCCTCTCCACCTTTTTTTCTAAAATTCTTGCTCTGGGTTCTGTCAAAGCACATGGGAACGTACAAAATTGGGGATGGGAATTGCTTTCAGACCAAACATTACTTGGATTGGCAAGGGAACAGCTGTGGAGCCCTGTATTAGTTTGGGTCTCATCTCCAAACGTTTCATTCTCCAAAATGCATATTCCCCATGCTTTTGAATAGCTTCCAATGGTGGGTCTCAGAGCATTGTAAGCAGTTGGTCTTGGTCTGTGAAACAATCCATTAAACAAAGAAACAGACAAAAGTTGTGAGGCCTTTGGAGATCACTGAGCTTGGTTGTTTTCTATAGACATTTCATTACCAAACTGGGTAACATCATCACTGCTATTGAAACAAAAAATTGTAGGTTAATGCTGTGTGTAAACTGAACACACACACACACACACAATTGATTATGTGCCATAAAGTTGGTGGCAACTCTTAGCAATCACATAGATTTTCCCCATAACAATCAGTCCTAAATTAGTCCTATAGATCTTTCAATAGTACATTCGTTGCCACTGTGATAGCTCTTCCCCATTGCTACTGGTCTTTTTTTTTTTTAATTTTAATTCCATTTGTATCCCGCCCTTCTCCGAAGACTCAGGGCGGCTTACAAGCTTAGCAGTAGCCTTCATTCTATGTATATGCCTGCTTATTAGGGCTTTCACACACCCCAGGCAGCATTATTACAAAGTCAGCTTAATTGCCCCCAACAATCTGGGTCCTCATTTTACCCACCTCGGAAGGATGGAAGGCTGAGTCAACCTTGAGCCTGGTGGGACTCGAACCTGCACTAATTGCAGGCAGCTGGTGTTACTTAAGGAGGCATTAGCCCACTGCTCCACCAAGGCTCTTCCCATTCTCATTCTCTTTCCCTTCCTTTCACAGATTTATACAGCTGCCCAACTCATACATATTGATTCCAGGTGGCATACAATGTTAAAAATCTATAGTTAAAAATCTATGGTTTGCTTTGTCTTGGCTGATGTACAGCTCTTTGGGGTTTCTTAGATAAATCAGTTGCTTATTCTCTGAGCTTCATGCAGAATGCAGCCGCGCGGGTTGTGATGGGGGGTTCCAGATACTCCCATGTAACACCTCTACTCCGCGAGCTGCATTGGCTTCCAGTTGCCCTCCGGGTGAGATTCAAGGTGCTGGTGATGACCTATAAAGCCCTAAATGGCTTGGGTTCGAGATATCTGAGGGAACACCTGCTGCCGGCATCAAGTTCCCTTCATCCTGTGCACTCCCACAGGGAGGGTCTTCTCAGGGCACCGCCGGTAAAAGATTGCCGGCGGGTAACACCCAGGGGGAGGGCCTTCTCTGTGGGTGCGCCGGCCCTTTGGAACCAGCTGCCTGTAGAGCTCAGGACTGCCCCTGACCTTCGTTCATTCTGCCAGGACCTGAAGACCTGGCTCTTCGAGCTTTCTGGCCTGGACTGAGAGTATTAACTGGGGTTTTAATTGTATTTTAATTGTAATTGGGGTTTTTAGTTCAAGGTTAGTGCAATCATTTTAATTGTTTTAATTTTTGTAACTTGTGTATTGTTTTTAAAAAATCTTGTGAACCGCCCTGAGTCCTACGGGAAAAGGGTGGTATATAAGTCTAATAAAATAAAATAAATAAATAAACTTATGCAATTATAAACATCCTTTAATATGTCTAGGGTCTCTAAAATGATGTTCCTTAGATACATCTACGAACCTGGCCTTCAATAAATAGGTTTAAAATCCTAACAACAAGATATGTGAATCTATCCATGATCAATCATCAATCATCATCATCTTTCTTTAATATAGTCCAAGACCTGAACTACATAACTTAAAATAACTCAAATATAATCCAAAAATATAAAACTAAAAGTTTAATACCCAATATATTGATAAATCTAAATACATAACGGTCAGATTTTAATGCTGCTCTTCCAATGCACAACAAAATAAATTTCTGCAGGACTTGGGTGTGGCTAGTATAAAGAAAAAAAAAAGAAATAGGGGAGACATGATAGCAGTATTCCAGTATTTGAGGGGCTTCCACAAAGAAGAGGGGGTCACGTTATTCACCAAAGCACCAGAGGGCAGGACAAGAAACAATGGTTGGAAACTGATCAAAGAGAGAAGCAACCTGGAATTAAGGAGAAATTTCCTGACAGTGAGGATAATTAACCAGTGGAATAGCTTGCCTCAGAAATCGTGGGAGCTCCATCACTGGAGATTTTCAAGAAGAGACTAGACATTAACCTGTCTGAGACGGTATAGGTTCTCCTGCTTGAGCAGAGGGCTGGACTAGAAGACCTCCAAGGTCCCTTCCAGCTCTATTCTATTCTAAATTATAATTTCTATGAACACTAGGTGGCAATCTTCTCCTTTTAATTATTCCTGCAAATTACTATTGGAAGAGTTGTGTTGAATCAAAATATTTGTCTAGGTTACCAGTCTCTGGTCATAGCGATCACCCCAATACTGTAGCACCCACGTTCTTCAATTTACTGGTCTGAAGTGATATATATCTCTGTGATCCTGCAGATAAATCTGCAAAGTCTAATGAGGACAAACTGATAGCCTTTAACCTCCACTACATTTGTCTGATCCTTTAACTCACTGAAGATAATCCATCTTTTGTCTGGGATGTACAAAGGGAAGAGGGTGACTTTTGTTCATTTTTTAAAACAACTTTGCAAAGTTCACAAACTTCCTCATAAACAGGAAGAGGGGATTAAAATAATTTTGACCCAGGAGAAAGCCAAAGCGATATATTTGTGCATTTGATCCTACACATCTCTGTCTGTGCACTGAGCCATCTTTGTGGTGTTGACAGTTGGCATCTTGGATCTGTTGTTTCTCTAAGGTACTTCTTTATAGCGGAGTCATGACAAACAAAGATGAAAAATGATAATCCTACCAGCTCTACCAGAAGCTGGAGGAGAATTTGGTTCTTTTTTACACAAGAGCTTACCAGGATTTGTCCATTACTTCATAAACCTGGCAGAAACTCTGAGAACGTGAGAAAGCCAAATTAACTAGACAGGCCATCCCAAAACACTATGTAATAATGGAAAGTTTCTTGTAGTGGCTTAGAAAACAAGATACAGTTGGCAATAGGCCATGCTACATTTTCACCCTACTTGTAACAATAAATGCACAGAAGAATTTGAGCTGCTTGTTATAAAATTGGGTGGCAAAGATTAATTTCAACCCATCTTTGGGCCAAACTGGAATAATGTGACTACTTTGCTTGGCCTGATACAGCCTTTCCCACCCTAATCCTCTGCACTTATATGGCTTATTTGAATTATTTATGCATTTGTATCCCACCTTTATTATTTTTACAAATAATTCAAGGTGGCAAACACACCTTCCTCCTCCTATTTTTCCCATAACAACAACCATATTAGGTGGGTTGGGTTGACAGAGAGACCCTGGCCCAAAGTCACATCTCCTGTCATTTTTCAGCAAGCAAGATCCATGATCACCATCCAACATGTGTCTTCTTCATCTTCACTTTTCCACTGTTCTTTCCACCAAAGTTTCATTCACACGTTAAGCTTTTCTTGGGCTATTTATTTATCCACTTAGTTTCCTCCCCTTTTTAAAAAATTACTTCAGCAAATTCAAGGTTTGTCCCAAAGCTTATACCATTCTCTTGTGCACGAATGAGCACATAAGGATCCATCCTCGGGGGAGGTGGGGGGAAGGGAATGGTTTCCTATATAATGCTAAACCATGGCTATGCCACCATGGCAAAATTTACCCAAACAATTCACACGATGGCTTGGGTGATGTGAGAGAATATTCGGAACAGCTATCATTAGTATTTATGATTTAATTAGTGAGGAAGGAATAAGGAACAGAAACTATGAACCCTTTTGATTTTTCCTTGAACCAAGAGTCTATCAAGGTGTAGCCATTCAACAAAACACTCCCCAGATGGCAATGATACTGTTGGACTAAGACGGCCTTCCCCAACCTGATCTGTTCTCTGCCCAGCCAGTACATTCAGGCACAGTCAACGTACTCCTGATCCCCTCAGTTAAATAGTGTCATCTTTTGGGACTAAGAAAACATGCCTTCGTTTTCTTCATGGCTCCAGTTCTCTGGAACAGCATCCTCACAGAAATACAAATGAGGTTGTGGAAGGTCCATAAAACCTGGCCCTGTTCCCAGGCTTAGGGTTAATGTGTTTCTGAGATCCCTGTCATATTTATATTTTAGTCCAAGCTATCATATTTTATCTGTTTGTAGCGCCATCCCCAAAAGGGCCGTTAGAGTCTGGATGCCTTTACCCCCTTTCTGCAGGTACCCAGCCTCTTCCCTGCTACACAATCACTTGCCGGGTGTCTCAATGTCCATCGTTCTGGATGTCAGTCCACTCTGATCTCTTGCCCAGGCACCTCCACTCGCCCAGCTCAGGTCAGTGTCTGGCACCCCTCCCCCTCTGGTCACTGACTAGCCCACTTGTCTAGGTCAGCTTGCCTCCACCTTGTCCCTCTTTTCTTCCCTCAGCAGAAGTGACAGGGCTATCTTAACTAAAAAAAAATCCCAAAAAGCTAGCAAGTATGTATCCGAAATACCAGCCTAAATGTTGGAGGTGTGGTGGCGAAGACGCAACGTATTTTCACATATGGTGGACCTGTAAAAAGGTTAAAGCATTCTGGATTAAAATCTGGTGGAATATGCAGAAGATACTTAAGAAAAGGATAAAGTTTTGTCCGCAATTGTTTTTACTGGGTATTATTACTGATACTACTGTTGTGGACACTAAGTTGATGTTGAACTTAATTACGGCAGCAAGACTTTTAGTAGGGCAATATTGGAAGAAGGAAGAACTGCCGACTATAGAGGAATGGACTTTAAAAGTTTCTAACCTGGTGGAAATGGCAAAGATCTCGGCATATTTGAAAGACCATTCGCAACAACGATATATCCTGGAGTGGAAAAAATGGATTGATTACATCCAGAATAAATATGGGACTAAAAAGTTTCATTTAGCATTTGAATAAGTATCGATGTGACATTTATATTGCTTGTAGTCATTTTATAAGAGCTAAAGTGCGATAGACCTAATAGTTTATTGTTGTTAGCATATGGTAGTTTATGATTGTTTTTTACTTTTATACCTTGTATTCAGCTCTGGGAAGTCGGGGAGGGGGGAAGGGGAGGGGGGGAGGGTTGGGTTGGGTTGGGAAGGGGGGTTGGGGGTGGGGAGGGGTTGTTAAAGATAAAATGTATTGAAAAACTTTTCAATAAAAAAAATAAAAAAAATCTAACTCTTCAATTTCTAACCTTGTCTGAGATAAAATGTCCCCCCCCCACTGTTCAGGATTCCAGCTAACTTTCCCCTCCAAAGTCTTCCTGCCCCCAAACCTGACAGAACCCCCTTCTCTCCTTTTCATGCTTCTTCCTCCCTCAGCTTTCCCCTCCCGAGTCTTCCCGCCAAAACCTGACAGAACCCTTTCCTCCTTTCCCCACTTCTTCTTGCCTCAGCTGATTGCTCCATGGCTCTGGCCCATTCTCCGCTACCTGCTTTAATCATTTTAATTCTGAATTTGGATCTTGTAAGCCTCCCAGATTCTAAGAGCAGCCATAATAAATGCAATCATAAATCCAGGGCTTTTTTTTCTCATAGAACGCCCAGAACGGAGTTCCGGCACCTTTTTTGCATGGAACCTTGTAGGGTAGGCAAGGTGGATTGTATGACATATGTGAGTTCCAGCACCTTTTTCTTTTACAAAAAAAGCACTGCATAAATCAATCTATCACCATCGCCATTCATCCCAGCTGGAATGACCAATGGTAACACATGAATCACCTGTCTCTGTTTTTGTTGGGAAAGGAGTTCACCTCAAGCCAGGGAGAAAGCTCATGGCTTCTGTTCATTAGTCCCATGTGCCACTGATTTTGAAAGCTGTGGAGACAGACTTTAAATCTGCCTGATCCCCAAACTTGTGTTGGGGCTTGATTTTGCTGCTGTCAGCAATTGACTCACCAATTCAGGGAGCCACTCACTCGTTTCCAGATTACCATCCAGAGACTCAGTGAAGTATGAAGACAGCAGATGGCATTGTATTAGAGCCAATTTACGTGTTAAGAAAGAGGGAATTTAACCACTCCAGATAGACGAGTGCCACATCAAAGCTTGGCAACTACTTTTTCAAACTTGGCAACTACAGGTATATATGCAAAGTTGGCGGATAAGGATGAAACCTGGGTAAATAATGTCCTCAAGATAGGCCACAAACAGGGATTTTTTAATGTAAGATTTCCTTTTGTTGATTTTAGGCCGCTTGGGGTGAGATGATGGGCAGCTTGGAGCCTTTTGTAACATCTGGCTTTACTGGTAAAAACAGGCTGGTTTCCTGCTATTCTGCATGAGGATCTCACAAAGAAAGTGAACGAGGGCCTTTAACCAATTAATGGTATACATTATATCAAATAGGAGAGTCAGCTTGGAATGGTGATTAAAACATCAGGCTAGAAATTGAGTTCTAGTCCTGCCTTAGGTACAAAGCCAGCTGAGTGACCTTGGGCCAGTCACATTGTCTCAGCCCAAGGAAGGAGGCAATGGCAAACCACTTCTGGAAAACCTTGCCAAGAAAACTACAGTGATTTTTCCAGGCAGTCTCTGAGAACTGGACACGACTGATTGGAAGACAAAAAAAAGTAGACCAAACATCCTTTTTTTTCCTTAGAAAAAGCCTCGCTGAACTGTTTCACTTTGTCTCCATCTTCTTCAGCTTCCTTCCCTTCATTGTTGCATTTTTTTTAAAAAAAGGCCCATCCTTGCTTGTCCTCAAGTGGGGCAGAGATAGAAGCTCTGGAATCTGCACAGAACTAGGTCCCATTTGATCAACAGGCTCCTGAATGGGTTGATGGCTAGCCGCAATCCCTGATGCTAGCAGAACGTGACTTGTGACTGGCACCCAGGAAACCCCTTGACACAAGCCTCACCCAACTAGTAGCTGACTACAGAGGAGTTATCCTGATCTAAGCTACAAATATTCTGTCTTTTCAATTTACTGTTTATAATGCCACATTCTTTGTGATGTTTCTCTTTGGCTCAGCTCACACTAGTTGCTTCTGTTCATTTTAACCACAGTTCGTTCAAGGAACCCGGTATTCAGGCTTCATGCATCATACCCCCAAATAAACTAGCCACTCTATGTATTTGCATAACCAAATAGATTAAAATATGGCTGGCTAATTGGTAGTTCTGGGCATTGGGCAAATTCAGCATTTAAGCCACAGTAAGAAAAGATAACAGCCATAATTTGTTTACCACAGTTCAAATTAAGAGACAGTATGTGCTGAAGATATAGGAGGTAGTTAAGACTGAAGAAGGTTCAAGGCCTATTTGCAAAATGCAATGCAAAATTGATTTTGTATTTTACATAAACAGTATGCAGATACCAAATAAAAATACCGGATAACAAATCAAATCCATACAACATAAAGCATAATGTTTTAATCATTAAGAGAAACATCTATTCCTACTTCAAATGTCTCTGTCTACATTCTCTTTCTTGATTATAGGAGAATCTTGAGAAATAATTGTGTGCATGTGTGTGTGTATTCAACTATAAGCTGGGTGCACCCATCATTTAAATGTATTTAAACATGACCAGACATGACCAGGCCTGGTCCACAGATATACAGTAAGTCATGACTTACTTAACCAGTTTTTACTAACTGCAATGGGTAACCTCACAAGCATCTTTATCCAGAACTAAACAAGTGACACCAATAACTAGCATTAAACATAAACCCAGTCATGGAGCTGTATTGAAACAATACATTTAACCTTGTTACTAGGTTGGCTTGCTACACTGAATCAAAGACTGGCCAATGGAATCACAATATATACTGTAAAGGTAAGAGATACACAGACTAAAAATGAATTAAGGTTATAATTAACCAAGCTTAGTAAGCTGTATGGGTGCAGCTTCTAAGTACGTAACAAACTAAGCTGCTTAAACATGTGTGCATGCAGGCCTAAAGTAGAAATCAGTGCCTATGCATCTACATTCACACACTATCTAGAGAATTTACAGAGATTATCTCGAGAAGGAATGTAATGGCTAACAAACATGAATGAAATCCAGGTGAGAAAGAAGGTGTTAGAAAGAAACTTAAAGTGACTCCACCTTGACTCTCTTTGATCTAAGAGGAGAGAAAGCAAAACGCTGTCAGGGTTTCAGGATTTCAATGCTACAGATAATCATTGATTTACAACCACACTTGAGCCCAACATTTCTGTTGCTAAGCCACACATTTTTAAGTGAGCTTTTGCCCCATTTGTTTTACCTTTCTTGCCACAGTTGTTGAGTGAATCATGGCAGTTGTTAAGTGAATCTGGCTTCCACATTGTCTTTGCTTGTCAGAAGGTTGCAAAAAGTGTTCCCGCAGAAGGGATACTGCAACCATCATAAATATGAGTCAGTTGCCTGAATTTTGATCATGTGACCACGGGGAGGCTGCAATGATTGTGTGAAAAAAATGATCATGTCACTTTTTATCAGTGCCATGGTAACTTTGGTCACTAAATGAATGGTTGTAAGTTGTAAGTTGAGGACTAGCTGTATAGTCCATATAATAGAGCCAGGATGTCTTGTAGAGTCTTCTTCCTGACCTAGCTACCTCAAGGGGCTGACACATTACACTGACCATAATAACATTGGCTTATGCCTTAGTATGTTGGCTGAAAAGCTTCCCAGTATGGTGGACCAAGAATGATTTGTGCTGTAGAACATTGTGTGAACCTGGTCAGTTGTGATTTATGCAACAAACTTGGGAGATAACAACCAGTAGATTTCCCTGGTCTCCTGGGGAATTTAAAGAGCTCTGAAATTATGGTCCTGCTGGATTCACCTTCTGATAAAGAGGCTCATCTTCTGATGAGTCCAGTGGGGCCATAATACTTGAGGCCGACATGTCAGGAGGACACCTTGTTAGATTAGCCAGGTGTAGGACTCTGGGAAAATGATTCTGGAAGTAAACAGCAACTCCTTACCTCTAACAAGCTCCTCCAGGCCACAGTCAGCAGCTTCGCTAACTTCCCTTCCCAGGAATACCTATCACACCTGTGTAATTTCAGTACCCAAATTTATGCTGCTTCCTGAAGCAGCCAAACAGGAGTAGTTGAAGGAAAGGTATTGAGTCTTGAAAATGGAGAAGACAATATTAATGCCATGCTCTTTAATTATAATAATTGACTTTCATAACCAAAGCAAGGATGAGAAATATGGTGAATTCCGTTTTAATAGGAGAACCTCTGTTCCCAGAGAGGTAAAGTGACAAATTTGTTTCTTGGGCTATGATGTTTTAATTGAATATGCACTCTCTGCCTGTTTCCCAGGGTGAGTGGGATCCCCAGCTGGGCTGGTATAAAGGCCAGCAAACTAAGTGGAGTGAAAGGATGGGTAAAGAAACCACTTCTGTGCACTTTAGTTGGTTAACTGGGTGCCATGGAGTCGCTCTTAACTGATTGCAGTGATTGCAGGAGCAAATATTTGTCATCTGAACTTGTTTCTAGTAATAACCTGTAGCTCTTCCAAGTTCATTCCATATTAATTTCTTTGATTCCGTCCTTCTACCTTACAGTACTTATTACAGATAGTCCTCGACTTACAACTGAGTCCCAAATTTAGGTTGCTAAGAGAGACAGCTGTTAAATGAGTTTTGCCCCATTTTACAACCTTTCTTGCCGCAGTTGTTAAACTAAAACACACCTGAAGTTTTGGCCCCATGCATTTGGGGAGAGGGAGTTGGAAGTTATAAAATGGATGCTAATATGCTAGGTCTGTCCTGGGGGACCTTCTGCCCTGGTGTGTAAAAAATATTGACTTAAGAAAAGGGCTTAGATAATAGATCCTGGGCAGAGTTGGCTTTCCTGCTTGCTAATTGCTCCTGATTCAAACTACAACCAAAGCAAAAAAGAGTGTTCCAAGTGTTACAAGGAAATGGCTTAGGTGAGAGTTGGTCCAGGGTCTTGATTCAAATACATGTTAACATAAGGAATTCTCATGCCTGTTGCATTCAGTGCAAATGCTGGCTGTCCGCCATCTGGGCAAATGGTCTCGTCTCACCTGGCCTGGAATGAACTCCTGCTAAAAAAAGTGGGACAAGGACAACCTGCCCAAAATCGACACTTTCTCATCAGAGGTCTTACTCCAAGGACTTTGCTTTATCAGAAAGGGAAACTTGGACAGCAGGAGTTGAAGGTTTGCTTAGGCTTGCAAAGAGTGCCAGGCAGTGAAATTCTCTTACCTTTCTACACAGCCACTTCTTAGTCAATCTGATAAAGGACAATTTGCATGAGACGAGGTTGTCCAAAGAGAAGAGGATGGGATGAAAATCACGAGAGAGGAACTTGGATTTCTTGTATGCCATGACATAGTTCACTGGCTTGTGAATGGAGTTAAGGTACTATGCAGAATGGAGTCTTTATCGGTCAATAGAGCCTTGGTGGAGCAGTGGGCTAATGCCTCCTTAAGTAACACCAGCTGCCTGCAATTAGTGCAGGTTCGAGTCCCACCAGGCTCAAGGTTGACTCAGCCTTCCATCCTTCCGAGGTAGGTAAAATGAGGACCCAGATTGTTGGGGGCAATTAAGCTGACTTTGTAATAATGCCGCTTGGGGGGTGTGTGTGAAAGCCCTAATAAGCAGGCATATACATAGAATGAAGGCTACTGCTAAGCTTGTAAGCCGCCCTGAGTCTTTGGAGAAGGGCGGGATATAAATGGAATTTAAAAAAAAAACTGCGGGATACAAGCACTCCTCAACTTACGACCACAATTGGTCCCAAAACCTCCATTGCTAAGCGAGACAGTTGTTAAGTGAGTTTTGCCCCATTTTATTACCTTTCTTGCTGCAGTCGTTAAATGAATCACTGCAGTTGTTCAGTTAGTAACACGGTTCTTAAGTGAATCTGGCTTCCCCATTGACTTTGCTTGCCTGAAGGTCGCCAAAGGAGATCACATGATCCCAGGACACTGCAACCAACATAAATACAAACCAATTGCCAATTGTCTGAATTTCAATCACATGACCATAGGAATACTGCAATAATCGTAAGTGTGAAAGCGATCATAAGTCACTTTTCCAATGCTCTTGTAACTTCAAATGGTCACTAAATGAGTGGTTATAAGTCAAAGACTTGTATGGAATCTTGTTTTGAGTTCAGGTGGCTTTTTCTAGTCAACTGCACCAAGAAAATACAAGATAGGAAATAAACAGAAGGTTAGCCCTGTTTTTGTTCATTCCAGCATGAAGACAGGCCTTGGAACAGCACTGCCAGAACAGGACCTTTGTAGCATTTTACTTTTCAAGGCATACCAGAGAGAGTTGTGGAGTTGATATGAGGGTAGGTGAGCTTCCCCTGACTCTGCAGAAGTGGAGTGATTCTGGTTGGGTTACTGCAGACTTTTGTTTTAATTGTGCCTTTTTTTTTCTCCCAGACTGCACAAAAGAAACCCACAAAGTACAAAAGGAAGCTACAGCTTCCAAGCCACCTTTGTAGTGGCTGGGCTTCCTGTAAAGATGATTGTTCTGTCTGAGCAGGAAATCCCTCATCAACTGCCATCAGCCCATGGGAGTGAATGCTTATCCTGGGTTAGTGGCGGTCTGGTTTGGTGGTGTTGTGTAAACACAGCCATTTAGTGTTGAGGTGGCCAAGCTGCTGGTCTGCACGTTCCTTGTTTCTCTGCTATAATGCTTCAAGCACATCTCCAGAGAGAACATCAAGAAAGAACTCCTGGCATGGACCTTTTTCAGGAGCAATGTTACTGACTCAGCTGGGGGAGAGTCCTGACTTTAAGAAATGGTTGTAGATTTTCTTATTCCCTTGAAATTGTGAAAAATATTGTACTGGTAGTCCTCAATTTGTGACCACAGTAGAGCCCAAAATTTCTGTTGCTAAGCGAGAGAATTGTTAAATGACTTTTATGACCTTTCTTGCCACAGTTGTTAATTGAATCACCACAGTTGTTAAGAACATGGCTGTTAAGTTCAAGGTCTTGGTTATGATCTTTAAGTCCTTCCATGGCATGGGTCCGAGATACCTCGAGGACCACCTGCTGCCGGCGTCAACTCCCCTCCGCCCTGTGCGTGCCCACAGAGAGGGCCTCCTCAGGGTGCCTCCAGTCAGGGAATGTCGACTGGTGGCCCCCAGGGGGAGGGCCTTCTCTGTGGGTGCCCCGGCACTATGGAACCAACTGCCGGTTGAGCTCCAGATGGCATCGGACCTCCGATCCTTCCGTCGCGGGTTGAAGACCCACTTGTTCGAGTTAGCTGGTCTGGCCTGAAGGGGAATATGGGTTTTCTAATTGGTTTTATTATTTTACTATTGCTGTATTTTAATTGGGCATGGTTTAATTCTCTTTTAATTTTTGTATACCTATTTATATATGCCCTGTGAACCGCCCTGAGTCCCTAGGGAGAAGGGCGGTATAGAAATCCAATAAATGAAATGAAATGAAGTGAAACTGGCTTCCCCATTGACTTTACTCATCAGAAAGTTGCAAAAGGTGATCACATGACCCCAGGACACTGCAATTGTCATAAATATGAACCAGTTGCCAAACATCTGAATTTTGATCATGTGATCATGAGGATACTTCAATGGTTATAAGTGCGAAAAAAGATCATGTCACTTTTTTCAGTGCCATTGTTACTTTGAACAGTCACTAAATGAATGGTGGTAAGTTGAAGATTATTTGTAATTCTGTAATTCATCAGATTTCATCAAATTTCTCTTCTGACACATTTGATGGCGAATTTCAGCTCTAGTTTTAAAATTCAGTGGACCAACAAGATTACTTGCTCCCCACCTAAAGAGACTTTGATATGTGAAAAAGAGACCATTTCTTAAACCAAAATGCTTATTTTGCCAACCACAAATTCTGTTAGTCTCATTGTTTACAAAGATGGCATCAATACACTCATTAAGTGCTATGGGTGTGTTCATCTACACCAGTGTTTTTCATACTTGGCAATTTAATGTTGGGTGAACTTCAACTCCCAGAATTTCCCAGCCAGCCATGCTAACTGAAGAATTCTGGGAGTTGAAGTCTACCCAACTTAAAGTTGCCAAGGATGAAAAACACTAATCTAGATCCTTTTCAAGATTTTGTTTATATTTTTGAATGCACTTTTCCCAACGTGTCTCCTTTGCACAAACATTTTGTCCTATATAAGATGCGATGATGTACATAGTTTTCTCTAATGTACACAGTTTGAGTTGAATTGAGTTCAAAAATAACATTATAAGATTTAAGAAGACTTGAGAGAGAGGACTCTATTCATCATCAGCCAAGAAATCATCCAGCTTAAAAGTCAAGATGCACCACTATCCCCATCTTCCCTTCCTTCATCACCACTTCCATCTTTTTTTCTGCTGGTATTGTTGATGATGCTTCCCACTTTCACCAAACAGCTCCTTCTGAGCAGTCTTCAGAGCAAGCCATTTTGAGAGCCCATATCATTGCTTCCATACAATATACTACATGTACTTGGGTTCTCTGCAGTACCCATAGGTCTCTGATGCTTGGTTTGAGAACTTATCAAGATCTCCAGAGAAGCAACAGGACAAGAATGGAGGATCAGCAGAAAGGTGGTAGGAGCAGGAAATCTGATTCTCATCAGCCATCCTTCTTAACATGCAACCTGAATTCACTCTGCTTCATAAACAGAGTGCATTCTGATATCTCTTCTAAAAGTATTACAAGAAGAAAGGGAGGGAGGGAGGGAGGGAGGGAGGGAGGGAGGGAGGGAGGGATTAAGAATCTTAAGGTATCAGATTCATCAATATGAGAATCTCTGTGTAACAGGAAAAATAACTGTCACCAAGTTGTCTGATGATCTAGGCCAAGGGTCTTCAAAGTTGGCCCTTTTATGACTTGTGGACTTCAACTCCCAGACTTCCTCAGGCAGTGTGCCTGGCTGAGGAATTCTGGGAGTTAAAGTCCACAAGTCATAAAAGGGCCAACTTTGAAGACCCCTGATCTAGGCCTTAAGAAAATATCCAAAAAATTGCCTTCTAAGAAAAATGAAACAAGTCTTAGCTTTTTTTCAGGCAGTAATTCCCCTTTTACAATTAGGATCAAGTAACGGAGAAGGAAGACTAGCATGTTAGTTTTGTCCTTCACTTCCATAACTATCTTCATCAGCTATCAGTCTTCGTTGGAGAAAAAGTACAAGATCCAGAAGGCCCTGGAACCAAAAGACCCTAATATCAGAACCCTAAAGCCTGGCTGCATTGTAATGAGCCTAGTAACAAACCTGACAATTCCTCGTACTGAGCCCTACTACATCCTTTCGATCTTGACTACTGGGTCAGAACATTAAATGAGACCGTGGTTTTGCTTCTGCTGAACAATTCTATCATGAGCATCCCTTGTAATTCAAAGCATGGGTTGGATCTAGGTGCTTGCATTTAATTTGCCTCAGAGAACCGAGAGCTTTGTAAAACCAGAGTTCGAATTGCATGGGGAAACCTAAGTCATTCATTCTCCCCAGCCCCTGCACCTTCCAAAACATTCCTCATAAGATCTTATGAAGAGAGTTTTTACCACTTTCAGAGTAAACTTAGATGTGGCCAGTTGGTCTTATTTGGGAAGAAGTTAGAGGGCCCCTGACCTATGGTAGCCTATCTTACCAGCTCCTGTTTTTTGACATGATGAGGGCAATGCCTTGTTTAAACACAGGAAACTGCTGGTCTCATGTTTAATTTGGCTTGGCAGGGCAAAGTGACGTACAAAAGTGATTAGTAATCAGAGTGTGGCTAACCGTCGTTGGATTAGAAAGCTGGACAAGAGAGTTACTTGGTCTCTTCTATTGTAGGCTAAATTATCCAGCCAATAATTTTAAAATACATTCATTTCCATTTCTTTTGTTGTTGCTTTGCTTCCGTAATAGCTCCTTTCTAAGACTGGATTATTCTTCAAGAATTGGTGGATTCAGGGGATTTGCAGATAGAAGTGGCATGCTATGAAACATGATGTGGTCACTTTTGATTTGCAACCAATAGATTGGTGGTCGTCAGCAGCTTGGTGGTATTCCTTTTGTCACCACAGCTTTGATTTCTGGAGAGGCAGGACTGCTGATGTGATGACTTTAGCCTTCTGCATGAAGGGGACTAGTAAATGTTCCTTTGTTCATGATGATGTTATCCATTCAGTCGTGTCCAACTCTTGGTGATTCTGTGGGCCAGGTCTCTCCTCATCTTCTGATCTTGCACTGCTTCTTGGAGTTGTTCTATGGTCTGGCTGGTGTCCGCTTTGATGGTGTCCAGCCACCATGTTCTTTGGCGACCTGGTTTCCTTTTGCTGCTAACTCTTCCTAATATAATTGCTTCCTCCAGTGAATTCACCCACATGACATGGCCAAAATAAGTTCCTTTGTAATGTTGCATTATTCTGAGACCATTTGTGATAGCATAATCTTCTTCGTCCTGGTGCCTCCCAGATTGCTAGGGCAATAAATACCAGATTTCTCCACCAACTTGGTTTTTGTTAATTAAGAATTTTGGAAATTATGCTTCAAAACATCTGGAGAACACAATCATTCTTACAGCAGCATTTTCATGCATTCTGCTTTACTTATGAAGGAATTACCAAGTTTTCACTTAAAAGAGCAGTCATACTTTTCTCCCTAACCCTTAAATAAAAAGACAATCTTTCAGTGCTTTGGCCCTTAAAGCACATCCACTAGCCAATTGTTCTTCAATGTCATACCTCTCCAAATGTTATCCATATACATCATACATACTCATTTTGCAGATTAACAGTCCCAAAAGAGTGTGGGTTGTTGAAAGCCAGAGGAAGAGTGGATCCAGACTGACTCTCTTGTTATAGGAGAAATGGGATGTCTTGGGACTGTCAGATATTATTGAACTACAATTCCCAGCATCCCTCTCCTTTAGCCATACTGACTGGTATTGCTGGGAGCTATAATTTAGCAAACTCAGCAGATCACAGCACATACTAAGCTTAAAGTTCTTTTGGGATGGGGGCATTTTGAAATGGCTTGCCTTTGCTTTCTTCCAAGGGCTGAGAAAGAGTTATTAGCTCAGTCACCTGCCTAAAGTGGGACCACAACTCACAGTCTCCCAGTTTCTAGCACAGTGTCTTAACCACTGGCTCTTTCAATTGGTGTAGACTTTGGTGAGGTTTAGTGTGCTTACAACAGGGCTCTTCAGACTTGGCCCTTTTATGACTTGTGGACTTCAACTCCCAGAATTCCTCAGCCAGGCACGCTGGCTGAGGAATTCTGGGAGTTGAAGTCCACAAATCATAAAAGGGCCAAGTTTGAAGACCCCTGGTTTACAATATAATAAAAACCTAACCTACTGTTTCCTTTATGGATCAATATATTATATAAACCTAGAAAATAGGAGAATTCAAGAAACAATCACAATATCTACTTATAAAATATAGGCCTGCACATGTGTGCTTTATTGCCTTTTCCCAACTAATATGGTGTTTCATAAAGGCTGATTAAGTAGATGTAAAATGCTACTATAGTTTGTTGCACTATGTGAGTCGGTGATGGTATTAAGTCTTCACTGATGCAGACCATGATCCTTTCTGGTAGCATTCTTTTCATGAGAGCTTCTCTTTCCCAATCTCCTGGATTTCAGCACCCTGCTCTTTCCTTAGCAATGTGCCCTGACAGCTGAGTTCAAGGTGAGTTGGTATGTTTGCGGAGCAAGGACCCCTCAAAAATTTCCATCCGGTGGAAACTTGCTGAAGCTGCTGGAAATCAATGCCCTTTCTGGGCACGATATGCAGGCACACTGTGGAAAGTAACGCCCCTGGTAGCTCTGGCCTGGGCTGTTTGCTCTCAGCCTGTCAAAGGGTCATAGCATATTTGATTGACTTTGAAACCATCAAGATTGTAAAAACGTCATTCCACCCCATCTCCCTTCAGGAAAGGCTGGTCAGACCCCAGTTCTAGCTTCCCTACAGAGGCAACAGCCTTGCACGGAACAAATCCTACAAATGAAGGCAAATATATACGTGTCCCGGGATAATGTTGCAGGATTTAGGACCAGAGGTTTAGTCTTCCAAGCTTTCAGACTTGTGCTGGACCCCATCCTAGGGGAACTTTTCTCTCTCCAGAATGTCCCAGTGATTTACTCTGATTCCAGTGACCAATTCAGATTGGATCCTGCAGAACAAATTCTGGGCAGTACTGAGCACCTTCAGCTCTAAGAACCTCTCCTCCTTTACTTGCTGATTGAAGTTGTCCAAGCATGATAATACTTTATTGACTTGCTGTGAAGCCTTAACAGAATAGTTAATCGCTCAGGGTTGAATTGTGGAGTCTGGTAACAAAACGTCTGCAAGCAAACAAGAATGCTCAGAGAGCACTAAGGACTCATATTTATCACTTCTACAATGCATTTCAATCAGATCCACATACGCAGTTTTCAAATGAGTTGCTTTATTTGGATAAAAGGCTGGACAGGAGACTTCGACTTGCAATCACAACTGGCATCAACATTTCTGTTGCTAAGCAAAGTAGCTATTAAGTGACCCATGGGTGATTTTTCAACCTTTTTTTGCCTTGATTGTTAAGTGAATTACTGCAGTTGTTGAGTGAGTCATAAAGTTGTTAAACACATCTGGTTTTTCATCAGATTATTATATCTATGGGGAGCCTAAAAGTCAACTTATGGCTATGGTTCAAATTGTACTGTCCTGTATAAAGAAGTAAATAAATCTAGTCTCCCCAAATCTAACCACTAGATGGCAGCAAAGAAATACTTTCTAGCTCTTTTCTGCCATCTAGTGATTATCCAGTTTGTACAGAAAGATCTGATGACTCTAACTGCACCTTGTGCAATTAGTATTGTGTCACTGCTCCCTTTTCTATGGATGGAAAATTCATGCTTGCTGAGATCATAGGGTGTGCAAAAGGATGGTGGCTTTGTAAGGACTAGTGAAAGAAAATAGATTCTGCTTCAAAAATAGTTATGGGAATGTGTATAGTAATGGTAATTTGGGAATGCTCTTTGGGAGGCAGAGGAAGAGCCACAGTCAAGGGGACCAATTGAATAAGAGGGATATAATGGTATGTAGCGCCTTGGGAGATAGAGGGAAGAGATGTTGCCTAAGGAAACCCAAAGGTGCTTTTTCACGAGGCAACTGGACTTCCTTGTTTTTCTTTGAAGACATTTCACTTCTCATCCAAGAAGCTTCTTCATCTCTGACTGAATGGTGGGGAATGGAAGGATTAATACTCCTTGCAAACAGCTGGTCATTGAGGCCATTTGGAGCTTTATCTGTGTCCTCAGGGTCACCTGAGTAGTGCAAATGGGAGTGGAGCCTTCTTGGAACTGCTGAAAGGACTGCGTTGTAGACTGGAGATAGACAATGTTGTATTTGATCCACTTGATCCAGTTGCCTCGTAAAAAAAAGCACCTTTGGGATAACTATGACCTGGATGACTGAGAAACTCCATAGACATCTGCCTAGGGAATAGTCAGATAAAAGACAGCATAGCCCATAGCTGCGTAGTGGGCAAAAAAAAAAGGGTTCAAGAGAGATTCTCCCAAAGTTCTTGGGCTGTAAAGGTGACAGCTGGAGAATTTCACTTTCAGACTTTCAAGACTCTGTTAATGTAACCTTACAATAAAATAGAATCTGGTCGTGTTTCCAGTCTGGTTTATCTGGCAAGGCTGACAGAGGCAGCTTAGTCTGCAGAAGGAATATGGGTGTAGCAAACACCTCAGAAGGGATCCTCCCTAGGTTTTGAGGCTGTAAAAGTGATGGGAGAGAAATGTACTTTCGGACTCGTAAAGTTCTATGAAGGTAAGCTTCCATTAAAGTAGAATTAGTTCAACTGGGTGTGCTTTCTGTCTGGATTTCTTGGCCAGGCTGACATCAGCTGTCAGCTCTCAAGGTAAACCAGACAGGAAACACAACTACATGAGCTAATTCTACTTTACGGTAAGACCTCATCAAGACGAGGCTTGCAAGTCTGAAAGTACAAATTTCCTGCTGCCAATTTTAACTGTTTGATCAAATAAAGCAGGTACTTCCTAAGCTTCTTCCTCTGACTGTTAAGTCCCCGGGGGCTCTCCCTTCTCTTGTTTCCTGGTGGCACAGTGGTTAGAATGAGGTATTGCAGGCCAACTCTGCTCACAGCCTGGAGCTGGATCCTGACTGTCTCAAGGTTACTTAGCCTTCCGTCTTTCAGAGGTCAGTAAAAAGAGGACCCAGATTGTTGGGGGCAATATGCTGACATTGTAAACTGCCCAGAGAGTGCTGTAAAGCACTGTGGGGAGGTATATTAGTCTAAGTGCTATTGCTGTTGCTATTCCTACTCAGCAACTCTTTTTCTTCTCCCCAAAGTCACCCACACATTCTATTACATCAATCTTGCAGGTCTGAAAGTACAGACTAGGGAGAGTCCTAAGCCGTTCCCATCTACTATTAAAAATACCATTGCAGGTAGAGAAAGCAATGTTTCCTTGTTTAATTAATTAATGTGGCCACCCATCTTGTGAATGCATTTCTGGGCAGCTAACAAAATGTTAAAACAATTATTTAAAGTATGATGAAAATATGACAAACAGAAGTAAACATATACGCACAATCCAAGCAATTATATACAGAGCTTCTAGGGATGGGTGGGGGCTACGGCAACGACCTCATGACTGGATACCCAATTCAGCTATCCAGGCGATCGCCTCTGGTGTTGCTTCATGTGGATCTTCTATGGAACCAGAGAACGCACATCATGGGCAATCTTGCACAATATGTTTAATAGTTTGCATATCAGCATCACAGTCACAACAAGGGGAATCTTTCTAGCCCCACTGATATAGGGAAGCATCACTTCTTCCTGTGTCACACCAAATTCTGTTCTGTTTCATCGAGACAGAATTAAAACAATTAAAAAAGTATATTACTAAAGAATTTTGAAAAACCTTCTGTGATCACTGGAGATAAATCCAACAGTATAATTGAGAAAGACCTCTCAAGGGGCCATTTACCAACCTGACAAGCATACACTCCCAGGTTCTGCAGTGTCTTCAACTCTTTGCAAAAGACCAGCAAGATTGGGTCCATCTGATGTCAGGGAGTATGGTGTTCCAGGGGGCAAATGCTGTGACAGAAAGGGCATATGATTTAAATCTTTAATTAAAGAGATCTGGCTGTGCTCTCCTATTCTGCCTAGTAGATTGGGTAGAAACCACTTGGGAGAGATAATAATGTCCATGACCCAAATAATGTTGACAGATATAACTAGAAAGAGTTTGGAATTGCTTAATAGGGCTGGGGAAGATCTCCAATTAAAACTCTGTAGAAACACAACCACTCACTGCATGGGGCAGTTCCAAGTTACTTCCCAACTCTAATTGTCTATGAACATCCCTTATGCAACTTTAGCTGCACAACATGTTAACAGCCTGAATTTCTCTCTCACAACCACGTCAATGACACTTAAAAAGTCAGAGAATTTTGGGATGACTCTTCTCAGGTTCTCCCTTCCTCAGCAGAATTGTGCTTTTTTGACAGCCCATCAAATAACAGTTGGGTGGCTGCCCAGAAGGTGATTTAAGTGGTGATCTCTTTGGGAAGGGTGATCTCCTGAAGCAATCGTCTGCCTTTCAATCTCATGTCAACCACCCAGCTGATTGCCAGGGAAAACAATTGATCTCCACAGGCTGGCAAGTAGATTTAAATCCTGATGTACTAAGATAAGAAAGTGTGCAGGTGCAAGGGTGTGAAGATACACGCTCTTTTGGGGAGACCTTATTTATTTAGAAAGAAACATAACAGTACAACTCTAAATAATACAGAAAACAAAAGAAAACAGGCTGTAAGCAAAAGTAAAAAAAAAAGAATAACAAGAAAAGAGAAAAAAAATTACAGCCAGAGCATTCACCCCTAGGTTATATTAAATCAAATGTAAATATTTCCAATTTTTTAAAAAAACTATTGTTATGAAATATCACTGTGCCAAAGGGAAACATACTGTGTCATTTTCTGATTAGCAGAAAACATTACCTTTTCAAAAATGGATAGATTATACACGTCTTGAATCTACCTAACCTAATAGCACATTTCCAATTTCTCAAAATAATTCTCTGAGTAAAAAGTATCTAACAAATGGTGCCAGGCAGAAAGCTGGATTCAGCTGGATGGCATGCACTTCAATCAAATGCAGTTAAAGATACAGTTGATCAAGTGACTCGCCACTACCTTCTCTTCTCTTTCACATTTATTCATTAAGTCAGTTTTAGCTGCTTAACTGACACAACTTGGTAACAACTTTGAAGGTCCCTAGGAGGCCACACCTTTCAAAGTCTGGGTGTGACTCTGGTTGTACACCTACAGTAAATTACAGATAGCCCTTGACTTATGATCACAAGTGGGACCAGAATTTCCATTGCTAAGCAAAGTGGTTGTTAAGTGAGATGCTCCGTTATATGACTTTTTTTTTTGCCTTAGTTGTTAAGCAAACTGCTGCATTGTTAAGCAAATCTGGCTTCCCCCATCGAGTTTGCTTGTCAGAAGCCAGCTGAGGAGATCATAAATGATGATCACGTGACCCCAAGTTGCTGCAACTGTTGAAAATGCATACCAGTTGCCCAGCATCCAAATTTTGATCGCGTGACCATGGGGATGCTGCAACAGTCATAAGTGTAAGGGCTGGTCAGAAGTCACTTTTTTCACTGCAGCTGTAACCTTGAACATTCCCTTAACAAAATGATAGTAAGTCAAGGAGAACCTGTATGTGAGAACTCCATCCACACATTCTCATGAATTGGTCAGCTAAGTAGTTTCTCCGGACAGGATAACTCATAAATCCTGTTGGGCTCCCGGGAGGTTAATGCAAACACAGCCATGAGTGCAAGAACAGAGAAGTGAGGAAAGGATGATGCCGAAAGTCATGCAGGCGTCCTATGTCATTGCACCAGCATAGTAACGCTCTGCTTACAAACACCCTCCGGGTAGACAGGTGTGACCTTCTCCAAGGCAAAGAGAACAAGTAAGAGACGGGGTGTGTATATTTCCAGTGACCTGTGCAGGTTGCCATGGTAATAAACACGCAAATCCGTGTTCTTAGTCAAATGCGTCAAGTCTACAGCATATTAAGGGGAACATAGAAATGACTTCCCTTATCTAAAGAACCTCTGGGCTTCCTTGCGGGACAGTCAAAACACCTCCAATAGGTCACTCAGCCGAATAAGTCTGCACTTCCCTGCCAATTTTCCATCAGAGGATTTTAGTATTGCATGAATTAAATAGTGGTTTTCCCAGTAAAGGTGTTTTAGCTCTCATTCATTCCCCCAAATTTGGTGTTTTTGAGAAGATTCGCTTTGAAAGTTAATTCTTTTTTAAAAAAAAAGTTTAAAGGAGACAGTGTAAAGTGAAGTATAATTTAGACACGGGGGGGGGGGTGAGAAATGATATAATTTTGCAGTTTCCCCCAGTTCATGAACTGAACAATCGTTTAAAGTACCCAGTTGAATTTTGTTAGTAGCAAAATCGTTCTTAGACTCTTACAAAATCTATGTCTACAAGAATGAATGTCTTCATGAAAAAAGAATTTATAAAGTACACTATACTGGGGGAAACCTATGTGGAAAAATAATGCTTGTTAGGGAGAACATGCATTTGGGGAGATGCATATACCAAAATAATACATATTTTTAATGGATTTAAACTCATAATTCAGGTAGTCCTCAACTTACAACAGTTCCTTTAATGACTGTTCTAAGTTACAACAGCACTGAAGAAAGTAACTTATGACCATTTTTCACACTTAAGAATGTTGAACCACCCCCGTGGTCATGTGATCAAAATTCAAAAGCTTGGCAACTGACTCACATTTATGACGGTTGCAGTGACCTGACAAGCAAAGTCAATGGGGAAGTCAGATTCACTTAACAACTGGGTTACTAACTTAACAACGGCAGTGGTTCACTTAACAATTATGGCAAGAAAGGTCTCAATTGCAGAAATTTTGGGCTCAGTTGTGGTCATAAGTTAAGGATTACCTGTATTAAGTTTGATTACAAATTTCACTTATTTGCAAAGCTAGGAAACTTGAGAAGGGTCAAACTGAAGAAATTGAAATTTATGGACTCCCCCATTTGTACTATAAAAATAGGAAGCAAAAAACTCTGCAGTTGCTTTATCACCATATAGGGAAGCCTTATTGTTTCTATGAAATAAAGGCCCTGAAGTTGAGTTAGAATGTCCTGACATTTTTTAATTTATTTTTTTTTATTTTATTTTTATTACATTTATATCCCGCCCTTCTCCAAAGACTCAGGGCGGCTTACAAGCTTAGCAGTAGCCTTCATTCTATGTATATGCCTGCTTATTAGGGCTTTCACACACACCCCCCAAGCGGCATTATTACAAAGTCAGCTTAATTTCCCCCAACAATCTGGGTCCTCATTTTACCTACCTCGGAAGGATGGAAGGCTGAGTCAACCTTGAGCCTGGTGGGATGCGAACCTGCACTAATTGCAGGCAGCTGGTGTTACTTAAGGAGGCATTAGCCCACTGCTCCACCAAGGCTCTTCAGGGGTCAGTGTGAACAGAGTTGATGGAAGAGATTTTCTTGTTTGAGTTTTTCTCTCTGTTTGTGTGTATGGACAAGAGGATCCTTATTTCCACAGACTGATCTTCTACAAAGTCAATTGTTTCAAACTTAGGGGACAATCAGTTCACTAATGCATCTAATCTAGTATGGTCAACTCCGCATAATAGACTTTGGGGTATTTTTTTCAGCATGCTACTAGAGATATGGTGATAAGGTGTACTTTTAATTTCTGTGCAGACCAAAATAAAATTATACACCAAAATCTGTACTTCTATACATTTCTGTTGCAGTTTATAGTTCCTAGAAAGTTCTCACAAAACATGTGCATAAGGAAGAAATAAAAATCTGATGTGTTTGGTGCAACTGTGGTAAAAGATGAGAATATGCAGAAGTTGTCTATATGTAAGGCACAGTTTAGAAAATTCATACACACTTTCAAGTTTCAGGTAGACTCTGGTTTTCTAGTTGCTTGTTCATGCAGAAACAGAGATAGCACATATGCTTGGAAAAATGAGATGCTCTTAATCAGTTTGTACTGTGAAGGGGGAGAAGATGAAACTCAAATGTTCATTATCTTGGGTGTGTACAAATGCAGTGCCAGAATGTCTCTGAATGTTATCAGTATTCAAAACTGTGACTGCCTATATTTATAATTTGATAGTGTAATGGGATGTTCTAAATGGATATTCTCTAAGTGTTTTGACAACAGGTACATTACATATGAAACATATATTGGATAAGCTATAATTGCAATAGTTTCTACTGGAACTCTAATGTAATATATTAATTATATGAGCACCATTTCTAACCAACAGATGGTGGCATTCCATAGTCTTAATGCATAAACAAGATTCTTATTACTGTCCTGTTTTGAAGAAAGTTTCTGAAAAGTTTGCATCCATGCTGAGAGTTATGTTATCCCAGTAAAGCTTTCATATTTTCCAGCAAAGCTCCATGTTACTCTTCCAGTTCATCTAGGCCTTTCAAACCTAGATCTCCTAAATAAGTTCCCCCAAAACACAATTTGGTTCTAATTGTTTTAAGTCTGTTTTGAGTGGTTGGATTCATGTTTCTTAAACCTGATCTGTTGAATAAACTCTAGCGGGCATAACAACTGAGAGGTGATCGTAATTTTTTTCTTTGAAATGGACATCCGTAAAAATGGCTAATTTAAGACCATTGTTGGTAGAATGAAAGTCAAGCAAATTACATTGAATTTCACACATTGAACTTTGAATGGCTACTAAGCCTCTGCAAATGTTTACTCAAGACATTTGCTACCTGCAGTGGAACACAAATTATTACAGCTATATCATGACTAGTGTCACATTAGCATTCCTGTTATAGTTAATAGAAATGCTATGTGTATCCACCTAATCCTTCTTCGTGTTTTTTTTTAATATCCATCAAAAAGCAAGACTGAACATACCTTGCGTGCGACAGAACTGTCACGGAATCACTGACTTCGTTTGACTCTTGAATCTACCACAGTTTCATGAAATGTGGATGGGAGATGGAAGCTCTTCCATCAGATAAGGAGGCTTAATCAAAGTATCTCCAGCCTGGTCTTTCTCAAGAGTGTTTTCTTCTTTGACCTGCTGTGCCATTTAAGAGATGTAGGCAGAAAAGCAATTTCCAATCTAAAAAGGGCATTTTCAAGCAGTGTTTTCTCCTAGGGCTTATTAGTGTTGGATACATTCTCCTAGATTGCTGCATTTTTTGAGTAGGCAAGTGAGCTACCCTTGGGGATAAGTGATCCACAGCTTAGTGAAAGTAACAGACGTTTCTCTCATTCAGCCTGGACTCATATCTGCAAAGTGGGCCTAATAATATAGACGAGGAGTCCCCAACCCCCAACCCCTGGTCCTTGGACCAGCACCGGTCCACAGCATGCCAACAAGCGGGCTGCACAAACAAGCAAAGCTCCATCCTCGGGATGCAGGCAGCACACGAAACCACGCCCCCTCTGGTCCATGGAAAAAACTTTCTCCATGGCACCGGTCCCTGGTGCCCAAAAGGATGGGGACCTCTGATATAGACCTATTTTAAAAACTGGTCCATAAAAACCACATCTTGGTTGCTAAAGTCTTGATAATCACTAGATGGCCTCAAGGGAATACAGAACCCTCTTTTCCGCCATCTCGCGGTTTGGATTTTTGCTGCCCCCATGGGGCAATTTAATCATAAATCTTGGTAGTTGGGTTTACAATCCAAAACAATCTAGAAGACGCCCTTTATTGATAGGCAGCAGCTTTCCTGGAGACGATGCTTGGAGTGGGAAGCAGAAATTGGCTAATCAATTGCTTCCAAGCAGTTTTTCCCTTATCCAAAGGGATAAGGGAAAGGGATATAAATTCCTGGTCAAATAATTGCAAGTAACAATTGGCTTTTATTACTACAATTGTGTGTGTAGTTAGCAGAAAAACAAATAGTTCTTTAGAAAAACCTAAACACTCTTATTGATGTGATTTGTTTGGTTTTCGCTTAGCGTGTGGTAGGAATCCAGTCACTGGTATTTATCATTCATCATGGTGGAATGTGTAAACTCAGCCATTTTATCTCAAATGGGCATTGGAAGGGCTGAGAAATACAGAGCCTGGTTTTCATTATCCTAGCAGCAGCACTCACAAGCTGGTTAAATGGGCCTATTTTATATTAAATACATAACCCCAAGATTTACTCTTGAGGCTTGAATTTAATTTAATTGTTTTATTTGTTTTTAATTTTTGTATTCATGGTTTTAACTGCCCTGTAAACCGCCCTGAGTCCTACGGGAATAGAGTGGTATACAAATCCAATAAAATGAAAAATAAATAAATAAATAACAAGAGTTGGAAGGGACCTTGGAAGTCTTCTACTCCAGAGGTCCCCAACCTTTTGGGCACCAGGTTTCGGTTCTGTGGAGAGAGGTTTTTTCCGTGAACCACAGGGTGCGTGGTTTTGTGTGCTGCCTGCATCTCGCAGATGGGGCTTTGCTTGTTTGTGCAGCCCAGTTGCTGGAATGCTGCAGCCTGGTACTGGTCCACGGACCGGGGATTGGGGACCCCTGTTCTAGTCCAATCCCTTGCTCAAGTGGGAAACCCTATGGCAGGGGTCTTCAAACTTGGCCCTTTTATGACTTGTGGACTTCAACTCCCAGAATTCCTCAGCCAGCAAAGCTGGCTGAGGAATTCTGGGAGTTGAAGTCCACAAGTCATAAAAGGGCCAAGTTTGAAGACCCCTGCCCTATGGCATTCTGGACAAATGGCTGTCTAATCTCTTCTTAAAAATCTCCAGTGATGGAACTGCCACAATTTCTGGAGGCAAATCAATCCACTAGTTAATTGACCTCACTGTCGGGAAATTTCTCTTTAATACTAGCTTGGATATCTCTCTGATAAGCTTCCATCCATTACTTCTTGTCCTGCCTTCAGGTGCTTTGGTGAACAGGTTGACCCCCTTTTCTTTGTGGCAGCCCCTGAGATATTAGAAGAGTGCTATCATATCACCCCTAGGCTATCTCTCTGTTGAACTAGACTAGACTAGACACTAGACAAATTCCCACAACTATTCATTGTTTGGCTTTAGCCTCCTGCAGTCCTTAATCATATTCGTTGCTCTTCTCTGCACTCTTTCTAGAGTCTCTTTATTCTGAATCCCATTCTTATAGATATGAATAAAGTTAACCTATCTGGACTGCAAAAATTCAGATGGCCATTATATAGCTAAAAAAATTAGCTACCTTTGGTGCCTTCTCAATCTTTTCAGGGAAGGTAAGGTATGATAATTCTGCTTTTAAATGCTTGTAGATTTCCAGTTCAGGAAATATAATATTTCTCCAAAGCTCCATCCCTCTTCCATCCTATATTTTTTTTTACTATTAGATCAGAGAGTGGCCTAGCTCACACATTACACTAAGCCACAGTTGGTTGGTGATATTTACAAATAATGACCATCCTTAAACCAGAGTTTAAAGACCTCAGTGGTTGGGTTGACAGAACAAATTGATTCATGGTTTGCATTATCCATTCTTTATTAAATGAACCACAATGGGCTGGCTTCACGCAGCATGCTAAAATGCAACCAAATAAACCATGCTATAATTTAGCCCAATCTGCCAATCTAATCATAACTGTTACTGGATATATATACAGTACTGTGCAGAATCATGATTTTTGTGTCATTGGTTTGGCCCAGTGTGAAATTTAACTCCGACAACAATTCCCAATTAGCATAGCCATATGAGTTTATTTATTTATTGCATCAATGATATACTGCAGTATTCCATCTGATTCCAGGTGGTTCAAGAGAGCTGTAATACAATATCCATCTGAAGGTGTTAGGTTGGGGAAGGCTGAGCTGAATAATGACCAAATGACATGACCATTCTTGGTTCCAAACCAACGGACACATGTCATTTCTTCCATTAATATCTCTTAACCTATTCAGATTGGAGACAAGCAATTCTATGTTCACCAGTGTTTGTTATTGGCTTTGCCAAAATCAGATGCACTGCAGTAACGGATGAGCAACTATGTCAACTTTAGAATCTGTGGATTTCAACTCCCAGAATTCCTGCATAGCTGGCTCAAGGATTCTGGGAGTTGAAGTCCACAAGTCATAAAACTGCCATAGTTGCCCATCCCTGTGCAATCATAACCATTGGAACTGTAGCTAGTCAATCTTGACCTTATTTTCCCTTTTGGACTAACTGACCTATGTGAATCAAAAGCTGATTATGGGTTATTTTGGTGGAGCAGTGGGCTAATGCCTCCTTAAGTAGCACCAGCTGCCTGCAATTAGTGCAGGTTCGCATCCCACCAGGCTCAAGGTTGACTCAGCCTTCCATCCTTCCGAGGTAGGTAAAATGAGGACCCAGATTGTTGGGGGCAATTAAGCTGACTTTGTAATAATGCCGCTTGGCGGGGGCCGAAAGCCCTAATAAGCCGGCATATACATAGAATGAAGGCTACTGCTAAGCTTGTAAGCCGCCCTGAGTCTTCGGAGAAGGGCGGGATATAAATGGAATTAAAATAAAATAAAAATAAAAATAAATTTTGTTGACAGCCCACATTCTTGCTATGCGGGCCTCCTAATGGAGTGGTGGTAGAAGCAACCATTCAGACCAGTTGTTTGAATGACACCTGGCAAAGGAAGCTTTCTGAAGCCTATTTCTCTTGGCAGTTACTCAAACCTGAGGATCAACTAAGATATCTACTGTTATTTGTTCTCAAGAGACCATTTCTTTGTAATAGATGGAATCTTGTTTCTATAGTTGATTAACTGCCAGTTTGGGGGTCCTGCCAAGCTTCTTATATAAGTAGATATCTAGAAGAGTTTCTTCTATCCGTTGAGACCTCAAGAGGTACATTGCTTTATGCACAGTTTTGGCATGTGTATCCCAAGTGCCGTTGTCATTTGAAGTGAGGACATGAGTGGTAAGAAGCAAAAGCACAGGAAGACAACCTTGTCAGGCCATTGACCCTCATGGAACATTTCATCTCAGTTGTCATGACTGGTGGCGGGGAGGGTCGGCCCATTCAAAACATGTCACCATGATCGGGTCAGCTACCAGCTCCATTTTTTAGCTCACACCCTCCCAAATACTCCCTGACATCCCAACCTTATCTTTCCAGAGGTAGTGTTGATTTGCAGCCTCTGGCCACTTTTATTTTTATTTTTTTTAACTATGTGGAATCTACAGGTATTCCATGAGAGAGGGGGGGGCGGGGAGATGATGTTGCAAATTAGTTGATTTGCAGAATTGCATTTCTGCGTTTAATATTTTGCCCTATAAGAATCTGAAAAAAAGAATCAACCAAATACAGAGCATGGATTGCAATAGTGGATGGCAATGGAAGCATTCGTACGTGCACTGGTATCTATGAACAGGATGTTGCCCTCAGCTGAGGTTTGATGATAAGGTTATGGTTGTTAGCTTTTTGAAACCCACCCACCCCATTCCTGTGGACACTCATGTGTCCTTCTGAAACTTCTACCTAGAAAAAATTCTTACCTTCTAATGCTACAAACCCTTGACCTGAAGATCAAGATAGCTGGATAGTTGTACAAAATTATGGGTTGCCTCACTTTGCTGGATAATTTTGGCTTCCAGTATTGATAGGGGCTTTTTAAAATTCACTTTTAGAACATGATGTTTAGCACCAGAAATTCTTATTGTTGCCCAGGATGGCACAAAATACACATGTGCCTTAAAGGCAACCAGGCATAATTAAATAGAATGCCTTCTAACCTGTGCCAACATTCTTCCAACTCCCTCAAAGTTTTCTTTGAGAAAAGATTGTTTTTTTCGATTTTCTTCATCCGGTGCTTTTAAATGTATTTCCAACTTCTTTAGGTGCCCTTTTTTGAGCGTCTATCATTGCTGTAATATTGAGGGTGCTGATGCCATTGCCATTTTTTTTTGTTACATCGCTTTGCAGACTCGTGCAAATCTGTGCTCTGACCAAGATTGGAAAAAAAGTTTCATGGGAATAGTTGACATATGACTGTTGCCTTTGACATTTCTTTAGAGACATGGGCAGCCAAAGTGATTGCTGGAGAGATAACTGGCAAAAAAATTAGGATCTAACCTTGGCTACCCTATGAGTAAGGGGAATACCAGAGCTCGTGACAATTTTACCCGTATTTTTTCTACACTAAAAAAAAAATGGGAACCCATTCCTTTGCCATCAAACAGAATGAGAATGGTTTCCCAAAATGCAGAAGAAAACTTTGGCATGACATTCATCTTTTTTTCACTAGATAAATGGCCAGCAGGCAAAGATTCCAGGAGGAATAATAGAGAACAGCTGAGACCATGGACTTGAATGAAGCTCAGAGCCAGAAAGAAAGCCTTCATTTATTAACGGGTTCCACAAAGACTTCTCCAAGTCAAAAGGGTTTTGCTCTGCTAGGTTCCTGCCAAGTCTAATGAACCCTGTGCAACACTCAATTAGCCAAAAAGGGCAAGTAGGAAATGAGTAGTCCGCAAAACAACCCAGATCTCCTTAAAAAGACACAAGCGTAGCAGGAAATGACTGAACAAACCTGATTGGTAACTTACCTGGATGAGCAAATGCTGCATTTGTTTAACCTTTGACAAGCCTGAAAATTGCTCTGAAGAAGATCGGATTCTCCTCCCTAAGAACTGACCCGATAAAGGAGAACACACCTATTCCAAAGCTTATTCTGATATCCGTAATTCAATCGCAGACTAGGAGTGAGGTTAACCACTCAGGAGAATAGCTTACAGAGCATGTGTGCCCCAGGTGGAACTATACTGGCCTAGCCAGATGCTAACCAGAATCATTTTCTCTCAAGAATGATGGAGGGGACAGCAACAGGAAGTGTATGATTACATTAGTAAACAGTGCAATGGGGAAGTTAAGATGCTGGGCTAGGACTGGAGAGATCTGGGTTCAAGTTTCCACTCAGCCATGGAAGCTCACTGACTGGGTTGCTTTGGGTCAGACACTCTCTCAGCCCAACCTATCTGACAGGATTGTTGTGTGGAATAAAATGTAAGGAGATCTCCACATAAACTACTTTGAGGTTTTGGAGGTAAGGCGGTAGCAAAGCTTTAAGAAAAACTTGCTTTATATAAAATCATATTTAATTCAGCATGGTTTTGATTGCTAAATCATGGTCTGAGTAAAACACAATAGGATAAATTCAGGGATCATGCTGTGCCAAACAAACCACATTATGGATTAGTATGAGATGGGTTTTTTTCCTCATTTTTTAAAGATAAGTTACAATGGTCTGTTCAACAATAAAGAAATAAGCAGTTAAATATGCTGCAGACTATTATTCGGTTGAGTGTCAGTTACAATGGTCTGACTCCAACATAATTCGAACCTCTAAAGTATGGCTTTGTAAGATACAGGGACAAAGTTTACACACCCTGCTAATCTATAATGTAGTTTGATTGGTTTTTAGTTGGCACACTGTCAAACCACATGTAATGGGCAAACCAAAGAACAAAAATTAATATATTAAAATTTTCTCTTTAATGACAGAGAAAAATATGTAATCACGAGCTGTGCTATCTCTTCTCATACGTAAGCATTAACACAGCTGTGTAAAACATGGTTTATGACTTAAGATAGGGGTAGGCAACCTTGGCTCTTTTATGATTCGTGGACTTCAACTCCCAGAATTCCTGAGCCAGCATGGCTCAGCTTGGAAACCTCTCCCTTTCCCCTCATCGTGGCTGGCTCAGGAATTCTGGGACTTGAAGTCCACAAGTCATAAAGCGGCCTAGGCCTAGGACAGTGGTAGGCAACCTTGGCTCTTTTATGACTCGTGGACTTCAACTCCCAGAATTCCTGAGCCAGCATGGCTCAGCTTGGAAACCTCTCCCTTTCCCCTCAGCATGGCTGGCTCAGGAATTCTGGGAGTTGAAGTCCACGAGTCACAAAAGAGCCAAGGTTGCCTACCCCTGACTTAGGATAATATTATTGAATACTAGCGTGTTCAGGGACCCTGACCCTGACATATTGCAGTGTATAATCCCAGTAATTTCCAGTAGTTCAGAAATATGTCTTTCTCAGCCTTTGCAAAATAAATAAGAGCCAAACACACCTGGCCATTGTTATCAAAACTTCAGGTTCACTGGGGCTTCACTCTTATAGGAGTTTGTCAACTGATCTTCCCATCATATATATTCTATGAACATATGCTTAGGTCTATGTAACTTCCAAGACTGTCACGTTGCATATCATAATTATTATAAGAATTACATGGTCATAACTGAGATGCCTGGCAACTGGCATGTATTTATGATGGTCGCAGTGTCCTGGGTCATGTGATTACCATTTGCAATTTTCCTAGCCGGCTTTCGGCCAACAAAGTCAATGGGGGATACTGCATTTGCTTACAGCTAGGTAATTTGCTTAACAGTTGTGGCAAAAAAAGTTACAAAATCAGGCACATCTCACTTAGTGACCAAAGTTCCCATCCCAATTGTAGTTGTAAGTCAAAGACTACCTGTACTTGGTTGACAAGCAATATCTCCTTGGCATGATTGTCTTCCCAAGTTGTTCTGTCATCTCTGATAGATAACAAAACCTCAGCTACCAATTCTGACCACCTTCTTTAGCATTTCCACACTCTTGAGCTTCAGACTGTCATTCTGCTGCCCTTTACAGCCCCTGCAAATGTGAGACAGGAGTGTAATGCATGAAAAAAAAATTAATGGTGCTGCAGTGGTTGAACCCAAGGTGGTCTTTTGACTTTATATCCCGAGCAGGGGAAGAGGCAGTTTCAATCATTTAATAGAGAATTTGAAGAGAAGAATACCTGACCATGAATTTGGTCCTGCCCTGCCCTTCTTCTGATAGCCTTCTGAAAAAAATATTGGACAGGTCTGCTGTCTTCCAGATCTAAACTCTTCAACTTTTAAAAGGCTAAACCTGCAGCACAACAAACTTGCAGAATGGAGACAAAAAGAAAAGAATCCACGCTCCACCAGGAAGGAAGCAATGTTTCTCAACCTTGTCATCTTTAAGGTATGTGGACTTCAATTTCCAAATTCCCCAGCCAGCACGTGAACCAAAAATCCACACATCTTAAAGTTAATAAGGTTGAAAAACACCAGACAATAGAGACAGTACTGTATGTGTGCAGGTGAAAATATGACGTGAAACATTCAGGAATATAGGAGGTGTGCAAGTAAAGTTTGGGCAGGTGAAAAAATGAAATACAAAAGTTTTGGAATTTGGAGACAAACCTTTATTGAGGGGGAAGGAGACCTTCCTTAGGCACACACACCCCCAGTCTAATTTCCGTTTATTGCCCTCTGCCAAAAAGCAGCTCATCCATCCTTAAAGCTTCGGTAATTATTAGCAAATCTGGAATGAAGCATTGGCATTAATTCCAAGCAGCTGGTCCGAGTGGGTCAATTGGATATTTACTTTCATTTGAAAGACATATTGGATTTGTTAGCTAGCAGAACAAACAAATATATGCTGAACAGATGAACCAAAGGGTAGGTGGAAAATGTGGTTCAGTATTTCAGCAGAAGTTTAATTAGACCTGGATGCAATACACGTCTCTATGTTGGAAAGGCAAGCACAAAGAAGCCAGCTAATATGCTGGTTTATTCTGGAAGGCTTTCAAAGAGTTGAGTCATTCTCTCTTGTTCGGTTCTTCACTATGTTCAATGCTGTTACAGAAACATCCATTGTCCTCTTTCAAAATTTCCTCCGCACTTTCCAGATGTGCTCATGTCTTGGATTACAGTTCCAAGAATTCCAAGCCAAAGTGTAATCCAGAACATCTGGAGGGTACAATACTAGATTGGAGAAAGTTAGGTGACACTAATCACTCATGGTATCCTTTGTGCTGTTCGTATTTTTGTACATCTCCATAAATTATGCTTTCATGCATATAGTAAAGCTGAAAGCCTAGTTAATGAATCCAGAATGATTTGGCCTAATTTATGAAATCTGGTACCCGCTCTTGAAAACACCATCTTTCAGACCAGCTGGTTTTGACCATTTCCATCCAACCTCCAATCTTGCCTTTCTGAAGAAAACATTTAATTGAATGGTTGAGTTTCTGCTACAGAGGGCTTAAACTTAGGGCTCAGATATGGACACAGATGTTGGACTGCACAGGTCACTCAGGCCAGGATCTGGATGGAGAGAGTTGTAGTTCACTTTTTTGGCACTCTGTAATACCTTCAATCATGGCATTCATTTGGGCTGCCTGAGGTTTGGGGGCACTTAAAGGCCTACCCCCATGAGAGGTTAAGAGAATGAGGATGGGATGGAATGAGGATGGGAGGGACAAGGTGGATCCCTAGAAAGGAGGGGCTGCAGTCAAGAAGAGCAAGAGGCAACTCAACCCAGGTACCACGTGTGAGAGAAAGAGAGTGAAGACAATTCCTCCCTAATGTTTCACACAGTATATTGTAGGCTCCTCAGTCTGGCAAGGTTTTGTCTATAGGTGTAAAACAATAAAGAACTCAGCTGGGAAGAATTGCCAGGTGTCATTTTTGATTTGGAGCCTGACAAGCAGCACCAACACTATGGAACAGTTTACAGTTTACTTCCTGAGAGTCATTTGGTCGTCATCCTTCTGGATTTTTATAAAGCCCTAAAATGATTAATTCTGACAGACATGTGGGCTGTCATTTTTTCCCCCAGATTGTTCACCCTGATTATGTTTTTAAGTTAATGATCTGGTGCAATGCAGAGGCGAAGGTGCTGGAGTTTTAAGAAAGAGACCCAAGTTCTAGTTCTCCCTTAGGCATGGAAACTGGCTGGGTGATTTTGGACCAGTCCCTTCCTCTCAGCCCAAATCAGCATGCGTCTCTGTGACAAGCTGGCTGAAAACCAAAACCCTTTGTCACTTTGGTAGCTTTGCTAGGTGAACTAAAGTGAGCGCAAATTCAAAGTAAGCAATCCTTGTAAATAAGCAGAACAAATGCTAGGAACAACAACATGTGTTTTTAAGTTAATGGGATTTTTGTAGATTGGTGTGTGTGTGTGTGTGTGAAGAATGTTTAGATGTTTCTGCTTGTTGCATTTCATTGTCATCAACTCCCTTGAGTCTCTGTGAATGGGTGGTATTCAAAGCTTTGTAATAAATATTTCTTCTTCTCCCTGACGTGGATTTCTTTTAAAAAAAACAAGAAACCCATCACAGCACTCTTATTGCTTTTATAAGAAATCAACTGCTACTAATGCAGCCACTATTACTATTATGCCCATCAGGTGACCCCCAATTTGCAGTTGGAAGTTATAAAAAATAGTGCAAGCTTTACTGGCTCTAGGATTAGCCAAGAAGCACCAACAAGCAGCCTTATGCTTTTTATCCTTTGCAGATGGGTATTTCAGTGTTAGGGTCAGGGTCCTCATCGCTGCCTTCATATCCATATCCTGGGAATAGTTTAAATGTACCCTACTGCAGCAGTTACCAAACTTGGACAGAAACACCAAGGATTGGAAGATACGCTTATGTCACATGTTATTTTATCAGTAGGACCCGATTTGGGAGTATCTTTCCCCTGGTTTAGAGAATTCTTTAATTTAAAATATTTGCATCCTGCTTTTCTTTTTAAGAAGAGAGCAGGTTTTAAAATGCAGGTTTTAAGATTTGATAGTAGAGTTCAAAGGGTCCAGTTTGGGAGCCCACTAGAGAAATTATAAAATATTAAGAAGTATAATACTTCTATTATGTAAACTGTGTTTTTTTTAAAAAAAAAAAACAAACCCATACAACATAGATCTGTGAAATATACTTGAAATTTTCATACCCCAGGAGCAGTTATTTAGATGTGCCTTGCTACTTGTAAATAATATTTGACCTAGCAGTAAGAAAATAAAGAATTGGTTTATTTGGGGTTTGCTGGTCCAGTTCAGCGTTGCAAGCTAAGTGATATTTTCCTGTCCTGGAAACTAACTCCCATGCATTGGATAAACAATGCAATGCAATCTGTAGGGGAAATAAAAAAAAAGTTAGGATAATTACCCCAATCTCAAGATCAAAGTCCAACCCACTTTAAGGCGTGTCCCACATAAAAAAATAGGCAGGGCTTTGATAGCATCTTGACCCACAATTGCTCCTGCTGAAGTATGTGGAAAACCCACATATCTCCATACAGATGTGAGATTGTTGGAGGAATGGCATTCACCTTCCACTCTGAAACCAAGCCAGTGCCTACTAGACATTTCTCTATCTGAGACACATTTGCCCCATCTAGGTCTGCTTAATGCGGTGATGCAACTCCAAATCTCTCTAACCATCCTCAATACTCAGCAGCAGTCTTGCTCTGTGAATCTACTGGTGTGCCTTATCGGGTCTGGAAACCTACCTATTCCCTTTTATCCACCAAGAGCCAACCTGTCCAGGCAGTGCTAAGAATTCTGCCTGAACCCGATGATCAGGAGGCTTCCCATTTATGGTTTCTGAGATATCTTCCCCACATTTTCAAAACCGACTGGGCATTATCAGTGTCTTTATCTTTTCTCTTCTGTGTGGAGTTGTGGAGAGAGGATGGACAGAAAAAGCATACCACTTTTCTTTGCTCTAATTGCTTTCTGGCCACTAAGGAGATGTTATCTGGATCCAGCCAGTAAGTGTGGAGACCAATTGGATCTCTTTGCTGTTTGTCAGAGCAGAAGTGATAGACCGCTTCTTGGTTTGGCAACTGTAAGGTGGCCTCTCTCACAGAAATAGACAGGGAGGAAGCCAAGTGGAAGATGAATCGGAGATGGGTGGAGAAGGTAAAGCTTTGCAACCCCCACGGAATTGAGGAATGAAGACCCGAAGAATCTGCTGGCTCAGCTCTTCTTGTCCTGGGTTTTCTTCGCTTGCATTTCATAGCTCTGTCTGCCAGTGGAGCCTTCAAGAAAAAGTGGCAGTCCTCCTATTCAGCCAGCTCACATGCCCATAAGTGGGTCGCCATGCCTTAAGAGTCTCAGCTTACAAGTCGGACCCCAGCCTCTGTGAAAAAAAAGAATTCTCAGTTTTCATTTGGAAAAATGAAGTTAGGAAATTGTTCCAATCCAAAGCAAAGCAAATGTGTAGAAACGAATGCTTCCATTCCCACCCTACCCTATGCCACGATCTATTCGTTTTTGTTTGTTTCATTCTAGGGTGGAGGCCGACTGACAGACTCATTCCCACCAGGTGTCACTGTGGGTTGTGTTAAAGAGCTCACAGTCAGGTATTTGGTGGTGTTCCCACCAGGCTACATCATTTGGCTATATTTCTGTAATGACAGCCTGCCCGGCTCCAGCCCCTTTCATCTTGGGATTGTAAAGCATGTTACAAGGTCTCATTAAGTCTCACTACACCCCATGTGAGGTAGGTGTTAAGTAGTATTAATTGCACTGCATGCAGAGCAAAACTGAAGCATGAAGCTGTCAAACAACTTGCCTCTAGTTACGGAGGAAGTCAGTGACAAAGCCATCACAAGAATCCAAGCCATGGGTCACCACTCCTTTTGAGCTTTTACCATTCCAATAACTGCCGGCACATCAAAGCAACAATCTAGTTATCTTTGGTGATGCATTGTTGTTTGCTTCGGCCTCTTCTTCTGTCTAATGTAGAGACACACTACACCAGCTTAGCTCACCTTCCAACTTTTTACAGCAGAATTCGGCATCTGTCTATGCCTAGAGCAGTGTTTCTCAACCTTAGCAACTTTAAATTATGTGGACTTCGACTCCCAGAATTCTCCAGCCAGCCATTCTAGGAGTAAGTTTAAGTTTAAGTTTATTGAATTTATATACCGCCCTTTTCCCGTAGGACTCAGGGCGGTTTACAAAGTATTTAAAAACATCAATACAATACAAGAGTTAAAAACAGTTAAAATAATTAAATTTGATCCCTGAGGGGGAAAAAAAAATAACACCTCTCAGTCCAGGCCAGAAAGCTCAAAGAGCCAGGTCTTCAGGTCCCGGCAGAATGAGCGAAGGTCGGGGGCAGTCCTAAGCTCCACGGGCAGCTGGTTCCAAAGGGCAGGTGCACCCACTGAGAAGGCCCTCCCCCTGGGTGTTATCCGCCGGCATTCTTTTACTGCCGGCACCCTGAGAAGGCCCTCCCTGTGGGAGCGCACAGGACGAAGGGAAGTTGATGCCGGCAGCAGGTGTTCCCTCAAATATCCCGGACCCACGCCATTTAGGGCTTTATAGGTCATCACCAGCACCTTGAATCTCACCCGGAGGGCAACCGGAAGCCAATGCAGCTCGCGGAGTAGAGGTGTTACATGGGAGTATCGGGAACCCCCCATCACAACTCGCGCAGCAGCATTCTGCACCAGCTGAAGCCTCCGAGTGGTCCTCGAGGGCAGCCCCATATAGAGAGCGTTGCAGTAGTCCAACCGGGAGGTCACGAGTGCATGGGTGACTGTGCGTAGGGAATCTCGGTCCAGATAGGGTCGCAACTGGCGCACCAGGCAAGTAGAAGTCCACACATCTTAAAATTCCTAAGGTGGAGAAACATTGGCCTAGACAAGTGATGGAGAACCTTTTAGAGACCAAGTGCCCAAACTGCAACCCAAAACCCACTTATTTATCGCTGGGTGCCAGGTGGGCATGACCTACTGGGTGGGCATGGCTGTGGTGGTCATGGCAGATTGGGTGGGTGTGGTGAGGGTAGGCGTGGTCACCTCAATGTTGCTCATGGGGAGGGACACCTGTGGGGGGTGGGCAGGGATGGAGAAGATCCAGGGGGTGTCTGGCAGGTGGGGCGGTAGGCAGGAGACTCATCCTGTGGGGTGAGGCGAGGCAGGATGGGGGTGCCATTGCCATGGGGCAAGGCAATGGCAGCTGCTGCCTGACACCATCGGCCCTTGCACACAGAAGCCAGTGAACGCATGGGGGACAACGGTGTCCATCAGTAGCCACAGCCTGCCGGCCCCTTGACTGGCACATTCTGGGGCTCCGCAGCCCATCGCCAGCAGTTCAAAGAAGCCATCTCTGAGCTGGATGGCTGGCCGACAGCTGAGGAGGCAATGCAGTGGGTCGTGCCTGGGAAAAGGAAAGCATGCGAGGCCAGGAGGGATGGGATGGGGGGGAGGGAAACCAGCCATACTCGGATGCGTCTGGCCATGTGGGACCTCGGCAAGTTAGCAGGCAGCTGGTTGAAGAGGGACAGTTGCCACCTCCGGGGCATGGCGCGGGTGCCCACAGAGAGGGCTCTGAGTGTCGCCTCTGGCACCCGTGCTATAGGTTCGCCACCACTGGCCTAGACTTTAAATTTTCTGCTTGTACAGTGTTCATTCTAGGATGCTCTGTATCAGGAATTCTAGCCTAGTTGAAGGGTTCAAATTTAGTGACTAGCTTCTTGATGAACAAAATGCTTAAGCAGAATCAGAGGCTTGGTATCACACATGACATTAAGTCAAAATGGGGTTTGCTTATTTGTGGCTCAGCCTGGCATACGAAGGAAACTAGTTAAGCCAGTTAGTTAAACAAGTGATGTGTGACTAAAACTTTGATTTCACATAATGCTAAACCAAGATATTAATCCCTGGTTTGTTGCATAATCCATCATGGTCTGGCTTGAATATACATGGAAGTTATAATTGGATGTGCTCATGCTAACTCCAAATCACACAGATCCAATGGTGGGATTCAGCCGGTTAGTACCAGTTCAGCAGAACCAGTAGCTAATTTTTTGTTGCCCAGGCCCAGAATGGACTTCCGGAAGCGGCATCCACACAGAGAAAAAGTTGTTCACATATTTGAATCCCACCACTGAGGATCATGTTATGATTCAGCATGTTGTTTGAATCCAATTACTCTAATCAGATCTTTATTATGGTCACAGACCAGCATAAGGAGAATGAGGGTACAGTCAATAAATCCAATTGCTGACTGCATTCTGACATAGCATTGGTTTTTCATTACAAGCATTGGTTTGTCTCCTCTTCTGGTGTTGAAATGTCATATTTCTATGTTTACTTTCAAAGAACCAGTTTCAGTTAAACGCTATCTTCGAAACTTGAAACTCTCATTAATTTTAACCACAGCTAATAGAAACAATATCCTTTTGTAAGTCACAGTAAGGAGTTGCTTTGCTTCATTAAGACTACAGCTAAACTGTCGCATCTCTGGTGAGGTGATTTTTTTTAAGCGGTGGACATTTCCAATCTCTTTTTTGTGGCCATGTTAAAGACAACATATAGAAGAAAAAATGGGCTGCATCAGGCAACAATTTTGTATCATGCAGCATTTTGGTCTCAACCTTTTGTGAAGCTAAGAAAAGAACATTAACCTGGACAAACTTGCAAAAATATCTGGTATTCAGAAGGAGACAGCTACAAAAGCTGTTGGTGCTGGACCACCATTGCAATTATTAAGCACAAATAGACATGTTTTCCCCAAATAATGCCTTCATTTCTCTTTGCCAATAATCCCTATATCTTCTCTAGTGAGTTTCATGGTTTAGGTAAGCACTATGTAAATAAATATTTCTTGTTGCCTCTTAATGCAGTCAGAATCCTGGGATAACTCTGATTCTAGCATTTTAATAAAGATGATGAGAAGAAAAGAGATCCTTTTCTCTGTCTGTTTTTTCCATAAAATGCATTATTTTATTTTATTTTATTATTCATCTTTATTTTATTTTATTTATATTTATTTTATTTATTTGTGACCCATCTTGCTGTGGGGCAACTCTGGGTGGCACACTAAAACAGGAAAAATGATAAAAATGTAAAAAAATAACAACAACAAAGGAATGATATCATAAAAATAAAAAGGGAAACTTTTATTTCACTTAGTGTCATCTTTTATATCACAGACATGATCTGATGCAACTGAGGCTTTTTTATGTATTAAAAAGTCTAGTTTATTGTTCCATTCAAATTTAGTCATTTGTTAATAATTAGCCAAACTGTTGATGGCCTGAATGAATTTAAAGATACTTAAAATTCCATTCTGTTTCAGTGACAACAAAGCCTCCTGTATCTTCATTTAAACTTTAAAAACAGTTACCAAAGTTGAATTGCAAACGGCACCTATTTATTTACTGAATGGTCAACAAATTTTCTGCAGTCATCAACTCTGAGGGAGTTTACCATGACTGCAAAACAAACTTCACCTACAATATGGAAGAACACAGAAGAAAATCAACAAAGGTGTCAGAAGCAAAATAAATAATTGTTGAAAAAAAATTAAGGAAAAACCTCAAATTCCCTGGAAACCAGAAACAATTTTATCTGGTGTCTAAATATAACTACGGTAAGCAGTGCTTTTTTTGTAAAAGAAAAAGGTGCCGGAACTCACACATGTCATACAACCTGCCTTGCCTACCCTACAAGGTTCTATCCAAAAAAGGTGCCGGAACTCCATTCTGAGCGTTCTATAAGGAAAAAAAGCCCTGTAACTAAGACAACATCAGGTCAATATATCTTGGGAGAAAGTTCCAGAATCTGGATAACAAAATAGAAGCCTCTATTTCAGATTTTACCTTTTTTCCTTTTATGTAAATATTTGAGCTTAATTTTGACAACTGATCCATATTCCAGTTGTCTTCCGGGTGAGATTCAAGGTGTTAGTAATGACCTACAAAGCCCTACATGGCATGGGTCCGGAATACCTTGGGGAGCACCTGCGGCTGGCGTCAACTTCCCTCCGCCCAGTACGCTCCCACAGAGAGGGCCTCCTCAGGGTGCCACCGGTCAAAGAATGCTGACTGGTGGCCCCCAGGGGGAGGGCGTTCTCTGTGGGTGCGCCGGATTTATGGAACCATCTTCCGGTCGTGCTCCGGATGGTGCCTGATCTCCGCTCCTTCCGGCGCGATCTTAAAACCTACCTTTTGGAACAAGCTGGCCTGGCCTGATGGGATGGGGTTGGGTTTTATTAATTGATCTTAACTTTTTAATCTGTATTAATTTATTACGGGCATTGCTGTTTAATTACTTTTTAATTTTTGTATCTTGTTTTTTATTATGTATTGCCCTGTTCACCGCCCTGAGTCCTTCGGGAGAAGGGCGGTATACAAATTAAATTAATAAATAAATAATAAATAATAATATAATTCCCACCCACCCCTGTATGATTGTCTGTAATGATAGGGAATGCATGCCACAATAACATTATATGTGTCATAACTTCATTGCCCAGATGACACCAATTCCTTAATTGGTGTCAGTTGCATGATTGACCTCATGATTAGATGTCAGTTCTTCCTTTCTGAAGAAACCCATGGAATACCTCCACTCTCTCAATTAATTCTATTGCTGTTCACAACAATGTTCAACCAACCTTGTGTTTGAAAGAACATAGAATCCTGGGGATGAAAGGGACTTTAGAATCTTCAAGGCAGGAAACCTTATGCCATCCCAGTCAAATGGATTTCCAGTCTAATTTTGAAAACCTCCAATGATAGAGCATCACAACATCTGAATGCAAGCTGTTCCACTGATCAATTGTTCTTACCATCAGGAAATTTGTCCTTACTTCTAGTTTGGATCTCCCTTTAACAAGCTTCCACCCATTACTTCTTGTCCTGCCTTCTGGTGCTTTGGAGAATAAGTCAATCTCCTTTTCTCTGTGACAGCCCCTCAAGTACTGGAAGACAGCTATCATTTTGATCATTTTGATTACCTCAAATCAGTGCTGTTGAGGGGAGCAAAAAACCTTGGTTTCAAAAATTTGTTCAGCTCACTTGCAGACATATAGCTCCCCATAACAGCTGATTTTTTGGGGGGGGAAGGCAGAATAGTAGTCTTTATCGACTCATTTAAACCACCATCATACAACATTCTAGATAAGATTAAAATGGAGAGGATGGTTTGTGGGTCAGTGTGTTGTGGGAAATGAAGCCACTGTTTTTGTACTGGTATGTATTTGAATCAGACCATTATCTTATGCAATAATATGATTTATTTGTTAGAGGACTACAGTGTCATGTGAACTCAAGCATTGAATTTTTTTAACAGGGCTAGGTTTTGCATGCCAGGTAAACACCCCACTTTCAATCAATCAATAAAATCCTATTTGAACACGTTTAACTGCCATTCCAGGAAGCATATATGCTGCCCAGATCAGACAGTTCCAAAGATCAGCTTTGCAAAACCTAGAATCGGGTTCAGTTTAAACCCTAGTAGAGAGTGAATGGTCCTTGATCACAGTGTAGTAAGATATTTTAGGCTCTGGTGGGAGCTACATTTTCACCACTGCTGGATACGACATTCCTTTAGAGGTCATTGTCCAAAATTAGAAATGGAATTTCAAATAGGTTCTTTGAGGAGAGAATGACCTTAGATAGAATGGCAGGTGGTATTTCCTGGCTCCACACTCTGTTCCCGGCTTTGCCTTTTTCTAATTCTTGTCCTGTTCACTCAGCAAAATTTCCTATCTGGTCTCGGATATAAATGCTAACTTCCTTCTCCCAGCACCAGAAAATAAAGGCAGCTGAATTACACTGCAGTACAAGATGATATTATTTTATTGTGCCAATAATGAACACCATAGACTAGAGCACAGGTGTCAAACTCGCCACGTGACATGTCGCGACGTATCGTGACATTTTTTTTTTGCATTGCCGGAGTTGGGATGGGCACGGCCTCTATATGATGCAACTGGCTCACGGGCCGGCAGTTTGACACCCCTGCTATAGAGCGTAGTCACCATTTTTTATCATCCACATTTTAAAATCCCTGTAAGAGAAGAAGTAGATTACCAGGAATTAAAATGTGTTTTCTTGAAGGGTTTTTTTAAAAAAAATACATTTATGTGTAACGTACTGGTTCAGTAGAACAGAATTAGCTCTGCTCAATTCTTGGCACCTCCTGCTTTAAAAAAAGCAGCAGGAAGCAGGATCCTCCGCTTGATTCCTACAGAGTTGCCACTAGACAAAATGAATGGTTCACAGACAGAAGGACTAGGGTGCAGATCACGCAAATGTCAAAATGACCACCAATGTTGTCAGAATGACCGTCAGCACTGGTGGCAGTTTCCTACTATTCTGAGGCAAAAAAAGACATGGAAGCAATAATATAAGCCCTAGAAATAGGCATCAAATGTCTATTAAAATAAATAATCACTCCCTGCTTTCTCAAAGGGAGAACATGGAATCAATGAACACCCAGGCACAAAATGCCCCTGCCCTCTCTGAAGCAGCGCCATCTGGTCTGTGCCCAGTGGTGGGATTCAGCCGGTTCACACCGCTTTGGCAGAACCAGTAGCTAATTTTTTGTTGCCCAGGCCCAGGATGGACTTTCAGAAGCGGCATCCAGAAAGAGAACTGGTTGTTCACATATTTGAATCCCATCACTGACTGTGCCCTCCTTGCACAGATTCCAAAACATTCAGTGCAACCCTAGCCTGGGAGAGAGAGGGAGAGAGAGGGAGAGAGATTTGCAATATGTTAAAGAGAACTCCAAAATATCTCAGGACTGTTATGCTTATATAAAACTCCCAGGTGCTTGCTGTAGACAGAAAATTTTATAGCTCCTTCTTTCACACAAGTTTTGTGCTTAACCAAGACTTACATGGGTAGCTTTTCTGACCATCCTATGGACAGACACTTCAGAAAACAAAGGCCAATCAGAGAAGATAAGTCTTACCTCCAGAAAGAAACAGGTGAAGCTCAAATAATGCACCTTCCCTAGGTAAACATTAACAGTACATGGACTCAACCCTGTCCATCCTGTCATCTCCAGAATCAAACTGTTTGCATTCCACCCAGAGTTTGCTCAAGGCTGCTATTTCCACCAGGGCCTCTTAAGGATCAGACAGGAAAAGTCTACAGTCATTCGCCTTGGAGGCAGTGCCATCCTCAGATACACCAAACATCTGCTGGGAAAGTTCTGAGGCTTGTTTTGCTGTGCCAGGTGCTCAGAGAGGAAGTTCTAGGCTTAAAAGGGCTGGGGAGATGTCAAGGCTGTTAAACAGCTCGTTCCACAGAAGGATATCAAGAGAAGGGAAAACAGCAGTACCACCAGGCTTTTTTTCCCCCCTCTTAAAAAAAGGCTCCAAATAGAGCAGGCACGTTTGTCATTGGCATTAATGCAGTGACGATTATATTTGGTGTTATATTTGGTGTTTGTATGTTTCTTCTTTAAACAGGTGGTTTTAAGATGCCACTTTAGTGAAGACCTGTAGGAACCGTGGCCTTTTTTTAAAAAAATAATTTTGTTAAAATATATTTTTAAAATTGTTTAAATGATTATTATTTAATTATTTAAATTAAATTATTTTTTTAATTATATGGTTTATGTCTAAGTGCGAACTGTTGAAGAGATCTATTGAAGCATCTTGGAATAGAGAAACCTTTGACATACATATAGACACACAGCCTGCATAATGGTAATTTCATAGGGCATGGGCTAAAGGAACAGCGCATTAAGCCGATAAGATCAATCATGGTGTGATTTTTGGGATAGTACTGAACTATCAAAATGTTCACATTTTTAAATACGAAATATTTATGTAGACCAAATTCATTCTAGGGGGACATGCCACACCTCATGGTGGCATCTTCATGGATCTTCTAGGCCAGGGGTCCCCAACCCCCGGTCTGTGGACCGGTATCGGGCTGTGGCATGCTAGCAACTGGTCCACACAAACAAGCAAAGCCCCATTGGTGGGATGCAGGCAGCACACAAAACCACACACTCTCTGATCTCAGGAATTCTGGGAGTTGAAGTCCATGAATCATAAAAGAGCCGAGGTTGCCTACCCTTGGCCTAGGGAGTTTCCCAAAGAGGCACAACCCATGATCGGCAAAAAGTGGTTGCTGTAGACACAATTCCAATTAGATTAGAGTAACTTTCAAACCCAAGAAAAAACTACCTCTTTTGTGTACATGTACAGCCTAGGAAGTGGCTACATTTATGGACCATGCTGATTAACTACTGTTATATATAATCCTCAACTTACACCGATAGGTTTAGTGATCATTCGAAGTTGCTGAAAAAAGTAAATTACAACTGGTCCTCTCACTTATGATTCTCACAGCATCTCCATGGTTACACGATCAAAATTCGGGCACTTGGCAACTGGGATATATTTATGATGGCTGGACTGTTCCAGAATCATGTGATGGCCATTTGTGACTTTCCTAGTAGGTTTCCAACAAGCAAAGTCAATGGGAGAAGCCAGATTTGCTTAACAACCCTGCAATTCAGGTAATAACCATAGCAAAACAATGATAAAATTGGACATGAATTACTTAACAATCACCTCGCTTAGTGACAGACATTTTGGTCCCAATTGAGATCATAAGCTGAGGACTACCTGTATTTGATCACATAGAAAGTCCTGTGTATTTTGGAGGTCAGGAAAAATGTAAGCATGGCTAGAGAGAGCTTCCATGTCAGTGTAGGAAAGGTCTAGATCAGGCTCTTTCATGACTCGTGGACTTCAACTCCCAGAATTCCTGAGCCAGCTGGCTCAGAAATTCTGGGAGTTGGTCCACTAGTCATAATAGAGACAAGGTTGCCTACCCCTGATCTAGAATGAACTGTACAGGTAGACCTTGGCTTATAACCATTCATTTATTGAGCCTTGGTGGAGCAGTGGGCTAATGCCTCCTTAAGTAACACCAGCTGCCTGCAATTAGTGCAGGTTCGAGTCCCACCAGGCTCAAGGTTGACTCAGCCTTCCATCCTTCCGAGGTAGGTAAAATGAGGACCCAGATTGTTGGGGGCAATTAAGCTGACTTTGTAATAATGCTGCTTGGGGGGGTATGAAAGCCCTAATAAGCAGGCATATACATAGAATGAAGGCTACTGCTAAGCTTGTAAGCCGCCCTGAGTCTTCGGAGAAGGGCGGGATATAAATGGAATTAAAATAAAATAAAAAATAAAATAAATTTAGTGACCGTTCAAAGCTAACAGCGCTGAAAAAAATGACTTCTGACTGTTTTTCAGCCTTATGACCATTACAGGGTCCCCATAGTCACATTCTCAAAATTTGGACACTTGGCAACTGGCTCGTATTTATGACAGTTGCAGTGTCCTGGGGTCATGTGATCACCTGTTGTGACCTTCTGACAACTTTGCTTTGCTGGCTGAGGAATTCTGGGAGTTGAAGTCCACAAGTCATAAAAGGGCCAAGTTTGAAGACCCCTGGCCTATACATATACAACCCAGGCAGGCAATATTCGCATGCATAATGGACAATATTTTTAGGAATTTATCAGGTTATTCAGGATTGACCTGTATTGAATGATTAGACAAGTACAATCATACAAGATGAAAGTTTAGCAAGAAATGCAGAATGATTAAGTATCAAGGAAGTTCCTTCTTTCCTTCCTTAGAAATCTCTTTGGAAGAATTAGTGAAATACCAGCCTAAATGTCTGGTATCCATGGGAAGAAGTAATCAGAATTTTATAGCATGTCTTTAAGAACTTAAAGTAGCTAGGAAAAAAAAGTTTTTTAAGATGAAACAGAGATTCTTTAGTATTTATTGTCACAGAATTTCACTTACAAAAATGCATTTATCTTCAGCCTCTCACATGTTCTTATATATATACTTGCTTAAACATTTATGGAATAAACTAAAGTAAGTTACATCCATTGTTTTATCTGTACATATATCTATATACTGTCTATATTGAATATAGATAGACATACATAAATACATACATACACACACAAACACACACACACACACACATATATAGAGAGAGAGATGGGTATGTGTGTGTGTGTGTGTGTGTGTGTGTAAAGGATTGATATCCTAGTTCATTCTATAAATGTTTAAGCAAGAGTCTTTGCATTGATGTTGAAGCTCGACCACGTTCTTTGTATTATGAATATCAAATAACTTTTTTTTTAGTTTTCAGCCTTCATTGTGAAGACCTTTGCACTGATCTGATTCTTTCTCTGCCACTTTCCCTTTCTTTTTCACCCTCACTGCCCTTGGCTCTTTTTGCTCTCACTGCCACTTAATCCAACCACCTGTGGTGACTTATGCAATTTTCTGACAGCCAGGTCACAGATGCCCATTAAGCAAATCACATGGGCTGCCACAGTCCATCACGTGAAGGGCAAAGTGGCCAACTGAGGCTGGAGAGAGGAGCAGCAGAGTAGGATGTACTGTAGGAAGCCGAGGGAAACTGTCCGGATTAAATGTATAAATATTTGAGGAACTGCATCACTTCACGTGCAGTCTCAAAGTAGTTCAGAGACCAGGGGAGCTTGAATAAAGCAGTGTTTTGCCGCTGTTTTAGGCAACTTCAAAGGGCACAATCTCTGGAAAAGGCACAAAGATTAAGCAGTTATAAACAAGTCCAGGTACTCCTTGACTTACAAGTGCAACTGAGCCCAGAATTTCTGTTGCTAAGCAAGACAATTGTTAAGTTTTATTTTATGACCTTTCTTGCCACTGTTGTTAAGTGAATCACTGCAGTTGTTAAGTTAGCAACATGGTTGTAAGAGTGAATCTGGCTAGCCCATTGACTTTGTTTGTCAGAAGGTCGCAAAATGTGATCACATGACCCCAGGACACTGCAACCATCATAAATTTCGATCACATGACCATGGGCATGCTGCAACAGTCATAAGTCTGAAAAATGGTCATAAATCTCTTTTTGTCCAATGCTGCTGTAACTTCAGTCACTAAATGAATGGTTGTAAGTCGAAGTCTACCCACACTGCTTTTACACTCTGAAGTGCCTTAGGACACCATCCTAAAGTGTTGCATGATTGTGACCCTAAACTTCATTGCAACAGCCTGAATTCTTGACAATGTATGAATAGTGAGTTTCTTCTGAATTCCAGACCGATACAGTTAATTTAAATTTCTGTTTCATTCTTTAAACACTGCCTATATTTGAATGCATTAAATATGTTAAATTTGGAATATATAGTCTAGACCAAGGGTAGTCAACCTTGGCTCTTATGACTTGTAGACTTCAACTCCCAGAATTCCTGAGCCAGCATGGCTGACTCAAGAATTCTGGGAGTTGAAGTCAACAAGTCATAAAAGAGCCAAGGTTGACTACCCCTGGTCTAGACCTAACTGAAAGTCAGTTCATTGAAAGCCTAAATTCCATTTCTGCCACTTGAACACCATAGTGTCAGCTCCCACCCCACCCCAAATTGTGATAATATAATTTTGTTTATTTGCCTTGTGCTAAAAACCCAACAAACTATAAAGCTGAGTATTACATATGGTTGTCCAGAAATAAATCCCACTGAATCCAGCTTTAGTTGCTTTTATATAAACATGCACAGAATGGCTAGATTTATATATTTTATTAGACCATTTCTCACAATGAGAGGTTACTGAATAAGACATAATGGCTTGTTTATATATTCTGCCTAAATCAAAATCAAACAATCAATTGAGGTCAATTGGTTAGAAGCCTATCGCTGTAGCAGTATTTCTCAATTTTGGCCATTTTACATTTTTAGCATGCTGGCTGGGGAAATCTGGGAATTAAAGTCCATATGTCATAAAATAGCCCAGGTTGAGAATGTGATGGGTTCAAGGTCACCCAGCCACTTTCCATACCTAAGGCAGGACTAGAACTCACATTCTAGGCTAGTCCCTTAACCATTGCGCCAAACTGGTATCCTTGGTACCCTTGCAATTAACAAACGAATAGAATAACAGACTTGGAAGGGACCTTGAAGGTCTTCTAGTCTGCTCCCTGCTCAGGCAGGATACCATTTCAGACAAATAGTTGTTCAATCTCTTCTTAAAAACTTCCAATGTTGGAACATTCACAACTTTTGGAGGCAAATCGTTCCACTGGTTAATTGTTCTCACTGTCAGGAAATTCTTCCTTAGTTCTAGGTTGCTTCTTTCCTTCCTTAGTTTCCATCCATTGCTTCTTGTCCTGCCTTCAGGTGCTTTGGAGAATAGCTTGACTCAGTGGTGGGATTCAAATATGCGAACAACCAGTTCTCTGTTTGGATGCCATTTCCGGAAATCCGTTCTGGGCCTGGGCAACAAAAAATTAGCTACCGGTTCTGCCAAACTGGTGCGAACCAGCTGAATCCCACCACTGGCATAACTTCTTTGTGGTAACCCCTGAGATGTTGGAACGCTGCTATCATGTCACCCCTCGACCTTCTTTTCAGTAAACTAGACATACCCAATCCCAGCAACCGTTCTTTATATGTTTTAGCCTTGAGTCCCCTAAACATCTTTGTTGCTCTTCTCTGCACTCTTTCTAGGGTCTCAACATCTTTTTTACATCGTGGTGACCAAAACTGGATGCAGCATTACAAGTGTGATGTAGCAATTGTGATGAGTCTGTTTTGGTATGTCTTGATGCTGCTGCTATCATTGGCACTTTTAAATAATGGCCTTCAATAAATATTAATCACTGGCTAGGTTTCTATAGAATGGGTTGTTTGTCTTGGCTTTCTTTCTGAAGCTGGTAACAACCTATATCTTATGCAAGACCCAAACAGGTGCTGTCTTCTCCCCAAGGAATTTGTATACCTTAATTCTCCATTCAATTTGCTCTCCTTGCTCCTGGGTGTTTTCAGTCTGTTTAGTCACAGCCGTATTTCAGCTCCTTTGTAGATTAGCTCTCTTCATTCTTTCCAAAGTTTCACAGCATCACCAAATATTTCCAGGTTTAAAACGCTTCTCTTGCCTGATCTCATCAACCCAGCGTGCTCTTTTCCGGTCTCATTTTTAACAGTCCCAGCCATTCCTAGCCTAACAGATGTTTTGAAGGTAATTGGATCACATGATGTGATCAAAATAAGACATGACACAACATGACCAGAATGGGAATCACAGACCACATTAAGGCATGAAGAAATACTGTTAAAAGTAACAAACGTCAGCCTGTGATGCAAAGGCAGCCTGTAGCTTGATAACCAAACATCTTAAGTGGGTTATGTAGACAAAGTCTTAGATAAGGGTCCTTTAAATCCTACACCCAGTGTTTCAAATCTGCTGCCCTTTAAAACTTCAGCATAAATGATTAATATTTGTTTATTAATATTTATATGTGATTAATGTGATTAACAGTGATTAATATTTATATGTTACTTATATGTAAGGGTGTAGTTCTATACATATGTTGTATATAGTATGTTTGAATGTGTGTACACTTTGAGAGCAACTACATTTCATTTTTAACATGTGCCATTGTGCCCACAGTAAAAAAATGTCTGTCTGTCTGTCTGTCTGTCTGTCTGTCTGTCTGTCTGTCTGTCTGTCTATCTATCTATCTATCTATCTATCTATCTATCTATCTATCTATCTACAAATAGTAGAAGTTCCTTTTTCCAACCATCCCCTTACTATGGACATGGACATAATACCTTGGACATAATACCAGAACACTTCCAAAAGTTATCACTGAGTTAATCATGCCAGATTAGTATTTCTCAACCTTGGCAACTTTTAAGATATCTGGACTTCAACTCCCAGAATTTCCTAGCCAACGTGCTCCTTGGCCTCTTGGCTGGGCATTTATTCAGAAACTGGCCTGAGGCAAGCCAATGGTTTTTCTCATTGATATGGTTCGCCCAAAAGCTTAAGCCACAAACCCTACATATTAACCCTACATAAGATCCACTTGTTTCTGGCTTAGTCTCTGGTATGTACCTATGTGACTGAGACCTTATACAAACCTAACCAGTGGGATTTATTCAAATGATGACTTCTTTGTTTTGTGTGGAGGCAGTCATAGCATGCTTTATTTAGCTCAGCTTAGTCAGTGATATGAATCCAGTCACCATGGTTTACAGATCAGAGCACCCAGCCCTTCTGACTCAATGATTTAAAAAAGGCTGGTTTGGATACGAGATATGACTTCAGAGTCATATAAATAGGTGAGGTTCACCCATTTCATTATATTATAATATTTCTTTGGCTTGGGCCTTCATATGTTCTACAAAGTCATCCGCTGTAAACCATAGCTTAAAATGTGGGAGCTCTGCCAACTGTGGTTTTCCAAATACATCATACAACCCCGCCCCTCTCCCACTGATCTTCTTTATCTCCAGGCTACGTTTAATCTAGCCCAATGTTCCACAAAGGGTCCCGTTCTCAAGACCTTTAGGGTATTCCTGTTCAGTCCTCAAAATGATTTTTCTTTTATTGTTTCCTACCTTTTGAAATAAATGGCCCAGGAAGTTGGAGTTTCTAGAGAAACAAAAAAAGTAGAAAAAAGCATTTAAGATTTTCCTGCAATGAATGACGTTAAGTATCAATCCTTGTGATTATTTAAATTGCTGGACTCTCCTTTGGATGGGGATTCCCTGTGTGTATGGAGCAAACAGAACTACTCCTATTACCCAAATCTACCACTGGATATGTTCCAGTTTGTTCCAGTTTCTTAATATTTGCACACTACACTAGAGATAGCAATATCTGTGAGGTTGGGAGGCACAACTCAGCCTCCCAACCACCTGGAGAGCTGTAGGAAACCATCTAGAAAGTGTTTGATATCACAAGAAGGGGCACAATAATTATTTTCAGATCAGTGAAAAAGGGAGCAATAGCCCTCCCAACCCCAACCTTAATCTTTTCCCCCAAACAGTCTAAAATCATGTTTTCATAGCCAGCTTTTTTGTTGCTGAATTTTGATAGTATAATCCGATCACACTATCCCAGAGTGGAACAGTGACCGGTAAAGTCTTGCCATTTCATCTAGCTTTACTACAGATACTCCATGTTACAACCATTTGTTTAGTGACCGTTCAGAGTTGCAAAAGCAGTGAAAACTTATGACTGGTGTTGTTTTTTTCTTACCCTTATCACCACTGCAGCATTCCCATGGTCAAGTGATCAAAATTCAGTGCTTGGCAACTGGCATGTAACTATAACAGTTGCAGAGTCCCGGGATCACGTGATCACCATTGGTAACTTTCCCCAGCTGGTTTCTGACAAAGTCAATAAGAGAAAACAGATTTGTTTAATGATTGCATGGTTCAGTTAACTGCAGTGATTTGGGTACCAACTGTAGCAAAAAAAAGTCACAAAATGAGACACAACTCACATAACAACTGCCTTGCTTAGCAACAGAAATTTGGGGCTCAACTGTGGTCGAAAGTCAAGGACTATCTGTACCCGTCACCTGTACAACTCAGCACTTGCTTACTTCAGCCATCTGAGAACCAAACCTGGGCTACACACCCCAAACACATATTCCTTAATGTGGATGAAACTGCAGCATGTGCATATCTGGGAATTTTTGGCTGTGTATTCTGCAAGGCTGGGAACGTGCCTTCGTTGTCTTGCCACACGCACACATTTTATTGCAGAAGTAGCTGGGTATTGTAGTCTGCTTTCAAAGGTTGATTATATAAATGGCAAACATTTCTGGAGAAAGCTAATTAAGGGTTCCATAAAGCAGGAAGCTCCTTGTGCAAATCTCATGCTGAGAGTTGATAGGATCAGTGTATCCTGCTCGCTTTTCTCTGAAAAGCACTAAGTGAAGATGTGGGTTTTTATGAGGAGATCCACTGAACCAGGGAAAGATCACTGAGCCAATTTGCTAGATAAAACTTAAAACGTGCTAAAAAATACCATGAAGGCAAGGTTCACAAAACACACAAAGCCGAAACCAAATTATATTATGGCTTAACTCTGTCTAAACCCCAGGAGCTCCTCTCAAATCAAGGGAAGTGTTTTTATCTTGCCATATTGTGTATGAATAGAAATAAAGCTAGACAATCAAATAGAGTTAGCTACTCTAGCCAGAAAAGAGAATACAGGTAGTCCTTGACCTACAACCATTTATTAGTGATGGGGAAAAGTGACTTTGATCATTGCAGCATCAAAATTCAAGCACTTGACAACTGGCATGTGTCTATGATAGTTGCAGTGTCCCAGGGTCATGTGAACACCATTTGTAACCTTCCCAGCTGGCTTCTAAACTAGCTGCAGTGAATCGCTTAACAACGGTGGCAAAAAAAGTCGTAAAATGGGGTGCAACTCACTTAACTGTCTTGCTTAGTAACACAAATGTTGGGCTTAATTGAGGCTGTCAGTCAAGGACTACCTGTATGCATATTAAGGGCCAAAGAAGAGAAAGAGATCAAGGTAAAATTGGTGGCTTGTAAATAAAAGGAGAAAGAGATCAAGGTAAACTTGGTGGCTTGTAATTTATATAGACAGATCCAGATTTAAAATTAGTAAGATGCTCTCACCCTAATGCTTTCCCCTAATGGGGAAATCTGTGCCAGGAGAGCTGTAGAACTACACTGCCTGTAATCCAGGCACTCATTGTGAGTACACACTACCAAAGCCAGTGCTGTTCTTCCCGAGGTATATTCTTCTTTAACAGGGATACGGACTGGACAGCTTTTCAAAGACAGAGCTGTTCTTTGTGAAGTAAGACCATGTAGCTCCTAAAACAGGAGAAATATACAGAGAGAAATGTAAACCAGTCTGAAGGGCTTCGACATTACGCAGCAAGCAGCTGTGGTAAACAACCAGCACAATGTATTTAAATCACTCCACTAAAATGCAACATATCATTATGACATCCCTGGAAACCACAGGCTTAAAAAAAGGAACTTCCTGGGTTGCTAGTTATTTACAGTCAAGGGACAAACGATCGAGGTTTTGCTATGTTCTTTTACAAACACATCACTATAAAAACCTGCCTGCACAGGTTTTTCTGCAGAATTAGCAAACCTCTCTATAGTATATCCTATTCACACCCCTCCAGTGCTAAGTAATTAACTACAGTGGACATTTCTTTGTTCTTCTTCAATCTTTCTGTTTAATTATTTTCAAGCCTAGGATGGTCTGTTTTTCTCACACGGCTGTTAAGCGATTCTGGAATCTCACACTTGGACTGCAACTTAATCTGTATCATAACACCTGCTGTACCAAGGAACTGCACCAAGACTGCATAAAAAAAGTGCAATAAAACCAATGCAGAGTTGCCAGATAAACTAAAATTTCTCTCACTATCTTCATTATGCAGTAAAATCAAGAGGCATTTTATATCAAAGAGGGGACATCCAAAGAATGAATCGAGATACCCAGAATGTCTTCATCCCTGGCTGTTTTACTGTAGCTGAAGCTTTAGAGCACGGGTGTCAAACTTGCTGCATCATGTGACATGCTGTGACGTATTGCAATTTTTTTCCGCATTGCCAGAGCTGGGGTGGGCGCAGCCTTCGCATGATGCAACCGGGCCGGCAGTTCGACACCCCTGTGAGAGTTAGAATTTCCTAATCACTGTTAGAAGTCAATACGTAGCTAATTAGTCAAATTGTGTTACCTATTCTCTGAAAATTCCTCTCAGTCTCCACTTTCACAACAAAAAGGTGTAGTCTCTTGCTTCCATCCACCAAGCTTCAGTCAACATGGAAAATCCAAAGTAGGACATGTCTTGATCAACTTCCATTAATTACACTAGAAAACATGAGTGATGTGATGAGCAATTGGAGAGCAGCATACTTTGTAATCACATTATGTCAGCGCCTCTAACAGTTAGTCCTCGACTTGCATCCATAATGGGGACTAGAATTTATGTTGCTAGGCAAGGCTGTTGTTAAGTGAGTCATACCTGATTTTATGATTTTTTTTGTCATCACAGTTGTTAAGTGAATCATTGCAGTTCTTAAGTGAATCATGCAGTCATTAAGCAAACCTGGATTCCCCCCCCCATTTACTTTGCTTGTTGGAACCCAGCTGGGAAGGTTGCAAATGGTGATCTTGTGACTCCAGGATGGTGCAACATGCTGTTTGCCAAGTGTCCAAATTTTGATTATATGACCCTGGCTGTGCTGTAATGTTTGTAAGCGTGAGGACTGGTTGTAAGTCACTTCTTTTGTTGCTGTTGCACCAAACAAACTCTTGCCAAGTGAATGATTGTAAATCAAGAACTGCTTATATTCCCAACATAATTATTATGAAAAACAAATAAGTCTGCCCGCTTAGAATAAAAGGGTTGGAAGGGATCTCAGATTAATCTAGGCAGCACAGCTCCTAACACATAAATGCCAGGGGTCTTCAAACGTGGCCCTTTTATGACTTGTGGACTTCAACTCTCAGAATTCCTCAGCCAGCTCCCATTCTGGGAGTTGAAGTCCACAAGTCATAAAAGGGCCAAGTTTGAAGACCCTTGATATATGCCATGGTCACATTTTTTTCCTCATTTTTAGTTGCCATTTTGCATATTTCCCAAGAAACTCAGTTTGAGGGTCCTTTTATTCAAATGTCTCCAGTACTGTGGATAAAGATAAGAGGCTCAACGCTGCTATCCACCCTGAATGTGTGTGTCAAAAATAATATAACCCACATTAGAGAAACAGCAAAACCCATTAGAAAAATCATCTTGGTTTATCAAGGGAGCTAGATCACAACTCATCTTGGTCCTGCTGAAGAAGCCACATTTTCAACCCAGTTTTTCTTACTTTGTTATTTCAGTGCAATCCCATCTTCTCAGCTCTGTGTTGTTAGAATAAATGTCAGAATGCCCTCAGTTTTTATCAGTGTGCCTCCCACACTGGAGAACATTTTCTATATAAGGGTTCATGGCCCCTAAAATCTTGGCACCAAAATTGGCAATGCTTATTTTCAATAAAAAGAAGACACTTAATGCTTCTAAGTGTGCTCCTTAATGTTCTAGGCTCACAAAGTGAATGTCCAATCAGGACAAATAGGTTTAAAGTCCCATTTCCTCCAGTGTATCCACTACATCACTGCCCAGTCCATGTGCCATCTATAGCTGCCAAAGCAAAAGTACAGCAGTTGGTCCCCCAAGATTATCCTTTCCTTGTCTATAAAGCTCTTAAATTCACATTTATATTTCAAATGACAAATAAAGTACCAATAAATGAGAATATTTGTAGCTCAGCGTTGAAATGAGGGGTCCTTGGTGCTGTCTGAGCTTGGTTGTTTTCTTATAGATGTTTCATATCCAAACTAGGTATTAGCAATGATGATGTTACCTAGTTTGGGTAATGAAACATCTGCAAGGAAACAACCAAGCTCAGACAGCACCAAGGACCCCTCATAGTATCATGGATAGCTATGTTTGGGTAATACTTCAGTTGTTTGGCATATAGAATGTTAAGTACCAAAAATAAGATCCTTACTAACCTTGAAGGCAATGTAAAGTACAGCTCTTAGCTCTTAAGTTTATTATCACTTACATGGTTGCTATACTAAGCAACAGCATGGACAAGCCAAGTGGTCTGGCTGTGCTTCAGAAGGACTGGTTCACACAACATTCTAAATTATATGATGAACCAGGTAGGAGAAAGCAAATGTCATTTTTTCCCCTTTTTAAAGGGCTACTGAAGCCTGATGTGATAAAATCCTAGAGGGGAGTAATGTTTTCAGACAGTTCTCAACTTTTCAAAACTTTGCAGATTGTAATGCTTGTACTTTGTCTTTTCAGAGGGATCTAAAACCAGGAAAAAATCATACAAAGAGAAATTGGCAGCTTTGCCACCAAATCTTGGCAGTCCAGGGTGAGAATGCTCTAGAAACTTTACAAATGAGGCTGTGACTGCGTGTTGTCCAGCTTTTGAGTATTTTACTGAAACATGGACTTGGAGCTTTCAGGTTGTCAAGACCCACTCACTGGAGAATTACAAGCACTTAATGTTGACAGTTCAACAAACAACAACAGTTCAATAGGAGTTCAACAACTCTGTTGAGATCAGCAGACTGATTGCCACAATACCACTGAATCAAAAACAACAACAACCTACTCGTGTAAAAGTAAAACTGAACAATAAGATGTATAAAGAGTCTTGGCAAAAGCATTGCAAAGATAGAAGCACCACATTGAAGTCAAAGGCTAAGGGAGAAATACACCATGCCACTATAACTAAGTTGAGTTTATGCCAATGTATCACACTCAGCTATAATTCTAAAAGAATGAAGCTGAAGACATATGAAAGAGAGCAATGGCTCTTCTCAGAAAAATCAGATGTACAAACATATTTTTATGCATCACCCAAAATTCACAATGTGGATTGTTTGGTTTGACATAGCATGGTGTATGAAACCAGTGCTTGTGGAGTTACTACTTTTGCCTTAGAATGTTGTGTGAACTCTAATGTTGTGATTTATTCGATAAATAATGGCCAATCAACCTATACCTTAATGTGATATGTTATACAGCACTCCCAATCAATGAATGGTTCAAAAGCTTTAAATTGTATGTGCAATGTATCGCACAAATGAACCCATCATCTCAATGGTCTCATAGTATTTACTCACTGAGTAAATAATAATTTACTCAATAATTTTTAAAAATATTCATTTAGTGGTATACTAAAGACATTTAGTAGCCCCTCCTACTCATTTAATTTAATTTAATAATTTAATTTGTATACCGCTCTTCTCCCGAAGGACTCAGGGTGGTGAACAGGGCAATGCATAATAAAAAACAGGATACAAAAATTAAAAAGTAATTAAACAACAATGCCCGTAATAAATTAATACATATTAAAAGTTGAAACCGATTATAAAACCCAACCCCAACCCATCAGACCAGGCCAGCTTGTTCAAAAAGAAAGGTTTTGAGATCGCGCCGGAAGGAGCGAAGGTCGGGGGCCGTCCGGAGCTCAACCGGCAAGCGGTTCCAAAGGTCTGGCACGCCCACAGAGAACGCTCTCCCCCTGGGGGCCATAATTTATATATCTCAGCAGCATGCATCAGTAAACAGCAACGACACTCCAAATTGAACAAAACATTTTAAAAAGCTAATATAACAGGCCAAGTTATATCCTGTAAGGTACACATACCCAATGTTGGGCATAACAAGCTCTTATGTATATGTAGGGGTGTAGGTCTATACATATGTTGAATATAGTATGTTTAGGTGTGTCATGTATGTGTTCATTTTGAGAGCAGAGAACCAAATTTCATTTTTGATGTGTGTCGTTGTGCCCACAGTAAAAAATGACAGTAAAGTTCATCTTATGTCTTATCTTATTTACCCAGCAGAATGGGCACAATTATTATCCTGGCCCAGTGCCTTGTAAGAAAAGCCAGGTCTTCATGATTCCACAAAAGCCTAATAGTGGCCATCCAAACCTCCAGTGGGGGGAGGGGGGACTTGTTCCAAAGTACAGGTACAGCAATAGAAAGGGCACATTGAGGTCTCGTTAGATAATACTGCTTGGGGGACTGGAGTATGCTCCCCCTGTACAATCTAATGGAATGGACAGAATTATCCAGGTCTGTGCCACACAAGCATTATAAGTGATAAACAGTACTTTGACTTGCATCTGGAAGTCTATACGGAACCAGTACACCTTATGGAATAGTGGTGTTACATAGGTGTACTGATGTTTGCCCATTACTACTCATGCCTCTGCACCAGTTGCAGCAGCATCTGGATGATCTTCAAGGGCAGTTCCATGTATAGCATACTGCAGAATCGAAATGAAAGATAACCAAGATGTGAGTGGTTATGAGCAGGTCCTCTTAAAGTCTTAATCCAGAAAGAGAGGCAACTGGAACACAAGATGGAGCTTTGTTGTTGTTGTTAGTTGCAAAGTTGTGTCCGACCCATTGTGACCCCATGGACAACGTTCCTCCAGGCCTTCCTGTCCTCTACCATCTTCTGGAGTCCATTTAGGCTCACGCCTATTGCTTCAGTGACTCCATCCAGCCACCTCATTCTCTGTCGTCCCCTTCTTCTCTTGCCCTCAACCTTTCCCAGCATGAGGCTCTTCTCCAGTGAGTCCTTCCTTCTCATTAGGTGGCCAAAGTATTTGAGTTTCCGCCTCAGGATCTGGCCTTCTAAAGAGCAATCAGGGTTGATCTCCTCTAGGACTGACCGTTTTGATCGCCTTGCAGTCCAAGGGACTCGCAGGAGTCTTCTCCAGCATCATAGCTCAAAGGCTTCAATTCTTTGGCACTCAGCCTTTCTTATGGTCTAACTTTCACAGCCATACGTTGCAACTGGGAAGACCATAGCATTGACTATATGCACTTTTGTTGGCAGGGTGATGTCTCTGCTTTTTAGTGTGCTGTCTAGATTTGCCATGGCTTTCCTCCCCAGGAGCAAACGTCTTTTAATTTCTTGGCTGCAGTCCCCCATCTTGGAGCCCAGAAAAATAAAATCTGTCACTACCTCCATTTCTTCCCCATCTATTTGCCAGGAATTGAGAGGGCCGGATGCCATGATCTTGGTTTTCTTGATGTTTAGTTTCAACCCAACTTTTGCACTCTCCTTCTTTACTCGCAACAAGTGGCTCTTTAGTTCCTCTTCACTTTCTGCCATTAGAGTGGTATCATCTGCTGGAGCCTTGTACTGCCTCCTAATCATCAAGCAAGAGTTGCAAGTCCAGGTGGACCTTCAGATTATATACAACTCTGAGTGGGCGAGTGAAGCCTCACCCAGTTTCAAATATGAAAAATCTCCAGATCTGGCCCAGCTGCTTCATCTTCCGCAGGTTAAGCATTAAATCTACTGAAATTAACCAGCTCAACTACATTTTCCTTTAGCCCAGATTTAGTCCAATATGTACTAAAAAAGGTATGGAATTATTAATATTGTTTCAATTCATCAGAACTGATTTAAGAAATCACAATTACATTGTAATGTTTCTCTTACAGGTTCACCAGCACAATACTAGCTATAACAAGGAGCTGCAGTACTCAGTCACATTTCATATTGCATCTACAGTATATCCATAACCTTTAAATCACATCATCAGTTGTTTTTTTTCTATTTACAATGAACTGCATAAAATTAAAAGAAAATTGTTCATACTTCACCAACATATTTTATTTCATCCAATCTGCCCAAAGACCAATCTGACTTAAAATCATGGTTTGACTCCCATATTTTCAATACTTGATTGAATTCTGGAAAAAAAAATAAAGACAAGAGTTCCTTTTAAACATATGTCCAGTATTGTCCCATGCTTTGGTCCACTCCCTTCTTTTATGTACAAGGTATTACGCATGCATAAAATATATTACAGGGACATCTCACGCCTCATCAGCTCCAGCACAGCGGACAAGAATCCAAATCGCCTTTCCTTTTAGGCAAGGCTACCTTTCATAGTCTCCAAATCCCCGATAGCCAATCACAGGCAGGATTCCCTTTGACGTCTGAACGTCTCCCCTTCATTCCAACTCCTCCTCTTCTCCGCCCATCCCCAGTCTAATAACCAAAGGGGCGGGTCGCCACCCCGAACGCCGCACCCCGCCCTCCTTTCGCACCCAATGGCATCGCGCTGAACTTCTAAAAGCTTGCCAACGATTGGTTCTCCAAGCCGAGCCAATCGCGTCGCCTGGCCGTCGTTGTATATAAAGCGACGCTGGGGCTGAGGTTCCCGCAGTGCTCAAGCGTTGCTGGCGCGGAGAGAGAGAGAGAGGAGGGGACGGGTGGAAGGAAGGGGCTTGGCTCTTGCACGCGCCGAGGTTACGCCTTCCCTTTCCCCGCCCCCTCCGGTCCCTCAGACTGATTTCTTTCCTCGGGTGGTTTTTTTCCCCCCTTCTTCTTCTTTCTTCCCGCCCTTACTTCTCCTTCTGGAATTTTCCTCTATTTTTTGGGGGGGTGGGGGAGTTAAACCGGCTTGGTTTCCTCTTCCACTCAACCCGCTTGTGTTTTATTCGGGTGCGCGTGCCGCCTTTCTCCACACCCCTCCCTTTTCTTGTCTCCCTCGGGAAGAGCCCTCACGATGCGCGCGACCGCGGCGGGGACAGGGACGGCGGGCGCGGCCGCCGCGAGCTCGGGGAAAGCGCCGACGACCACCACGACCACCACCACCACGCCGGCTGACGGGGATGGGCGCTTCAGCGTCCTGAGCTGGGAGCAGGTGCAGCGGCTGGACCACATCCTGGAGGAAGCCGTGCCCATCCACGGCCGCGGCAACTTCCCCACCTTGTCGGTGCGGCCCCGCAGAATCGTGCAGGTGCGTGAGGGAGCCGAGGCACGCCGTGGACCCCCTTTCCCCCACCCACCCACCCACCCACCACACACACGGCTTGGGATCCCGGGTGGGATGGTTTACCTCGTGGTTTTCCCCAGCCTTCTCTTCGGGGCAGGTAGGTAGGTAGGGTGGGTAGGTAGGTGGGTGGGGACTCCGTGTCCGTCTGGAAGGGTGCCCTTCGGGCCGGGATGTGGGATCATCGGGCAGGCCAGGCTCTGGCGGAAAATGTGTCAGTAGTTGGGAATGCGCATACCAGGGCTTCCTAAAAGTCCTGGCTGGCCTCCGGCTTCCTCGGGAATTAAAGGGCCAACCAACTGCTGCACGGCAGGATATGCAGCTGGGTAAAGTCCCTGCGCGTATTTTAGCCCAGCAGCAGCAGCAGCTTTACTGAGAGGATTTATTTTATTTTTCTTTTATTAGATTTATATACCGCCCTTTCCCGAAGGACTCAGGGCAGTTTACAGCGCATTTACATTTACATTTCTGTTATATGTTATTGTTGTTAGCCGCCCTGAGTCCTTCGGGGAGATAGGACAGGATATAAGTCCCATGAATAAATAAATAAATAAAATAAATTTTAAAATCATACCAATACAAAATGTAAAAGTTAAAAGAGAATTAAAAATGCTGAAAAGGATGCTTAAAAGGTCAGGGTGGCGATTGCTCAGGCTTCTGGCTACTTGTGGGTTCAAAGTGCCAAAGCTTTCTTCTCGCCTATAGGGGTGAGCAGTGCTTTTTTTTTTTTGTAAAAGAAAAAGGTGCCGGAACTCACACATGTCATACAACCCACCTTGCCTACCCTACAAGGTTCCATCCCAAAAAAGGTGCCAGAACTCCGTTCTGAGCGTTCTATGAGAAAAAAAGCCCTGGGGGTGGGGGAATGGAGAGTCAATTCGAATAGGATGCTGTTAAATTGATTTATTTTATTTTTTTTAAAACTTGGAAGGAAGGGCTTGCATCTCCGGGAAGCTTCCCCAGAGCTGCAGTCTCATCGACTGAGTACAGTTCTGGGCGTTTTTTTAAATGTGGTCCACTCGGTGCCAGATTCTTTTGTTCTTCTTTGTATTTTTTTTAAAATTTATTCAGATAACTATTTGGCCACCATCTACCCCATCCCACCCACCCCCATAGAATTTGACATATTATACATTCTTAGGTCAGTCTTTTTTTAAAGGGTACCTTCTCATTCCTATGAACTTTTATCTTCTATGGGTAAATTTAGGTACACTTTTTCTGAACTAATAGTTCAGATGTAGGTTAACTAGATTAACTGTAGATGGCAGACTATAGTTTAATATTTGGTAACTATTCTTATGAATATCCGGGTCAAAGATCTAGTTGCTTCATTTGCAGAGCATAATTACACTTCATTAATTTGATTTTTTTTTAATTTCTGGCTTGTTAAATTTTGTGCATTCAAACTCTTGGATTAATTTTTGGCTTACCATATTGTAGAAAAACTATATTGATTATGTTGTGTTTACCAATAATCCAATGAAGCAATCCAATAACAGGCTTTCAGTTATGTTACACCAGTGTGGTACTTTTTTCTGAACTGCAGTTTTCTTGAGATGCTGCAACTAAATGTTCAACTACTTACTGTTCATTAGTTTAAACATTATCTTGCATAAGAAGGGGTAAAGATCTATGAAATATTAGTATAAGTAAACTGCCCACTAGATGGCTGCTGTAGTGGCTGTATTATGGAGTGAAAAAGATTGTAATCTCAAGCAAAAATGGGATTTGGAGGAAAGTATGCTTTGAGATTTATTCCAGGGTGGGGTGTGGTAATCATTTAGGTCTTCTGTGTCAAAGAGTTTTATGTTATTTTCTTAGGTTATATTTTAATATGTGAAGTTGCCTGTAGTTTAGGACAGTTTATGCCATAACATTTGTAGACTTTTAAGATGCCCCAACTTTTCAATGCATTGGTTCACAACAGTGCTATTAAGAAAATTAGCTGCCAGGTAATATTTTCATACATTGATTACCTAGGCCACCAGACATATGGGGCAGATTGGTCTGTTGATTTGTGAGGAACTTAATTATTGAAGCAGATAACCAAAAATGCTCAAGAAGAAAGATATATGACTGCAATTAGTTTGGGCGGTATATGACTGGGAGGAAAAGTCATTTCTGTTATGCAGTATAGTTAGAGTGCATAGAAATAATTTAATACACTCAGTTTCCATTCACTTTGAGAGGTAGAAATGACTGGTATCTTTATGTGCCCTATTTAGAAGACAGTCCTGACCTAAAAAGAGCTGTACAGCATTTAAAATGGGTGGAGTTAAATGCAGGTTCCAATAATTGGTGTCCAGATGCAATGAGAACTCTTAGATGAAGCCTTAGGCTTTCATGTATAAATGGGTTATACATGAAGGACTGAGCATTTGGGGGAATGGACCCTTTAGTTCCAAGCCTTTCATAAGTGGCTAGGGTTAGCCTGGGTATACAGACAATCCCTGGGTTAAAAACATCTGAAATGGACAACCCATACGTACCTATTTCCTATTACCCATACTTGCCTATTACCTATTACTATTTCCTATTACTAAAATGGCAGATGGTATTGTCTTTCCTCAAGCTGACAAACTGCTGAAGTTGCCTGTTTTTAAATATATAAACTGTTTTCAGCAGTTCATAAAAACAGCACACCTTCAGCAGTTTATTATCTTGACGAAGGAGAAAGTTGTCCACCATTTTTAGTAATAGGCAGCCCATTTGTAAGTATGAGTTCTGATTTACATACAAATTCACATTAAAGACAGGTGGAGCTTGTTCTTAACGTTGACAATCTGAGGGCTACACATGCTTTGAACTTTCACAGTTTCTTGGCATTAACTGTTGATGAGAGCTTGGACTCAGAACATTTTAAAGATGTAAGTTGCAATCTTTGTTCCAACTGTATTAGTGCCTAGGAATCTTCAATGTCTCGGAACTGAATTTGGGGAAATGCTACAAGGAAAGCATATGATGCTAAACAAGTCGGTGTATCTCTTTGCACTGGCTATGTTTAGGGCTGCTGGAAGCTGTGGTTGGTAGGTTGCAGCTTCCCCTTTTGGTTGTGTGTCAGTTCTAAACTAAAAAAACTCTTGGGTCAACAATAACTAATAGAATGTCAAAGTTATGGAACTAAGAGGCATACTATGTCTTGGACAGAGCTGTGTTTTAATAATGATTGCTGGTTGGTCTTTAGTGGAAGGAATCTAGATGGTGTTTTAGTATCTGCCAAGAGTGTCTCTCTTAGAAAAAGACTTGTTTCCATAAAATAGGATTCATGTGGAAGCCTGTGGAAGCCACAGCTAATGAACCAAAGTTGCTATTCATATAATATGTTGTAACAAAAAGATCAATTGGATGGATTATGTGCTGTCAAATTGGTGATGACTCTTAGCAACCATATAGATTCTCTGCAAGAAAGGCATGTTTTATTATGGCCTAATATGGTATCCTGATTCATACTGTGCATTAAGACATAATATGCTTTTTATTTTTATCATAGTCTTGTAAACACTGGTTTAGTTTTGTGTAAAGAGTTGTTTAGTAATTTCTTTAATGTGTTGGTGTTTTGAAATGAGTGTTGCCTTTTACACTGCTGGAGTTCATAAACATGCTAATTCATTAATAACAAGCAACAGTGCCTAAACCAAAACCAAACCATATCTTGGCATATTTTGTGAGTCCTGCCCATTGTATTAAGCTGCATTATTTGATTTTTTTAGTTTACATTGCATAACTACTGCTTGTTAACTATGATTTAGGTTTTTAGAATGTGTGAATGAAGCCACTCTGTAGCATGCCTCAACCATTGTTTTCCAACAGTCAGCTAGACATAGGTGAGGATTGTACTAGATTCCCCACTACAATTCTACAGAGCTTTTCCCTCCCTTTCAGCAAAAGTGAAAGGGAACAGTTCGTTCTCACATTTGGCTGCAACAATCCCTAGTAAAAAAAAAGTTGCAGTTTGTTTATGCTGTGTTGGCAAACTCTTTACTCATGGAAAAAAAGAATGAAAAAGAGGCAAATGCCTGCTCTTGAAAGTAGTGGATTTCTTGTGGGTTGCATAAAAGCAGGAATGCAATCAAAGTTAAATTCCTGTCAATCACTTGTGCCCATACTGTAGAAAGAGTGGCCTAAGCTTTTCTAAGTTGTCACTACAGATCAGCTGTTCAGAAGCTTCTAACCTTTTTGGAGGGGCTTCACAGACCCTGGGGAGCAGTGTGCCTTGCTTTTCTTGTAGTCAGCTGTTTCAGGTCACCTTTCCATTCCAAAGAACTCAGTACTTTGCTAATTCATGTGTGAAGGCTAGTGCTGCAGATTTATTGGAAGATGGAAATCCCTACCAGCTGTGTTTTCAAAAGAAGAAATGCTGAAAGGCAAATATTTGGATTTTTGTGGGACCAAGTCTCCAATAATGAGAACGGGTTGACCCTTTTGCAACATGCTATATGGGATATAACCAGTTACAAGAACCAATTCCCAGAACTATATTCTTCTTCTTTCATGCTACTCTTGTTCATCTTTCTCCTTTTTCTCATAGGTAGATCTATGCCAGGGGTCTTCAAACTTGGCCCTTTTATGACTCATGGACTTCAACTCCCAGAATTCCAGAGCCAGGCATGCTGGCTGAGGAATTCTGGGAGTTGAAGTCCATGAGTCATAAAAGGGCCGAGTTTGAAGACCCCTGATCTATGCTGTAGCTTTCGATCTTAATGTGTAAGAAAGCTCATTGGATTTTTTTGCACCAGAAAAAGATTATGGGGCTATTCAAGCTTTTGGGCAGGGAGGCACAACTGTAAACTACTATGGAAAACAAATTCTTTCTTGGAGTTCATAATTAATACATTTGATGAAGCTATTTAAAGTTGTATGTTGTACTGTGACCTGACTAACTTGCATGGTGGTTGGCCTCTTGCTTGGTATTCTACAATCTGCTTATTCAGAGCTTGGAATCTGCTAGCAGAAAATAAATCTGCTGATGAAAGTGGTGTCTGGTCTTTTGACCTTGGCTGTATGCCATTAGGGTTTAGGATTCTCTAGTTAGATGTGAAAGTCTGTTTTAGTATAGAATAAAAATGAAAAAAGTGAAAAGTTCTCTGGTCATTAATGACTGGCATGTAGGACTACCACACTGTCTTTAAGTAAAACACTAAGAATTTTATAGAAAGAATTTGGTAAAGGCATGTACATTTCTCTCTAAATGTTGGTTCTTTAGTAGGGAACCTTTGACCAGTAAACCTGTGATGCCAATAAAACTGAAAAAAAGTGTTTAAGATTAGGAAGTAAGAAAAACCTGGATAATGATACACATCCAGAGACATTAATGGTAGTTAAGAAAATATACTGTAGCAGCCTTCCCCAGCCTGTGGACCCTGCAAATGTGTGTAGCCTTCCATTCAAACTTTTAACAATTTCTAGTAGGGAAAGACTGGTCTACTGCACCTACTACATAAACCACTTTGATGGACTATCATAGTACTGTACAGGTAGTTCTTGACTTACAACCATTCATTTAGTGACCATTTGAAGTTACAACAGCACTGGGGAAAAATGACTTACGAACATTTTTCACACAACTATTGCCATATCCTTGTGGTCACATGGTCAAAATTCAGGTGCTTGGCAACCAGCATGTATTTATGATTTATAGGGTCATGTGATCATCATTTGCGACTTTCCCAGCCAGCTTCCCAACAAGCAAGGTCAATGGGGGGGGGAGCCAGTTTGCTTAATGACCCTATGATTCACTTAACAACCATGGCAAAAATGTAAAATGGGCACAACTCATTTAATAACTGTCTTGCTTAGCAACAAATATTTTTGGCTCAGTTGTGGTTATACGGCAAGGAGTACATGTAATCATGTCAGATAATTTAGCTTAGAGGTTAATGTTTATTTTCCCAAAGCCTCTAGCCGAATATCATAAGTTTATATATCAGTTACATTTCTGTGGATTATAGAATAACTCTAAGGATGGGAGCAGCGTAAAACTAGCTTGGAAGATTGATGAAATAGTACTTGTCTCGGGACCAGAATTTCCATTGTTAAGCAAGATGATTGTTAAATGAGTTGCTCCTGATTTTATGACCTTTTCAACACATTATTAATGAATCATTGCAGTTGTTAAATGAATCACATGGTCAGTAAGTGAATCTGGCTTCTCCCATTGACTGCTTGTCAGAAGCCGGCTGAGAAGGTTGCAGATGACAATCACATGATCCCAGGATGCTGCAGCTGTAGAAAATATTGGTTGGTAAGCACCCAATTTTTGATCACTTGACTGTTACAACAGTTGTAAGTGTGAGGATCACTTGTAAATCACTTGTTTCAGTGCCATTGTAATTTCCAAAGGTTGCTAAACAAATAGTTGTAAATCGAGAACTACCTTTAATGAAGGCATTGCTAACAATTATATTGATAGAACTTTGTCAATATAAAAGGGAAATAACAGCCACTTGCACATCAGTTAATGTCAGTTTTTTTTAACATCAGTCACTCCTGGGTTAATGAAAAGCGTTAACTTACAGCTGTAATAGGTATAAAACAACTTGCTCACCATTTCATTCACCAGCTTGGACTTTTTCTGGAAAGGTAGAATTGTAAATGTCACTGCTCAGGGTAGGATGGATTTTTAATGTGCTTATTAGAACTGGGAATCTACAATGTACTCTGAGATGAGAACAGCCTGGAGCAGATTACTGTTTGCTTGATCAGTTCAGTTAAACTTTTACATTGACTTTAGAACAGCTAGCCATTTATAGCCTTAGTATTTGCTGTCAAGTGTATCCTGTCTTGGCAGGAAGTGAGCCTCAGCACACTTGGATCACTGAATGAGGATTGTGCTTTGCTTTGGCTTGATAAATATATAATTCGGACATCACTTTAATACACTCATTCTCAAAATGAATTGCCTGCATATTAAGGAAGTAGGAGCTATGTAGGGTTTTGTCTCAATCTTAAGGATAGCCACGTTACTTTTTCTTGCTGTTGCTTCCATTGCCTTCCTGTTGTGTGCTTTTCCATTATTTCACCAGAACTCCAGAATTCTCATATTTACTCTTTGGAATCTGAAAAATTAGACTTAACTTTAGACTGAAAACTTAGATTAAGAGAAGGTAGCTAGTCTAAATTTTATTCAACAAGCTTTGTGGTTACATGATTTGAAGATTCTTTGATTTTATTCCAACACTGTAACCATTACACCACATGGTCTTGCATATGATACTTCTTTACCTAGAGATTACATAACTTTGTGACATAATACAAATCCATGTTTATTAACACATATATTATTTTGGAATACTCTTTCTATACTTCATTGGTAGTAGACCTCCAAGGGTACACAGGGGCACAAATTTATACTAGATGCTTGTTATCTCTGCCCATTGAGAACCTGGACCAACTGCTTCCAGTACAGTCCATTTGACCTTAAATAGCCTACTCGGCTCTGTGTCATCACTGCCACAAATTACTAAGGATTTGTTTGTCTATAAAGTAGCAACACTGCTTAGTAGGCACTAATGTTGTGCCAAAAAGCTGCTTGCATATTCATTTTATATGGGAGGTGGCTTCATTCCTCTGCAATGACTCAGATGTAACAAGGCACATTAGGTTCTATTTTTTTAAAGCATTGAACAAAAAACTTGCTGTCTTTTACTACAGTAATTGCCAGGAGCTAAAGTGTTTTCATGGGAAGTGCATGTTTGTACTCAAATAATGTATTATATGAAAATTACACATTCTGTACTAATTGTATTGCCGAACTCTAAATTAGGGCAGTTCTTTCATATAGAGATTTTCCGGTTCTATCTTGAATCACCTACTCCAACTGTAAAATGTGTGCGTGAAAAATATATCTAAGTTAAAATTCATCCTTAGACATGGGAAGTTATTAGCTGGCATTAGGAGTAGTCATTGTATCTTATTCCAGTCTATCCTATTTACCGTAGTTGTATTTTTTTGGGGGGTGGGGGAATGCACAAGGAAGTGCTATGTGTGCTATCTTGTGCTTCTGGAGAGAAAATGAGTTAGGAATGCAATAAATAAAGACATTCATGTTAGTGTTTTTGTGCTAGTTTTATACTTGCTTCAATCATTAATTAGACATTGTCTTTTATTGTAAGCCTCCCGGTCATTTAGGTGAGATGGACAGTGTAGAAATCTGATGAATAAATAAATAGGCACTGCAGAACTTGAAATTCTGAAAAGGAGAGTCATAATGACTGCCAGGCAATTCTAGTATACCTAGTGCTTTACTCTCTGAACACAGAAGCCAAGCTAATAAGAGATGTTTTCAAAAATGTCAAGCTAGAGAGAAAAACTTCTTGATACCACCAAAGCAGGCTGAATCCCTCTTAACATGGCGTTCTGTCCAGGAGGAGGTTTGACATGGAAATATGGAAGAAAAAAGAAAATTCCATATTTTTTAGAATATAGTATTTTGTTTCTAGATATTTAATTTTCTGGTTCCTTACAGATTACCTAAGTTTACATTGTGGTAATTTCCAAAATGTGCAGCTATTAAATTTTTAAAGCAAAAATGAATAGGTCTGGCATATTTTTGCACACATTTAGTCCTTTGTTTGACTAGCTAAACAGAGTAGTCAGTCTTATTCAAGCACTGGGTGGTGTCCCATCTCTGCCATTCTACCTTAAATTAAGTGGTGAACTATCTTTGGATTATGAAGCAATATTTTTGATGGGTAAAGGCTAGCTACCAGCACCTGTTTGAGAGCCCTTTGCTATTTTTTTTCCTGAATTATACCATTGGCAGTGGAATTATGAAGAACATAGAAGTTGCGTAGAAGGCTAAAGTAGTTGAATATAGCTATGACTATAGGGTGGGTGTGATATGGAACATGTAACAGCCAGTATAAAAGGCTTGGCTGGCAAAGCATGGAAAAATGCTGATTTGGCATGAAGGTATTTCAGAGGACAAGCGGTAGCATGTGGGATATGGGTTTGGCTGGTGATTAATTGAATTTTGTAGGGTGTAGGACAGCAGTTGGAGATAGCATTGGTGCTGACGAAGTGGTTTTATTTAGAAGGTAAGATGTTGAACAGTGACAGATTGGACTGAGATTTTCAACTGATAGATTCTAATTTTCTCAAGTATAAACAGCACTGTCCAAATAAACAATGGTGTAGTCTTTGCATATATGCTGGTTAGGAGTTTTGCCATTTTAAACCTACTTTAAGTGTGATGCCTTGAAGAGATTATACACTGGTACAGTATATAAAGTTATAGCTTTGACAACAAATGACTATAGCAACAATGGTACTCAAGGTGTCAAGGTGGCTTTTTAAAATCAATACAAAAAGGAATATAATTCACTTTTTTCCTACGTCAATTCCTGGATGCAAATATGAAGAACTCTCTGCCCTCCTGACTTTTTTTTTATAACCTGCTTGTACAACTGAAATAAATTCGGCAAGTTATGTTAATCAGATAACTTTTGGAAGTATCCCCATTAACCAATGAGATTTAAATATTCTAATAGAGAAGCACATTCTTTTTTTTCAGTAAGTTGCTTAATGAAGTTGAATTGCTTCAAAGTAAAACATGTAAAAGTAATAGGTTGTTTATTCAATTATACTACACAAGAACACCAACAAATTAGCCAGGATCTGCATTCTGATTTATCTAGAATAGTCCACAAGTATTTATGCACACACAAACTTGATCACTTCAGCAATATTAGAAAAATTGATAATGACCTCCCAATGCATCCCATATAATCTGTCCAATTAATTGGATAAAATGTGTCTTGCTTCAAGTCCTTTTATGAAAAACCTTGCAACTTTGCAGAACAATGCTCTTGTAACATGCAAAGGGACAAGTGTACTTAAAGGGAAATGAGGGCTAGTCTTTGTATACTTCTAAAACCATAAAATTACTAAATAGCATATGGCAATTCACTGTACTGTAAACAGAAATGATTGACACTGACCAGAAAATATTAGTGCTAAATACAGTGTTCGCTAGTCTGGAGCACATAACCTAAAAAGGCAGTCACTGTTCTAATGCCTGATATGTCTTGCCTCTAAACCAAAAGAGGTGGCTAATGGTACACTGTAGCTATACAAATTGACCAGTATTCTGGGCAAACAGCCGTCTTCTGTAAGCTTTATTCTTCTAATATTAAATTATCCAGCTTGCAATTGTGTGCTAGTACTGAATCAGAGAGAAAAAAAACCCTGAGGACATTTAAATCAATTTTTGTTAAATTTGTACAGTTGCTATATAATTGTTTTTTCTTCAGATTGTATAGGTAGATATCATATTAAGAATAAAAACAGTAGTTGGTATTCATTCACTTTAACACCATTAAAAACCCCGTCTTTACCAGAAAGCTAATTATTATTTTTGGTAGAATAAAATCCTCATGCTCTGGGTTTTGGTGGTCTGAAATTCTGTACCTTAATATATTTTTTCCTAACTGGATATAACACATGCTTTCATTATAAGTGTCTCTGTCTGAAGCCTGCTTCTGACATTGTTGCCTGATTTAGTCCTGATGACTAAGATGTATATCAATTTCTCCTTTAGTATAGTCATCTGAATATCTCACATAATTTTTCTGAAAGTGTACTGAAGTGATCTTGGAAGAGAACTAAAAGACTGAGGGGGTTGATCTCAACCCTATACAATATTTCTGTTTGTACTTACAGCCTGAGCTGCATTTAAATTTGAACAAATTTGCAGCTGCATGATAATTGAACTTAAATTTTTCACAAGGTGTTTAAAGCTGTATAGTTGCTTAGTCCATAAAGGAACAGATTTTCTTTGTCTTTAAGCCTTGGCATTTTGGAATATCATGCACCAGTTTTTTAACTAACATCGAACTTATTCCACATTTCAAGTTACCACCTCAAGTTTATATCTACCAATTGCGCTACAATAAAGTTGTAGGAGTTCCCGACTTTGAAAATAAAGGTGATAAGAGAAAGCCCAACTATTTATTTTGAACCTGTCGGGGCAGATGCCACCTTAAGACAGAAGAACAATAAAGTATATGGAAGATCTGTTCACCTGTAACTATGCATAATGAAATCAGGACCAAAACCAGAAATCTACTTAAGATCAATGTAGATGTCACACCAAAAATTCAGTAAAAAGACGGTCTGCAGATTATCGGTATAGCTAGTTGTTAACCTTTTCTCCTATACTATTCCTATTTAAAATTTCTTCACCTGAGCTGCTATGTATCCCATAAGACAAGTGTGCAAACAGTGATACAACAATAGATTTGATCATTTCCAGGCATTATATTCAGCTGGGTTCATAGGAGGATCTTGCCTTTGGTTTTTACACTGTGCTTTTTGGCTTGATTTTCTTTATTGTCTCTAAAAATACCAAGGACATATTAACATATTTCAAATTTCCTAGCCTGGAGTCCATTACATTTTCCTTTGAAACTGCTTTCCACACAGTTACTGTCAACTCGTACCAATTTGCCTCTCCTTGCTTTTGCAGGTGGTCCGTAGTCGTCTAGAAAAGCAAGGTATCACTGTCCACAATGTGAGATTGAATGGCTCAGCAGCTAGTCACGTGTTGCACCAAGACAGCGGTCTGGGGTATAAAGATCTGGATCTCATTTTTGGTGTTGATCTGAAAAGCGAGGATATTTTCCAGCTGGTAAAAGATGTAGTGATGGATTGTCTCCTGGATTTCCTCCCTGAAGGGGTAAACAAAGATAAGATCACTCCCATGACTCTGAAGGAGGCCTATGTGCAGAAGTTGGTGAAAGTGTGCAATGAAACTGATCGCTGGAGCCTTATATCGCTGTCAAACAACAGTGGGAAGAATGTGGAACTCAAATTTGTAGACTCTCTCCGCCGGCAGTTTGAGTTCAGTGTTGATTCTTTCCAGATCATATTAGACTCACTATTGCTCTTTGGAGAGTGCTCAGAGAATCCAATGTCTGCAAACTTCCACCCTACTGTCACTGGGGAGAGTATGTATGGGGACTTTGAGGAGGCGATTGATCATCTGAGGAATCGAATCATAGCTACAAGGAATCCAGAGGAAATCAGAGGAGGTGGGCTTCTGAAGTACTGCAACCTCCTCGTGAGGGGATTTCAACCTAAATCAGAAGTTGACATGAAAGCCTTGCAGAGGTACATGTGTTCGAGGTTTTTTATAGACTTTCCTGACATTGGGGAACAGCAACGAAAGTTGGAGTCTTATCTCCAAAGTCACTTTGTAGGGATGGAAAGAAAAAGGTATGATTGCCTGATGACCTTACACAGAGTGGTAAATGAGAGTACGGTGTGCCTGATGGGACATGAAAGACGACAGACGCTGAACCTCATTGCCATGTTGGCCCTCAGGGTCCTGGCTGAACGGAACGTAATTCCAACTGTCACAAATGTGACTTGTTATTATCAGCCAGCACCATACATCAGTGAAATAAACGTCAACTATTACGTAACCCACATGCAACCTCTTCTGCCTTGCAGTCACTCCTACCCAACATGGCTCCCCTGCAACTGAATACTGAAAAAAGCTCCAGTCTTTGTCTTCTCGAGGAGCAAAGGCTGTGTGTTCAGAAGAAGAAAAAAATAGGTCTCTTGCTCTGAGTATCTTGCTCCTACATTGGAACTATAAGTCTACTTAATCCTGGGAAATTGTGCAGTGATATGTCTAATTACCAGAGATGTTTACAGGAAGAAAATGCTTGAATTAATGTGTAAGGTGGGTGGAAAGGATTAGGTTAAAAGCAGAGCTGCACTACCTTAAATGCAAGCTTTTTTTTTCTTTCTTAGTGCAAGAAGCATTATGGGCTGTGCAGACTATTTTCTCTGAACATATTTCAAAGTGATTAATTCCTTTTAAGGGACCAAAGAAATCTTATACAAGTGCCTGCAACAAAAAAAGTAATACTGTAATTTTTTTTGTAGTGGCAGAAATCTATATTGACAGCTTAGTTATGGATGTTTGCCAGGAATTTTTGGTTTTAGGATTACACATTCATTTTTGTCAAGGGAACTGAGGTAGGTAGGCTTTCCACAGCAACCACTGTAAGATGGCTGCTGTCTGATGGGCCAGCAGCATTGATTCACAGAGCAGGGCTGGGGTGGGGAACTAAATGGGGGCTCAATTCATAATGATAAAGAATTTCTAATGAGATGGATTATGTGCCCTCATTGTGAAAAGTACCAGAGAAAATAGGAACTACCCTGAATTCAACTTAATGTGCAGTGCCAAAACCCTTAACACATTAATTCCTCTTCAAGGAAAGTCTATAGATCAGTATTTTGCTGTGTGGATCAATATATCTTTTTCATGCAAGGAGCAATTGTTCCCAGGCTTTAATAGTCTCTATGGCTGTCAATGGTATTAGAGTAAAAATGAGCTGGACCAAAAAACATAAAAAGGTAAATGCGTAGCCTTTGTCCTGGTTAAAGGAAAAAAACCAGTTAGACCTTGGCCCAGAAGCCCTCAGCTTTCTGTCTAATAGCCCACTACCGTATCTTGAGAACTTTCTGTTGGGTGTCTGTGACCACCTACTTGATTCCATGTTCAACTAAGGAAACATTTTAACACTGCTTGTTATGGCTGTGCAACACTTTATAGTCTTAATTTGACAAGGTATCAGTGATGTATTGAATCAAGTCATCAAATTGAGGACGAGGTTTAATGCGTTGAATCAGATGAAGTGATCCAATTTAGATGACTTTTGTTTGAATTGAACTTACAAATTGGATTGACACAATTCAAATCTGATTTTAAAAAAATGCATTAGAATCAGATCTGATTTGCACAGGCCCATTGCCTTGCTTTTGCTTATAAAACATTGATGTAGAGAAAATTCCTCATGTATTGCGCTTGCTACAGTAGAATAAGTAGGAGATGAGGGAGAGAGCTGTAGACAACTGTACCCAAGAAATTGTTGATGTCTTGTCAAATTAGGTTTTGAAATAATTATTTACCCAGCACAATAATCCTTCCTGTATATTTTTTGGGATTGCATAGAAATTTTACAATATATCAATTCAGATTAGTTTATACTTTTTAGGTAGCTGAGGCAGCAGATACTTTGGCTGTTGGACATACCTGCGCTGTAAGGGATACACAAAAATGCTCCATGGTGTATCTTTGAAGGTCGACTTATTTACTAATCTGTTTTCTCTGCAATCAAACTGTACCTTGTTGGAGCAGATGAAGAAAAATAATAAAATATACTTGGATTGTGTCTAGCTAACATCCTGCCTCTTCCTGAGAGACAATGAATTGAGATGGTAAGGCAGTTGTGTAAGATCTGTTGACTAATTGACCAATACTTACCCCAACTTCATCCACTTTGGTATTTTTACAAGTTATACAAGCTAAGAGAAACTTCTCATTTGTGATAAATCCAGTGCTGTGTAAATAGATTTCTTGAATATATACTGGTAGGTGACTTTAGATGATTTCTCCTCTATGCTGGTGAAGTCTTCCATATTCTGCAGTGAATATGGCTGCAGTACCTGATGATTAAGGGGGCTGTCCTAGGTTTCCTCTGCCGCCTGAAAGAAGGCTCTGCTTTTCTAAACTGTCCCCTTTGACAACCATTTGATAATTCACATTTACAAGGAGGGAAATGGGTTTGCACTAAAACCGCACAGCTGGCTGCCAGCAATGTTTTTGACTTAAAATGATGGGTGAAAATTTAAATAGTAAAAATTGCCTCTTAAAAAAAAAACAGATCAATGCTATGTTTGGGGGGAAAAATTCTCCCATGTAATCAAAGGCTTGCTGGATGCTTTTTTAAAGCACTTTTTGCTGTATAGGGATGTGTGGTGAAATGTAAGTAGAAGCTGCACCAGATATATCTGCTGTGATACTGCTGTTTTCCTTGTGTGCATGAGAATATACTGAAAAGTTTAACACTATGAATGGCACTTCTAGACTTGTGTTTGAATGTGTTCTGCAGCTATCAAATCTGTCATGCAATAAGCCTGACATAAGAACTTTGGATTCTTTAGAATCTGTCACCATAAATAAATACAATGTATTGAACTCCATTGAATTTACTTTACTTAATCATACCAAAGTACCATAGTTTTAGTTTCTAACCCTCAATTCTCTCTTTGGCCTCAAACAAAATTGATCTAAATTAGCTTTCCCCAACCTATACATTCTAGATAAACTAGACTACAAGGAAAGGCTGTTTTAGGCCACCCAAATTAAAAGGCTCCAGGAATAAAGGTGACTTCCAAACTGCTATCCTTTCTCCTCCTAAGTACATAACTGGCTTTTGCAGAGTACGGGAGGTGAAAAGAAGTAGGAAACGCCATGCTGAAGTTTCACTACAGTCTTCTGTCCTCTGTGATTGTTGATTGTATCTTTTACTGATGATTGGATGGTACTTGTCCCAGTTCATATATGGTACGATCCGAGGCACAGGACTAACTACTCTAGAGTGCCAAAAGAAAAAAAAAGGATAGGGAACATTGCTACAGAGGAGTCACATCATTTCTGCCAAGATACAAAATGATTCACATCTTCCTAATGCAATAGTATTTAAGTACATATTTAAATTACCTTTCCAAACAGTTCTAGATGGAGAGAGCAAAGAAAAAAAACCTCATAAGTACATGAGATTTATGCATTGCCTTCTCTGCCAGGCCTCTGTTTAATCAGTGGCTGCCTTAGCTGCTTATTATGCTCTTCTTTCTAGAGTAAATGGAGAGTGTTGAATTGAGGTTTGGGATGCTATACTTCAAAGTATCCTATGTATATAGAGAACTATATCTTAACATGGCTTGTGAATTGTCAAATTATTAGTGATAATGGATGCTTGCATGGGGGAATAGCCTGGCTCTGTGTGCCTTCCAGATACCTTATACTGCTATTCCAACAACCATTTGCTATTGACTAGGCACGTAAATGAAAGTTAATATCTAAAGCTACTGGAAGACATCTGTTGATCTAGCCTGGTTCTGAATTTTTCTCTATCCTCTTTCAGTAGTCATTCTTGGCTTTACTTGCTATCCTCAGAACACTACTCAGTACAACCTTCCATTGTGAAATTAATTTGGTCTTTAAACATAATATCATATAGGTTGGGGGAGGGGGTCCTGCCAAGTTTTTACCTCTTATGCCATTCCAATAGCACAAACCCTGGTCCTAATGCTGTAATTGGCGGTTGTCTCTGAAACTGACCAGAGCAGCACAAACCTCCTGATGTGGATGGCTTTTTCTATTGTTGTAGCAGATCATTCCTAAACAAAAGGATGCTTGTGGAAAACACTAGTTGTGATCTGAAAAGGGGCTTTCAATGTTTTGAGTGTTTGATCTCTTAAAAAAAAACCTAATAAAAATCTATTTTCTCAAAAGTTGGTCTGTCATTTTTAATTGAACAGAAAAGCCAATATCAGAATGATGAAGGCTAACAGCATAGAAAATAAAAACCTTAAGCATCAGATGTACTAAATGTGTATACGTGCTCAGCTTATTGTTGGAGGAATGTTTAATCTGAGCGTAACAAATTGGAAGAATGCTCTACAGTACAGTCCAATACTGGTTTAATAGTTACCATAGCAATAAATTTAAAAAGTCTTGTCAAAATGTAGTAATGTAGGTGTATTTAAAGGATTGTAGGTGGGACAGCAATTTAACAAATCAAATAGTATTTTTATTTCTACTTTCTTAGGTTTGATACAGGTTTGGGAAGTTTGATGAATTGCTTACAGTGCTATACTTTTTGGCCTGAAGCCTATTTATCATGGTTATACCTTGCCTAGAATATGACCTAGGTTATATACCAGTGAGCTATGATTTACTTAACTACAGTTCACAGGATAAATCACAATGGGTGGAGTAGGTCTGTCCAGTATACTGAGCCAAAATTGAGCAAAATATATGTTCTGGCAGAGGCTTGGTGGCTGAGAATTCATTTGGATGCTGGCTCCTTCCAACCTTATGGTTCTATAACTTTGTGTGCTTTATGAACCAGTCCATATTTGTGTTCTGTCATGTTTGCAAAATTGCACTTCACATCCAAGTTACTCCAAAATGACTTGTTTCCATGCAAGGTATTTAAATTCAAGGGTAATTTAAAAAAAAAAACTCAGAAGGAAGCAGCCATTGCTAAGTCCTGTGCATGGGCTAATTTGTGATCTGACAGGTTCTTTCTGCCAAAAAATGTTCATAAATAGAACTTCTTATGGTGCTATTCAAATCAGCTCTGAGTCCGCATGGAAATGGTGTGAAATTGTGCTGAATTTTGGATAGCAGTGTTGATTGTCCATGTGCTTGTTAAGCATTGGTTGAGAATGTGTAAAAATAAAAGCTCTAATTATTTTGCAAAAGGTATATATCTGAAGTAGAGAAGAGGAAACCAATTGTCTCAAGGAATGTAAAGGTAAAGGTAAAGTTTCCCCCGCACATGCGTGCTAGTCATTTCCGACTCTAGGGGCCGGTGCTCATCTCCGTTTCAAAGCCAAAGAGCCAGTGCTTGTCCGAGGACGTTTCCGTGGTCATGTGGCTAGCATGACTAGACGCCAAAGGCGCACGGAACGCTGTTACCTTCCCACCGTAGTGGTCCCTATTTTTCTACTTGCATTTTTACATGCTTTCGAACTGCTAGGTTGGCAGAAGCTGGGACAAGTAACAAGCGTTCACTCTGTTACGCGGCACTCAGGATTCGACCCGCCAAACTGCCGATCTTCTGATCGACAAGCTCAGCGTCCTAACCCACTGAGCCACCGGAATGTATCTGAAGGCAAAAAGTATATGGTATCCTCTGATCCGTTTTTTTCTGTTGAACACAGTGTAGAGAAGGAACAAGATGATGAAGAGAAAATTATTTTTATCATTAAATTGAATTATCTTCTTTGCCAGCATCCTATATGCATGTTTTCCTATCTTTGGGAGTTCTTACATAATACTGTACTTAAAAAACCCCACCACTCAAAGGTTTAACCTAATCACTTGGTATTTAGTAGCTGGTTTCCAGAGTCCACTTAGGTTTCATTTTTTCAAATGGAAATTCCCAGCATCTGATCTTGAAAATAGTTAATGGCGTATGCTATGGAACTAAGTCTCTCCTAAGGGAATTAGAGTTGTATGGAAAGAGTGTTGGTGAACTTGTGACAGTGTCTAGCTAAGCCTACAGTACAGGACTGTTGAAAGGTTGATGCTTAAAGTTCACCAAACAATGTAATAAATTAGAGGTCCCTCTCACCTTCCAATTTGGACTTGGACCTTGTTGTTTATGCTGAAGTGCAAACTTATAAGAAGTTTTTAGGATGTGCTTTTTCCTGGAATAATAAAGATTTGTAAGTCTTATTTATTTGCCCTGATCTAGCCTGTTCTCCAAGCCATGCCAATGTCACCGCATGAGCAACAAACACCATATGGCACTTTCTGGCAACATCATTCCTCCACTGTCCTCTGAAGATAATGTTTACATTCAGTGAATGTTGATAAGTGTCTTCAGTTTTACACGGGAACACCTAATGGGCCCTAGACTATGCCAAAGATGGGGAGAGTCGTACAATGCAGTTAATATCTGCAATACACAATGTCATTTCCAGTGCAGGCACTGTATTGCTGCAAACAGATGAGGAACAGACCCAAAGAAAAACAGGACCACAATAGGGTAATTCCAAGCCTATTTTATGGCTCTCTATTCACTGTGTGAAAGAATGGGAGTGGGAGAATCAAGATCTGAGACTCATTTGGCCAGAAGAAAAGTTGTGTAGGTTTCTTTGTGAAAAAATAGGCAGCCTTTCCTCCCATCAGTTCTAATCATGCTCCCCTTTCATGTGGGTCCCAAGTTGTTCCCCACCAATCCTCAAGTTTCCCTGGCCTGTTCAGTTAGTCTTTTCTAAACTAAGGAAGAGCAGCTCCCGAGTGACGACAGAGTATTTCAAAGGACCACCGTGATTTTTTGAGCCAATAGTATCGAGTAAGTTGGTGCACAGAAGAGAATGGCACCGGAAAAGACTCAACAAGCTATTGTAATGGGGGATTAGTTGTCTATGGAATAATTGAAAAGTGAGCCAGGACAGATTGGACAGTTTTCAGGGCTGAGGAACTATTATTTTGTCTTTTCCCTACTCAACTCCCCTTCCCATGGAGCCTACATTTTACCAACTAGAACCAGATGTCAAACACCCTAAGCAAGAATCCACACAGTACTGTACATTCAGGAATGCAGACACTTCAGAGGTTTGGAGGCAGAATTAAAATACTAATCTGTTAGTCCTTATTATACGGTGGTTCTTTGGGGAGAGGTGGGAGTTTAGAAGAAAACTGGACTTGCAGTGGTCCCAGTTATCTCTCATTTATTTATAGTTTTAATGATATTGATGAGAACAGTCTTGCCTGTTTTTAATCATTAAGATCAGCTAAAATAAGAACGTTAAAAAGGAAATGTCTGAAAACAAAGACATTTTTATTGGGAAAAGTGGGCATTTTACCCCATGCTGGTGAAACTCCTGTTCTTTGACAGTGTGGTAGGCAAAGTTGGGATCCTATGTTCAGCAAGAGTAAGGGCTTCAAGGAAATTCATCACATAAAAATAAAGAATCAAAAAAGGAATATTTGGGGTAGTAGCTAACCGACACCGTTTCTTGGACGATGCAGAAAAGGAGCTGTTTTCCTCTACTTCCTTTCCGTCTATTGAACAAACAGGAGTAGAAAAAGGGGAGTCCAATGACAAGCAACTCAAACGTAAACACAGCCGCGTTGCCCTTGTCATAAGGTGTCATTCAGCTGCTTGTTCTGATTAGATTTGTTGAAAGCCACACAAAGCTCATTTGGAAAATATATCACTTGGACAGGATGACAAGTTTCTCTCGGGACTTCGCAAGACGCAAAGGTGGTTTCTTGTAAAGCAGACAAGGTCAAATAGTTCCAGCTGAGAAATAGATAAAATCTCATTATTTCCTTTCTCATTCGCTGAAAAGGGCTTTATTAACATATTAATACTAGTCAGTTGTTAGCTTCCCAAGAGGATTTCTAAAGAAAAAGTAAACAAACTGAAAATGTGGGTAGATTTAGGCGCATTCCAATCAAACTCTGTTGTACGACTGTGATTCTGGTATGATTGAAGCCCCCGATGTCTTGGATATGATTTATTTTAATATGATAGAGGATCTTTTCTTAAAAAAATACCCATGCTCTAATATTAATAAAAATAGAATAGAGCTGGAAGGGACCTTGGGGGTCTTCTAGTCCAGCCCCCTGCTCAAGCAGGAGGACATACACCATCTCAGACAGGTGATTGTCCAGTCTCTTCTTAAAAACATCCAGCAATGGAGCGTCCATGATTTCTGTGGGCAAGCTGTTCCACAGGTTGATTGTCCTCACTGTCAGGAAGTTTCTCCTTAATTCCAGGTTGCTTCTCTCTGATCAGCTTCCAACCATTGTTTCTCATCCTTCCCTCTGGTGCTTTGGTGAAAAACCTGACCCCCTCTTCTTTGTGGCAGACCTTCAGAAACTGGAATACTGCTATCAGGTCTCCCCTATTTCTTCTTTTCTTTAAAGACTTACTAAACATTGAAATAAAGGTTTTCTGCTAATCAATATGTCATTCAAAAGAGTGGTATAGTTCAAGAGTCCTCAACCCCCGGAGCCTTGAACTGGCACTGGTCCACAGCATGCCAGAAACCAGTCCGGACAAACAAGCAAAGCCCCAGCCATGGGATGCAGGCAGTATGCGAAACCATGCCCTCTCCTGTCTGTGGGAAAACCTCTGTCTACGGAACCGGTCCCTGGTGCCCAAAAGGTTGGGGGCCGTTGGCATAGTTTAAATCCCAAAGGGGTTAAATGCAACATTCCAAACACTAAAACACACTAAAATATCTAGAGCCAGAAGGTGACTTAGAAATTCTACTACTTGAAAAGTCAACTTTCTCAAACAGACCCATGAGAAACCTCTGCCCAATTTCATGGGATTCATGAGACTTTTAATTGGGGGTGTGTGAGAGAGAAAAGGGAAGGGTGCTTGAAGCTTTTACAAGATGTAAGGTACTAGTTTTGCTTCTGAACTTTTCCACCAAATTAAAAAGCAGTAGAACAGAAAGATTCCGGGAGACACAAATGGCATTGTGGATGGCCAGGGCAGGGGTGTCCAACCTTGGCAACTTTACGACTAGTGGACTTCAAATCCCAGAATTCCCCAGTCAGCTATGTTGAAGTCTACAAGTCTTAAAGTTGCCAAGGTTGGATGTCTCTGGCTATGGGTTGCTTATCGGTGATCTATGTACAGTAGGGCAGGGGTCCTCAAACTTGGCCCCTTTAAGACTTGTGGACTTCAACTCCCAGAATTCCCCAGCCAGCTGGGGAATTCTGGGAGTTGAAGTCCACAAGTCTTAAAGGGGCCAAGTTTGAGGACCCCTGCAGTAGGGGATGAGGGTATATGATGGAGTCCGTAAAACATAGTGGTGTTCAGGTCTGTATTATCTACCAGATATGGCTACCTTTTCTTCCTGCACCATCCCTTAGCAAGCCATTCCCCAGGAATCCATACACACACACACACAAACACAAACACAAACACACACAGAGTAACTCTGAAATACTACTGTCCATTTGTCCCCTTTTCCCTTCTCAGGCACTGATCCTTGCCCCCATACTGCCACCCGCACATGTTTACCTTTCTTATCTTCACCACTTATCAAAAGGGTGTTTCAGCTAGAACAGTGTCACCCTGCCTTCAAAGCAGAGGCAAGCAACTTCAACCCATTCTGTTCTGCAGGATGTTTACTGCATGCCCTACATTTGGCTTCTTAATGCAAGGGAGGAGTCATCGGAAGGACACACCTATCTCTCCTTCCCCGAAATACAAGGCAGTGGAGTTAGCAACATCCCATTACTTCCTTTAGCTCATCACCCTACAAAGGCGCAATTAGATATCCACTCTGTAAGGTTGAGGGTGATTCATATAACTACCAGTCTGCTAATGAACGCTAACTAAATTCATTAACAGCTGGACAGAATGTTAACATGCATTTTACCATCTGCTTCCCAAGTTGTTGTTTTTTTTAATCATTGGGATACAAGCTGAGCCAGTTTTTCCATATCGACAGCGACCAATGGTTCACTCATGAATGACTAGCCTAGAAATTTGCAAAGTATATAATTATGATTTCTGCAAAGGGTTTTTCCTCCTTAGTAACTTTCAAGTACTTTGTTCATCTGCAGCTACGCCCTGTGTGGTCCCTGCAAAACTGTGTTTGTTTATTCTACATTTCTGGTCTGGTTCCCAGAGGGGCTTACAGTAATTAAACAAAAGAAGAAAATCCCTGCTCACAGGCTAACAGTCTAAATTTATGGCAGCTACTCAAATCTTTCAATAATGTCATAATCATGTGTCATAGAGCAGAAATGCATAACCCGAGGTCTTAATCTTGATTACCTCCTCCAGAGACCTCCAGAAGCGGTTACCTAATTAGTGTTTCTAGCATGACAGGAGAAGAAAAACAGTAAATCCGTGACTTAATTTCAATTAAACAAAATGAAATTTTGTTCTGGTCCCAGCTAGCCCTTGACTTATGACCACAACTGAGCCGAAAATATCTATTGCTAAGTGAGTCATTTATTTAGTTTTGCCTCATTTTTCAACCTTTTTGCCACCGTTGTTAAGCGAATCACTGGAGTTGTTAAGTTAGTAACACGGTTGTTAAGTGAATCTGGCTTCCCCATTGATTTTGCTTGTCAGAAAAGGTGATCATATGATCCCGGGACACTGCAACATTCATAAATATGAGTCAGTTGCCAAGTGGCTGAATTTTGATCATGTGACCATGAGGATGCTGCAACGGTTGTAAGTGTGAAAAAAGGTCATAAGTCACTTTTTTTTCAGTGCCATTGTAACTTTGAACGGTCACTATATGAACTGTTGTAAATTGAGAATTATCTGTACTCATTTTTGGAACAGAACCCATAGCACTTCACTCCAAAACCACGTGTGGGCAACACAGAAGATGCTTATAATCCCAGAAAGCTTGGTCTTGCTTCCTAAAAGAGTAGTACTTGGACATACACTTCATTTGTTTCATTTTTTTTTCATGAGCAGTAGTGGGGAGTTTCAAACATCAACTTTAATTTATTGAATTTAATTTATTGAATTTATTGAATTTATATACCGCCCTTTCCCAAAGGACTCAGGGCGGTTTACAGGGTATAATTTTTAAAACATTAATACAAAAATTAAGACCAATTTAGTAAAGGAAAGCTCAATTCACCCTTCTATAGTTGGATGCAGAGATAGAGCAAACAGGCTTTTTTTTTTTAAGCTGCACATTAATGATGTGAAAATTCTGAAATTTTCAAGAACACGAATTTTTTTCTCTGATAAATAATTCTCTATTTCGGTGAGATTCAACTACGTTTGTTTTAAAAACAAAAAGTAGACATTATCTTTAGATCTGAAAGTGGTTTCAAAGCCTAATATTTGAAATCTAAGGGCCAAACGTCTTGTTAACAGCTGCCATTTACCACATTTAAAGATGAAACTGACCTAATTATGAAGAAGGAAGGCTGTGTGTCTGGTTTTATGTGCGTCTGGTTTTATCTGCCGGAGACTAGTTATTTTGGTGAATCAAACAATATTGATTAGGTCAAGTTTCAACAACGTTTAGAGAGACCTGTGCTAGCGTATGGCTCTTTGAACAGCTAATTGTAGTTTTAAAACTTTGGGGGAAAAAACCTCTGCTGGCACCTTCTTCTAGATGTCTCTAAAAAAATTGAAGCCATCATTTTAATTTTTCATTGCTTTTGAAATGATGCTTCATGTTTAAGCTGTTGGGTCTATTGTTGGCCAAAACTGTTTCTTTACAGTCTAAAATGAGGGTTGACCTTTTTCCAGTGTTGGGTAGAAAATAACTATGTCTCAGCTGATATTTGAATTAAGAGCAATTATCAGAAGCTGAAAAAAGTAGTCTTCCCCTTTAATAATAATAATAATAAACCTTTATTGTCAAAGTACAACATGTGTACATTGAGATTAGCTGAGCCTCCCCCCCCATGCTCTCTCCCCCCAACACACAGTGACGACAAACCCTCCATCCCACCACACAACTACACCACACACTGGCCTCCCAAGTCAATTCTGCATAAGATTATATCCCATTCAAAAGCCTAACAGCCCACGGATAAAAGCTGTTTTTCAGCCTGTTGGTATGGCTGGCTATACTCCTATATCTCCTACCCGATGGTAGGAGAGTAAAGAGATACCGTCCAGGGTGTGAGTCATCCCTGAGAATCTTCCTCACTCTTCCAAGGCAACGAGCCCTGGCGATGTCATCCAGTGGTGTCAGGGGACAGCCCACAATGTCTTGTGCTGTGTTCACTACCCTCTGTAATACTTTCCTGTCCGCGGCTGTCAGACCAGCATACCAAACCACAATACCATACGAGAGGACGCTCTCTATAGTAGACTGGTAAAAGAGGGTCATAAGCCGTTGTTCTACCCTGTTCTTCCGCAAGACCCTAAGAAAGTGAAGCCTCTGTTGGGCCTTTCTAGCCACCTGGGTTGTGTTAACTTTCCAGGTCAGATCTTCACAGAGGTAGACTTCCAGAAATTTAAAGGAGGAAACTCTCTCCACACAGTCCTCCCCGATGTAAAGTGGGGCAGGTTCCTCCTTTTTTCTCCAGAAGTCTAACACCATCTCTTTCGTCTTGCCGATGTTCAGGTGCAAGTTGTTGTTACTACACCATATGGATAGTTTTTGTACCTACGCCCTGTATGCTGTCTCATCCCCACCTGTAATAAGACCCACCACAGTTGTATCATCTGCGAACTTGATTATCGCAGTGGATGGGTCACATGATACACAATCATAAGTGTATAAAGAGTACAGGTAGGGGCTAAGCACACAGCCCTGTGGCGTGCCGTTAAAAAAGGATGATAATATAGTTAATTTTGAAGGGTGACCTGAAATAACATACCAGTTCTGAACCCATGAGAAACATTTACATGCTTGCCTTACCTAGGCTGTTACTTAAGGCAAAGTTATTATGCATGCTTGAGAGGAGTTCAGCCATCAAATGAGCTGGGCCACACTGCTCAAAGTTATATGCAGATCAGAGTAGATCTAAGTTGGACGTCTCTGAATCTGGTAATACAGTGGTCAACTACAAAAAAACAGAATTTCAAATCCTTGTTTTGAGATTAAATATATTTAGTGATGTGCATTTCCTGATTAAACCTGCTGAGAAATATATATATTTATAGGTGCATTTAATCACATGTTGAAGGTAGTGTTTTTAAGATTGTAAGCCACCCAGAGCTATAGTGATTCATTTAACAACTGTGGCAATAAAGTCATAAAATGAGGCAAAACTCACTTATCAATTGCCTTGCTTAGCAACAGAAATTTTGAGCTCAGTTGTGGCCTTAAGTCAAGGACTATCTGTATTTAGTGGAATGTGGTGTCAGAACCTGTACATTGTGTAACAAGCCCTTGAAAATAGTGTCTCTATGCAAGGACAAACTTGATGGACAAGTTTAATTCCCTTCCCTGTTTAGGACTCATTGCTTGACATTTAGTGTAAAATAAATAAATAAAATAAACAGCCTGGATCTATCAATCTGACAAGTTCTCTGCAGCATTTTCTGCTGGATGAAGAAAGAAAGAAAAGAAAGTGAGAGTCAACATAAGTTATCTGCAGGAAGACATTTAAGATTGGTGTTCAGTATGCCCTTTAAAGCAAATATCTAATCCATCCTCCTACTAACTATAAATTATAGGCATTTCTAACACTGCTATGAATCTCTAGTTAATTAGTCATCTAGTCACTCTTGGTTGGGGAATCCTGGGAGTTGAAGTCCACAAGTCTTCAAGTTGCCAAGATTATATCCCCCAATCTACAGCAGGTAACTGAATCTGAAAGCATGGGAAATCATGCTATGCTGGGGAAATGTTAGATCTCTTAGACAAATTGATTCATGATGGGAGACATCAACGTTCCAAGTAGCCCAGCTTCCCCTCTAGATCTCCCAGCAAGCAAATCTATGAGCTGGGAATCAGAAAAGAAAGGTTTCATCTTCATGCTTCGGTTACAAACTTAAACCTTACGACATCACTGAGTTTCTTCCTTGCTCATTGCCAAAAATGAGAAATGGACAGTATCCAACAGTTAAAAGTTTGCATGCTCAGCAGCCAGCTAACTGCAAGGGTGATAGGGTAACAGTTGCTCAACACCACTCGTTGTAAAGCTAGAGAGGTCATTCTGTAATCTTTCTGAAGAATCCACTGTGGATTCAACTTCCCCCAACTCATTTTTCCTCAAATAGAAGCAGAAAATCAGAATTTGCAAGGAATGTTGGGAGGGAGTAACAGTTTAATTGTTGATGTGCTTTGATGCTTAATTTAGAATTTACAGGACAGATATGAGCAGTGCTTTTTTTGTAAAAGAAAAAGGTGCTGGAACTCACACATGTCATACAACCCACCTTGCCTACCCTACAAGGTTCCATTCAAAAAAGGTGCCGGAACTCCATTCTGAGCGTTCTATGAGAAAAAAAGCCCTGGATATGAGGACACTAAGAGAGGCATCAGGATGGTGATACATCTTGAAAAATGTTTATTAAGAGATTTCCCCTAAACAGCATCAGAAGGATATGATGCCCAAAGAGCTGGGGAGAGCCAAAATGGCAGGGAATATTTCTACAACACAATTGCAAGGGATTCAACAAGATGTATAGTTTTGCAAACTTTTTTTGTACCTCCATTCCCACAGTTGCTCAGTTTAGGCATCAACAAAAGAAGGTTAGATATTAATGAGGATTAAGTGTCTAGCAAGCCCTAGGCTTCTGCTATGACAAAAGAAGAAAATAATTATCTGATTGAGGTTAGAACTGGGGTGAGAACACCAAAGCTTGCAAGAATCCCTAGGAAGAGTTGCCTTCTCTAAGCAGTGTCACTTCCGGGTATTAACTGGAAGATGCAAGTCAGTCACAGGAAAATTTCTTCCTCTAATTAGCATTTTTCTTTCTTTTGTATGAATGAGAAAGGAAGGAAAGGCCGAAGCTTCTTGGATGAGAAGCATAACATCTTTCTCAGGGGAAAAACATAGTCCAGTTGCCTTTTAAAAAAGCATCATTGAGACAACCATGACTTGGATGATCGAGAATCTCCATAGACAAGGAAAGACCACAGCTCGATTTTGATGCCAATTACTTCATTTTTCTTCCCGACTGGAAGTACTGAGAAGCATTCACTCAGCTAATAGCAGTAGCGCCCTACCCAAGTATGAAAACTTATGAAGCGAACTTTATTTTATTGTGTTGTAGCTGAGTTAATTTTATTTTAAATCATTGGTTAAACTTCATGAACTAAACAAATAAAAGTTCATGAATTTGAGCTTTATGACTTTGAGGACCAGTCAATGGAAAAGCAATAGAGGTATTGAAAAAGAAATAAATACAGAATTAAATGTAACCTATAACTGACTTAATAGTAACCGACTTGATAGCCGGCCATCCACACTCCAATTAACAACTAAAAGCCACACACAACCAGGCACCACATAAATACTAAGCACAGAACATCCCACTTCACATACAGAGGGAGTAGTTCACTGAGGATGGGCTCCAGCATGAGTGCAAAAGTTTGGAAGACTAAATCTTTGGTCCCGGTGACTGACTTATATTGGATCCTGCAATAAATATACCCATTTATTTATAGAAAACTATCAGGTAACTCAGGCTCTTTCCAAAATTGCAACAGTGGAATACCTGAGCATGTTTAAAGGCTATCAAATATAGAATGGGGAAGAGGTCCTGTCTCCTACACAGCTCTCGTACTGACACGATAAACCCTTTGGATTTATTTGATGAACTGAATCCAGAAGAGGTCAGTTGTAATTTCTTCTTGTTCCTTTCTGACAAGAACATTGGGCGCTTATCTCTTTAGGGCAACACGCCTCCAGAGAAGGGCCATGCACAGTGTAAAATAACATATAATGAGATGCCCTCTGAGATAATCCTCCTGTTGATTTTTTTTGTGGTGGTGGCATGGGGGTTAAACATCTTGTTTGTTTCCAGAAATCATTGCCAACTTGCCTGGTTTAATATTTCACAATTACAGCTCTTAGTTACCGCGTGATAAATTCCTAGAACAGAAGAAAAATCTCCTGGCTCCATGCCCAACCCAGTACCAAAAAAACCAGGTAAAGCGTTGCAATCTGTGAGTATGGAAACCACATTTCCACCACCATAAATCAGCGTTGACTGCATCCTTCTCATGGCTTGCGAAGAAAAAAAAAGAGTTTGTTGGGTTTTTGCCCAATTTAGCCACTTGACACCTAAGAGGAAGCGGTGAGTTAACAAATAATCAAAATCTATTCTTAAAAGGTGAAGGCTGGTTTTAGCATGACAAGTCATACTAATTAGTAGCTGTAGCCCAAATTCCTGGGCAGCACTAAGTCCATCATGATCAGATATGGGCACTTCCATCATCTGCCATATCATGAGAGGACTTGTAGATATAGTCATTGAAGATATCGCTCATGTTTGTTTGACGGTCAACCGTATGGCCTTGTTAGGCTTAGATATTTAACATCCTACTTGAAAGAACAGCCCACTAGGATCTGAACTGCAGATTTCTCCTGGGCCACATTCGTCATGAGCAGAACTGCAGTTGAGCCAACAGCCCCTTATATCAAACAGATTGGGATCTCCTATAAAGGTGATATGTTTATCTGAATTCTGATTCTTTTTTATTTACCACATATGTATTTTATTGCAGGTTGTCCTCAACTGAGCCCCAAATTTCCAAGACAGTTGTGAGTTTCGCCCCATGTTACGACCTTTTTTTGCCATAGTTGTTAAGCAAGTCATTGCAGTTGTTAACTGAGTCGTGCGGTTTTAAGTGAATTTGGCTTCCCCCATTGACTTTACTTGTCAGAAGCTGGCTGGGAAGGTTACAAATAGTGATCACATGACCTCAGGATAGTGTCAAGTTTCCGGTATGGGCTTTTCAAGTGACTCTGAGGCATTGTTTACCTTAAAAGTCCTTTATTAGCCTAATACACCAGCAAATGCTTGCTCGAAAGAAGCTGGAATCTGAAGTCTCCGCCCCTTGCACAATATATTAAAACACAATTCTCCACCTTTCTAATTTTGTCATTAATCATATTCTCCAATTAATTTAAAGAATCAGAACCGCCAAAGCCTTATCTTCTTTAGAGAGACAAATGGCCTTGCATTCCTACTCTTCCCTCTTCCCAACTTTAAACTAAAGCAATACACAAGTCTTAAAGCAATACACAAGTTTAACATATGAAATAGCTACTTCTTCATCTCTTGTCAAGCAATAACATTCGATGTTAGCAGTGTTGACAGATAGCTGAACAACTGTCATAAGAACAAGCTAGTTGACAAGTGCCCGAATTTTGATCACATGACTACAGGGATGCTGCGATGGTCGTAAGCGTGAAAATTGGTCATATGTCACTTTTTTCAGTGCTGTTCTAACTGGTTGTAAGTCAAGGATTATCTGTACATTATGAGCAGAACTACCAGGTTTATAATTAAGGCAGTTGAACTAACAATCTATTATATCAAATAGATTGGGATATCCTATCAAGGTGATGTCTTTTTATGAATTCCGATTCTTTCTATTTACCACATATGTATTTTATTACTATATTTTCTTTTATCTATTTTGCCCTGGAATTAAATCCAGGGAAAGTGTATTTTATTATTATATTTTTGTTTAATTTTTTTTGATGTGCTCGTAAGATTAATCAATGAATAAACAAAGAAATCAACCAGTCTATCCTCCAGGTGGTAAAAGAGCTTCTGTATCTTTCTTAGTCTTCCCTCATCATTAGCTGCCGGTTCTATTTTGTGCTTACATTAAATGTGAGGAACTTTTCTGGGTTGGTGGCTTATCTGGAATTTTGAAATAACTCTAAGGGCTTTTGTATTTCCACAAAAAAAGGGGGGCCATACACGACTTGCAAATTCACAATATAGCTGTCAGGATGGGTAACCCAGAAAATAAAAAGGCCATTTCTCCGAAGTCAAAGGTATTAAATTTAGCCCCTCTTTACCAATCTCTGCTTACTTTTCGCTTCCGCACAAGAGGGTGTGCTTCTGATAAAACACCTGGAATGCAATCAATTCCGCTGTAGATTTGTTTTTTTTAAGAATACCTATGGAGATTTTTCATGGTAGAGATGATACTAGGCTAATCTAATGGGCTCTAAGAGAAAATAGAGAATAATCAGTGTTTTATAAATTTAAAATAAGATTCCCTTTCAGATTGTGAAACCACAGATGTTCAGAAAACATGCCAGTCCTAAGGCAGAATGTGTTTCTTTTTCAAGTAATGTAATTTTATTGAAAATTATAATTACAATAGTATAAAATAATGCAGACATTTACTATATATTAATGTAATATATAAGGGACGCGGTGGCTCAGTGGGTTAGGACGCTGAGCTTGTCAATCAGAAGGTCGGCAGTTTGGCGGGTCGAATCCTGAGTGCCGCGTAACAGAGTGAGCGCCTGTTATTCGTCCCAGCTTCTGCCAACCTAGCAGTTCGAAAGCACGTAAAAATGCAAGTAGAAAAATAGGGACCACTATGGTGGGAAGGTAACAGCATTCCGTGTGCCTTTGGCGTCTAGTCATGCCGGCCACATGACCATGGAGATGTCCTCGGACAAATGCTGGCTCTTCGGCTTTGAAACGGAGATGAGCACAGGCCCCTAGAGTTGAAAACAACTAGCACGCATGTGCGGGGGAACCTTTACCTTTACCTAATGTAATATATATTATTATAATGATATAGTAATATAGTAAAAGAAAGATAGAAAGGATTTTCTCCACAGTGATCTGTCCCTAATCTGTCCTTAATAGTGTACCCATCGCCTTTGTGACTAAGTTTATCTTTTTTTACTGTTTGCTATCCTTTTCTCACCTTTTCTCTACATTAGAGCATTTCCCAGAAAGTGGGGTCTTTGCATAATGTGTCCTGAAGTAGGATAATTGAGTCTGGTCATTTGTCCCTCAAGGATCAGAGATGTGTATGAGGGCTCAACTGAAATATTCAACCATTACAGTAATTGTTCACAAAGTCTCTCACTATTGCTATTTGCATAAAATGCACAAATTTGGTGGATATACACACCTGACTGGCTCTTATTGTTTAGTATGCAACTCTAGGTGATTTCAGAACTGGCTTTGAGGAGCTGCTTGAAGAGACAGTCACTGTTTAACTGAGATCTCCATTTAAATATTGTTGAATTCAGAGGTGCACACATCCTCTTTGACAAAAAGGTTTGTTTAAGACCAGATTGCACCTGTCGTCCTCTCACCAAATAACAGAGTGAAGACAAAATTCAAAGGTATGCAAAATGATGTGGCCCCATGACAGCTCCTTGAAGTGTGAACTCTGAGGAAGTGTGAAGGAATGGAAAACCCCAAGACTCCGTGGCTTGATCTAAACGGATGCCAAGGCTATTTCTCATGTTGCTTTCAGGCTAGAATGCTCCACGTGGCATCATGCTTCAGCATTCCTTTCTTAGTGAGACACACACAGGTAGATCTACTATAAGATGAAGTTGGATGTTGTATGCTTTGGTCAAAAGAGGTGCGTCATTTCTGCAGGTGGGGCAGTTATGGGAGCAATGATCTCAGCAGGGATGCTAAATTGGTTCTTCTGAAGAAGGATGTAGGGAGTAGAATGAGCTGAGGTGGGTAATGGTTCTCCCCATACAGAGAACCCAGTGAAAAGTTCCAAGAATGATATTCCCAGATGCAATAGTTTATTCCAGAGACGGACAGCCTTTCTTTTGGGTGGAATAGGGTGTCACACTTTTTAAACACTTTTTCAACAATTGAAGATCACAAAGTGTGTGGGGGGGAGAGGCAGGCTGCCTCTGTGATGGTAATGAAGGACCAGAACTTTCAGTCACGACAAAACCGCGCCCACCCCATTGCCGGCAATGGGGAAAAAGCTCCGATACAGCGCACAATGTCACGTGACATCGCAAGTTTGACACGTCTGATCTAGAGACTCTAGATAGCTTACATTACAAGATAAAAACCACAATATAAATCATGAAAACAAGGAAACAAACTTAACATTGAAATTAACGAAAGTAGTTAAGGAAGGAACCAATCTACAACCAGGTGAAGATGAATTTCTTTTTTCTTAATCCATTAACTACCTCTTTATTTTGAAGGATAAGGTCTTATGTTGATTGGAGAAATCTGAGGAGAATGGATTAAAAAGTTGATGTAGTATGTTCCGCTATAAATATATTCAGAGGGCGAGAGATTTATTTCTTTAAAATTGTTCTTGGTTTTCACATGGTAGGGTGATATATATAACCTGATATCTCAACCAAAAAAAAAGCCTAATGCATAAGTAGCAAAAAAATTAAACTGAATTGATTATCAGCCTAATCAAAATATTACAGAAATAATGGGGAAATCTAGGCTTTTATCACCATAGGAAAAGTTTACATTATCTGCATTCAGTAGAGATTAACTTTCATGTAAGATTCTACCAAACTGCAGTCTCTATTGAACTGATTGTATTTTACATGTGCATCAAGAAACATAAAAATAGGATAGTTCCTTCTCAGATTTGATGCCAGCCATTCAAATGATACATCGCAAAAGAAAAACCTTCAAATCTGTTTTTTTAAGAAATCAACCAGTCTATCCTCCAGGTGGTAAAAGAGCTTCTGTATCTTTCTTAGTCTTCCCTCATCATTAGCTGCCGGTTCTATTTTGTGCTTACATTAAATGTGAGGAACTTTTCTGGGTTGGTGGCTTATCTGGAATTTTGAAATAACTCAACCAATCCTCCACTTGTGATTGGTTGCTTAATGTCTGTTTTAAGTTATGACAGACTCAAAAAAAGTTACTTATGATCTGTACCCAAAGATTTAGGCTTTCAAGTTTAGGAGTTCCTTCTCCCAGCTGTGCTTGGCAATGTGAAACAATGATTAGATTCATAGAACATACAAAACTATAAAACCACAGCTTTACAAATGCAGTAGCTCAGTTCACATCTCACCCAAGGCTAAAATAAAATAAACCACATGACACTTCAATGCAAAGGATAGTTTATTACTTATGAAACGCAACCACAGTTACACACAGTTGTTGCCAGATTCAGCCAAAAAATACGAGGCTGTGGGTGGCAGATAGGCTGCCCAGCTGGATGATAACCCTCCTTAGTGAACTTTACCGAACTTTAAGCAAACGTTAATTTTAAAAGCAAAGACCAGTAGAAAACTCCAACCCTGTAAGTTGGAGTTTAAATATCACAGAAGCGGGTAATGGAAAATCACTTCTCTACTGTTGCCAGAAAACAGCATGGACGTGACCATGAGGTCATCAAAATCACACATGACTCAAAGGTGTTGTGGCACGTGAGGTACCTCACAAACATCTCCATTCACTGTCGGTTAAAATACAGAAGCAACAAATTAAATTGCTACCCCCAATCTACTTCCTGGGGCTGCCCTAAAGGGAAAGCCAGCATTGATATTCGCTTAGGCATACATATTTAACTGATGATGCATTTCCTATGACTTCATCAGGGCAGAAGAAAACCTTCTCCCACGGAGAAGCAGCTAGTTTTGCAGTTGTTCATAGCACAATAGAGCTTTGGGTGAATGGACGGATCCAGCTTTTGTCCTGTAGCAGAGCAGCTGACATTGCAAAAGCTTGAGCAGAGATGAAAATGAATGTTAGTCCAACACCAAGAATTTATTCTTTGGGTACCAGACAGTCCAGGCATTCTTCATATAGGGAAAGAAGATATTTTTATTTATCACTTATTTCAAAAGCAACATAAAATCTGTACGTTGCGTGAATCAAAGCACAATAGCTTAGATCTCTCTCCATTCATATCACGAAACATACAGTGGTTACCTGATTTTATTTAGAAGGAGACATTATATTAGTCAAACTGCCTTAGATGTGAGGCAGGTTTTTTTTGAAAATATTATGTTTTACTGTGTAATATTGTATTGTGTTTCAGCTGTGGTTGGCTGGTTGCTGTCAGGTTCAGAGACCAAGGAGGACATGAACAGTTTCTTCTAAGCACTTCCCTTTATTACTCCTCAACCATAGACTGAAATCTAAAGCAAACTACTTGCACCATTAAAGATATTCTCTGAGAACTTCTAGGGAGGAGCTGTCTTGACCCTTTTCCTCCCAACCCAACTGCCTCTTGTTCCTCTGAAACATAGCCCATCCCTCCTGGGAATCCAGACTACATTCCACCCCAATTGCATCTAGATCCCATCTCAACTCTGATAGCTCAAAGGGATTAGAATAAGGGTCTCTGTGGTCTTATCCCAACAAGAAAAATACTGTGGATATGGGGGCCTGTCAGGAACGGAGCCTGTCATACTTTCAACTGGTCTTCACACTTATGATGGAAATTCCAATCCCAATTGTGGTCATTAGTCGAGGACTACCTGTAAGGTAAAAAAATACAGGCAATAGGGTCAATAAATCAATCGTGACCATCTGTCCATCCTCACAAGGCTATACTTTTCTTCTCTTCTTGGCTTTTTCTTTCATGTACAAAAAGAGGAAAGAGTTCTATTTAAACCAACAAGGCTGTTGGAATTTTGTAATGCAAGAATGGCTGCTGTTCCATACCTGACTTTTATCAGCAAGATAGGAAAGGCATTGCCATCTCAGATATTAATAGCCCTGGTTGTTAATATCAAGTTTCCTTACCTTGGTTAGCTGCTGATTTTTCCATTTGATACGACACTAATGACACTAAAGAAGTGGTGAGCTTTATCAGGACGTGCAAGGCTAGGGAGAATTTCCATTTGCTTTTCTTATCAAGAGATAAAGACAAATTTCAGACGGCTGAAAACTAGAGAGTTTTTCAAGGAAAAAAACACAGGAACATATAGTATTCTTGCATTGCTCTCTGTAGCTGGCTTGCTCTGAGGTCACCATTCCTATCTACCTCCTTTCCCCAAGGTTTTGCTTCCACTGAAATAATCAGCACAGTCATAAGGACTTATCTTTGCAGGCAATATATTAGCTCTATTCCTGCAGCACATTTACTGCTTCAGTGATGGTAGCTCATATGCAGCGACAATATTTAAAAAAGCAAATCAACCCACTCAAGCAACCTGCTGGAGAATGTTTTTAGGTTCTAACAACCCCCATCTTACATAAACTGATTCTACCCAGTCAGATCTGTTGTGGGAACACCAGAACCCAACAATTCCATGTTACTTGCTGAATCTTTCAAGCTTATGAGAAAGAGCAGCTGAAAAGCAAGACTCAGGAAAGACCCAATGCCTGGCAATCCAGAACAAATGTTGGGAGCTTCCCCTGAAGACTACTCAGAAACTTCTACTTATCCAGTATCTTCAGGATTACCTATTCCCCACTGCAGACCAAAACATGTTTCGAGATATGCACTCATATTGTCACAAACCTGTAGATGTTTATACAGACTTTTTTCTAATCAACATTATATATAAAACGCCTTTTCATGATCCTGTAATCCCTTAATTCGGGGTATAGTTGGGGCAACTGGATGGAGCTGAGCATTTACTGGCTGGATGCCCTTCCTGACGCCACGCGAAGTTCACAGCAGATTTTTTTTTCTTTGCACCCTAGGAGAGAAACACCCACAGTTACCTAGGACTGAACTCTCAACCTTCTGAGTGGGAGGTGAGCGTCTTCACCACTACTAGGCCACCATGTCGCTCAATCACCATTGTATATAAATATATAAAAATGAAAGAGTTCAGTGCTCAGTTTCTGAAAACCTGGGAAAAGAAACAAAAAGTTTGACAGATTTGTCAAGAATGGGAAGCTGAGCGAGGAGGAATTAAATTGACAGACTTGCAGAAATGAAAAACCTAAGAGAACCCAAAACGGATAGATTTACTCATCCGTAATTGGAACAAAGGCAAATTCCATGGAGCTTATGCAACATTTCCTAGTTTCTTTTTTTTGCTTTTTCCACACTGACCAAACTTTGTTGGCAGCTTTCTTTACTCGCTGGCCTTTCTCTAATGCTGCTCTGTACCAGATCCCCTCTCTCACATGTCCAGCTATTAAAAGCATAGAAAACTCGTTTTGGTTTTTTTGGGGTTTTTTTGTGGTTGTCCCTGATTGTCCCCGATTCAATCCCTCTTTTCTCTAGGGAAAGTTCTCAGATTCAAAGGAGAGGGATTTTGACGGAGACCTTTTGAAGAACTGTTCTAAACTATCACAGAGAGTGCAAGAGGCAGAGGGGTTGCGGCTGTGACAAAGGAACTTATTTTTGTCCTTGTGATTGTAGGCACTAGACATATTTTGTGTAAGAAACTAAACTGGCTGAGACCCAGGTGAAGAATCTGCCCACTCCTTTTCGTGCCTTCCAACAAATCAGCGTACGCATTGCTAAAATGTTTGGAGCGTTACACTCAGGCCACAGTAAATGAGATGCATGCATTTGATGGGATTACGAAACAGCAGCATGGCAATGTAATTTTTCTGCAAATAATTGAACAGCAGGAATACATTTGCCAGTTTAAGGACCAAGATAATCTGTAATATAAAGCCTGGAATGAGAATGTGAATATTTTGGGAGTGACATTTAAACAGCAATCAATCTACTGGTGAAGAGCTGGCATTTCACCCTCTCCACCCCTCCCCCTCCCCCAATTTGGGACTGCTCCAATTTTCACATGTTGGACAAACTGAGCATATGAAACACTGAGTTGCTCTTCTTTCCAGATCCAGGATTCCATAGGGACCACATTCTCCCATAACAGCCTGGGCTCATTCAAGTGTTTTATGGAGAGAATTTTCTCACGGTGTCCCAAATGAGGCAGAGAGATAAAGAACCATTCTCAATGGTTGCATCCAAATGATAGAATCCCTGTCCTTGGGACTGGGTAAATCTAATACCATCCCTATTTAAGAAGGAGTTCATTCATCATTTTAAATTTTGCACTGTAATAAGTTATGACCCTAACTCTTGCTTATACTAAATGATCATTTTGATCTTCTTACATAATTCAACTTATGTATTGATTGGGTCTAAGAGATAAAGAATAATAGAATCATGTAAATTAAGATCATCTTTTCCTAAAGTGGCCAACTCATACAAAAACTAAAGTGAGAAAAGAAGACATAGATTCACATAAAATTTCCAAATGCTCAGATATATCTGAAGAGGCACATTCAGAAATTCTTTCTGTGCTACACTATTATTTTCCAGACAGACAGCTCTCTTTGGTCAGGAATTTATGGCTTAGGTCAGGATTCAACAGCTAGTTACCTGTTTTGAAAATTTTCTATTTGAATAGTGTTCATGGTCTTCATTATTATATTTTCAGAACCATTTGACTGTCCTTTGGAGTGTTATGGGATCAGCTACTTTAATGTGTTTCTAGTGAACAACCCAAAGTCTGGTGGCTAAGGGCGGTAGATAAATGTTGTAAGAAATAAATAAGCTTATTATTAATTCAATGGGATAAAAGAAATCTCACCACATTAAGGTGAGAAGACACATGAGTTGTGGGCTTGTGTCCTATATGCTGTTATTAATGGGCAATCCAAGACTTCTCCTTCCCTTCTCAAGGAGCTTATGTTTTAAGAGGTTTGGAATGAGCAAGAAAACTTTCAAGAGAAGAGCTATCCTCTACAGGTAGTCCTCAATTTATAATCCTTCCTCACACTTATGACGGTGGCAGCATTCCCACATTCAAAATCAAAATTTTGATGCTTGGCCACCAGCATATTTTTATAATGGTTGCTGTATCCTGGGGTCATATTATCACCATTTGGGACCTTCCCAACCAGCTTTCCAACAAGCAAGGTCAATGGGGGAAGCCAGATCTGCTTAATGACCATGTAATTCACTTAACAACTGCAGTGATTTACTTAATAACGGTGGTAAAAAGGTTGTAAAATTGGGTGGTGGCTTCCTTAACATCTTCCTTGCTTAGCAACAAAATTCTGGTCCCAGCTATGGTTGTAAATAGAGGTCTACAATAGGATACAAACCTTCCAACCAGATGACCTTAAGCCCAAAGCACGATTTAAACTAAGGGTGTCCTTATTTGTAGCTTAGTCGCTTTAGTCACAACTGTGTACTAATTTGGTAGCCCACACATTGCAGATGACTATACCCCCGCCCCTAGGTCCTTGGAAGTTTGCAGTGTAGATTCCAGAAACCCCCAAAATGTGTTACAGAACTGTAATATCTAATGTGACAAAAGGGAGAAATGTGTGGCTGGATGTATTACAACTAATCTTACCATCTGTTTATAGTTTGAATTAAGTTCAAAGTATTGGGGAAAGCAAAGTTTTGCACAGAAATCATCTACTATTTTGGATAATAATCAGGAATCTATCTGGTAGCACTTTTTCCCTTCAACACATTGTGTTCAAAGGCGCAAAACAGGGGTGTCCAACCTTGGCAACTTTCAGTCCCGTGGACTTCAGCTCCCAAAACTGAAGTCCGCAGATCGTAAAGTTGCCAAGGTTGGATATCCCTGGTATAATAAAATAAGGGTGAGTTCCTGAAAGCATAGGGCTTTTATTAAAATAGATTAACACAGCTCTCCTCCTACACTACTTACTTTAGGCAATGTGATTTCAGGCCCCCTGAAGCTGTGCACACAAAGCAACAAAGGAAATGCTCAGCTGGAAAAAAATTTTTGCATCTGAACAGAAAGCATCCGATTTAGCAGACTGAGCTGACTTTGAGGTGAGTTTGAAAGGGTCCTCTGTGTGACTTGGGAACAAATGGGTTAATTACAATTTTCACAGGGTTCTAAGTTTACCGTAGCCATAGTGTTGGGGATGAGTAGATTCTTGGTGAGATCCAAGTAAGGTTTTTAATAAGGAAATTTCACTTGGAGCTTTCCAGTCACACCAGCTCTTTCCTCCCCCTGGCCCCATCAAGGGCTGCCAGCTGGGAGTTGGAGAAGTAACCAATGTCTGGGCTTTGTTTCGAGAAAGAAAGTAGATCTGTTAACTCAGCGGGTTGCTATTCCAAGAATTCCGACCTCCGCTCTCTCGCTCTCTCGTTCCATTTCAGGGAGACATTCCCAGCCTTCTTTAGTCCTTGGGCAAGTCAGGGGAAAATGCTGCAATTTGCCTGGGGAAATTTTTTTTAATAGGTTTGGGAGGTCATTGCATAACTTTCGAATATCGTTTATAAATGTTCTAAAATAATGAATTGGCCTCATTTAGCGTATGGCATATCATACATAGAGGGACGCGGTGGCTCAGTGGGTTAGGACGCTGAGCTTGTCGATCAGAAGGTCGGCAGTTTGGCGGGTCGAATCCCGAGTGCCGCGTAACAGAGTGAGCGCCTGTTACTCGTCCCAGCTTCTGCCCACCTAGCAGTTCGAAAGCACGTAAAAATGCAAGTAGAAAAATAGGGACCACTACGGTGGGAAGGTAACAGCGTTCCGTGCGCCTTTGGCGTCTAGTCATGCCGGCCACATGACCACGGAGACGTCCTCGGACAAACGCTGGCTCTTCGGCTATGAAACGGAGATGAGCACCGGCCCCTAGAGTCGGAAACGACTAGCACGCATGTGCGGGGGAACCTTTACCTTTACCTTTATATCATACATGGACTTGCAGTATATATTAGCATTCTGCCTAGATTTAAAAAAACAGTGAAATCTGAAAACACAGTGAAATTTGGAATCTGGACATTGAAGTCCACAAGTCATAAAAGAGCCAAGGTTCCCTACCCCTGGTCTAGGCCATCTAACCATTGAAGCACAGCATCATTTATCTGAAAAAAATCAGATACAGGTAGTCCTCAAGTTACGACCACACTTGAGCCTAAAATTTATGTTGCTGAGAAATTTGTTAAGTGAGTTTTTCACTTTTTTTGCCAGGTTTGTTAAATGAATCACTCCAGTTGTTAAATTAGTAACTCGGTTGTAAAGTGGATCTGGTTTCCCCATTGACAAAAAGATATCCTCACAAGATTCCACTCAAGACGAATAGGCTTAGTAGCTACTCAGTGCTGACTGACAAGTGAACAGAGTGCTTGTGGGCAGAGGGGTATTGGATTGTCATATGGTAGAAGATGGCATGGTTGAGTGCTAGTTTGGTCTAGTGCAGGAGTGGGAAACCTTGGCTCTTTTGTGACTTGTAGACTTCAACTCCCAGAATTCTGGAAGTTGAAGTCCACAAGTCATAAAAGAGCCAAGGTTCCCCACTCTTGGTCTAATGGGTAAAGCACCAGGCTAGAAAGCAGGAGACTATGAGTTCAAGTCCATAAAGTCAGCAGGTCACTTTTGGGCCAGTCACTTTCTCTCAGCCCAACCCACCTCACAGGGTTGCTGTTGTGAGGAAAATAGGAGTAGGAAGGATATGTTTGCCACTTTGGTTTATATGTAAAAATAATAAAGGCAGGATACAAATCAATCAGTCAATAAAAAATATGGAAAATAAATGGCTGGCTGGTTGGTTGGTTGGTTGGTTGGAACCAAGAATAAGGGTTTTTTTGTGTTGCAGCTTTCTTTGGTAACTTTTCAAATGCTTACTTTCCTCTCGGCTCTTTCCTCCATGTCATCTGAGTGATATGACTGGAAAGAACTACACTGACTCACTTTTTGGTGAGTGGTAGTGCAAAATGCAGCCGCACGAGTTGTGATGGGGGTTTCCCGTTACTCCCACGTAACACCTCTCCTCCGCGAGCTGCATTGGCTTCCGGTTGCCCTCCGGGTGAGATTCAAGGTGCTGGTGATGACCTATAAAGCCCTAAATGGCTTGGGTCCAGGATATCTGAGGGAACACCTGCTGCCGGCATCAACTTCCCTTCGTCCTGTGCGCTCCCACAGGGAGGGCCTTCTCAGGGTGCCGGCGGTAAAAGAATGCCGGCGGATAACACCCAGGGGGAGGGCCTTCTCAGTGGGTGCGCCTGCCCTTTGGAACCAGCTGCCCGTGGAGCGTAGGACTGCCCCCGACCTTCGCTCATTTCGCTGGGACCTGAAGACCTGGCTCTTCGAGCTTTCCGGCCCAGGCTGAGTTTTAATTGGGGTTTTAACTGGGGTTTTATATGTTTTATATTTTTTCAGGGATTTAGTTTAATCTTTTTAATTGTTCTTAATTTTTGTATTGACGTTTTTTATGCCCTGTAAACTGCCCTGAGTCCTACGGGAAAGGGCGGTATATAAATTCAATAAATTAAATTAAATTAAATTTTTCCACTCCCCAAAGACCCAGGGATCCACCCATGAGATCTGTCCTATGTAGTTCTGCACAGGGACGCACCACTACAGGGCTGGGTGGAAGGGACAGTTTTTCTGTATCTGCTGTCTATCTCTGACGGGGGTAGGAGTAGGTAACCGATTAGTCAGAGAGATGGGAAAGCCCAAGCAAGCCCAAAATAGAGACCTGGTGGTAACCAGGAGATACATTCTTCAGCTTTGGTAACAACAAAAAAAAAATCACTGTAGCCTTTCTCATCATCATCATCTCATATTGATTCCCTTCCTTAAATTAAGTGCAGTAAATACGATTGTTCCAGTATGCTTAATATTATCCCCTTCCATGATACTAAAAATACAAGTGGGTGGCAACTTTTTAAGGCTTTGGGAGATGCTCTTCAAGGAAGTTCTCCAATTAGGCAGCTCCTGTTGAACTGCTTGTGCCAAAGGAGCCTTGGTGGAGCAGTGGGCTAATGCCTCCTTAAGTAACACCAGCTGCCTGCAATTAGCGCAGGTTCGCATCCCACCAGGCTCAAGGTTGACTCAGCCTTCCATCCTTCCCAGGTAGGTAAAATGAGGACCCAGATTGTTGGGGGCAATTAAGCTGACTTTGTGATAATGCTGCTTGGGGGGGGGGCGAAAGCCCTAATAAGCAGGCATATACATAGAATGAAGGCTACTGCTAAGCACATTGGTTTGTGCTTAAATTGTAAGCCGCCCTGAGTCTTCGGAGAAAGGCGGGATATAAATGGGATTAAAATATATATATATACAAGCTGTCTTCAACTTACAACCATTGATTTAGCAACCATTTCAGGTTACAACAGCCCTGAAAAAGGTGACCTGCAAGTTGGTTCTCACAGTTATGACTGCTGCAGTATCCCCACGGTCACTGCAACAAACATGAAGTTATGATGGGTGCAGTGTCCCAGGGTTATGTGAGTGCCATTTCCGACCCTTGCAGCTGGCTTCCCACAAGCAAAGTCAATGGGGGAAGCCGAATTTGCTTAACAACCATGTGATTTACTGCCGTGATTTGCTTGACAACTGTGCCAAAACTGCTGGTAAAATTGGGCACAACTTACTTAACAATCACCTTGCTTAGCATGGGAAATTTTGGATAATTCAAGGACTACCTTTGGGGGGGCGTGTTTTTCAGCTAGGTTGTTTACAGACCTTGGAAAAGTATTCCTCTTGGATATATGTTCTTTGGCAAGTTCACTTGCTGCTAATTGCATGGTGGAAAAAAGTCCTGCAGCCCCTCGGCCTGGTAAAAAGTGGAAGGTCCAGGAGACACGAACTACCTAGTCTTGCCTTGCTTGCCCCTTTGCAAAGATCTCAGACGCTGAGACTCCGTATTTGTCATCCTCAAAGTGTTTGGTATTTTCCACTGCTCGGTAGCTGGTCCCCAGCCATTCCTAACAGCTGCTTCCAGCCAAGCCAGAGGTTTTTTTTCGTTTTTTTCTTCTCTCACAATCTAGAGAAATGTCCTAAGCCGCATGCCAAGAGAAACAACTCTGTGTTAGCAACTGCAGTTTAGGGAGTGGCAGACAGGGTGGTTGAGACACAGGCCTCGCAATGAGGCTAAGCTGGATTGATGACGTTCATAACGCTCCTGAGATGGGCTGTCTCTGTTGCTTCTTGCTGGGGATGAGTGAATGGAAAATAGAGGTGTTGCATTGACCTATGCATTTAACAGGCATCCTTGGAGGAATAACATATATGGGAAAGGATAAGGTAATAATAATAAAGTTGGAAGTGACCTTGGAGGTCATCTAGTCCAACCCCTGCTCAGGCAGGAAACCCTATACCATTTCAGACAAATGGCTGTCCAGTTTCTTCGTAAAAACTTCCCATGTTGGAGCATTCACAGCTTCTGGAGGCAGGTTGTTCCACTAATTAATTGTTCTCACTGTCAGGAAGTTTCTCCTCAGTTCTAGGTTGCTTCTCTCTTTGGTTAGTTTTCATCCATTGCTTCTTGTCCTGCCTTTGGGTGCTTTGGAGAATTGCTTGACTCCCTCTTCTTTGGGGTAGCCCCATAAAGATTGGAAGACTGCTATCATGTCTCCCCCATTCTTTATATGTTTTAGCCTCCAGTCCGCTAATCATCTTTGTTGCTCTTCTCTGTACTCTTTCTAGAGTCTCAACATGGTGAGCATTGCCAGCTTCCATATCAAAGGACATGGGTCCTTCAGACTCGTATTAGGGCTTAATACAGCGTGGAAGCCAAGTCCCTCAGTTAAAAGTTGTATTATAATTACAGTGACTATATTTTCTCAGAATAAAGGACAACCCTGAAAAAGGAGCAAAGCTGAAAGAAGTTTATAAGGGTAAAAGGCAATAATAATTGTTTATGTTTGCAATTTTGCTTCCCAAAGGAAAATTCAAGAGCAAAACTAAGACAGAAAAACTTAAATGAAATATATCTAATAATAAAGGACATAGGGTCAGTACAGTAATAACTAGTTTCCTCGGTAAAGAAGTAATAACAATTAAAAAATAGTCAGCAGTGCTTTTATTACTGTGATGCAAGAAGATGACCCACGTGGAGGAGGATTTAATCTGTGGTGAGCATAACCAGGCAAGTTTAAAATAGGAGGGGGGGAAAGTAAAAAAAAGATTTGTGGAACAGCAGTGGTGGAGTAGTGGGGGTTTCATACAAGCCAAAATGGCAGTCACAGCAGTGTGAGCAAAACCTCAGAAAAGTATGGGCCTCGGTGTTTGTCTTTTAGGGGTGAGTAATGGGAGACCCAACTAGCATATTGTTCAAACCCCTGCAGTACAGGTGATCCTCGACTTACTCAGTGACCATTCAAAGTTACAATGCCCCTTCCCAGGGATACTTATGACCCAGTTCTGGAATCTTGATGACCGCTCTACCTTGCATTCGTCTAATTCCATTTCGGATATTCGGCAACTAGCCTACATTTACAACTGTTTGCATCTTCCCATGGTCATGTGACCATGTTTTACAATGTTTTTTTCCCCTGAAAAAAAAACTTTACTTTTTCATCAGAACCGACCCATAGCGAACAATTGGTTTATTTAATGAATGCAGCAGTCACTTAATGACCATGGTGGTCATATCAAGACTGTGGCACAAACAAGAGTGTAAAATCAGGTTGGTCACATGGGTGACTGTTTTACAACCATTACTTAATGACGGTAATGGCAGGTTCCATGACAGTCATAAGTCTAGTACTATCTGTAAATCTATGGCAAGTAGGCAAAATTAAATAATCCAGGACAGATAGCTCTAAAAAAACATAAGCAATGAAAGAATCATATACAGATGGAGGATTCTGATGGGTTTCTTTTTCTCCTAATTTTCTTTTTAAAAATCATCCCATTGGGCAGACAATGAATTCTTACCAATTCTTTGGTTTTGGTTTTGTGCCTTCAAGTTGGTCTTGGTGACTCTTAGGACACATCCCAACAGTTTTCCTGGTAACATTTTCCAAAGGGGTTTCCCCTTGCCTTCTTTCCCAGGGCTAAGAGGGAATGACTGTCCCAGCTTCGCCCAAAACTGGTTTTGTGTCTAAAGCAAGATTAGAACTCACATTTTTCCATTCCTAAACTAAGGCTTAACCACTATAAAAAACTGGCTGTCCTCATTTAACCATGCCGTTCATAATTCACTCATCACAACTATTCTAGGTGACTTGGCTAGATATTTTGCCATGCAAATATGGGGTCTGGTGGAAACATTAGGATGTATCCACAGAGGCATATGATGAAAACAGACGAAAACAGAAATTCAAACCCACATTCTTAAGAGCTAAAACGTTCTGTCCAGACAAGACTGTTTCTCCTTTTTCCAGATTCATTTTTTAAAAAAGAAATAAAGCTCAGTCATCTTCCATATCAATTATGAAGAAATGTGGTACAATTTTATCCCCCCCCCCCAAAAAAAAGCAAAATAAGTCCGGGGCATGTTTTATTCTGTGCACAGGAATTAATATAATTCCTCCTTTTTCAGCATTTTGAAGTTCATAAAAATACATATAAAATGTGCATACGTGTGGGGAAAGTATAAAACAAGTGAGATATTCATGTAAATATAGAACATATCTGAAAAATAGTTCGCAAACAGTGCAAGTGCCTATGTGAGAAATCACCACAAAATTAGCCCACATTTTGTTTTTCCACAAATTCTTTAACTGAAATGAGATAAGCCTAGTCCAGGGGTAGGCAACCTTGGCTCTTTTATGACTCGTGGACTTCAACTCCCAGAATTCCTGAGCCAGCATGGCTCAGCTTGGAAACCTCTCCCTTTCCCCTCAGCATGGCTGGCTCAGGAATTCTGGGAGTTGAAGTCCACGAGTCATAAAAGAGCCAAGGTTGCCTACCCCTGTTCTAGTCCAACCCCCTGCTCAAGACAGGAGATCTTATACCGCCCCAAATGGTTGTCTAGTCTATTTTTAAAACCTCCAGTGATGGAGCACCCAGAACTCCAGAAGGCAAGCTATTCGTTTGATTGATTGATTGTTCTTGCTGTCAGAAAATTTATCCTTACTTCTAGGTTGGATCTGTCTTTAACAAGCTTCCACCCATTACTTTTTGTCCTGCCCTCTGTTGCTTTGGAGAATAAATCAATCTCCCTTCTCTGTGACAGCCCTCAAGTATTGGAGGGCAGTTATCATATCCTGTCCTAATCTGTCTCTTCGATAAGCCAGGCACACCTGGCTTCCTCAACTGTTCATCATGTTTTAGCCTCCAGACCCTTCATCATCTTTGTTTATCTCCTTTGAGTGCTTTCTGCGATCTCAGCATCTTTTTTGTATTATAGAGACGAGAGTATTCCAAGTGTGGCCTCACCAGTGCAGGGTAAAGCAGAGCTATCACTTCTCATGACCTTGATGCTGTCCCTCTGTTGATGCAGCCCAGGACTGTACAGGTAGTCTTTGACTTACAGCAGTTCACTTAGTGACCGTTCGGAGTTACAACAGCATTGAAAAAGTGACTTATGACCATTTTTCATACTTACATCCTTTGTGGCATCACCATGGTCATGTGATCAAAATTCAGAGGCTTGGCAATTGACTGTCATATTTATGACTCTTGCAGCGTCCCGGGGTCATGTGATCACCTTTCGTGACTTTCTGACAAGCAAAGTCAGTGGGGAAGCCAGATTCATTTAATAACCACGTTAATAACAACTGCAGTGATTCACTTAACAATTGTGGCTAGAAAGATTGTTGAATGGAGCAAAATTCACTTAACAACTGTCTCACTTAACAACAAAAATTTTGGGCTCAATTGTGGTCATAAGTTGAGGACTACCTTATAAAAAAAAGTAATATTATTAATAAATAAAATAAATAAAAATAAAATAAGTATGAGACACTAAACTATAACACTCTCTTGCAGGTTTCCATAAATCTTAATTAAAACGGAGGCATCAAATTCACAGCTCTTGGGTGGTTTTTTTCTTGACTGAACTGAAATGAAAGGAAAATCGAGGTACCTCAAGGCATGCATATCCTGCCAATAATCTGTTATATATTTGCATTAATTTTTAAGAACTTGACATCCAATCATCTTTCCTGCATTGTAAAGTCTTTTGCCCCCAAAACAAACAGGTGTGCATTGACAATCTCCTTCCAATTTCTAACTAAACTCTCTTCCACCCCACCCTTCTTTGGTTGCCAATTCAGGTCCCTAAAAACTTCCCTTATTTCTCAGATTTACAGTTGGGGAAGTTTCTATTTGCAGCCAAGGAACGAATTCCAGAGAACAAAAGTAGTCATTTCCCACATGTTAGAAATGATGTTGGGGTGTGTTTGTCAAAATAGGTGCCTGCAAATCCATTGGGTTTATTTAGGCCTACCATGTGTGGACTATAATCATTTGGATGAAAAACTAGGTGGCTGGAGAGAGATTCAAACAATTCTGGCTTTTATCTCTTTGATATCAAATCCCAAGTGTGGTACCTACTGTTGTTGTTTGCTGATGATGTGTCAGGTGCAAAGAATCAGGGTCATTCGTAAGGTTGCAGCACAGAAGATTTATTCAGATCTATACATAAGAATCTGGTCGACTGAAGCTCAACACTAAATTGGTGCTAGATATGGGTCAACAGAATTCAGGAGGGATGGATTTGGAGCGCTTATGGGAACGCAATGACTCTAAACTGATGGCACATTTAACTCCTCCCTCCAGGTCTTTCTGCTGTTCTTGTACATGATGTGACCCAAGTTGTGACTCCTTTGACATGGCAACAAGCAGTTCAGGGTTGTCTGGAAAGACCTTTGGGCTGGGGTCCTCTCAAGTTCAGCTGGGTAAAAAATAGCTAATTTAGAATGCCATCAGAATATCTTTCTAGAAAATAAACCATTGCTTTCCCAAGCCATAAACCCATGACACAGCTGTGCATAATGCTTGGTGGACAAGTATCTTTTCCTGAGATAGATATCAACTGCTGTACACAGACAGTATATTTAATGGACATTTTATGAGTTCTACTTTTTGGGAAATGTCTGGGGATCAATGGTTAAAAATAAAACTCAAGATGGGGACTATGATGGCATAATTGACCTCTGGCTGGCTTTTATATTTTTTTTAAAAAAACATACCCTTGATTATTATTATTTTTAACCAGATTCTGTGAACTCTCCTGTTTAGTTGGAAAATTACAGAGCCAGAAATATTTCAGGAGAAGTTGGGATCTTCAAATAGATAAGCCTATGGCCTGAAACAAAACATTGGATCACACTTGTGAGGGTTTGATGTGTTGTGTCAATTTTGCAATAATTCTAAAAGGGGGGAAGGTTGGTTGTGGGTCCATTTATTTATTTATTTATTTGAATTTCTATACCGCCCTTCTCCCGAAGGACTCAGGGCGGTGTACAGGGCAATAAAAACATTACATACAAAAGTTAAAAGTAAGATTAAAAGCCAGTTCCTGGGCAACAATAGTGTAAAGAGTTTGAGTGAACTTTGTTTTTAAACAATTTTTATGTATGTACCTGACTTAAGTTACATATCCTTTTAATCAGGGCTTTTTTTGTCATAGAATGCCCAGAACGGAGTTCCGACACCTTTTTTGAGTGGAACTTTGTAGGGTAGGCAAGGTGGGTTGTATGACCTGTGTGAGTTCTGGCATCTTTTTTTTTTTTACAAAAAAAGCAATTCTTTTAATCAACTTTTACCAGCTCAGGTGGGTTGGATCAACTCCCTTGCTGGCCAAATGAATCAAGGGCAGAGGGGGGACATTTCATTCTGGAAAGTTGGTTTAAATCATATTTTCTGAAAGCCCCAAAGCACTATTAATGCTACAGTAAGTCAAACCACCAATTTTTCGCTTCAGAAGGCCAATAAAACGTCTTGCAATATTTTGTGAGCATCCAGTGGTTGTCCAGATGTTTGCTGCCTATTTTTGGTGGACCTAAGAAAACTAGTGCTCAGAATAGTCAAATTGGTACATTTTGATGAACTGAGGCAAAATGCCACCTATATTACCGGAATTGGCAGACACGGCAGTCCTTTAGTGGGCTACACCTTTTAAACTGGTAATTTCAAAGGATATGTCACTGAGGACAACAAACACTGGGGTGAGGCTCTCTATAAATCAGGCACAAAGGTGTGTCGCTCATAAAACTGCAGTCCTGCTTAACTACACAAACAAACAAACATTCAAAGTGTGAGAATCAAGCTGGTAGCCAAGTAAAAACAGCAGCTGTTTATCTCTCCAGGTGCGACACCTGTGCCTAAAAAACTAGACGGGACTTTTGGAGATGGTAATAGTTCCCAAATACTACGTCATGGGTGTATGCTACATTTCTGCATTGTTTGTCTGCAACCCCTTATCTAATTTTGGAAAGAAATGTGTTTCTTTCATGCTTTGTTAGAGTAGCCACTTTTCAGTGTGCAAAGGAGATATGACAAAAATAAATAAAATTGTGCATGGTGTAGCAAACGTGAACAATGTTTTCAGCTTGGTTTCCCTTTCATTCTCTATCACAATGCTAGAATTTGAGAGGCATCCATTAAAATTAAATGTGGGAAGTTCCATGAAAGAAAGTAATCCTTCATGGAATGCATAGCTAAACTGTTGCACACACCCACTGTTATCAGATGTGCTGATGGCCACTCTTTGAAAAGAGGATTGGGGGAATCAAGCAAGCAGCAGCTATTAGTTCTGATGGCTCTTTATCCCTAGAACTACAGTCAACATCCCTCAAATCCTTGCTGCTCAGGAGTGACAATATGACTTGCTCTTTTTCCATGTCCCTCAGCTCCCTGAATATGCCTCCCTCAGGGGTGCAGAATCCAAGGCTTGATTCTGGCAGACTCTTCCCATACTCTTGTGGTCCTAATGAAAGCAGTAGCAAATCCATCCTTGTGATCTTCTTAAAAAGCAGTAAGATGGGCCAATTGGAGGACACTTAGGGGTTCAACTGGTGAAAATGTATTCTGTGTGGTTCTTGGTTTTGAGACACTAAAAGAGAGTAAACTGTACATTCTGGCTGGCTAGTTATCGCTGGCCATCTTATGGGGGTGCATGATTAAGGCACCTCACTAGAACGGAATGTAATTGCTTGGCCCATAACTTTAGCAAAATCCTGCTGAGGAATTTTCCCTACACTGTTAGGGTGGGAGATGGCAGGCCTTCTTGGTGGTAGCCCCCTTCCATTTGGGACACCCTTCTCCTCTGGAGCAGTGTTTTCCAACCTTGGCCCGTATTATTGTTGGTACTATCTTGGCTTTCTTTTGCCACAGTCATCATTACTTCTTCGTTCTCAATCTTTGTATGTTTGTAATGGGTAAACAACTTTTCTTCTGGTGGTCTTGGAGCTGCTGGCCCTGGTTGCTAAGCCAAGAGGCCCAAGTCCATGTTGATCCAGGTGAGGACCAGTCTGGTATCGTTTTCTGTAAATTACATCCCACCATATTGTTTATGGGAGAGACTCTTCATCTACATCATCACCTGATGTAGGAGATGACCAGGCTGAGCCTGAGAGAGGAGTCAAGCATGTCATCAGTCTCAAGTCCCTTCATACCCACAAGAGATCCAAATTGAGCCCACTTTGAATTCCATTGACTCTCATCTGCCGGCAATTTGCTTTGACCGTTAGTAGTTCAGATTCTTGTAAGGAGCTTAAGCTTGCAATAAACTTTTATATTCATTTGAACTGTCTGGATATTTTGATTTCCTCATGCTTGACACCGGCCCAGTATGGTTGAACCTCTGGCATAACTGTCACCTTCTTCAGAGCACACAAAACCCATAACCACATCAAGATTGTACCTCACTGGAAGTCAACATATCATCATTATCACCAGCACTACCAGCACCATCATCATCAATACCATCATCATCATCATTCCCAAGTCCATCAAAGCTATTAACTGTGAGAGGGATCTCGGAGTCCTAGTGGACAATCCCTTAAATAGAAACCAGCAGTGTGCTGCAGCTGCCAAAAAAGCCAACACAGTGTTGGCTGCATTAACAGAGGGATAGAATCAAGATCATGTGAAGTGTTACTACCACTTTATAATGCCTTGGTAAGGTCACACTTGGAATATTTCATCCAGTTTTGATCACCACGATGTAAAAAAGAGGTTGAAACTCTAGAAAAAGTTCAGAGAAGAGCAACAAAGATGATTAGAGGACTGGAGGCTAAAACGTATAAGGAACGGTTGATGGAATTGGGTATGTCTAGTTTAATGAAGAGAAGGACTAGTGGTGACATGATAGCAGTGTTCTAATATTTCAGTGGCTGCCATAAAGAAGAGGAAGTCAAGCGATTCTCCAAAGCACCTGAAGGCAAGACAAGAAGCAACGGATGGAAACTAACCAAAGAGAGAAGCAACCTAGAACTGAGGAGAAACTTTCTGACAGTTAGAACAATTAACCAGTGGAACAACCTGCCTCCAGAAGCGGTGAATGCTCCAACACTGGAAGTTTTTAAGAAGAGACTGGACAGCCATTTGTCTGAAATGTATAGGGTTTCCTGCCTGAGCAGGGGGTTGGACTAGATGACCTCCAAGGTCCCTTCCAACATTATTGTTGTTGTTGTTGTTGTTTCTAAGTGAGAAAAAAGGAATGCAGCTTTCTCCACAAAAGGCCGGATAAACATGAAGTAGAAGAGTCCACCCAGATGTGCACAGCGAAGAATTAGGGCAGCAAAATAGAGAATATTCAAACAACGCAACTTTTTGGATTGTTCCGGAGAGAAGCTCCGTGTCTTCCCTTGCCAGGCCTGTAGGTTACGGGAGTTAAAAGAATATGTTTATCTGCCAACCATTATGTGCTATACTGTAGCACATGGCTTACTGAGCAGTTAATTACACAAATAAAAACCTGTGAGATTGTTGTACGAACCTGTCCAAGTAACATCTGGCCCAAAGAACTGGATGAGGATGTGGATGGGAAAGGGCACAATCCCATCTGGCAGTCACTCTTCCGCACCGCCATTCAAATGATGAGATTAAGGAAGGATGGTTCCCAGCCTTTAAAAACGTGGCTGCCTGCCAGTTTTCATACCTATGGATGAACTGCCCATCTCCCACTGCTCCTAACCTCAGAATTACGGAGGGCTTAGACCAGGGGTCGGCAACCTCGGCTCTTTTATGACTCGTGGACTTCAACTCCCAGAATTCCTGAGCCAGCTATGCTGGCTCAGGAATTCTGGGAGTTGAAGTCCACGAGTCATAAAAGAGCCGAGGTTGCCGACCCCTGGCTTAGACAGACACAGGTCTTTGCAATCGGGTTCTTTATCTGCAGTTAAATAGGTTGCAAAACTGGAGGAAATGGGCAAAATCAGCTTCAGATTCTGGTGGTCAAATTCGGATCCTATGCCACGGGTGCATAAAGGTAGTCCTCGACTTACAACAGTTCCTTCAGTGGCCATTCGAAGCCACAACAGCACTGGAAAAAGTGACTTATGACCGTTTTTCACAGTGACAATCTTTCCAGCATCCCTGTAATCGTGATCAAAATTCAGACGCTTGGCAACTGGTTCATATTTATGACCGTTGCTGTGTCCTGGGGGGTCATGTGATCCCTTTTTGGGATCTTCTGACAAGCAAAGTCAATGGGGAACCCAGATTCACTTAATGACCGGCCGGGTTACTAATTTATCAGTTGAAGTGATTCACTTAACAACTGAGGCAAGAAAGGTCGTAAAATGGGGGTAAAACTCACTCAACAAATGTCTCACTTAACAAGAGAAATGTTAGGTTCAGTTGTGGTCGTACGTTGAGGACTACCTGTACTTTTAAATGTGCTATATTTTTATGACCTGTTTTATGCCCATTGCTCAGTGTTGAATGTTACATGTTTATCGTTTCGAGGCGCTTCTGATAGTAAGAAAGAAACAAACCTTCAGACTGACATGATCTTTCACATTTGACATATTTACACAACCTCAGCCCCACCCCAAAACTTGGTGGTGATAAAGATCTGAAAAAGAATGATGCTTCCTGAAAGCTAGAGATTAAAGTGAGATTATTGAAGTTAAAGGTTTACGACAGGAAAATCTACACTACAAATGTCAGCATCATGGATGTTTATGTAACAGGGATCCTGGGGAAAGTTTCTGTTTAAAAATAATTGTCAAAAATATTAATTACGTGCATTGGGGAAAACTGCACGCAAAAACTTAATGTTGGGCATTTATGAACAAAGCAGATGTGATTATTTTGACCACAAAACAAATAAGTTGACAAGTTGAGGAATTACTGCATATTTCAGATGGGGAAGTGGACCACATATTTTCCAATCCATGCTTCCCTACAAAAGGAAGATTACCATCTTGGTCCTCCAGATCTTTACAAAGAGCCATGAGAGGTTTATAACATTCCAGAATCACCCTGTGTTCACGTTGTTTTTTTATTAAAAAAAATGCTGGGTCTGAAAAGTTCTAAAAAGATTCCAAACTATTTCATTCCAAATCCTTGTTTTTGAAAGTTAGCCTTGTCTGGGGGTAAAGTTATCATAGAGTACATGAGGATAGGCAAACAAATCTCAATGTAATCCTATTTAATATCTAGGCTTTTCTTGCACATGTACCATTACTGGCTCTCCATCTTCTTTGGCCAAGCAATTGTTGCCTTATCGCCATGTCACTGAATAAGACAAAACATTGTCATGCCAACCCTTGCTCCAATGCTCTAGCTCTGGGGTGGGCAACTGTGGCCCCTTTATGACCTGTGGACTTCAACTCTCAGAATTCCTGATCCAGCAGGAATAGTTGCCCACCCTTGACTAGCTTGCACCAATGCCTTCTGTGCTTTGTGTTCTGTCCTCAGTAGGTTTCCCAGGCAGGGGAAAAGCTAAAAGGTCAAACTGGTCAGCCAATCCACTTCCACCCAAGGATACACACACACTCTCTCTCTCTCTCTCTCTCTCACACACACACACACACACACACACGCACACACACACACACCAAAACAAACAAACATCCTTTCAACCAGTTGCTAAACTTAGACTTCCAGGGTAAAATTCAGGGTGGGAAAAATTAGTCCTAGTCATGTTATGTTATGTTATGTTATGTTATGTTACGTTACGTTACGTTACGTTACGTTACGTTACGTTACATAACGTTACGTTACGTTACGTTACGTTACGCTACGCTACGCTATGCTATGTTATCCCACATCTATTGTTATAAATAAATTAAGGTGGTAAATATACTTAATCCTGCTCCTATTTCCCCCACAACAACCCTGTGAGGTGGGTTGGGCTGAGAGAAAGGGACTGGCCCAAAGTTACTCAGCCAGCTTTCATGCCTAAAGCGGTCCTAGAACTCACTGTCTCCTGGCTTCTAGCATGGTGTCTTAACTACTACACTAATCAGGGTCTTTAAAATCTGTAAAATTATCCATAGGTAGAGTAGTGCTAATTTAAATTTAAAATCTTATTCACTCCTTTTTAAAAACCAGAATGATTCCAGCTGGTGACTTGTATCTCTACAGATCCTTGCATGTCTCTTACAAATTTTCAATAGAATTCTAGTTAACTTTCCACACCCTTGGGACTGTTGCACAATTGCGTATCCTCTTATGTTCCTACCCACTAAGTTTCTATGCAAGGATCTTTAACCATGAAGCGCCCCCTCACTTAGGATCCGGTAACTAATGATTCTTTTTTTCCTAACATAACATCTGGATCCTTAGTCTGTACACATCTTCCTACTGCGGTGCAAATCCAAAATCAGAGTTGTAAAAGCAATAAAATTATAACAAGACCAGGCAAGCAGGAATTGGAACATTCCATTTTGCACGTTTAGCACACAGAAAGGAAATGATTCAAGATGTTCTTGATGCTCAGAATCTTTCTCCAAAACCTCCCTATTTTTTCTGCCCTGATGGAATTGGAGCTCCTAAAATGCTCAGATTTATACTTTCAAACAGCTGTGAGAGAAGCCCCAGTCCAACTGGCAAGAATTGCTCCGAGTCAGGAATGCTATTCTCTGACTCTCAAAAAGAAAAGGAAGGGGGGGTGTGGGGGTGTGGAGGGGGGAGTGAAAGGAAAACAAACCAGGGAGGTTTTTTGATTATTGTTGATTTACTAGACTTATCTTCCTTCTAGTCAGAAGGAACACTTGAATGGACTTACCAGTTAAAACAATGAACACTTAGAAATACACAAAGTATCAAGATAAAAAGGAGAGAAACAGGCATGGGAAAGAACTTATCCTATTTCCAAAAGGATAACTCACTCTTTTAAAGGGCCCCTTAGCTGAAATCTGCTTTAGAAACTTTTTAAAAATCTGCAAGAAGGGAAACTATAAGGCTTGACAATGTTCTAATTCAGAGCCAATTGGCTGAGTTGGAAGGTTGTCTGTGTAACACATTTCTGTTTAAATCGCTGTTAAGTTTGCTCCACTCTACGCATGCAGACAATCCAAATCAATGTCTTCTTTTGCCTGGTTTGGGGGGAAAATACCCACTTCTTGAAGAGCGGATGAGCAGGGAGGCTGACATGCAGGCCTTGCTGCTTCCTCCCCACACCAGTATCAAAAAGGAGTGGGAAATCTTTATTCTTTAAGTCCTATGTTAAATATTAAGATTTTATTTTCATCACACACACACACACACACACAGAGAGAGAGAGAGAGAGAGAGAGAGAGAGAGAGAGAGAGAGAGAGAGAGAGAGATTATGATGAAGGGTAGACCCACTTTATCCACTTCTAGATGTAATGACCATTAAATTCCTGTTGAAAGAAAAATCTTCATCAGGGTCCAGTCCAAGCCAGAAATAAACAAAATGGAGACTGCTTTAGAAAGAAGGTTGCAGTTTATTGAAGAGGAAAGATGGCTCTGGGAAAACTGACCACATGGAGCAGGGAGTGGTGGGTTTTTATACCTTCTTGAGCTTTTGTTTGGAGTTGTTCCTGCGGCATAAACTTTGACCCGAGTATGAATGAGACTTCCTGGTATTCTGATGATGGTGGGTTAATCCTATTATGTCCCAAAGGTTGTATCTTGCTTCTCTGGGGCTGTGACTGATGACTGTTGAATTTTTGGTGTGAGGGATTGTTGATTCTAGAGATCTTTGGCTTTCTAATCCCAGCTTCCTGGCTCCAATCTTTCTGACAAGATTATCACATTTGCATTTCTACAGACCTGGTTTCTGTTTGAGGCAAAGAGACTTGGAGGGGGGGCGGGTTAGGGTTAGGGTTAAGATCCTTTGGGGAAATATAATATTCTCCCTTTTAATATTCCCCAAAATATTTCTTTCTCAGGGGGTGGAGGCTGACTTCCCACATTCCCATTGGCTCAGATACCAGAGTCTTAATTTAGAGCCCTGGTTGAAATGCTGCTGCTTTTAATAATAATAATAATAATAATAATAATAATAATAATAATAATAATAATAATAATAATAATAATAATAATAATAATAATGAGGAGGAGGAGGAGGAGGAGGAGGAGGAAGAGAAAGGTGCTGATCAAAAGGTGCTGATCAAAGTTGGGAGATGAGCCCCTTGCAGAAAGAAAAACAGAGGCATTACAACTACATTGCCTGGTGCTCTGGCTTGTATGAAGTGATGGGGAGGCCTGGAGTATTTCCTGCAAGTTTCCTCTGACATCAGTGGCTTCCCCCGTGGGCATTCTCCATAAGAGGAGCTGTTTCAGCAGCCAATGTGCTATGCAAAGGCCTGCATATTTTCCCTTTCCCTCCTCCCTCCAAAAGAGGCGAGGTGGACAAGCCAAAAAAAGAAAGCCACCTCCTTCTATGGTACCCTGGTGCATTCCATTCTGCTCTGTGGCAGACCAATATAGCCCATAACTTCACTCTTTGTGTGAAACATCAGGCTGGGCCAGGAGATCAGGCTGCCTTGAAAGCACCTCAAGACTTTGAGGCTCAATGTGGCTTCTGGCTTGGGGTAATTCTATCCCTTCACCCTGAATCAGGTGGCATTGAATTTATTGTGCAATAGAGGCAATAGTCGAATGTGCTGGATGGCCAAAGTGCTCTCTGTTCCTTTATGTCTTCCCCCATCTCAGTGTCCTATTGGACTCTGCTTCATCCTAAGACGACAAACCAGGCAGCCTTGCCTTGCCTTGACTTACTTGACTTGACTTTTCTATATACCAGGGGATTGGTCATGTCCATCACCAAAGCCATTTTGAATGACAGCATTGAGATCACCACATCTCAGGTAGGTTTGCTGGCTTGGCAGCCCCATAAAGATGCTATAATTTGATTGGGGATGGAGACATCTTCTTTCTTGACCAGAGGAAAAGAAGGCAGCTGCGCCAGAACAAATGCTTTGAGCATTCTGGTGGAGTCTGTGAATATTCTTTTGATGTTTTCTCAAAAAATGCAGAGCCTGTTTGGAGGAGCCCAGAGTTGTTTGTGATGCCATAATGACTTTCTTTTCATCTATCACACCTCACTTGTCCCAAAGCTGTTGATGAACTTTCAGAAACCATAGCGTAATAGCCTTAAAAGCTTAATAATAGGCTTAAAAAGCTATTTCCAGTGTAAGAGAATTATGCTCATTAAATTCATTGATTGATCGATTGATTAAATGTATGCTCCCTCTTTTGTCAAGGAGTCAGGGTGGCATACAGAATGCTCCTCTCTTTAGTTTTCCTTGTTTAATTGGCTAGAGATGAAGAAATTTGCTACCCTGCACCAAGAGGGACTGAGCCAAGGATCCATTAGTTTCCACTAATCAAAGAGAGGACCAATCTAGAAATAAGAATAGATTTCCTGACAGTTAGAACGATCAATCAGTGGAACCGCTTCCTTCAGACGTTGTGGGTGCTCCATCACTGGAGGTTTTTAAGAACCATTTGACCATTTACAGTTTAAGTTTATTGACAGGTATTTACAGGTAGTCCTTTTTTTTAATTAAAAAGTTTTACAATACATTTTATCTTTAACAATCCCTCCCCCTCCCTCCGCCCACCCCTTCCTAGCCCTCTCTAACCCTCCCACCCTCCCCCCTCCCCCCCCCGACTTCCCAGAGCTAAATACAAGGTATAAAAGCAAAAAGCAATCATAAACAACCATATGCTAACAACAATAAACTATTAAGTCTATCGCACTCTAGCTCATATGAAATGACTACAAGCAATACTAATATCACATAAAAAAAAGAAAAAAACTTATTCAAATGCTAAGTGAAACTTTTTAGTCCCATATTTGTTCTGGATATAATCAACCCACTTTTTCCACTCCATAATATAACGTTGTTGCGAATGATCTTTCAAATAAGCCGAAATCTTTGCCATTTCCGCCAGGTCAGAAACTTTTAGAGTCCATTCTTCTATAGTCGGGAGTTCCTCCTTCTTCCAATATTGACCTACTAAAAGTCTTGCTGCTGTAATTAAGTTCAACATTTACAGGTAGTCCTTGAATCACAACCGTTACTTTAGTGACCATTCAAAGTTACAGCAGCATTGAAAAAAGTGACTTATGAACATTTTTTATACTTACGACCATTGCAGCATCTCCGTGATCACATGATCAAACTTCAGACACTTGGCAACTGGCAACTGGCTCATATTTATGACTGTTGTAGTGTCCTTGGGTCACGGGATCACCTTTTGCAACCTTCACTTAACAGCTGTGGTAAGAAACATCATAAAATGGGGCAAAATTCACTTAACCAATGTCTCACTTAGCCACAGAAATTTTGGGATCAATTGTGGCGGCAAATCAAAGGCAACCAGTATAGAGTCTGCTGCTTGAGCTGGGGGTTGGACTAAAAGACCGCCAAGATCCCTTCCAACTCTGTTATTCCGTTATCAGGTATTGAATATTTTTCCCCTTCATGGTAGTTGAGAAGACTGATTTCCAATAGGAATGTTTTATCATGTTTACAGGCATTGAAAATGATGGACTGCCCCAGTTGAAAAAGCAACCGTGGTTAGGACACTCGTTTCAGTACATTTTGAGAAGTACTTGCTTCCTGATGCCAAAAAAGGTGAAAAAGAGAGAATGATGGAAAATAGTAGTAGTAGTAGTAGTAGTAGTAGTAGTAGTAGTAGTAGAGTTGGAAGGGACCTTGGAGATCATCTAGTCCAATCAGACAGGAAACCCTATACATTTCAGACAAATGTCTGTCCAGTCTCTTCTTAAAGACTTCCAGTGTTGGAGCATTCACAACTTCCACTGATTAATTGTTCTCAATGTCAGGAAGTTTCTCCTTAGTTCTAGGTTGCTTCTCTCTTTGGTTAGTTTCCATCCGTTGCTTCTTGTCCTGCCTTCAGGTGCTTTGGAGAATAGCTTGATTCCCTCTTCTTTGGGGCAGCCCCTGAGATATTGGAAGACTGCTATCCTGTCACCCCTCGTCCTTCTCTTCATTGGACTAGACCAGGGGTAGGCAACCTCGGCTCTTTTATGACTCATGGACTTCAACTCCCAGAATTAGCTCAGGAATTCTGGGAGTTGAAGTCCATGAGTCATAAAAGAGCCGAGGTTGCCTACCCCTGGTCTAGACAAACCCAATTCCAGCAACCGTTCCTTGTATGTTTTAGCCTCTGGTCCCCTGATCATCTTTGTTGCTCTTCTCTGCACTCTTTCTAGAGTCTCAACATCTTCTTTACACAGTCAGATGACTAGACAGCATCATAGGTTGGAAGGATCAAGTTCACAACTACCTAGGCTTTGATTTAAAGGCAGGATCTAATGAAGGAAGGAGAGACTGTTACGCCAGGAGGCAGTGTGCTTTGCAGGAGACCAGCAGTTTGTACTAGGAAGTTTCTCCTATTGCTGAGTGGAATCTGCTTCTCTTGAATTTCCTACCTATTGTATCAGGTGCTGCCCTGAGTGCAACAGAGAGCAAACTGCTTTGTGTGCTTTGCTTTTCAGGTACTTGAAAGCCACTGGTGTGGCCTAAAAGGGGTGGGAGCAGAAGTTGGCTTCCAGAAAATCCGTGCAGAAAATCTGCATTGAACTCCCACCTTTTACCATGATCCTGACAGTGTTCAGAAATAAATGCGCTTGCCATTTATTTGTTTATTTATTTATTTATTTGGTTTATTAAATTGATACGCTATCCATCTCTCTATCCAAAGCAACTCTGGGTGGCTTACACATATCCCTAAAAACACTAATAAGGAACCCAGGGCAGATAGGAATTAGAAATGACAAGGATTGCTTCATTCTGTGTTCCATCTGAGTCCTATGGGTCCATCCTACCGTATTAGAACGAAGCTCTCTTCCTCGGCTGCTTCCCTTCAGGATACATAGCCGAGAGATATTAATGCTTAGAAGTCTGGCTATAGCAAGCTATAGCACAGTCAACAAGGCAGCCTTGTTCTACTTTCAAAATTTAAGTGTAGCCCCTGGCTTAAAAGGAACTGTATAGTCTGAATTCCCAAAGGGGGGAAAAAAGGCTCCGCATTAGAAATTTCAGTGCCCACCTGCACTTTTATTCAGGAATACTGTAGACCAGTACTCTTCCAATAACACATTGAGTAGGGAGGCCTAGATTATGGTCAGGCTGGGCACTAAAGAGGGACCCTAAAGTTTTCCAAAACACACACAAACACAAACACACACACACGCACACACACACAGAGAGAGAGAGAGAGAGAGAGAGAGAGAGAGAGAGAGAGAGAGAGAGAGAGAGAGAAATTCCTAAATTTCATTACCAAACTAGGTAACATCATCAGTGCTGGAAGGGACTGGGGTTTGCTTTTATTTTTATAAACTAGTGGCTTGCCCTGTCAGGGTTGACAGGAATAGCTTACTGTTTACTGTTAACTTGTTTGTCTGTGCTGGTAGTTCCTTGTTTGGGATATTGTTTACTTCTTGATTGTTGGCTTAATGGTACTGTTGGTCTTAATTTCTGCTCCTATGGGTGCTGGTTGTGGATGGGGAGGTGTTTTGGTCTCTTTTGTCTCCTCTTTGGCTTTTTTATTGTCTCATTTGAGTGATATGTAGAGGGTGTTTATCTCTCAATGTGCAGAGAAGAACAACTAAGATGATTAAAAGTCCGGAGACTAAAATATATGAAGAATGGTTGCAGAATTTGGGTATGGTCAGTGCTTTTTTTGTAAAAGAAAAAGGTGCCGGAACTCACACATGTCATACAACCCTCCTTGCCTACCCTACAAGGTTCCATCCAAAAAAGGTGCCGGAACTCCGTTCTCAGCGTTCTATGACAAAAAAAACCCTGGGTATGGTTACTCTAGAGAAAAGAAGGACTAGTGGGGACATGATAGCAGTATTCCAGTATTTGAGAGGCTGTCACAAGGAAAAAGGGGTTCAACTTATTTTCCAAAGCACCAGAAAGCAAGATAAGAAACAATGGATAGAAACTAATCAAGAAGAGAAGCAACCTGGAATTAAGGAGAAACTTCCTAACAACGAAAACAATTAACCAGTAGAACGGGTTGCTTTCAGAAGTTGTGGGTACTTCATCACTGGGTTTTTTTAGCAAGAGACTGAAATGATATAGGGTCTTCTGCTTGAGTAAGGGGTCACTAGAAGATCTCCAAGATCCCTTACAGTTCTATTCTGAATTGAATTGAATCTATGTGCCTGTTATGGCCAATTTATCTGAATGCCAGGCTTCCAGGCAATCTGGTGGTTTTGGACTTGGCTTGATCTAGGGTGCTCATAATTTCACAGTTGATACTATGTTTGAAACTGTCCATGTGTTTTGAAATTAAGGAGTTTTCATCATGTCTTCTGACTGCTAGTTAGAGTTCATAGATGTGCTCTGCTAGTCTTTTGTTTATCCTACATAGTGGCTGTCACAGTCCTTACACTGATAGGAAGATATAGAGCAGACATGTCAAACACAAGGCCCGGGGGCCGGATCCGGCCCGCGAAGTGGTTTCATGCGGCCCACGAAGCCATCCTGGAAACAGTGAGGGAACGGCCCCCACTGCCTTGGCCCTGGCCCAGAGACCCTCCTTCTGCCAGAGACCCCCAGATCTGTCCCACTCCTGCCCGGGCCCCCATAGGCACCCTTGATGCGAACGATGTAGAGCTGGCCACGCCCACCCAGTAGGCCTTCCTTACTCTCTAGCCACGCCCACCCAGTAGGCCACGCCCACCCTGGCCACACCCACCTGCCCCCCTGAGGGCAACCGCAATGCTGATGCGGCCCTCAATGAAATTGAGTTTGACACCCCTGATATAGAGCATAAGTTTCTGGCTGGAACATTAAGTACATGTCAATGTTTATTGCCTACTTACTTAAAGGTTAAAGATGACACACAGAATATACACAAACAATAACTGTTTTCCTTGGCTTTCACTCTGTACAATATGCAACATGAATTTAATGAAGTCCTCATATTGTTTGCCAACCATTTGACAGAAAGGTTATATTCCCAACTTTCTTTTCAGAAGAAATGAATCGCAGTTGAGAAAAGATTTATGTATTTATATTTTCAATTACCTCTGCTTATAAATATTTTACTAAGGAAAACTCACCACTTTCTGTTTCTGTTCCTTGTAGAGTAGCTTTACTATCAGGAATTATTCCAATCTAATTACCTCAATTTCTAAACTACATCTGCCAAGGAGCTTTGTGATTAGCTTTAATTTGTCTGTTTGTGCCACAAATTTAATCAGATTACAGATAGTCCTCGATTTACGACCACAACTGAGCCCCAAATTTCATTGCTAAGCAAGACAGTTGTTAAATGAGTTTTGCCCCATTTTACGACCTTTCTTGCCACACTTGTTAAGTGAACCATTATATACAGGTAGAATCACTGAGGTTGTTAAGTAGCAACATGGTTGTTAAGTGAATCTGGCTTCCCCATTGACTTTGGTTGTCAGAAGGTTGCAAAAGGGGATCACATGATCCCGCGACAATGCAACTGCCATAAACACATGCTAATTGCCAAGGGTCTGAATTTTGGGTCATGTGACTATGGGGAAATGCTGCAACGATCTTAACTGTGAAAAACAGTCATAACTGCCATTGTAACTTGAAACAGTTACTAAGCAAATGTTGTAAGTTGTGGACTATCTATATTAGAAATCCAGCAGATATTCACATAATATGTAGTGCCAACATTGGCTGGTTTTGGATGGGTTGCTTCATATAGGACAGTGCTTCTCAAACTTGGCAACCTTCAGATGTGTGGACTTCAGCTCCCAGAATTCCCCAACCAGAATTGAAGTCCACACATGCCAAGGTTGGGAAAAACTAGTGTCGGGGTGGGAGGTGGGGGGGGGAGGTGAAGCCAGGCCATTTAACTAGTTTAGGTAAGATGTAAAACATGTAAATTGTAAAAGATGGAAAATAAGAAATAGATGGACATTTCAGCCTTACCTCTTAAGAAAAATTTCAATCCATCAGGAAATTTGTGGGAAAGAAATTCAAATAATGCACAGACAGAGACTCTACCTGTGTACACACTGATCATGAGGATCATCATTTCCCATTTCCAGAATTTTGTACTCTAGCCCCCTTTTCCCAGCATTAAACTATTTAAGGACACTCTGGGAGAATCTTGTTTTCTTCTTTGTACTATAATTTTATTCATTTGAATTATGTACCCACCCATTTCTTACACATGACTCTGGGCAGCCTACAAAGGAAACAATACAAAAATAACCAAAATTATAACAAGAAAACTATCAAAACACACTAATAATAAGAACCATTAGTCCCATTAAAAATAAGTGTTGAACAACCTGCCTTCTACATAAACCTGTTTTCTAAATTGCCACAGTAGGACAATTTCTGAATTATTACAACCAAAAGAAGAATGATGACCCAAGGTTAAAAATAATTAAGGCTCGGGTGTTGAAGCACATCTTCCTTCCCCTGTCCTGACCACTTTCCAAAGGGGGGCAATCGAGAGCATCCTGTCATGCAGCATCACAGTCTGGTTTGGAAGCATCACTGCTTCGGACAGGAAGGCAGTGCAGAGAGTGGTGAGGATGGCCGAAAAGATCATTGGCAGTTCCCTCCCTCCCATACAGGACATGGCACAGAAGCGTTGCTTGAGAAGGATCCGTAAGATTGTCTGGGATGCTACTCATCCTCTTCACAACCTGTTTCCCTTGTTACCTTCCGGGAGGAGGGGGCTTCGTGGTATCCGGAGCAGAACATCCAGATTCAACCACAGTTTCATTCCATACAGCGTCAACCTTGTGAACTCTCAGGCTGCCTCCTTCCGTTATATATTCAAGACGGACAGTATTTAATATGTATATGTAGGGGTGTGGTTCTATACATATGTTGTATATAGTATGTTTTAGGTGTGTGTCATGTATGTGTTTCACTTTGAGAGCGGGCAACTAAATTTCATTTTTGATGTGTGCCATTGTGCCCACAGTAAAAAATGACAATAAAGATTATCTTATCTTATCTCATCTCATCTCATCTCATCTCATCTCATCTCATCTCATCTCATCTCATCTCATCTCATCTCACCTCACCTCACCTCACCTCACCTCACCTCACCTCACCTCACCTCACCTCACCTCATCTTATCTTATCTTATCTTATCTTATCTTATCTTATCTTATCTTATCTTATCTTATCATCTCATCTCATCTCATCTCATCTTATCTTATCTTATCTTATCGTATCTTATGCAAATGCAGCCAGTAGGTCCATAACAAATCTGACCCAGCACTTGGTATTAAGTAATACCAATACATTATTGCATTAAGTAATACTAATATATTATTGCACAAAACTAGAAATAGGTTGATTCAGTAGTCAGATATTTTTCCTGGAAAATAAATGATACACCCTGTTGTGTAGTGAGTTCTGGAGAGCAGGAAGGATGCCGAGACGATGAGTACAGCATAGCAGCTCTTTATTAGGTGGAAGGGACTGTACTGGGGAATAGGGGCTACCTGCATTCTTATATATACCTGGCCAGTACCTGGCCAGATACTCAACCAACCAATCGGTTAGAACCTCTGTTTCCCGCCGAAATGCTTCCCGCCAAAACAGTTACAGTTCAACACCTTCTGGTGGTGACTCTTATACACAGCTTTAGGTGTTGCAATAAAGCTTAATACATAACACACCCCTTAGTACAGACATGTCAAACTCGCAACGTCATGTGACGTCGCACGACGTATTGGAGCTTTTTTCCCATTGCCGGCAATGGGGTGGGCACGGTTTTGTTGTGATGCGTCTGGCCCGTGGGCCGGCAGTTTGACACCCCTGCCTTAGTATGTCCAGTTGTGGATTGCTGGGTCTTTTACCCACAACTTCAGCCCAGCTCTAAAAAACCAGAAATTAAGCTGTTTTGGATTTTCCTGCACCAAGTCCAGTAAGAACCTAAGGAAAACCTAGGAAAAACAATAATCATATATAAAGTATTCTATTTAAACTCAATAAAATCTGTGTAGTTCAATTAGTTGCATATTACTTCCTTGACTAAGCTCTTGATTTGTAGGATGGTTGACTCTTCTGCCTGGATGTTCACAGGCAGGACTTCTCATTGGTTCTTGTGTCTTCCTCTTTTCTCATGTACACTTACAAGCCACCAAATCAACTCTTAGCAACCACACAGAGAGATTTTTTTCCATGAAGATCTGTCTCTAACCTGCTTTTTCAGGTCTTCCATCAGTGGACCTACTGACTTAGAAATAGAGTGGCATTTAGCTTTACTTTCATGGAATGTGGGACTGAAGTCAAAGCCAGAATCTCTGGGGAATTCATTCATTCATTCATTCATTCATTCATTCATTCATTCATTCATTCATTCATTCATTCCATTTCTATAGCTGCCCACCTCAACCAAGTGACTCTGAGCAGTTTACAATTCTAAAATTAATTAGTGCTTTCCCCAATCAGGGTCAATGTTCTACCCGACACATCCTGAATTTAGCCAGCAAATGTGGAATTATCTAAGAGCTAAACTCACTGACTTTTGATGGCATTACAAAAATGTAGCCTGGTTTTTACCAGTTCTACCTTTATATAATGGGAAATGTACTTTGGGCAAAATCAGAAAATTTGAATCGCACTCAATACAGGCTTCTCCACATGGGATCAGTTTATATGGGATGCTATCGAGAGCACTGTAGGTGACATCAAGCATGTTGTATGAACAAGGAAGACAATGAGGATTTTGTTTAATCTGCTAAGCAACAAGGAATAAACTTGGGCCATCAGCTTCACAAGACGCAAACTATTTTTTGAAGTTAAATTAGATTAAAGAAGATCCTTTAGGAACAAGAAACAAGAACATGTTTAGCAAAATGCCCTATGGGACATATGGAAAGAAAGCTCTGAATCCAACTGACTTCATATTAACATTACCAATAGATATTGCTTAAGTTTTCCCAAGATCATTAATTTCCAGGGATTAGCTCAGAGCAGTCAGTGTTATAAAAACATAGAGTGGAAGGAGATTTAGGAAATACTCCACCTACTGCAAAGGTGTACAACTTTTCCTGGCCCAAGAATCACGCTTTCTCATTTGAGCGGCATACCTTGAGAAAAGCCTGCCAGTGTTAAATTAAAATGATTTTATTTGCCTTTAAATTGTAAATTAAATTACATACAATTCACATAAGAACTCCTCTGCCCTATGTTTCCAAATTTCTCCCTGCTGCCACATTAAGAGTATCTGATGTGCCAGCTGTGTGATGGGACCAGCTGCCATCCTGAACTCACCATACACTGTGATGGCAGCAGCTGGTAGGGATTGGACTTAAGAGCAACTGAAGGGCAGCATCCATCCATCCCTTCTCCTAGGAATGAACATTCCATTCCTGGTCATCATCCAGCAGTGAGGATGTCACCTAGAAGTGACTCACTGAAAAAGCAAGCTTGACTTAGAGCATCATAGACTATCATGGTAGACACCAAGTATGTAATCTAAAAAAGGTTGCCATTCATTATTTGAAAACAATATACCGTATGCATACATCCTTTAAAGTACTAAGATTAGAAAGGCCGAACATTACTGCTGGCATAGCAATTTCATTTGTCATCCCAGCACAAAGGTTTCCGGATTAATTTAAACACAAAGAACCGACTTCAAACATAAACTGCAGGGCTGGGCCAGGCTATCATCTTGGTTTAAGCTACTAGGCCTGTGGGTGTCTCCTCAAAAGACAAACACAGTTCTTCAGTTCCTTGTCTCCAGTTTGCAAGTAGAAATTATAGGAATATTCATTTAGAAAAATGTGATATTTTGGGCAGAAATAAGGAACCCCCCTGATCTTGCTGGACTACAGCTCCCAGCAGTCCTAGCAAAGAAGATGGATGCTTGGAGTTGTACTTTGTCAACATACCATAGATTGTCTACTATTAGGGTGAGGGATTAATTAACAGTGGCTTAATTCTATTTCTCTTTTTTCATAATTGGTGCCCAAAATTCTTCCTGGCTCTGATCCCGCAATCAAAAGATAGGTGCAACTTCTTTGATAGATAATAGATTGGTTGATTTATTATGTGGTATCAAATTGGTATTGACTCTTAGCAATCCAAAGATAAATCATTCTGGAGAAAAACTATCTACACCTGGTCCTTAAGAAATGACATTGACTTGGTCATTCTGATCTGTCCCCAGTCTTCCAACTATACCTGCACTATTGCTGTATTTGAGTCTAACCATCCTACTGTCAATCATCCTCTTCTCCTTCCTTCCTTCCTTCCTTCCTTCCTTCCTTCCTTTCTTCCTTCCTTCCTTCCTTCCTTCCGCCATTATAGACTTCTTCAGTAGGCCTTCACATAATGTATGTCTAGTTTAATGAAGAGAAGGACTAGGGGTGACATGATAGCAGTGTTCCAATATCTCAGGGGCTGCCACAAAGAAGAGGGAGTCGAGCTATTCTCTAAAGCACCTGAAGGCCAGACAAGAAGCAACGGATGGAAACTAGTCAAGGAGAGAAGCAACCTAAAACTAAGGAGAAACTTCCTGACAGTTAGAACAATTAATCAGTGGAACAACCTGCCTCCAGAAGTGGTGAATGCTCCAACACTGGAGGTTTTTAAGAAGAGACTGGACAGCCATTTGTGTGAAATGGTATAGGGTTTCCTGCCTGAGCAGGGGGTTGGACTAGATGACCTCCAAGGTCTCTTCCAACTTTACTATTATGATTATGATTATTTAAGTCTGGTTTATGTCATTTATGCCTCAAGCGAAAATTCTGGATTGATTTGTTTGAGGATCCATTTGTTTATTTCCTTCAGTAAGGAGTGCAAGCAGGCAAATCTCATTGCAAATGGAGCATGTGAGGAGAGGACTCTCCCCCTTTCCCTTCTGAGCCATAGGCTGAATGAAAATCATTCCCCTCCCCCATTGATATATAGTGGGGGGGAAACAGCTTGTAATAGTGGCAGTCCCTAAACCAACCAAAAGGTACAATCAGAATTGTTTTTGAGGGAATTTTGTGTTGGGCAAAAAGAGTATCCATTTAGAAGCTCTCTGTATGAACATTCACATTTATTGCTGTAATCTTTAAAAGTTGAGGACCTATGCAGAAATTGAATAGATGGATGAATAGCTGAAAACTGGCCAGTTAATTTATTCTCTAGTCTGTAGATAAGCAGGAGTTGGGGATGAGATTTCTTTTAAGATAAAAGTTGATAGGTGCCTTAGTTTTCCTGTGCCTAAAACAAGATATTTGCAGAAATAAATTCACAGTTAATACTTGAACTTGATGTTAACACACTCACCAATTTCCCCACCAGGAACCACCTATTGCACTGTGGCCTTTCACACGTCACGGTACATCAGTTTATTTAACCATAATTTTATAAAGAAACCCTAAACAACGCAGATCTCTCTCACACACACACACTAAATTATAGAGCATGGATGATAAATCACTTTTTCTATTGGCTGCAGGTTTCCCACACTGGCAAAGCAATCAGATCAGATGACCTTTACTTTTTTTTAATTATTCTGTGACTCTTTGAAACTTCTCAAAACTTGATAAACCTTCTTTGAAATAAAAAGCAGCTTTGTGGCCACACTTTCCCTGTAGCTTATTTTGGGAGTCATAATTCAAGCAATCCACAAGTTAGCTCACTGTGTGAATCTGAGTTATTTGCATATAAGGATTTACAAAAGAGGTTTTGAGTAAATTTATGCAGATTGATTTGTACCAAAAATAGATTACCTTGCATTTCATGAGAGATATAATCAGAAATTTCTGGTTCTAACCAGGAATACTTCTAACTTAGTAAGAAATAAAACCAGATTCCTAGCATGCCTGCCCATTACATAAATTTATTTTCAGCAGTCAAATGAATTGCCCCCAATTGTTTGCAACGTAGAAAATACATCTTCCAGGCCAGCTAGAACTTCAAGAAGAGAACAGAAAAAATTAAGATGCAGCTCACAAATTATCTTGAGACTTCTCACAATCCTAATGATTTACAAGAGGGAAAAAAACTAGATGTAAGTTTATGAAATTTATTATTGATGTTGGAAAGGACCTTGTAGGTCATCTAGTCCAACCCCCTCCTAAATGAACTCACAACAGTTCATTTAGCGACCATTCAAAGTTACAACAGCACTGAAAAAAGAGACCATTTTTCACACTTATGACTGTTTTTCACACTTATGATTATCGCAGCATCACCATGGCCACCTGATCAAAAATCACATGACTCGCACTTGCGACAGTTGCAGTGTCCCGGGGTCATGCGATCACCTTTTGTGACCTTCTGATAGGTAAAGTCAATGGGGAAGCCAGATTCACTTAACATCCGTGCTACCAATTTTTACAACTGCACTGATTCACTTAACAATTGTGGCAAGAAAGATCACAAAAGGGGGCAAAACTCACTTAACAAAGGTCTCCACTTAGCAGCAGAACTTTAGGGTTCAATTGTGATTTTAAGCCAAGGACTACCAGCCGATGGAAATGAAGCGAGTCATGATAGCCTTTCATCCAATCTCTTCTCGGTATGACTAACTCAGACTCTACCTTATTGTTGGGACTCACACGTTGAGCTAACTTATGATTACTTGAACTACGGCTCCCAAAATAAGCTACAGTGATAGTGTGGCCACAAACCAAACCATAGACTATGATTTGTTAGTCCTGGTGGCTAGGTATGTTTGTTATGCTGAACAAAAACCAAGCAAACTTCTTATTGATTAATACAACGAGTGGTTCCTGCCAACCTGTATCAGCTATCAAATCTCGGATCCAGTTTCAGCAGACTTTGTGCAATCTGGTGATGGGAACATAGTTTCCGTGGGAGGGTGCCAATACAGGGAACATGGCTTCGTGCACCAACTTGAAGTCTATTGAGGAGCAGGAAAAGGACATTCCACTAGGAAAGCTGTATGAGAAATCAGTAACGTGCAGGAGACCCCAGATTCAGAGCTGCTATGTAAAAATCACACAGACCTCTTGCTAATTAGGGTAATTTGAACTGATGGGTCAAAAAGGTAAGGACAGATTGTTTCATCCAAGCTAGATATTCTGACCAATTCCTATTGCTGATTTTTATTAATTGGTTATTTTTGTTCACCATAGATCTAATAATGGTGTTTAGAGTACCCAACTGATGTATGGTTATCTTTATATGTAAAAGGTAAAGGTTTCTCCTGTCCAGTCAGGCCTGACTCTAGGGGGCAGCGCCCATCTCTGTTTCTTGGCCAAGGGAAACAGCATTGTCTGAAGGCGCTTCTGTGGTCCTGTGGCCAGCCTGGCTGTATGCCAAAGGTGCAAGGTGTTGTGTACTGGGTTCTTTGCAGCAAGCAGGAGATGAGGCGAGAGAGTTCAGGCAGGAACATGCTTTAGTGAATGCAGGAACTGAACTGTTAACCAAGGCTTCTACGCAGCTATTTATCCTGCTGGCCGCTAGGCGGCGGCCAATAGGTTTGAAGGAGCCTATTGCCGCCCTAGAGCCAACCAATGGTGGTCCTGGAGACTGCTTATCTGAGGAGCCAGCAACCATTACCCAGCTCCCTGATTAAGCAATCTCAAACAGCATTCAAACCCATGAGGTACAGTTCAAGTAAAACAGGCCCAATACATTACACAAGGGATGCTGTTACCTTCCGACCAAAATGGTTACTACTTATCTACTCAAGGTTGACTCAGCCTTCCATCCTTCCGAGGTAGGTAAAATGAGGACCCAGATTGTTGGGGGCAATTAAGCTGACTTTGTAATAATGCCGCTTGGGGTGTGTGTGAAAGCCCTAATAAGCAGGCATATACATAGAATGAAGGCTACTGCTAAGCTTGTAAGCCGCCCTGAGTCTTCGGAGAAGGGCGGGATATAAATGGAATTAAAATAAAAATAAAAAATAAATTTGCATCCTTTTGAACTGCTAGGTTGGCAGAAGCTGGGGTGAGTACTGGGAACTCACCCTGTCATCTGACACGGGGGTCTCAAATGTGGGCTATCATAAATCCAGCATCTTTAATCTCTCAGCCATTGCACACACACACACACACACACACCTTTATCTGTGGTCTTCATTTAAGGTTTTAATAATAAAGGGGTGTTTTTTTCCCTTAACATTTTTGTATTTGCCATTTTTTTACAATTTGTAAATATCTATTTGTATTTTTTTCCTTCCTTTTCCCTCTCTTTCTATTCATAAGGAGATTTTTAAAAAGGAAAAGAAAAATTTATGTCTTTATTACACCACCTTTATAATTTTTATAAACTATATCCAACACACCCTCCTATTTTCCCCAAAACAACAACCTTTTGAAGTGGGTTGGGATGAGAGAGAGAGATGAACTGGAGTTGGGTTTCAGGATTAAGGCAGGATTTGAACTCCTGGTCTCCCACTTTCTAGCTCAATGACTTAACTAAACATGCCCCAAAAAAATCCCAGTTATCAAATCATCTGCACTGAATTGCCAAGAAATTGACCTGAAATAATCATTAAACAAGGGCTTTTTTACCATTCCTGTTCAGCCATGATAGTCACTTATGCTCAGAAGTCTCTTTCTTGGTGGAAGCTGGATTGTGCTTTATTTGTTTGAGATCAAAGAGGAGAGAGATTTGATGGTAGGATAGATTAAAGGAATCATTTCATTTAAACAATCTATGATAAACCTGCCTGGTTCATTGCAGATAAGCAGTTAAATAGGCAGGCCACATCTGAACAATATAATGAATAAATTAAAATATTAGTGAGTTGCTGTGGAGGTGGCTAGAATTCGCTTTTAATTCACTTTTTTAAAATATCAGCGCTACCAAAATGATTCCTTGAGTCACCAGCCGTGTCAAGGAGGACAAGGGCGCCCTCTCTTGGACGGGAGCGCCCTCAGACAAGGCAGGGTGCATTGAAACAGCAGATTACTATCTTTTCTAGAGTTTAGATTTTAGAACAACTTAATATCCTCCAGATGTCACCATGTCCAAGTGAACTCTAGTCCAATCTGTTTACAGGAGACCAGATTAGGGAATAATCATTCCTTAATTATTCTTTTTTTCATAGAGAACTTCGTGTAGTTAAGTCTAACCCTTAACATTACAGATTACCGTACTGCTTTTAAGCTGTCTTGTGGCTGAAATTCTACAGCCAGTAATTTGCTATTTGAGGAAAATGAAATCACTGCTCCCCTTGGGGAAAGGACAAAAGATATTCCCAAAGCAATCAAGGCATGCAGAGTGTGGGCTGTAGAGGCTATCTGTATCCCCAAATCAAGTTTTGGCCGTCCCTTTTGATAACAACTGCCAAAAATTGCTCAGTGTTATTTCCAGCTTATAAATGACTTGCTTATACAAGTAGTTATGTATAGAGTATTGCAATGAAATAGGGTCATCCTTTATTGATACTGTTGTGTAAAATCACACGTGCAAAATTATATATGTATGACAAGCCGTCACATATATACAGGTAGTCCTTGGATTATGACTATTTATTCAGGCAATTGTTCCAATTTACAACAGTGCCGAACAAGTGATACTTACAAACAATCCTCCAAATTCTGGGCATTCCAGCACCACCACCACCCTATCACATGATCACAATTCAGGAGCTTGGCAACCAGTTCACACTTATGGTTACATGGTCACAATTTCCAACATCCCTTGAGGGTTGCCCACAAGCAAAGTCAATGGGAAAGCCAGCAGGAAATCAGAAGTTGTATTCCTATGAGATCTTTATGGTCCATGGTGATTTGCTTAATGATGGCAACTGGGATTGTTGAACTCCAGTCACTAAGTGACACGGTTACATGACATCATGTTTTACAACTGTGTCACTTAGCAACAGCAAGTCCCAATTGCCATCATAACCCAAGGACTGCCTGTAATTTGTCTGTTGTTGTACTGATTATTTTTCTCTTTGCCCTGTTTTATTAAATAAAGCCGCCCATCCACCCACCTACTCACCCAGCAGCCCAATATTGTTGGAATTCTTTCTTGAAAGTTGGCAGGTGACCCCTTCACAAAACTGAATGTATTTTCAAAGAGGTTTAAAAAAAAAGAATCCGTCGCAAACCTAGGAAGAACACCCTGAAAGTACCAGCCATGCCTATAAACCTGGCCAGGCCCTGCTCATTTTGCATGATGTCTCAGCCTTTCCCTCCCAATTGTTAGGTGTAGCTACTCAACTCAACTTTGCCCAACTCTGATATATGTCACAGTGCCAACTACCAAGCCAGAATTTGCTTTAAGCCAACTGCTGAGTTCAGAGCCATTGGGTGGGGCAGGGCAATGGCTGAGACACTGTGATTTAGCTTTTGATAAAGTGGGTAGAATAATAATATTTAGTTAAAGCAACAGAACTAAATAAATATAATCTAGTCATTCATTCAGTGAATTTTTACCTTATGTTTCCTGCTGGAGCACATGGTGGCTTACTTAGACGAACTGAGTGAGCCATGAAGGAGTGGTCCTGCAGAAAAGCTCACACAGTTCTGAAAAAAGAACTTCCAAACAATCCCATCTTCATTTGGTTTAAGATGGAGCAAAAAAACACTTGGATAGGCTTTCCATGCTCTGCTAGTCTACCGTCTGCAGTGAAGAACAAGCTGGAAACCCCGCCATGCCTTTTTCTTGATCTTATCAGAATAACATACTTGGAAGGGATCTTGGAGGTGCTGCTGCTTAATAAGGGAACCCAACAAATGGCTGTCCAATCTCTTCTTAAAAACCTCCAGTGTTGGAGCACCCAAAACTTCTGGGGGCAAGTTGTACCACTGATTAGTTGTTCTCAGTGCTTTTTTTGTAAAAGAAAAAGGTGCCAGAACTCACACATGTCATACAACCCGTCTTGCCTACCCTACAAGGTTCCATCCAAAAAAGGTGCCGGAACTCCGTTCTGGGCGTTCTATAAGGAAAAAAAGCCCTGGTTGTTCTGTCAACCTACCTCAAAAGGGCTGAGCGATCTCCCTCCATTTTAAAACTACAGCTACATTTGGGGTGGGAGAGTGAGTGACTGTCTGACAGTCACCTACTGATTGTGACACAGGATCTGAGCCTGCGTCTTCCTGCTCCTAGTCCCACACCTTCACCACCCCTCCAGAATTTTCCTGCACACTCCCAGGCCACAGATTTCAAGGGACACAAGCCAATCAAGGGAAGCCCTACGCTAAATAAATAACGAGGGAAAATGTGGTGGTCTCAATCTCCGTGTAAGGGAAATGGAGAAAAGGTGGGAGCTGAAACTGATATTTTACCAGTGAGTCTCCACAAGTTTGGATCTCAAAAAACAGATCCTACCTCGTCAGAATACAATGAACCAGCCTCTTTGTTCAGGCTTTGAAAAACATGCCTCTTCAAGCTGAGAAAACAGAATCTTGTCTTACTCGCTGTGCCCTGGGGAAAGCTGGCAACCCTTCAAAGCCATATCTAGCTAACCTATTTCCTCTTCCCTGATGGCAAGCGTGTTTTTCTCAGGATTGACGCAAAAGATTTTTTTAATGTGGCTGTGGAGGGCGTGTGCTTCACTCAAGCTTGCTTCTGTTGGTGCATAGAGAGAGAGGGAGGAGAGAGCATCTGAATAGTATATAATTGCACGAGTACAGCAGGCTGACTTGAAACTGGTTGGACATAATGAGGCCACAGCAGAAGCACCAAAGTTATGAAGTGACCCTTTGCTCTGACACCTGCTCTTGCTAATTCACTCAATATGGATATCAGAGCAAGTAGTAGGTCTTCAGAGTCCCCAGGTTTGGTTTGGTTTTTTTGTTTAACAACCATGCAAGAACTACCATGGGATTAGTAAAATATTCGTGTGGATAATTCAATTCAGAATACAAAAACAAGAGAACCAGTGAGCTGCAAAGAAGTGGCTGGCTGGACAATTCTTGGAGTTGAAGCCCAGACATCTCAACATTGGCAAGGTTGAGAAGGACTGGATTGATGTTGTTACGTATTAACATTGGCAAGGTTGAGAAGGACTGGATTGATGTTGTTACGTATTAGGCTTTTAGGAACATCTAAAGCGTTGTATAAGAGTCACCACCAGGAGGCGTTGAACTGTAACTGTTTTGGCGGGAAGCAGTTTCGGCAGGAAACAAAGGTTCAATCCGATTGGTTGGTTGTGTACCTGGCCAGGTACTGGCCAGGTATATAAAGAGTGCAGGTAGCCCCTATTCCCCAGTACAGTCACTTCCACATAATAAAGAGCTGTTATGAGAAAAGAGGAAGACACAAGAACCAATGAGAAGTCCTGCCTGTGTACATCCAGGCAGAAGAGTCAACCATCCTACAAATCAAGAGCTTAGTCAAGGAAGTAATATACAACTAATTGAACTACACAGATTTTATTGAGTTTAAATAGAATACTTTATATATAATTATTGTTTTTCCTATGTTTTCCTTCTTAGGAAAAGTTCTTACTGGACTTGGTGCAGGAAAATCCAAAACAGCTTAATTTCTGGTTTTTTAGAGCTGGGCTGAAGTTGTGGGTAAAAGACCCAGCAATCCACAACTGGACATACTAAGGCAGGGGTGTCAAACTGCCAGCCCACGGGCCAGACGCATCACAACGAAACCGCACCCACCCCATTGCCGGCAATGGGAAAAAAGCTCCAATACGTCGTGCGATGTCACATGACATTGCAAGTTTGACATGTCTGTACTAAGGGGTGTGTTATGTATTAAGCTTTATTGCAACACCTAAAGCTGTGTATAAGAGTCACCACCAGGAGGCGTTGAACTGTAACTGTTTTGGCGGGAAGCATTTCGGCGGGAAACAGAGGTTCAAACCGATTGGTTGGTTGAGTATCTGGCCAGGTACTGGCCAGGTATATATAAGAATGCAGGTAGCCCCTATTCCCCAGTACAGTCCCTTCCACCTAATAAAGAGCTGCTATGCTGTACTCATCGTCTCGGCGTCCTTCCTGCTCTCCAGAACCCACTACACAACAGATGTATTGCACAATATATAGTATGAATGCCACCAAGCCATTAACATGATGGAGAAGACCGCTGAGGGATGACCCATTTATCTGCTTAATCTGTTAGTGGAATGATGGGTGAATTCCAGGTCTGTACTTCATAATTCTTTCCCTCTCGCCTGAATTTACTCTAGGCAGCACTTCAGATAGAAGAGGCCTTGTGGCAAAGGACTGCTTGCAGACATTCTGTTAAACAGAGACCTGTCCTCTGAAAAGAAGGACACAGGAAACTGCCTACACAAATCTTTAACCTGAGTCCTTTAACTTGAGTCCTGCGGGAAAGGGCGGTATATAAATCCAATTAAATAAATAAATAAATAAACCAACCTGAGATCTCAATGGTGCTTTTTCCCAAAGGGAACTGGACTGTTTTTCCCCCTTGAGTCCAGTTGTCTTTTGAAAAAATACCTTTTGAGACAACTATGACCTGGGTGACTGAGAATCCAGAATTAACACTGTTGAGCCCCTGAGAATGGCAAACTGCAGTGGGCCCTCTTTCTGCAAGCTTTTCAGAATGTCCTTGTAGATCAAGGAGGGGGAATCTAGCTGTCAAGGAGAGCAAGCAATGTAATAGTTGCCATGATGGTCAAAGGGAAGGCATGGTTTGGCCTGGATTTTCTCTATTTTCCCAGGTTTTGAAAAGGAACTTTGTGATTTGACTTTTTTAAAAGGCATTTAAGTCTGTCTATTATTATTTTCCTGGAAGAAAACTAAAATTCAATCATTCTAGTTAAAATTGCTGAATTTACTTTGAATAGCAATTCTATTCAAGAATAGTAGGATGAATAGTAGCTCTGGGAAGTCGGGGGGGGGGGGAGGGGGAGAGGGGTAGGGAGGGAGGGGGAGGGGAGGGGGAGGGGGGATTGTTAAAGATAAAATGTATGTTAAAACTTTTCAATAAAAAAGAATAGTAGGATGAAAGCAAATTTGTGGTGGCATTTGAGCTTAAAGGTGGTCTACGTCTGACATTAATTGATATGCTTTTCTTGGTTTGTGAGAGCTGTGCCTTGCCTTCTATTTTAGAATAATATTATGGACTGGCTAAGAGAATAAATAATTGTGTGGGGCATCGTGATATGAGTGTGAACCTTAATATGAATTGAATATACATGTCTTCAAGTATGGTCAAAAATGAAGATGGTATCAATGAAGGAATAATCGAATCTCTGCCTATTTTAGGCATGACATCACCTTGCTTTTTTTTTTACCGTACTCTGGATGTCCTTTTCTGGATATCAAATCCTGACAGAACACATCCAAAGGACAAAAACAGGGCAGAAATAAATGTGCATTTTATTATCAACTGAAAAGTAGAAACCTCATTTTACAGGTGAGCAAGTAGCATAATTTCATAGGTAAGGAAATTCCACATTTAAACAAAAAATTACGCATTTTGATCGAAGTGGCCTGTGGCAAACTCAAATAAATAGTGAGCTGATTTATTATAAGAAAAAGAAAAAGTACAGACAGGAAAGCAGACAAAAATAATTACAATCCACTTGTTAAATCAGTCGCTGAAACAGGAGATGTTATCCACTTCTCCAGGTATAATCCACTAAGCATTCTCTGTTTTATAAAAAATGAGCATGGTTTTGCTGCAGAATTATATTCTGAAATCTTCTAAAGTACCGTACTCCTTTTAGGCAGAATCGAGCCTAACAGACCGTAGGCTCGATGAAAATTGTTCTTCTCCTCCATTGATATATAGAAAAAAAAATTAGTTTGTATTAGTGGCAGTCCATAAACCAACCAAAAATGAAGAAAAATGCGTAGCCCATTTTTTGGGGAAAAAATAAGTAGATAAGAGTTTCCTCACTTCCAAATGTGGAGTTTGTCATCCTGGAGATGATAAATGATTATCTTGTGGAACAAAGGACCTCAGATGTCAACCGAAAGGTAAATATTGAGGTTCAAGTAGAAGGCTTTCTAGAATCGGGTCCTTATGATCTGTTTGGATTGATCTGTTTAGCCACCCTTATTCTGATTCAGATGGCTCTTTCTTCAAATTGGGTGTAGAGATGTTTGGGGGTGTCTTAGTAGTAGATTCTCCAGAGCTATTGATGTCTATTAAGGAGGCCATTAAACAGTTCTGGTATTGCTCCCTTGTGATCTGGATTAGGAAGAGAAAGCAAGAATTCAAGAACTTACCACCAGCAATCAAGAGCATGGGATAATTTGGGGCAATAATGCTCCAGAGGTTTCTTCCAGCTACTTTGTGGAGAAACCAGTCAGAAATGTATTGAGCAGGCCAGAAACCAGAAAGGATCAGAAAGTGGTAACCTAAACCTTTTCTCTAGTTGAGAAGAGGCTTGGAGGCCAATGGACCAAGCAGAAACTAAGAAGATTGACTGAGTTGGCTTAGCATCCAATCTATAATTAATTTAGCTATGGTTTGTAGAATAAAGATTTAGCTGCAGTCACAAATCAGATGAAGCCCAAACTAAATAAATAACATTATGCTTCGTGGGATATGAGTGTAACCACCGAGCCACATATAGGCTGGAAAGGTGGACTGGACGACAAGCTGCCATATCAAACTGGACAAATAGATTGTGCTGGATCTCTAGAGTTATGAAGCTTGTACACAAATGGAGGGCATAAGGTTGAGGAAAGTTTCCTTGGAGGAATATGCTAGAACTGAAGAATCAGTCTTTGTACAAATCTGCCACCATAATATCTTGTCTGTCCCCCAAAGAAGGGAGGAAGCTAGTAAATCAACCGAACGTTAATTATGTTCTTTAGAATCTGATAGGAGGCAAATTTGTGGAAGCAGAAATGAGGAGCCAACGATTCTCCAGATGTTTCTGTTGGTGCAATTGAGTAACATCTGCAAGATCATAGGTTCTCTTAATCTGATCTACAATTACTGGGTTATTGACAGCTTAGAATAGATTTATGACTCTCACAGAGGTCCCTCACTGGCTCACCTTGATGTACAGGAGGTCACTGATGGCTCGGACAGTGAAATCAGCCATATATTGCAGGCTGGTGCTGGGGAGGACCTGGTTGGTGCTGATGGTGCTGACGAAGGCAGAATTCATCTGTTCATAGCTCATCTGGTTGATGCTGCTGAAGCGAGCCAGGGAGCTGGCCTCAATCCCTAGACATTGTGGACAAGGAGACAAGAATTTTATCCTGTGGTTCCATCCCCTCTCCGACTTGTTCATCGCTGTATTCTCCTATCCATCTCTCCAAGCTCGGCCTTTTCAACTGGGGTATTTAGTGTACTAAAGTATGGCTTATTTAAGCTTTCTTTGCTGAAGAAGCTATAGTTCCATTCACCAGGTTTATAAACTATAATGACTGGATTTATACAACGTGTTAAAAAAAAAAAGAAGACCAGCCATTTTGGAACCTAGCAGGGTGGTGAATGCAGCCATTGACTAGCTGGGCTACTCAGGGTTTCAGGAAGAACTTTTCCAGCTCTGCCATGGACAAACACTCTTGAATCACCTGAAGCCTCAGAAAGTCGCTTTGAAACAATATGGACAGTAAATAAATTTTAATAATTAAATCAATCACGCTGTCTGCCCCCTATTTTTGAGCAAACACAAGGCAGCCAGATTTTCTAGCTACCGCAAGTTCCTCTTTTCCCTGCAGCTATTTTTCAAGGAGGCTTTCATGAAGTAGACAACGTAAAACATGCGACACTCTGGTTTTTACTTTGGTTGTTAAAAGCTCCGTTACAAACCCAGAGGCTGCATTTGTACAACAGATTGACTTTTAAGCTCATAGTTGTTTTTGCAAGATGGGCAAGCATGCTAATTGATTCAGACTGACAAGGTACTAACTTGTTTAAGGCTCATATGGTTAATTTTGGAGGGTGTAAATCCAGCCTGAATCTTTTGATGATGATACAATGCATCGTGCAAACACTGAGTTATGAATATCACTAGCACAAGAGGGTTGTGTGAACGCAGCCTTTGCCTAGCTCTCTTCCAGAAAAGATTGGACAGCCATTTGTCTGAGATGAATAAAATCTCCTCACTTGGGCAGGAGGTTGGACTAGAAAACCTCCAAGGTCCCTTTCCATGATGTTATTCCCTCAGCACCTTTTTAAAAGGCAGAGAAGGATTAATCAGCGTGTAAACTATACTACAATTCAAACCACCAGAGGGCACTAAATAGCTCCTGATTTACTATTGTCCTCAATCAGTCAGGAAAGAATCTTAAGTCAAATGTACAATTTGCAATTAGACTCTTCGGCCAAGAGGAGCAATTAAACCTAATAACTTGGATGAAGCTTCAAATGTCATGCTAGAACTAGAGATATTTTTTTTTTAAAAAAATACAGATTTAGCTTGTGGCTGGGGAATTCTGGGAGTTGAAGTCCACAAGCCTTAAAGTTGGACACATCTGCATTAGGCAAAGCACACATTTGAGCAGAGAGTACAGAGTGGCAAATTACCTGTTGGGCTGAGTGGCCCTAGAGCCATTACCCCATAGTAGGAGAAGGGCCCATTCTCAAACTTCATGTTTTCCTTACACGCTTCTACCTCCACCTTCCCCTGGAAAAGAGAAAAGATTACCGTTGGAAAACTCTTATTTTGGCAGACAAGATTTGAACTGGGCTGCACCTGACATCTCATAGCATCTTAGCTGAACCATGCAGGTGGGGCTCCTGTGCCACCCACATTGTATGAGTGGAAAAGGCCCATTCATGGGGCTGAAGGGAGAAGAGAAGACTGCATAGTACCTGCAAGATGAGGATGAAGTAATCTGCCATTTTATTCCTGTGGTACAAGTAATGGTGGGGGGAGTCCTTGAAGTTCTCATCAAATTTCAGCTCACAAATGACATCCCGGTGCTTCAGCAGACGCAGCAGGTATTTTTCAGAGATGAGGGTGGGGCAAAATTGCAAGATCTCTGCATGATGGGGAAAGGGCACAGGGATGAGTGTTCCCAAGGACATTTTTTTCCCCAAAAAAGTCACGGTGGATAAATATTCCCCCAAAGCTGTAATAGACAGTAACAAAGTTGGAAGGGCAACCACACCCTAGAACAGAGGTGGACAATTAATTTTCCCAAAGGGCCACATGAGAAACTGGGAGTGTTATGGACCAACACATTACTGGGAGGTTGCATAGGCACCCACGCATGCAGATATGTAAACTGGAAAAAGAATTACAGTCACCTTCAAAATAAAGCAATGCAGTTGCATTGCATGCATGCATACACTGATTTACTTTTGATCTCACACAGGCCGGGCAAGGACAATCAAAGGGCTAGATGTGACCAGGGGGCTATAAAATGCCCTTGAAGTTCTGAGGATACGTCAAGTAGGTACGAAGGTTATATTCTGTCCGTTTGGGTGAAGCAAATAGAGGATTGGACTCGATTGGGTTTGGTGTGTCGGCTTTGGGCTTGCACCTGACATGCTACCTGTGGAGAGGAAGCGATGGGCAGCCAGGAGCAGCTGCTTGGAGATCTTTGCTTCGCTTTCATAATCCCTGAAAGCAGAGAAATCCCACTTCCTTATCCCAGTGACTCTTCTTTTAGATCGATTGTCAACTGCAAAGGTGAAAGGCAAAGAAAAGGTCACCAACAAATTCAGGTTGGACAGCCAAGGAGTTGTCAAAGGGTTGGCCTTCAAGTGGAGAGAACCGGATTCAAACCTACATTCAACCGTGGGTGATTTTGGGCCAGCTACTCTCCCAGCTTAGCCCACTGGCTTCAAATCAAGCCAAAACTTTATTACAGTCATAGACCAGCATAAGACGGTGGTGTGTGTGTGTGTGTGTGTGTGTACAGTCATTTAAAAAGCTGTAGAGGATACATCAGAGAAAAAATATATTTTTAAAAAATTATAAAAAGCGAGAAGCTATAAAAGGTAGGAATTAAAAAGAGAAAGCATGTGTCCAAACAGGAATTTAAAAGAAAAAGTGGGATATGAATGCAATAAAATAGGAAGTACAGGGAACTGCATTCCACAGTCACAAATATTATTTAGATAGAGTGCCCTGATGCTAAGCCAGGAGCATAAGGAAAGGAGTGAGGGTTATTTCCATTTGGTAAAGCTTCATGTGGACAGGAGGAGAAACCCAGGTACTTCCCACCCTTTTGCATCCTATCCCCATTCTTGACAATGTTCATTTTCAAGCACTTCCAGGTAGACTGGAGGGAGGCGTTAAGAAGGGGCCTAGTTTAGAGTCCTTGCAGTGCAGAAAGCAGCAGAAGCCGGACCTCCCACAGAATCCTTGAAGTCTTATCTCACTTTTCCCAAGAGAATGTAATTAGTCTGCTGAGCTTCTTGTAACATAGGTGACTAACAAATAAAGCTTCTATTCATGAGTGGTTCTGATTGTTTGCTCCTGATGGTTCTCTTCTCTCCGTGCTGTGTAATTTCGCATCTTTTTTCTTCATCATGCTTTCTGAAGCAGCACAGATACGGTCTATATTAGACAAAGAAACTATGTTCCTGCAGCAGCTTCCTTTAAGGAAGCTGAATCTGGGGTAAGTTTCAACATTTCTAAAACTCTTCACCCTTCAAAAGTGAGATGCAGGCATATAACCATACAGGGTTTCCTTTCAAAACCATTTGCAGAAGAGACACCATTAGCAGCAGAAACAAGAAGGATGTTGTAGGATTTTCAAAGACTAATTTGTTTATTATGATTATTACCAGAATCATCATAATAAACACACTCATAATAAACACACTCATCTTTAAAGTCCCACAAAAAGTGTGACTGTTCATAAAGAGTGAGATTCTGCCTGTTGTTGTTTCCCTCGCACACATATGGATACAATTATTTTCTACAACTATTTAAGAATAAAACTAACCGTAAATATCCGATTCATCCACGATTTCTGACTTGATGATTTCTTCAATGACATCCTCCAAGGTTACTAAGCCCACCACTTCAGAGATTTGTTCGTGGCTAACCTCATGCGTCTTTTGGACAATGGCCAGGTGAGACTTACCTGTGGGACAGATTTAGTTATCTGTCTAGAGCCGTGGTGGCGAACCTATGGCACGCATGCCACAGGTGGCACACAGAGCCCTCTCTGTGGGCACATGTACCGTCACCCCAGTCCTAGGCCTTCAGCTGGGTTTTATAAAACTTTTTCGCTTTAGGACTCCACCGCCATGTGCAAAAAAAAAGAAAAGGTTCAATCAATCAATTTCAACTTCTCGTGGGGGAAAAAAAAAAGATCTCGCAAAGTTGGAATTGATGGATTGAACTTTTTAGACCCGTCCAGTCTGCCATTGCCACCACAGCCATGCCCACCCAATCGACCACACCAAGCCAATTGGCCACGCCCACCCAATTGGCCACGCCCACACGACACCCGATGATACATAAGTGGGTTTTGGGTTGCAGTTTGGGCACTCGGTCTCTAAAAGGTTCGCCATCACTGGTCTAGAGTTACATCAAAATAGTCCTTTAAAAACAGATTCCAGTTTTTGTAAAACCTTGTAAACGTTATATCTGCTAAATAACCTGTTTTTCATGTCACCTTGGTTCAGAGCTAGGAGGCGTGAAAGCTCAGTGGTTAAAGACGCTGAGCTGGTCAGATGGAAAACTGACAGCCCTGGATGAAGACCTGAGCACTGCACAATGGGGGCAGCTCCTGTTCCTTGCTCCAGCTCCTGCCCCCTCTAGCAGTCCAAAAGCATGCAAATGTGAGTAGATAAACAGATACCACTTCGGTGAGAAGGTAACCATGTTCCATGCACCTCAGCGTATAGTCTTGCTGGCCACAGGACGACAAAAATGTCTTCAGACAATGCTGGCTCCCTCAGCTAAGAAATGGAGATGAGCACCAGCACCTAGAGTTGGACACGACTGGGCAAGGAAAGCCGTTACTTTTGCCTATTGGTTCAAAGCAGGGATGTCTATTGCCTCACATATTCTCTTACAACGGTTTATACAAGCTTTTGCTTCTATCCTGAACATAGCTGGCACTTTGGATAGAGATTTTCGGCATATCTCTCTAGTCCTGCTCAATAATTATAGCATCAAAATAATACATTCTATTGCAAATATAATTTTATTTAAAAAAATGCTACTCTTAATTTATTTTCTGATTGGCTTTTCTTACTATAGATATATTTCTCCTTATTCAGCCTTAAACAGAACTATTAGATCTTTACAAAACTTTCAGGAGAGGGAGACGTGTGTTCACATGAGCAGGAATTGTGCAAATCTCCAGAAAAGTTAATTTACTACCTACTTGGAGGTAGTTGTGTGGCTGACCACAACCATTTTTTAAAGACTAGGACAGCCACTTTTGCCTATTCTAAACATCCCAAATTGTTCTATTTTATGGACATCCCAAAGCCAGCATTAAATACACTCTGTCGTTACCTTTTTTGAATTCTTCAAGCACAGCATCCAATGTGGTAGTGTTGGAGACATAATGAATTGGGTGGTTGTAAAACTTGGTGATTGTCTTGAGTGGGGTGTGATCATCTGGGTCAACAAATGCAAGATCTTTGACATATAACATGTCCACAATGTTAGTCTTTTCATTCTCATATATTGGGATCCGTGTGTAGCCACTCTCTAGAATCTCTGTCATTGTATCAAAGTCCAGGATGGCATCACTGTTGAGAAAGAAGCAGTCTTTTAATGGGGTCATGACATTTTCCACCATCTTAGTCCTCAACTCCAGGGCTCCTTCGATGATATTCAGCTCTTCTTTCATCAGGTCATTATAAGGCTGAGTCAATCTAAGCATCTCCATCAGTTTCTCTCGGTTGTAGACAGTGCCCATTTCTTTCCCAAGTAGGTAGTCCAAGATCTTACTAAGAGGGTAAGAGGCTGGGAATGTGATGAACATAACCAACCTGGTGATGAAGACGGTATTGGCACCTATTGCCAAACCATGACGGGAGCAGATGGCTTGTGGAAGGATCTCCCCAAAGAGGACAATAGCAATAGTAGAGATCACAATAGACCACATGTTTTCCCCAATAACTGTGTCCAAAAATATGGTGAGAGAAGAATTGACTAAAACATTACCAAGCAGCAAAGAACAGAGCAAATAATTCCCCTTCCTTCGGAGGGGTTCAATCTTGGTGGCATATTCCCTCTCCTTAGGCGTGCCACAATTTTTCACAATGCGCAATCCCATAGGATCAAGGGCAATTAGGCCTAGGGTGAGACCACTAAATATCCCTGAGAGTGCTAAGAGCACAACTATTAAGGTAATTTCAAGCCAGCGAGGTAGGTACAAACCTTTGTCCTCTGTCACTCGGAGGAGCAGATGACTATCCTTGAGCAACTGGCGTGATCTCCCATGATGATCCTCAAGGCACATCATGTAGTCCTTGAAGCGGATATTCTTCCTCAGGACCTGAACCTGCACAGCGAGTATTGCAGAAGTATCTTGCACCTCATCACTGTTTGGCTGTATCAATAAATCACTTGTTCTTTCGGGGCAGACTGAATAGTTCATGACAAAAGTACTCAAGGAAGAAGTCTCCACAAACCGAATGCTCTGCCAGCTGGATTTGTGGATGCCTTTACCATAGATCCGAAGATGAATCAGGCTTCCTTCCACCACTTGGATCATGCCCTTTTCCAAAATGCTTGTCTGGTCCTTGCTACTATTCTCCAGCCTCATGCCTATAATTAGGGTGTCATTAAGGGATGGTGCTCCCTTCCCAGTACTGGTTTGCAACAGGAAGACTAAAAGAAGTATCAACATCTTTGGAAGTATCAGGACCAGATCTGTGACCTAATGACTTGATTTCTGTCGCCCACCAAAACAACTCAACTGATCAAGTCCGTGAAGAATTACCTTTATTTAATGTATCCGTGGATTTCCTCCAGTTACTCATTAAACCACACACCAAACTGGAGCAGTAGATGTCACAAACCTATCTCCTGTGCAGCCCCGCCCACCTCCTTTGCATTCTACATTCTTGCCTGGCAACTTTGAATCTAACCACCATCACCAAAGCGTCTTGCAGTAGATTGATTCGCATCTGATTCGAAGGCACCAGTAGTCTCTGTGCTCTGAATGGGTGAATGTTGTATTTTACAGAAGAGAATCATTTTTATGAGGACCAACTCAGACAACCTCTCATAAGCTGAAGTGTACAATGTGTTCTGCTTCCATCCTCACCACTTATGCCACTCCCATAAAGGTGGGCTTTTGCCTTCTCTGTGCCCCATGAAAATTCCTCCACCTCCTTCCCTTATTTTGCTAGATGGGATATGAGACCTTGCTGCCAATTACTGTAAAACAATATTTCTCAACCTTGGCATCTGTAAAGTAGGTTGACTTCAACTCCCTGAATTTTGGAAGTTGCAAGTCCACCCATTTTAAATTTATTAAGGTTGAGAAATACTGCTATAGACAGTGGGTCTATGCTGGTGTGGAGCTGATATTCCTTTCTTCCAGCACATAAAAATCCTAGAATCCCGTATTATATTGATCCAGAGCACTGATCTGGATTTCCCTCGATTTACCAGATTATTAGACACCAGATAGATATATTTTCCAGATCTACCTGGAAGTCCTGAGACTTGATTCAAGGACTTTTTTACACCCAGGAGATGGGATCTTAACCTTCCTTTGTAATCTGTCTAGAAACCTGGCAGTTAAACCCATGTTTTTCCAGGCCAGGGAAAAATGCAGCTGAAATGGATCCCTTTCTGTGGTTCCACAGCCCTCTTTGGTTCTCAACCTCAGCTCACACACAGCTGTGTTTACCTCTAAAAGAATAGTCAGCATTGAGTTTGCTGCTAAATCTTAAAATTCAGATTGAATGGAGAAAAATTCTCTCATTTTGAACATTGCATTCTTGTTTTTCACCCCGGCCTACCATTCACGTATGCCATCCCATCTAAGCAAGGTACTGGATTTTTATTTCCATTTGCTCACCAAGGCTGCAGCTTTTTTCAAGCACCCAACAATGCCTTTGCCTACAGCTTATAGTCTCTAGTGGTGGGGCTGTTTTTCCCTCCCTCCAATTTCCATGAATCTAGCTAAGAAGCACTCCACTTTGGAATAAGGCTACTCCGGATTTCCCATTTGTAGATCAAAGGCGTGAAATGCAAACTCCTGTACTCTTCTGCTGAAGTCTTCTTGAGTTCAAGCATGTACTTCAGGCTCCCCAGATGTTCATATGATCCATAGGAGTCCTCGCTGATAACCCAAGTTCTTCTCCCAAGGTATCAACCTGTGTAAGATTTGCTCTCCTTGGCATCTCACCTTTTTCTTCCCACTTCTGATGCAATATCAAAGACAATATACAATGAAAAATATATTTATTTAGGTACAAATGGTATGTTTCTTTCCAATGGATGGCTATGCTAAAAAAAACATTCATTCATTCCAGCAGAGTAATTATCCATCAGAAATGATGGGGCCTTAAACAAACCATATAAATACAACAAACCATATAAATCAAGGATGCCCACCCTTGACAACTTTAAGACTGGTGGGCTTTGATAAGCCATGATGGTGCAGTGGTTACAATGCTGCATTGCAAGCTAATTCTGCTGACTGCCAATTGCAGTTCGATTCTCACCAGCCCAAGGTTGACTCAGCCTTCCATCCTTCCAACGTTAGTAAAATGAGGAGCCAGATTGTTGGGGGCTATGTGCTGTCATTTGTAAAAAAAGAAAAAGAAAAAAAAGATTTGTGGGCTTCAATTCCCTGAATTGCCTAACCAACATGGGTTGGCTGGGGATTTTAGCAAGGTGAAGTCCACAGATCTTAAAAGTTGCCAAGGTTGGACACCCCTGACGTAACTGGATCTCTCTCCCTTGTGTTCCCACAAAACAATTTTTGTAAGCGGGTTTTTTCCCCTTCTATTTTTAAAGATATGCATCAAAGTTGCTCAAATAACTTCAAGTTTTTTTCAGAGAGATACCATTATAGGCAACAGAAGGCGTTCCCGATGAAATATAATGAAAGGAAATCAAGTTTCCCTATTTTTTTTTGACATAGAAATATTACAGGCAGCTAGATCAGAACAAATGTTAATCCTCCCTCAAAGTATATTTGAAACCTGTGCCCACTTTTCTTTATCCAATCTACTTTTTACTCTATAAATAAAAGCTGTTATCAAGCCATCTGCTGGGCCAAAAGGCTGGCCTTTTTTTGAATGCAATTCTATGCCCACTTAGCTGGGATTACAAAATGTCAAATTCTACAGGGTTTACTTCTGCATATGCATTTTAGCATTACATCCGCTGCTTTGGGAGAGCATACTTAGCCCGGTCAGCTAAATTTCTAGCAGCTGTATTTACATTGCATGTTAAGTTTAGATAGCTGAGTTTTAACTCATTTTCAGTGTGTTGTATGAACCCATCCAGCTAAATGATTCAACGTATGTCAGCCATGAAAACAGAGAAATCCAGTAGCCAAGTTAATTTTGGTGGTGAACCCATCTATTATTAAGCTCCTGTACTACGTATATATTTCAAAGAAGAAAGTTATTATATACTCAGGTAATAGACACACTTCATGGAAAACCTAAGCTAACTAAGGCATTTGTTCTTGATTTCATCCCCCTTATATCATTTTCAATCAGGGCAGCATTTAATTATAATTAATGCCTATCCAGGATTTCCACTTTTCATCATCTGCCAGTCCTATTCTTCTGCCTTTAATAAAAACCTGACATGCAACCACTAAGAGGTGGATTTTCTTTTTAATTACATGGGTTAGGTTTGCATGTCTTTAGATGCCACCATAGTTGACATCAACTGTTCCTAAAGTTGGCAGTCTTCAGATAGGAGATCAGAAGTTTAAATTTTTTGGTCATAATTTAATACCAGGGATTTTCTAGGTTGGCAAGAATATTTTTCAGGAAATTGCCAACTGAACTTTTGCAGAGCTCTTTTCCCTCAATCAGCTCTTCCTGCTTCCCCACTGCTACTCACCCCACATGTGGAGAACCAATACAGCAAACAATAAAATGCTATACATCTTTATCGTGTTGATTGCTGCCTAAACTAGCATGACTATGTTGTTGCAAAAATGAGCCAAATTTTAAACAACGTTTTTGTGTTTTTACAATTGGTTTACGATGCAATTTCAACTGATGCTGCTTATGTGTGCTTTCACACCAGTGCCGATTCCTAGCAACTGCCTGGATGAATCCCTGTAGTTTTCTTGGCAAGATTTCAAAAGTGGTTTGCAATTGCCTCTTTCCCAGGGCTGAGAGAGAGGGACTGGCCCAAGGTCATCCAGTTTCCTCTGTGCCTAAGGTAGCACTAGGACTCACTATCTCCTAGACCTAGTTTGTAGCCTGGGGCCTTAACCACCATAACAAATTGGCTCTTATGCTGCTTAGATTGTACAAATATTCTATTCCTATTAGTGGATAACATGCAGTTCTACCCAACCGAAACTTAGTGAGGCTTTTCTCCAAAAGCATTTTTAGGATGGGCTATTCGTGTTTTGAAAAACATTTCAGTGTCCAGCTTCAAAGCAGCTCTGTGTGTGTGTGTGTGTGTGTGTGTGTGTGTGTGTGTGTGTGTGTACACCATACTCCCAGAGCTGCTAAATGAAGAAATCAGTGTTACATTTGCTACATATTGTGTTTCAGATTAACACACTCCATGAATTCAAATGACCAAGAAACTTGTATTGAAAATGCAAAGAACAGAGAGTCCTAATCACTTAATGCTGCCCGCATTAAGTGATTAGGACTCATTTCTCATTTATACAGAGAAACCTATGGTGTTTAGCAGGACTTTTTTTCTCATAGAACGCTCAGAACGGAGTTCCGGCACCTTTTTTGGATGGAACCTTGTAGGATAGGCAAGGCGGTTTATATGACATGTGTGAGTTCTGGCACCTTTTTCTTTTACAAAAAAGCACTGGTGTTTAGCAGCACACAAGGGTCTGAAGGCATCATGTAAGCTACTCCTTGCTTTAAAAAGCTGGCAGAAACACACAGCTCTTTCTGGTCTTCCAGGCTACCTAGAAACCCATTAGTATTAGTATTTCTTCTCCCTGGATCCCCACTGAGTCAAAGCAACCTTCCCCAGTGGCCATGGGGATTAGGGGTTCAGAGAACTGATGCCGAACAATGTGTCAGAGAAGGATGGACTAAAGAGTTTGAAGAGATAAAAGATCAAAGCAACTATTGCCCTGGTCATTGGAAACAAGGCTGACCTTATCAAACCAAGTCAGTGCACAATCCACCTTCTCTGGGCTGCTTCCAACCTTTGCATTTCAGAAGCTACTAGAAAGCTGTGTGTGAGAGAGGGGGGGGGGAGAGATATCAATTTACTAAAAAAATGTATATGCTTGAACTAATTTTTGGGCGTATGTTACTTTTAAGTTTGTTCATAGAACACTTGATAAAGTTGATGACTGTATGAACAGGAACGTATCCAATTGATCTACCTTTTTTAAAAAAAAATAGTGATTACTGCTTTACTGTCCTCTGCATTAAAAATGTTAACTCAAGTACAGAATATTGCAAAAATGGTCGAATAGTATTAAGCTAGGCAGATGAACATTCAGCTGGCAAGCACGTACTCTATTTAGAAAATCTGGACACTACTGGAATTTCAATCTTACTATTTAAAAAGAATTATATTGAAAAACAATTGGCGTCATTTGAAAGGAAAGTACAAAGCTTGTTCAGCATTCCATCCAGTGTTTTAGAAAGTCTGAAAGGAATTTTTTCCCCTCTAAAATATATGCTCTGTATTTCAGGGCATTAGTTTCAAACGCACTGGATTATTAATTCTATAATTTATAGTGCTACAAAAATTACTGATGTCTTTGCACTCGTCAAATAACACACTGGGTTATAAAACAGGTCTCCAACAACCGTGAGTCAACAAAATGCAACTGCAGTATTCATATCAGAAGCCATGCCCAAATCACGAGATGCTGGCTTAATGTGCTGCCTTGATGCGAAGCATAAGCCAAAGCTGTGGCTGAACCCACATCTACGAAACCCGAGTTTAGCAAAGTCTAACAGTCCGCGGGAGATGGGCAGAGGAGAGGCCGTCGGTTAATGCGGCGAGAGTCACGAGCATCGAAGGGAGGAAGAGCTGCCGCCGCACGGTTCTCCCTTCCCCCCTCCCGGTCGGGATTCGGCGGCGATCCCGCAGTCTTCCCAGCTCTTGCGCGCTCCGCGTCCTTCCCTGCCCGGCTCAGGAAGCGGCGCCGCTGCTCTTCCGCTGCTCCGCGCCGGACAAGGGCTCTCTCCGGCTCCGCTCCGGCGGGCTGAAAGGCGCCGCGCCCTGCAAACTCCTCCGGAAGGGGGATTCCGGCGGCTCCGGTCCGGCCCCTCGCCGCATCCGGCAGGCCGCCCAAGGCACGCAGCTGCTCAGGGCCATGGCCGAGGCCAGCAGGGCGGGCGGGCGAGCCTTTTTGTAGCGCCGCGCGGTCTTCTTCAGGCGCTGCCCGTGCGCCGTCAGGTGCAGCTCGGCCTGCGCCACGCCGCCGCCCAGGCGGCCCAGCGTCTCGGCGCGGGTGGCCAGGCGCAGCTCGGCCTCGAGGAAGACGCGGTGCAGGTGCTGGACGCGGCCTTCCAGCTCCGAGACCAGGTGCCGCCGCCCCTCCGCCTCCAGCAGCCGCCGCCGGGCTTCCGCCAGCTCCAGCGCGCCCCGCATCGCCGCCGGCAGCGAAGACGACGACGACGACGAGGAGGAGGAGGAGGAGGCGCTGCCGCCGCCGCGCACTTCCAGCTCCCGGCTGCTCGCTGCAGGCGCTGCCGCCGCCACTTTCGCCGGCTTGGCAGCCTCCTCGGCTCCTTTAGGCGCCGTCGGGGCTCCGACGGCAGCAGGCGCAGCCCCGCAGCCGGGCATTAAGGCTTAGCGGGGAGGGAGGGAGCGAGCGAGCGCGTCGGTGCTTTGGGGCCCCGATGGAGATGCGCGCCCTCGGGGCGTCGGGCGCCTCTGCTCCAGGCGTAGAGCGAGGCCCCCGTAGCCCCGATTCTGCCCACCAGCGCTCCGGCAAACGCGGGCCGTGCCCCGCCGCGGTGGCCCAGCCAGGGGACCGGTTCGGAGCGTGCGAGCGAGAGACAGAGCGAGCCCCGCTTTGCAGCGGCGGCCTCGCTCAGCTCAAGTCTGGCCAAGCGGCCTCCCCAGCGCGTTTATAAGGCGGCGGGGGGGGGGAAGGTTGGGTTTGGGGCTGAGAGATGCTTCTCTGCGCCAGTCACAGAAGCTGCCGGAGCTTCGCTGGTCTTTTTAATCCCCCCCCCCCCCGTGGCATCTGCTCGGCCGCTTCCCGGAACTCATCTCGCCTCCGCCCGTTCTCCCGACTGTTTTCTTTTCTCACGTGGTCATAATTTTTTAATTTTAATTTAATTTTAATACCATTTATATCCCGCCCTTCTCCGAAGACTCAGGGCGGCTTACCAGCTTAGCAGTAGCCTTCATTCTATGTATATGCCTGCTTATTAGGGCTTTCACACACCCCCCCAAGCGGCATTATTACAAAGTCAGCTTAATTGCCCCCAACAATCTGGGTCCTCATTTTACCTACCTCGGAAGGATGGAAGGATGAGTCAACCTTGAGCCTGGTGGGATGCGAACCTGCACTAATTGCAGGCAGCTGGTGTTACTTAAGGAGGCATTAGCCCACTGCTCACCAAGGCTCTATTTTTCCCCATCAATCATTCTATTTCTATTTGCAGGTATTTCTATTTTGTGATTTTCTTCTGTTCTTTCTCTTCTATTCTGGTGTTTCCAGGCACTGCAATGTCCATTATCCAGATTTTTTGTCTTTTTATTACAGCAAATTACAGTAAGGGCTGGGCGGGGGTGGGTGCCCTTTTTCATCTCCCCCCCCCCACCTTTCATCTCCAAAAATTGCTAGGAACTTTATGGAGATCAGGCTTTTTTTTTATTCTGGCAGAATGACTAAAATGCCAGGATGAATCATTTGCAGAAGGGCATCCAATGGCAAAAAAAAGCAGATTTAACCAATAGAGGTAGTCCTCAACTTAAGAACAGTTCATTTAGTAATTGTTCAAAGTTACAACAGCGCTGGAAAACGTGACTTATGTCCTTGTTTCACGGTTATGACCTTTGCACCATCCCCATGATCGTGGAATCAAAATTCAAATGCTTGGCAACCGGTTCGTGTCCCCAGGTCATGTGATCAGCTTTTGCATCCTGGCAAGCAAAATTTATGGAGATTACTAACTTAGCAACTGTAGTGAATTCCCCTAACAAAGGTGGCAAGAAAGGTCACAAAATGGGACAAAAGTCACTTAACAAATGTCTCACTTAACAACAGATGTTTTGGGCTCAATTGTGGTCATAATGTTGTGATTCAGGGTCAGCCTGTGGGTTCGGCAGTTGGGTCGGACGACTCAGAGGAGGAGGGGGGTGTTGAAGACCTTGCTGAGGCGGTTGAAGATCTTGCTGATGAGAGCCCTCAGGCAGGCCCCTCCCACTTGGTCACCATGGAGACCCAGCTGTGTGAGCCTGACAGTGTGGATGAAGATGACCCACAGCTGGCCCTGTTCAAGGACGCCCTACGCAGGAGGCAGTCAAGTAGGAGTAAACAGAGGAAGGCTGTGGGGCTTCTCGGAAGGAGGCAGAGAGAGGCCACGCCCTGAACTCTTTATAAAGGGAATGTGTGGGGAGGGTTGGTTTGCTGAAAGCAACCGCTCAGATAGTGTTTCAAAGCTCCTGTATCTTGGTTTGTGTCTTGTTTGTTTTTTGTAGTAATAAATTTGGCAGACGTAATTCCAGCCTCTTGCCGTTTATAAAGGGCTTACCTTTTCTGCAGGGCCGGTAGCAGGCTGGTACAGAACACATAAGTTGAGGGCTACCTGACTTCTGACAGCGAGAACAATTAATCAGTGGAATAGGTTGCCTTTAGAAATGGTGGGTGCTCCATTTGTCCGAAGTGGTATAGGATCTCCTGCTTGTGCAGGGCATTGAACTGCTAGAAGACCATCAACGTCCCTTCCAACTCTGTTACTCTGTTATTCCTCACATATGAAAGCTGCCTAAAGGGCATTTTCAGGTCTTAACTGTGTCCCCTCTCTCTTCACTCTGTCTCACATAAAAGGCAGCTATTGCAGATCCGAATCCGTTTCATTTGCTTCTGCTATAACTCACCTTGACTTCAGGAAAAAAAGAGGGGGGGAAAAACAGATGGGTTAGATAGAACAACCTTGTAACTTCCAGGAGGAATTGTTTCTATAGTGATCCATGAGTAGGTATGTTCCCAGGGGAAGAGCTGTTGTAAAGAACATTTTATTGACAGAGCAAGTGAAAGTTCTCTAAAGGCTATATGCAAAAAAATCCAAATAATCACTAGCGGACATTTGGGTTTTTGCAGCATGCAGTGACTTTATGACTTGGCTATGTAGGGGTTTTTGACTGCAACATGAAAGTGGTTTATTTGTTGGTTTGTTATTTATTCCATTGCTGTCTTCTCCTTTTTGTTTAAGTTAGTCTAACCCAGAGGTACGTTTGGAACCGGGCTGTATGCGTTGCATGTGCATATGCAGCTCAACTTGCGCGAGTGCCAGGCTGGTGTGCGTGTGCCCACTACTGGTGCGGGCTGGTTCCCCTCCCCTCCCCCACCCGGCTGCCAAGTTGTAAAGGTTGGGGACCGCTGGTCTAACCTACAGCCTTGATCAATAGGTCCTCCGTCCTAACCGAAATTCACCAACTTTAATATATTCTAATTTGCAATGATAAGAGATTACATGAAGTAAGAATATCTGCCATGATGGAGAAGCTGTTCCAGTTTGCCATATTTGGTTTCATATTAAATGCTGATGGCAGAGGAAGAGTCTTTTATAGAGACAGGATGTAAAATTTTGAACAAGAGCTAAGAGTTGTAGAGAAATAAGTATGAGATAACAGCTAGATCAGGGGTGATCTGCTCCCCCACCCCAATTCTCCAAAGAATGGTTCAGGTTCACACTGGTAGAAAATGAAGCTGGGGGAAATCTTTGCGTTTTTTGAGTTATAGCATCCTTTCAGAAGATGTGCCACCTGATATTGCAGCGTGTCTGCCAATAGCATGTTACATAATGATTTATTAATAAAGCTAAAGTGGGCTGATTTGGCAGGAAATCAGAGACTCAGAGCCAGCTAACGGGTCCTGCGACACTCAAATGTCATTGTCACATCTGCCTAGATTTAACTAAGCAGAATGGAGCCTCATTCGCTAACCCTTTAAAGATCCGCTTTTGGTTTTGGTTGTCTTACCAGATTGTTTTAAATTTAAATTGGAAAAAAAGCCTGCGTAATTAGTCCTTGACTTACAACTATAATTGAGACCAGATTTTTTGTTGCTTACAAAGGCAGTTAGCAATAACACTTAGACTTATATACCGCCTCACAGTGCTTTACAGCCCTCTCTAAGCAATTTACAGAGTCAGCATATTGCCCCCAGCAATCTGGGTCCTCATTTTACCGACCTCAGAAGGATAGAAGGCTGAGTCAACCTTGAGCCAGTCAGTATTGAACTCCTGGCAGTGGGCAGAATTAGCCCGCAATACTGCATTCTAACCGCTGCGTCACCACGGCTCTTTGTTAAGTTGTGCCCATTTTTACATGTTTTGCCATGCTTAATAGGTGAGTCACTGCAGTTGTTAAGTGAATCACTCAGTCATTAAGCAAATCCAGCTCCCCCCCTTTGACTTTGTCAGAAGTTGGATGGGAAGGTTGCAAATAGTGATCACATCACGCTGGGATCCTGCAGCTGTCATAAATACATACCTGTTGCCAAGTGTCCAAATTTTGATTACATAATTGTGGAGATGCTGTGAGAGCTGTAAGTGCAAGAATCAGTTATAAGTTACTTTTTCAATGCCCCTGTATCTTGGACCAATCGCTAAACGAATGATTATAAATCAAGGACTACCTGTTTGTGATTTGGAGAGTGGGGATTAGCAGATAATCTCAACTGGGCTTATATCAGAGCATTGTATTACTTTGATTCTTACAATGGGTGCTACAGAATAAGAAAACTGCATGGAAAATATAGACACTTATTTTATATAGTTCCTGGGGAGGGGTTAAATGCTTATAAACACTGCAAATTGGTCCATGCTGACCATGCTGGCTGGGGAATTCTGGGAGATGAAGTCCATCATTTTAATGTGATGAGGGTTGAGAAACAGTTCTAGAGACTCAGTAAGTCCTAACCCAAATTCATCAACTTCGATATATTCTAATTTGCAAGGATAAAAGATTACGTAAATTAAGATGGGAGAAAAAAGGGGGAAGTTAGAAACAAAACAGTTTTTAAATTTTATTCTTTTTCCCCCTTTGCCTAATAATATACATAAACAACAATAAGTAACAATATAGTGATAGCCTTTAGCAGTAAATCTTATGCTTATGATACAAACATTTCTTATATAACAAATAACTGCAGTTGTTTATCAATGGCAGATGTAAAATCTAAGCAAACTTATGCTTATCAACATTAACACTTTACAAACCATAATTAAGATTGACATAAACTTTTCTTTATGTTTAAAGGTTTAAATCATCAAGATTCTTCCTAATCTGTAGTCATCCTTGTAGAAATACCACTGTTTCCAAATAATACAATATACTTGCATTTTGTACAACAATATGGAAAACAATAAGGAAAAAATGAAGCAACTTTGAACATGGGAAAGAGGCAGAACCAATCCACTCACCAAGAAAAATCATGGGCCCTATTCCTTTTTGCAGTCCTCAAACACATCCAGCTGATTAAATGTTTTGTGTCATGCTGGAACATATATATTAATATCTAAACTTGATTAATCCTGGTAAAACTACATACAGCTGACTCATATTTATGATGATTGCAATGTCCTGGGCTGATGTGAAGACCTTTCTTGTGGCAAAGTCAATTGGAAAACCAAATTCACTTAGCATCTTTTCTAAAAAGTTGCTATCTAACAAATACTGCATGTGGCTGTGGAAGATGGACTAAAACAGACATAATAGTAGAAAACATGTTTCCTTTCCCCCCACATATCAAAATATGTCTTTTCTGACATTAACCCTATCAGGGCATATACAGTCACCTTCCATAGAAGAGAATATTTGTAGGAGGATCTTGGGATGTGTATATTTACCTTCATTCGCGACAATATTTGTGGCTCAAGGGTTGAACTCTGGGGTCCCTGGTGCACTCTGAGCTCGGGGCTTTTCTTGTAGACATTTCATTACCAAACTAGGTAACATCATCAGTGCTGGAAGGGACTGGGGTTTGCTCTTATTTTTATATACTAGTGCAGACATGTCAAACACAAGGCCCGGAGGCCGGATCCGGCCCGTGAAGTGGTTTCATGCAGCCCGCGAAGCCATCCTGGAAACAGTGAGGGAACGGCCCCCATTGCCTTGGCCCTGGCCCAGAGACCCTCCTTCTGCCAGAGACCCTCAGATCTCTCCCACTCTTGCCCAGGCCCCCATAGGCACCCTTGATGCCAACAATGTAGAGCTGGCCACGCCCACCCAGTAGGCCATACACTTTAGCCATGCCCACCCAGTAGGCCATGCCCACCCTGGCCACACCCACCCAGCAATGCTGATGTGGCCCTCAATGAAATTGAGTTTGACACCCCTGTACTAGTGGCTTGCCCTGTCAGTGTTGATGGGAACAGATTGATTCCTTGATTAGGCTGTTGCTTATTGTTATTTGTAGCCAGCAAGAAAAACCACCAAGGGTCCAGGGAGCACCAAGGACCCTGCAGTCACCTTCTGTGCTTACTATCCTGAAGCTATTTGTCATTTCTACCCAGCCCGAGCCAAATATGACATCCTGTAGGCTTCAATCCATTTTCCTAGGAAGAAGGTCCTCTAGTCTAAAGGACTTTCCTAAAAAGCCTATTTTTGGCCTGTCCAGCCTTCCCCTAAAGCTGTTATCTGGTACAATGAAAGGTGCGAGTGCCAATATTGAACTAGGTTTCCAGGGATTCTTTTTGCAGGCTGTAGGATCTGTATGTTCCTCTTCAGTTCAGGCAGCCAGTTTCCTGGCTTAGCTTTATTCCAGCCCTGTTCTTCCTGCCAAATTGATTAAAAATAATAGCATGCTCATCTGTAGGTTACAGAAAATTAAATACCAGCTCATTTCTGTGCTGCATGTTATGGCTAAAAGCTTTAAGCCTTTCAAGCAGCTTGTCATTCCCCCCCAGTGTTCTATTCATATCTGGACTGCCAGAAACATCTGTTTACTCAGCCCAAAGAAATGGATGATAAAGGCCTTTTACATAACGCCAGGCTCTCACCAGGAGATTGGGAACTGGGTTGATTCGACATTTTGTTTGGAACAAATCCCTGCATTTGACAATAGTCTTTTTCAAATACAGTTGATTATTTTTTCCACCTCCAACTACTACATAAGGCAAATCAATTTGCTCCGTGGTTTTGTTTCCTGATGCAAATGTGGTGGTCAGTTGCCCACCGACTGTTCAATAGAGATAGTCCTTGATTTGCAGCAATTCGTTTAGTGACCGTTCGAAGTTACAGCAGCACTGGAAACAAAATGACTTATTATGACCATTTTTTACACTTAACGACCATTGCAGTATCCCATGGTCATGTGATCAAAATACAGATGCTTGACGGTTGTAGTGTCCTAGGATCATGTGATCATCTTTTGTGACCTTCTGACAAGCAAAGACAATGAGGAAGCCAGTTTCATTTTACAATCAAGTTGCTCACTTAACAACTGCAGTGATTTACTTAACAACTGTGGCAAGAGAGGTCGTACAACGGGGCAAAATTCACTTAACAACATGGTGGAGCCTCGTGTTTCCCCATCTCTGCTGAAAACAAAAAACACACACATTCTATTGACTTTACAATGCAATAGATACTCTACCATCTTCTCAGACCTTTTCCTTTGCCTTCATCCAACTTCCTTTCCTTCTTTTGTCTGATTTTTCCCAGCAATTCAGCCGATGCCATGATAGATGCTTTGCACAGGCTGGGCCCAACCGAAGCAATCCTATGCTTTTCAATATTCTGGCTTGAGCAGATTCTGCATCCCAGCATGCTACTAAAAGCTCGCAGCCAATTCTGCAGCTAGGCAAGCAAGGTGCGGCTGGAGACTTTCCAGGCAAGGTGACCCTGTAAAGCTACATCAGGAACTGCAGAAGGAACTGACTTTGGCTGATTACTGTTCCTTTTGTCTTTGGAGCAGAGGACAATTGCAATCTACAGGACGGGAGGATAAATATCTCAAAGCAGCAAAAAGTTCTGGTTCTTCGTTTTTATGTGCATAATTCATCTTAGGGAACCAGTGTGTAAACTCCCAATATAATCCAGACTCCAACTCTGGCGGGGAAGGGAACAGCTGGGGAAATCCGGAATGGAGCTCAGCACAATGCACAGCCGTCATTTTCGGGTGTTGGTGACCCCATACCCTCTTTTTTTAACATACTTCCCAAAAAGCTCTTCAAAATTTAAACAAATCAATTGTTATTTTCAATGGTGGAGTGTTGGGCAAATGTACATTAAGTATAGCCTGTACTCATTTCCTGGGTATAAATCTTATCGACAAGATTACTCTAGGTCTCCGATTGTGTTGTTAATCAAACATAAGCTTACAGGAACGCAGGGAGCATTTGTATATTAAGCAAACCACCTGGTCCCCATCGTTCAGCATTATCTCCAGTGACTTTTCAGAGATCCAGGCTGGACTCACTTTTAGCAGCATCCTGAGGTTGCTCTTTGGACGCCCAAAGTCCCCAGGACAGCAGATGCTCTAGCAGTGAACTGCATCTTAAAGAGGACCAAGCCATCCACCTGAAGTCCTGAGAGAGGTGCAAGACGGATGGATGAATCAGTGTTGTACTCATTGTGAGCAGGTCTGTCTGAAGATGCTAGAAAGTGGGTCACAAAATTTAGAGTCACCCTACATTTGCCACACAAATTCACTGTGACTTTGATTTCACAGAGGGAGAGAAATATTCCCCCCCCCATGGTTATTATGTTACTTTCCAGAAAGCCAGGTAAATGATAGAATCTTGTTCCAGCGACTGAATGAGAAGTTAATATGGTTTTCAAGTTTCAGTGCTATGGATGACATAGAAAGTCAGAGAAATCTGGAAAACAATACAGGTGGTCCTCAATTTACAGCCAGCCTTGGGACTGGAAATTCAGTTACAAGTCATTCTGATCACATTTCGAGGCATTTACGTGATGAACCCATTCGTCCGAAAATGGGCAAAAAAAATTGCAAGTGGTGATCATGTGACTGTGGGATGCTGCAACCAGATGCAAAGGTGAGCCGGTTATGAAGTGTCTGAAATGTGGTCATGTGTCCTGTGGGCAAGGAGTGCATGACATTATACAATAGCTGTAAAGCACCTGTTCCGAGACCGTCGTAGCTCCAAATGGTTGTAAAATGATCAGTTGTAAGTTGAGGTTGCAACCTGTAAAATAATGAGGTTGCTGTTTCCTTCTCTTCAATAGGCAAATTTATTTTGATAATGCTTTATTTTTCTCCACCCTATTACCACCAGTAATTTTTAGTAGTCACGAAAGATGCTTGAGATTTTTTCCCTTATTCTGGAGATGCCTTCCCAGACATGATGGACCCTGGAAATGTTTGGAAAATAATTCCCATCATCTCCTGCTTTCATGGTCAACAAGATACTGAGAATTATCACCTGATTGATATGGAAGCTGTCAGGCTAGAGAGGGCAATCCTAAAAATAGAACCCTTAAGAAAAAGGGTTGACTCTTCATGGTTGACTCAGCCTTCCATCCTTGCGAGGTAGGTAAAATGAGGACCCAGATTGTTGGGAGCAATAAGCTGACTTTGTAATAATGCCGCTTGGGGGGGGCGAAAGCCCTAATAAGCAGGCATATACATAGAATGAAGGCTATTGCTAAACACATTGGTTTGTGCTTAAATTGTAAGCCGCCCTGAGTCTTCGGAGAAGGGCGGGATATAAATGGGATTAAAAAAAAGAAAATATACTGTACTCAATTTTTCGTGAGTCCAATTACAAGTATCTGCATTTTCCCTTTCTACCTCCTCCTCGTTGGGCTTCACATGATGATATATTGAAATATAAAATGAAAAAAAATTGGTTAAAACTCTAGATGTAATACCCAGATATAAACACTGGTGCAGCTAATGGGGCTGATTTTCATGTAACTCCTGAGAAGCTGTCCTCTGCAGTTCTGGGATTTAATTAGCACCTTGTTTATTTGTTTGGCTAGGCATCTCTGGAACGGAATTTTCAAACTGGGTGCAATAAATCATAGACAAGCAGGCAATAAATGTGGATAAAGTCAGCGAGGGAACTTCCTGGAGAACTGTCCGGCACAAAGCATTTCACTATATACTGCTATGGTGGTTAAAGACGCTGAGCTTGGCAGCTGGGAAGCTGACAGTCCAGGTTCAACACCTAAAGCGCTGCACAACACAGTGAGCTCCCGTCCCTTGCCTCAGCTCCTGCCCACCCTAGCAGTTCGAAAGCATGCAAATGCAAGTAGATGAATGGGTGCCATTTTGGTGGGAAGGTAACAGTGTTCCGTGTGCCTTGGAATATAGTTGTAATGTATTGGGCCTTGTTTTACTTGAGTGTACCACGTGGGTTTTGAATGCTGGAAGGTTGCTTAAGCAAGAAGCTGGCTAACGGCTTCAGCTCCTCAGACAGCCAGTCTCCAGGGCTACCATTGGTTGCCTCTAGGGCGGCAATAGGTTGCTTTAAACCTATTGGCTGCCGCCTAGAGGCCAGAGTATAAATAGCCGCATTGCAGCCCCGCTTCCCAGTTCAGTTCCTGCTCTTCAATAAAAGCATGTTCCTGCCTGAACTCACTCGCCTCGTCTCTTCCTTCAAGAAAAGACCCCAGTACACAACACTAGTCATGCCAGCCACATGACCACGGATGCGTCTTTGGACAATGCTGGCTCCCTCAGCTAGGAAACGGAGATGAGCAGCGCCCCCTAGAGTCAGACATGACTGGACAGGGGAAAACCTTTATCTTTATATACGACCATAACAGCGGAACATTACAAAGAGCTGGAATGGGTGTTTGAAGAATTAAATTTAAAAGGGAGAGTGTGAAACATTGTACTGCACATCCTAAATGTCTGTTCCGGTTTTATCACAAGGACATGCCCTCTGGAGGCAGGGTAATCTGGAAGTTGTGGTCCAACACATATGAAGGCATCAGATTTAGGAAGCTTAGCATATTTGCATGACAATCTCTTAACATTATTTAATTCAGTATTTCGTTCAGCCAATTTCACACTTCCAGTCCTTGTGCTTTGCATTAGCCATTATTGTTTAGCTGGCAAGTCCCTCCTTACCTTGAGGAGTTCAAGGCCGGTTGAATGGGCATTCTTTCCTCCAATTGTATTTTCATAACACTCCTGTGATGTCAGTTAGGTTAAGAGGTAACAGTGGCACCCAAGGAATTTTTCTTGGCTATCTGCAAACAAGCCTGGGTCTTTTCATTCCTAAACTCTCACCCTGAGCGCTAAACTGCATAGGTTCTCCTAGAAGTTTCAAGAAATGTCAGTTGCTTTGACTCAATCCCTCCAGTAGGGTGGGTGGGAGACTAGGAATGAAGAGCTGGCCTTGGTCTGGACATGGAGAGCCAGTTTGGTCTAGTGCAGGGGTAGGCAACCTTGGCTCTTTTATGACTTGTGGACTTCAACTCCCAGAATTCCTGAGCCAGCCATGCTGAGAGAAAAGGGAAAGGTTTTCAAGCTGAGCCATGCTGGCTCAAGGATTCTGGGAGTTGAAGTCCACGAGTCATAAAAGAGCCAAGGTTGCCTACCCCTGTAAAGCACCAGACTAAAAAGCAGGAGGCTGTGAGTTCAAGTCCTGCCTTAGCCATGAAAGCCAGCTGAGTGACTTTGGGCCAGTAAGTCTCTTTCAGCCCAACTCACTTCACAGGGTTGTCGTGGGGAAAAATAGGAGAAGGCAGATGTATTGGATGTGAAGGAAGGAAGGAAAGAAAGAAAGCTGAAGCAAACATGAGAAAGAAATATTGTAACCCCATCTCGATTTTGCTGCTATAAGAAGGAACCCAGAGAAATTTATACAGGCTTTTAAGATTCTGTTATGCTACCTCCTAACAATACAAATAGACCTTGACTTACAATGGTTCATCTAGCGACTGTTCAAAGTTATAATGGCGCTGAAAAAAAGACCATTTTTCATGCTTATGACCGTTGCAGCATCCCCATGGTCACAAAATCGACATTCAGATGCTTGGCAACCGACTCATATTTATGACGGTTGTAGTGTTCTGGGGTCATATGATCAGCTTTTGTGGCCTTCTGGCAAGCAAAGTCAATGGGGGAGCCAGATTCACTTAACATCCATGCTATTAACAACTGCAGTGATTCACTTAACAACTGTGGCAAGAAAGTTCGTAAAATGGGGCAAAATTCACTTAATGTAAGTCTCATTTAAATTTTGGGCTCAATTGTGTTTGTAAGTTGAGGACTACCTGTACAATAGAATTTCTGGAAACTGGAAGTTTGCAGTTGGCTCTGATTCTATTAAAAATAAAAATAATGGCACCGGCTCCTAAATTGGCCAGGACTTTACGTCACTGATCTGAAAAGTAGTCCAGTTGCCAATCTACCAATCTTAATCTGAATTGCTTTCTTGTCTTCTGCCAAAGTAGCTGACAGCATTAGCAGAGATGGCTAAATTGACTGTTTTGATAAAAGAAAAGAATATAAATACTTTTGTTTCTACTTGGAAACCATTTCGGGAGTTTATGCTTGAGGTGGAAAAAAATATTATGATTTGGGGTTTTGCTGCTTAGATTGATTTGTTGATTTAGAAATGGCTAGTTCATGCTCCTCTAGAAATGTAAAAAGATGAGATTCGATGTTTATGCCTTAGTTAGTGCAACAGAGGGAGTCGGAAGTCAATGCCTTTTTTGTTTCTTTCTCCCGTCTTTTTCCACACTTCTCTTTTTTTCTCCTTTCCCTACCGTTGTTCCTTACTATTTGCTTTTGTATTTTATGTTATGGGGTTCGCTCCCACAGAGTCGGCCTCCTCAGGGTGCCGTCGGCCAGGCAATGCCGGCTGGCGACCCCTAGGGGGAGAGCCTTCTCTGTGGGCGCACCAACCCTCTGGAATGAACTGCCTCCGGAGCTGCGGACGGCCCCCGACCTTCGATCCTTCCGCCATGACCTGAAGACATGGCTGTTCCAACAAGCGGGCCTGGACTGATCATGGTTTTTAAATTTGATTTTTATTGGCTTAAATTGTCCTTTATTTCTTTATTTATTGTTTAATTCTTTTTTAATCTTTGTATTCTATGTTTTTTAATTTTTTATTGTTGTGAGCCGCCCTGAGTCCTTAGGGAGAAGGGCGGCATATAAATTTAATAAATAATAATAACAATGTTACAAGTGAATAAAAAAATATTATTTTATTATTATTCTTTTGTTTCTTTCTCCCCTTTTTCCACACTTCTTTTTTTTTCTCCTTTCCCTACCGTTGTTCCTTACTATTTGCTTTTGTATTTTATTTTTATTTATTTTTTTTATTTTAATTCCATTTATATCCCGCCCTTCTCCGAAGACTCAGGGCGGCTTACAAGCTTAGCAGTATGTTATAGGTGAATAAAAAAAATTATAAAAAAATTATTCTGCCAGAGTGTTATCCTTCTAAAAAGCTCAGCTACTAATAGAAGTTTTGACATCAGTGATTGCTGCTGTTGTGCGTAGCCAGGCCTGCAGCCCTGCTGACTAATAATGCAGCCTTCCCCTCTGCAGAGTATCCCTGGGCTGCAGCGCTTGCAGCCAGCGATTCCCCAGAGTGCATGACAGAGCTGCCACGGCAGCTGTTTTGCTGATGTGTTGCATATGCAGGTAGTCCTCGACTTACGGCCGCAACTGAGCCCGATGTTTCCATGCCTAAGCAAGACAGTTCAGTGAGTTTTGCCCCGTTTTACGACCTTCCTTGCCACAGTTGTTAAGTGAACCACTGCAGTTGTTAAGCTAGCAAGACAGTTGTTAAGTGAACCTGGCTTCCCCATTGAATTTGCTTGTCAGAAGGTCGCAAAAGGGGATTACGTGACACCCGGGACTCTGCAGCTGTCATAAACGTGAGTCAGTGGCCAAGAGTCTGAATTTCCATTGTGTGACTACAGGGATGCTGCGACGGTTGTGTGAAAAATGGTCGCAAGTCACTTTTTTCAGTGCCGTTGTAGCTTTGAATTATCACTAAACAAATGATTGTAAGTCGAGGAATACAGCTTTGCTCTTCAGAGCTCAAGGTGTGTGATGTCTGTCTGTCTGTCTGTCTATCTATATCTGTCATCTATCTATCTATCTATCTATCTATCTATCTATCTATATCTGTCATCTATATCTATCCGTCTGTCTGTCTGTCTGCCTATCTATCTATCTATCTATCTTATCTATCTATATCTATCTATATCTATCCATCTATCCAGGGCTTCTTTTGTCATAGAACGCCCAGAATGGAGTTCTGGTACCTTTTTTGGATGGAACCTTGTAGGGTAGTCAAGGCGGGCTGTATGATGTGTGTGAGTTCCAGCACCTTTTTTTTTTTACAAAAAAAGCACTGCATATATCTGTCAGTCTGTCTGTCTGTCTGTCTGTCTATCATCTATCAACAAATTTATGTGGCTGTTCAACTCACACAGTGGTTCCAGGTGACTTACAGCACTAAAAATCCACAACATAAAACCCATCACATTCCAAAGCGATGCTGTAAGGGTTGTTCAGCAGCATCTGGAATGCCACATATTGCCTATTGCTAGACCACCTATGACATGTGCCTAATTTGTCCTAAGTTGGGAGGAAGAACAGCAGAGGTCTGCCACCTTCCTTGGTTTGAGGACCGTACCAGACTTTGCATGGCTTCCGAGGACCATTTGAAAGAGAATCTCTGGCATACGAGTGGGTGAAATAAGCGTCCATAAGGCTGAAGCCACCCACGCTGCCCCTTAAAACCCAATGCTATGGCCCTATCCACTCCGAGTGCCACAAGAGCAATGCTGAGCTTGCACTCTCCCACGAGAAGAGGAAACCAGAAAGGAGGAGAATTTAACTCAGAAAAATAGTGGGCTGTGAAAATACTAGGTTGTGCTAGTGGCTTTTAAATCAATTTGCAAATCACTGCTTTCAAGAACACAAACACTGTGGCTTTTATAAGTCAGGAACAACAGCATTAATTAAACTGCCACCTACTGGATGCAAATTTCCAATTTAGACTGCCTTTTTATATCATTTTTCTGAAGCTTCTTTTATCTAAAAATATCTCAAAGCTCTTCATTTGTTGGCTTAATAACTGATCCCAGTCTTAGAAAGGTCAGTACCGTCATTTCCTTTTGATAGTTGCAGAACCGTATGCAGATAGTCTTACAGCCAGTCATTTGACAACAAAGTTATGACAGCACTGAGAAAAATTGCCTTATGATTGGCACTTATGACCATCACAGGATCCCAATAATTGTGTAATCCAAATTTTGGAACTTGGCAACCAGCGTAGACTTCCAACGGTTGCTGAATCCTGGAGTCACGTGATCTTCCCAGGGGGATTCTAACAAGGAAAGTCAATGGGGAAGTTGAATTTGTCTAAGGACCACAGTCATTTGCTTAATGACAGCAACAACACACTCATGCTGGACATAATTTAAACAGTAGAAATCAAACTCAATATCAATAGCCGGTGTCATTGTTTAATCGGGGTTTGTGGATTAAATCACAGTTAGAAAGGGTCACATAACATGTGAGGTCATTAATCATTCAATTTCACAAATGTGTCTCATTTCCCTGGTTACAAAATGATACGCTTTGTATCGGATCTTTGTTTTGAATGTTAGATAAAAGCATATTTTTAACAGTGGCTCTGAAATTTGGGACAAGGAGATCCCTAGAACAGAAATAGAAATGGATCCCTAGAACAGAAATAGAAAGAGGCTTCTAGAGAGAAGGGAATGCAAGAGAATTCATGCTGAAACCATGGATTGATTACATCACTTTCCAGACTGATCTTTCAATTCATTCATTGATCTTCACCCTGATTTTTCATACCTCCAGTTGTTATAACCTCAATAATTCTCACCAAGGTGGATGGGATGGTAAAAGTAAAAAAAAGAGTCCCTGTGGATTTTACTCCACTAGTCATTGCCAACTATAGGGGGCGGTGCTGATCTCCATTTCAAGGCCTTGCCACTGAAGGGGTACCTATTTAGCTACTCGCATTTGCATGCTTTTGAACTGCTGGGTTGCAGGAGCTGGGCCAAGAGCAGGAGTTAACCCTGTCGCGTGGTGCTCCCGTCTTGAACCCAGGCGGCCAGCTTTCCATCTGATAAGCCCAGAATCTTAACTGCTGAGCACCCTGCCACCCTACCCAAGTGGACGAGGACCCTCCGAATGTTTGTGCTACTGTACCGTACAACTGTCTATCTGAGAAGCAGGACAGGAAAAGTGTTAGTGTTGCAGAGGATTCCTGGGAACACCCTGGACAGCAAGAAAACAAAATGGTGAATCATTAAACAAATCAGCTCAGAGTTCTTGCTCGAGGCACAAATGACCAGGGTCAAATTATGCCACTTCAAACAGGTTACTTGAAAAAGGATCCATCATGTGGTAAGGTGGAAGGAAAGAGGGCAACCGGCAGCAAAGCGGGTGGACTCAGGTTACAGCGGTGATACCTCAGAGGTGCTTTTTCCAAGGGCAACTGGGCTATCTTTGTTTTTCCCTGAAGACATTTCCCTTCTCATCCAAGAAGCTTCCTCAGTTCAGAATTGAAGAAGCTTCTTGGAAGAAAAGCAAAACACATTCAAGTGGGGGGGGGGAAGGGCTGTCTGGTTGCCTTTGGAAAAAGCACCTTTGGGACAACCATGATCTGGTTAACTGACAATCTCCATATAAACTGGTGATGAGTTTACTGTTGGGCAACTTGGAAGACCAGGGATCATAGTGAAGAAAATCTATCTAGGTGCTTCTAAGGATTGAGAACAGGCAATAATCAATCAATCACTGTCCTTGGAATCTCTTGCCCTGTGGCTACTGAGACAAGCTGGACGGCTCCAGACTTAGAAGGCCGCTTTGGAAACGTTTCCATAAAGGTGCTGTTTGTTTGTTTGTCTGCATGTCCTCCAGAATTCCCCCAAGCGCTGTTCCCAAGACTCTCCTAGGTGAGTGGGGTCTCCGCCAGAATTCCGAAGCAGACAGACGACGCATCAGATAAAATTCCCCCGTGCCGCGGAGCATGCACAGAGTTCCTTCCGGAACCGCTCCCTAACTCCAAGATACGCGGAGCTTTCTCGCTGACCTGAGAGCCAGCGAGGGTCAGCTGGCCCGAGGGCAAGGAGCAGAACCGGGTGCCGGCCGTCGGTGGCGTCGCTTCCCCCCCCCTTCTCCTCCTCCCCCCCCCCCCGCATCCCATCCCCCGAGAGGGCCAGCCTGCCTTCCGGAGAAGCGTGTCCTTCCAGGCAGATCGTGCGTCACGTGGCCCAGGTGAGGGAGGGGCCCAGACGCGGTTCACCTGGCTGGGCAGGTAATGGCAAGGCGGGGCTGGGGGCAACGATTTCCCAGGAGGGGGGAAAGAAGGACGACCCTCGGTGTGGGGAAAAGGTGAGCTCGCCACCCCCCCCACCCCCCCTTCCGGGGCCCCGGAGCGGCTGGAGGCCTTCCGCCAGGAAGTCGAGGCAAGCTTGGCCCAGGTAACGCCGGGGGTGACACTTCCCCCTTGGATGCTTCGCTCCCTTCCTCCGCCTGTGCAGCGCTCCCGCCCCCGGCCCAATTTGGGGGGACTCTTCCGTCGCTACGGGTCTTTTTTTTGCCCCCCGAGGATCCCTCTTGACTCTGGGGAGGAGACCGGAGGCCAGGCCAACTCCGAAGGGCTGGGCCAGCGAAAGTTTGACATTTGCACCGCCGTGGGTCGCCGGCGCTGCGGAACAGGTAACCTCTCGCGTTTTGTTTTGCCTTCTGTAAAACTCAAGCACTCGCCCCCCCCACGCTCCCCAAAAGCCCTACATTCCGCGTGGAGACCCCCTAAGGTCCGGTAGATCCCACGGCAGACTTTCTAGCCAATCAATAGGCTAGGTTGCATTCTTACCTGTAGAAAGTTTGCTGGGATTTAGTTCAGACACTCCGGGCACGGTTCATTAAACCCCCCCCCCCAAAACAAAAAGAAAAGGGGAATGGCCCGACGGACAGTTCAGTCCTGGTAGGGGAAAATAAACACCACCCCCTCTTCCCTGTCCAGATGTTTTGGACTTCAACTCTCAGCAGCCCCGACCAGCAGCAAGGGGAAGTGGGAGTTCTAGTTCAAAAAAATCTGGAAGTTGCCCAGTTGTCTTCCCCCCCCCCCCTCTCTCTCACAAGGCTGAGGTGCCTTTCAGGACATTTCTTCAGAAGGATTTTATTTGCATGTTTGATTAATGAATGTTATTGATTTGAAAGTTTAGCTAATCTGATGGAAGACTGTCTGCACCCAGCTCTTTGTAATGCTACAGGTCAGGCCAAATGATCAACACTTCATAACATATGGATCCACCCATTTTCTCTCTTTTTAACCAGTGACTGGAACTTTATTTGAACTGTAAAGAGACCCCCGCCCCCGCCGCCCCACCCATATATTTAGAAGAAACTTCCTGAATCGTAAAGCAGCTACTCAATCTTGTCTTTCCATTCATCAGAGTCCTGTATTAAAGTAGTCCAAATTCTGTTTTCTTATTTTATTTACAAAGACAACATGCCCCCAAATAAGTGACATTTCTTCTAAAATATTAGGTCATGGCTGATTATTGAGAAACAACAAAGCTTTACTATTGGAAAAGTTGTGTGTCTCTGTTAGTAGTAGTAGGAATTAGATGGGAAGTAACAGGAAATTGCTGATGGGTGGGGGCAATTCCCACAAGGAATTTGTTAAAATGACACATAATAGGCATGGTTCATTCGGGTGATTTGGGGAAGGTTTGGAAATGTGAGCCAACTCAGATTTGTTCAAGACAATATTGGTAACTCACATGTTTGCATTCTAATGGGGAATATTAGTATAGAGGTTTATTGTTCTTAGCTGTTATGCTTTGGACTTAACGTTTTAACTATAGTAAGTATTATATTACATAATTAAGCCTTATATCAACCATTTGAAGTGTTATTCTCAGTGCACCTCCAACATTAATTTACATATTTCTTTTATGTATGAAGAAATGAGATATTTACACGATTATTCCACAAGAAGGAAAAACTCATGAATTTGTTTATCAGTTCAAAGTATGAAAATAAATGTACCTCTGCCATCTAACAAATACATTTTAATACTTCTGCCAGTCCACAGCAAAAACTTACAAAACATTAATTCCTATTAAAAGTTTGGAAGCCATTGCCAGTCAATACTCTGTTGTGCAAACTATGTTATGGTTTAGTGTGATCCATGATTCTACTAAATTTTTATTATTATGAAATTTACTTGCTGCCCATCTTGTATCTAATGACCTTTGGTGGCTTTACAACATAAAATAGTTATATATTTGGTATGACCTAGAAAACATGGATTTATTAAGGTTTCTTGATAAAAATAACCCAAACTCTGGTTGGCTGTTGATATTTGCAATTGTTTACTATGAAGTCAACTGGACTAGAGCAGCATTTCTCAAACAGACTTTATTCTGGCCCACTTTATTTTGTTTATTTGTTTGTATTCCACCTTTATTACTTTTACAGAGGTCTTCAAACCTGGCCCTTTTATGACTTGTGGACTTCAACTCCCAGAATTCCTTGGCCAGCATGCATGGCTGAGGAATTCTGGAAGTCCACAAGTCATAAAAGGGCCACGTTTGAAGACCCCTGCTTTTACATATACCTCAAGGTGGGAAACATATCCAAATAGGAGCTTCCTCCTCCTATTGTTCCCACAACAATAACCCTGTAAGCTGTGTTGGGTTAGAGTTAGGGCTGGTGTGTGACTGGCCCAAGTCACCCTGCTAGCTTTCAGGACTAGAACTCCTGTCTTCTGGTGATTGGCTCAGCGTCACCCAGGTGGCTTTCATGGATAAAGTGGGACTAGAACCAGGTTTCTAGCCTGGTGCCAAACTGGCAAATTTTACATTCATCTAACTCAGGGGTAGGCAACCTCGGTTCTCATGGACTTCAACTCCCAGAATTCCTGAGTCAGCATAGTTGACTCAGGAATTCTGGGAGTTGAAGTCCATGAATCATAAAAGAGCCGAGGTTGACTATCCCTGATCTAACTAAAGAAAAGATAAGCCTTGTTCATGAATAGTTTGGTAACATTCAGATTTTATTAATAGATTATTCTATCACCCAAGCCTTATTGCATGTGTACACACTCCCAGTTTTTGTTGAGACTTCGTGTGAAATGCTGAGATTTTCGTTAAGGCCTTCTCAACTTGATTGTGGCTATTCTAACAGACAGCCCTCCCCCTAAGCTGGCTTCCCATTTGACACTAAGCCATCATTTCATCTGATGTAGCATGACATGGAAATTCAGCCATTGTGGTTGCCAAACCATAATTATTGACTTAGTATGCAAGTATGTAATTTGGCCTGTGTAAACCAGGTCACTTTAGCTGATTTAACATCCATGATTAAAAGAAAAACCTGGGGCTGAATGCAAGGGCTGAACGTGGCCCAGACAGCTTGTTTGGATCTGCTCACTTGCTTGGTGTCCTCATATTGAATTGTGATTGCTCTCCCATCACTAGTATCGAAGTGAAATTCATTGGGCATGCCGAGCAGCCTCTGTGTGTGTGGAAGGTGAAGAGTGAACCAGCTGGTCCTTCATGTCTGTGAAAGCAGTGAAAATGTCTTGAAGCAGTCATTTCTAGACTGAAATTATTACAGTTAATTCACTGCATCCAGCTCTGCAAACATTTTCTTTGGGGCTTGATGTTACTATCTTATTCTACTGCACCAAAGGGAGTCGGAAGTCAATGCCTTTTCTTTCTTTTTACCTTCTTTTCTACATTTTTCTCTTCCTCTGATTTTCCTATTATTCACTTTTGTATGTTTGTATTTTATATTAAAAGCTAATAAAAAGGATTAACGTCAAAAATTTTCTTCTTTGGCTCTTATGCTTGCAGACTTGCATAATGGCCAGATTCAGGAAGCACACTTAACCCTAATCCCTAGTTAACAGCATGCAATTGGTATGTCCAGATAATGTGCTACACCTTACAGATAATCCTCAACGTACGACCACAATTGGAACTGGAACTTCCATCACTAAGTGGGTCATCATATGACCATGGCTGATTTTATATGGCCTTGTTTGCCACAATTCCTAAGTGAATCATATGACTTTGCCCACTGACTTTGTTTCTCTGAAGCTGCCTGGGATGGTCACAAATGGGGATAAGGTGACCCTGGGATGCTGCAACCATCAGAAATAGATGCTGGTTGCCAGGCACCCAAATTTGGGTCACGTGACTGCAGGAACACTTTGGTCATAAGTGGGTGGACCGGTAAGTAAGTCACTTTTTTTTAGCACAGTCATAACTTTGAAAGATCATTAAACAAATGGTCTAGGTTGTTTATGGTTAGGACTGCCTGTACTTAACATGATGGCCTGGATCCCATAACATACTAAGATTGTGTCTGTTGCGTTGTCACAATGCCCTGAATCCCCAAACTGCCCAACCTGTTTTAGTCTAGTTTGGCATGTTGTGTGAACATAGTCACCCGCAGTTATATCACTAGTTTTGGAGATTATTTAGAAAATGGGGAAATGTTTCAGAGTATGGTCTGATAGTTTTCTAAGCCTACATGCTTGCTTAACCCTGCACCTGTGCTGAATGTGCCCTTGGAGGATCGAAGTTGTTGTGTACTGGGTTCTTTGCAGCAAGCAGGAGACAAGGCGAGAGAGTTCAGGCAGGAACATGCTTTATTGAATGCAGGAACTGAACTGTTAACCAAGGCTTCTACGCAGCTATTTATACTCTGGCCACTAGGCGGTGGCCAAATATACCTGAGCAATAGTTGGTGACCTTAGTAAAAAATATATTTATATAGCTGCAATGGTGGTAGCTTGAGCAATAGATGTTGGAGGTGATTAAAAGGAGGTGAATGGATCAAATCTTCACTCTTCCTCAGTTTTGCACTCCTGCAATAATTTTTATAAGTACCTTGCAGGAAATTTTCCTAGGATTTCATCTCATGCACCAAAATCTCTATTACTAACGCATGCTAGAATTCTGACTGCATTTGTAAAGTTTGTAAAGTTGAAATTTATGTCAAAAAGGTTTGTTAACTTTGACCTAACTAATCCTTCCTGGGAGATTTCCCAGATGCCAGGCAGCACAGCAAACATAGCCTATTTGTCTTGCAAAAATGGCACTCTTTCTTCCCTCTTAAGAAAGTATTTTTCAAAATTCTACCGGGTTTAGTTTATTTGGAAATAGCAGTCAGAAATCAGAGATTCCATAACTGGGAGGGAGGGAGGGAGGCACAGAGTGGGAGAGGGGGGGAGAGAAGGAAGATTGAATACTACTGTAGTATCTGACTTGTAGCCTCATAAACTCTCCAGGATACATAGATGGAATGTGCTGTGACCAATTTGTTTAACAAAGAAGATATGTCATCTTTTGGTTATTCATTTCAACATCACCAGTTTATCATAGTTAGATTGGATGTCCTGCAAGCCGGGTCTGTTTTCCTAACTTACCTTTACCTGTTCCCTAAATACCAAAAAGTATATTAAGCAAGACAGATCAGGATATATTTCATGTTCTTAATTGCAAGAAGAATACATCGTTCCCGGCATATGCTGTCTATTGTGTTGCTATCACATTAGTGAGCCCTGGTTGAGCAGTGGTTAGAATGCAGTATTGCAGGTAAACTCTGCCGACAAGCAGGAGTTTGATCCTGACAGAGCTCAAGGATGACTCAATCTTCCATCCTTCCGAGGCCGGTAAAATGAGGACCTGGATCTTGGCTATCAATCTGAATTGCTACTACAGGTCAACTTACAACCATTCGTTTAGTGAAAAAAGTTATAACAGCACTGGAAAAAGTGACTTATGATTGGTCCTCACACATATAACCGTCACAGGATCCCTATAGTTTCATGATCAAAGTTTGGGTGCTTCACAACCAGTGTATATTTACTAACAGTTGCAGTGTCCTGGAATCATCGCTACTGTTGTAATCACTATTTGTAATTTTCTCAGCCAGCTTCTGACAAGCAAAATCAATGAGGGAAGCTAGAATCAGTAAAAAAACCTGCATGATTCATTTAATAACCATGGCAAAAAGTTCATAAAATCAGGCCTGATTCATTTAACAGTTGCATTGCTTAACAACAGAAAATCTGTTTCCAATCGTAGTCATAGGTTGAGAACTACCTGTCTTGAGCTATATTCCATTTTTGAAACTTCCCCATGTGTTGTTCTTCAGCATCTACTTCTAGAGCAGGGGTAGGCAACCTTAGCTCTTTTAAGACTCGTGGATTTCAATTTCATGCTGGCTGGCTCAGGAATTCTGGGAGTTGAAGTCCACGAGTCATAAAAGAGCCAAGACTGCCTACCCCTGCTAACTAAACTCCTTTTTTAAAAATACGTTTTATCAATTTTTTAACATACCGGTAATCACCTTAATATTTGGTAAACAGTGTGTTGTCTGGGTTTACATTTAAGAAACATTCACTAACAGTTGATTTCTATAATCTATAATCCACATAATAACTTTACTTGATTTCCTCTTTTTCCCATAATGTTCTCTTTTACCAACTTTAAGTTAATACAATTCTTGTTGTTCTAATGAATGATGGTTGAGTATAAAAGTTTTCTAACATCTCTACAGATAATAATCACATCAATATAAGATTCCTTTTCTATCTAGTCATTCTGGTTGTCTCATCATAGATCCTATTTACAGTTCTTGTTTACATTTGTTTTTCCCACAATGTTCAAAACATTCTTACTGGTTAAGATTTTCTCAAAGTTAATTACATTTAAATATTTAAGTCTATTTTTTCTCATGTAAGCCAACCCGATGCTTTTTCCTTTCTTAAGGAATAAATAAGACTAAAAAAATAAAAAAGAATAAAAAAATAAAAAGATAGGATGCTACTTAAAATCCCTAAACTTTCCTAGCTACTCTGAAGCAAGAGGTGGAATCTTTGCACATGAGTGGAGGAAGCAGCGCTTAAGCATACCAAGCTGTTCATGTAGCCCCAAGCCAAGAATTGGCTTATGTCTGAACAATCCAGTATTTCTTAATAACTTTCTGCTATCCACCCACATTTTTAAAAGAAGAAAACCCAACCATAGGAAAATATAATCTATGAATAAGGCACTCCATGCCAAATATAAAATTCCTGATGGCCATTGCTTTAAATCGGGGATCTTCAAACCTGGCCCTTTTATGACTTGTGGACTTCAACTCCCAGAATTCCTCAGCCAGCGTGCCTGGCTGAGGAATTCTGGGAGTTGAAGTCCACAAGTCATAAAAGAGCCAGGTTTGAAGACCCCTGTTTTAAATCAATATAATATTACAAAAATTGGCCGTTTCACCCCCTTCTCAACATCTCAAATGGCAACATTTGGTTAGGATCTCTGACATCAGCAACCTGAAATTCTTTGGAAAAGCAGATAGGGATTGCTGGCTTTATGATCAGTGAATTCCTTTCTTGGGTTGTTTTTTTTTATGGTTTCCACCGTGTGGCCAGCTCTCCCATTTGATAGGGTGAGGAAACTGCTTTAGGCAGATGATTCTGGCTGCCACAAAAGGGCAGCAAATACCTCATTTACTTAATTTATTCTCTCTCTCTTTTTTTTTACTGGCAGTAGGCAGGTCATCCTTGTGAGAGTGACTACCTTTTTAAGCTTTACACTGGGGGTGGGGGCGTGGGGGGGTGTAAGAAAGTGCCCTCTGCTTGGTTTGAAGCCACAAATTATTTCAGTTGATGCTTTGCTTGCAGCAATTTTCTTCTTGAATCTCTCTCAACTAATTGATATTTTTCTGTGAATAACTTTTGGTTTGTCTCCAGATAGAAATTGTGCCGGGTAAGAGCCTAATCATTATATGGTTTAATTCTGTTATTAACTCTTCTTTTGTTTTCCTCTGCAAACACAGGGTCTTCTGTCATGGAGGAAGCAGCTCCTTAGATCCTCCGTGGTATCATAAGAAGGCAAAGCAAAAGGTAAAAGAACTCAGAAAACGGTAAGAGGTGTACAGTCGGTGTAGTGGAATGTGAGAATGACCTTGGGAGGGAGGATTGGACATCTGTCGTGTCCACGAAGGAGAGGAAAGTGGGAAGAGGAAAAGGAGGGAAAAAGAAGAAATACTTTGAGTCTTGTAAAACACCTTGTGAGATAGTCAAGAGAAGGACGACAACCAGGAGAACTAAGTGTATCTTTTTTGTAAGGTCGCATTAACATAACCTTGCAAAAGTTACTCTCTGGAAAACGAGAGGAGGTCCCTTCTGAGATGCTTCCCACATCCTTCCTCTTTCTGTGGGCTAAGACAGGGGCCCCCAACCCTTGGGCCGTGGCCCACTACCGGGCCATGACTAGTTTGGAACTGGGCCACATGATGTCTCCAGTGATTTGCTTAACAACTGTGGCAAGAAAGTTCATAAAATTGAGTGTCGCTCACTTAACAGCCCCTTTGCTCAGCAACTGGAATTCTGGTCCCAGTCATGATTGTAAACGGAGAACTACCTGTAGAAAAGGCTTGCATGACAGAGGGAAGGCTTATCTCTTAGAAGGAGAGATAAAGATCTTTATTACATCCAATTTGGGTAGCTCTGATCTGATCATATGTGGGATAATTCTCTCTTGTGTTTTTCTATCAGGTCTTTTAGGGGTGGTGAGTCATGCTGGGAAAGAAACAAGGGCATTGCCAAAACTTAAGCCATTTCCATCGGCCTCCTCAGGATGTCGCAGTCCCACAGAGGGCCAGTTCTCCTAAGACAAGTGATATTGGCCTGGAAGTCTTTAACAGCTCTACCCCAGAGCTTAAATACATTCGCCGGCCCAGGCGTGACAGAAGAGCCTACAAAGCTGATTCCAAAGATTGCCACGGAGGGGAAGGAGAGACAAATACTTTCATCCCTAGACCTGCAGAAAGTCCCCCGCCCCCAAACTGTCCCAGTCTTTCCCAGGTCTGGAACACCTCCAAAGCCATCTTCTGCTGCCTCATAACCTGTGGGAGCTGTTTCAAGGACTGTCGAGCCAGCATCTCATACAACAGTACCCTGACAGAGGATGGGAAGAACCAGGAGTGCAATGGCCGTTCAACTAACAGTCCGGCCAACAGCTCCCCCAATGAAAAGAACGGTAGCCGAACTGGGAAGGGTACGATGGGAAGCAGTTTTAGCTACCCTGATGTGAAATTGAAAGGCGTCCCAGTCCCACTTTATCCAAACCGGAACCCTAGCTCTGCCACAGACTCTGATTCATGTTACAAGGAACCTCTGCCAGATAGGTTCCCTCAACCCAGCATTGAGAAGCAGCCTGCCCCTACGAGCCACCGAAGCTCTGAGGAACATTATTCCTTCCATGAGTCCGATCTTGAGTTTGGTGAGCTGAACAGCTCCATGTCCAGTAGGGAGATTGACGGCCTCATCTTCAGGAAACTCACCGAGCTTTTCAGTGTCCACCAGATCGATGAGTTGGCCAAGTGTACCTCCGACACGGTCTTCCTGGAGAAGACCAATAAGATCTCAGACCTCATCAACAGCATTACTCAGGACTACAATTTGGATGAGCAGGATGCCGAATGCAGGCTGGTCCGGGGCATCATACGCATCAGCACACGCAAAAGCAGGGTCCGACCCCGTGTCCCTGCCCCAAATCTCCCAAGTTCAGGGGAGATCACAAGCCGAGGCAACGCCCTTCATAGCGGCAATGAGACTATGCTGGCATCTGTCCTCACTAGTGAAGAAGGTATGTATGAACTTCCTTTTTGGGGTAGAACATGGTGGCAAACCAAAGACACCATAATTTGGAATGCCCCCTATAGGGCAGTATGAGTACAGGTAGTCCTCGACTTACAACAGTTGGTTTAGTGACCATTCAAAGTTACAATGGACCTGAAAAAAGTGACTTTCTCACACTTATGACCATTGCAGCATGCCCATGGCCACATGATCAAAATTCAGATGCTTGGCAACTGACTCATATTTATGATGTTGGCAATGCCCCAGGGTTGTGTGATTATCATTTATGACCTTCTGACAATCAAAGGCAATGGGGAAGCAAGTTTCACTTAACAACTGTGTTCCTAACTTAACAATTGTGGCAAGAAAGATGGTAAAATGGGGCAAAACTCACTTAATAGCTGTCTCAGCAACAGAAATTTTGGACTCAATTGTGGCCATAAGTCGAGGACTATCTGTATGTGCTATATGTGAAACACATCTATGTCTTTCTCTTCTGCTTCAATCAAATCTCTCTAAGGCATAGGAATAGAAAAACGTCTCTGCATAGCCTTCCACTAGAAGTGGCATCCTTCAGGTGTGCTAAGCTACAACTTCCATTGGACCCAATCAGCCTAACTGATGGGGAAATTATAGGTTACCATTTTTGAGATTTATTTATTTGTAGGGTACCATTTTGAGAGAGGCTAAAGGGACAGGAAGGCCTGGAGGAACGTTGTCCATGGGGTCGCGATGGGTCGGACACGACTTCGCAACTAACAACAACAAAAGGGAGCACATGACTTTAGGGGTGAGGCTGATCATGTGGCCCTCCACATTATCACACCCAGAGTAGCTGGGAGTAGGGTGCTGTTTTCTCACTGAAAAGAACACCCTACAAATGTGGGGCCATTTGTTACCCTGCATGCATAACCGTTCACAGAATGTGTCCTAGGTCTGCCTAGCTTACACATAGACATAGGTGATTAAGGCATACTGCCTCAAATCCTAGTGGGCAGTCATCTCAGTAGAAGGCTATTGTTTTCTGCAACAAGCATTTTGCATGCATTCAAAGGAATTATCACTTGCTCCCCTGGAATGCAAAATACAGTCTAAGAGAACAGCAACACTTCTGAACAGCAGCAGCTGTTTCCCTGGCTGCCTTAGTGCAATTGCAACTATTGTCCTCTTTTTTTCACCCCTGGGGCACAGCCCATAGGCTACGGTGCCCAGGTAGGAGCTGGCACAGGCTGCCTGGGACCAGGCACTGTCATCATGGATCAAAATGGCTGTTCAGAGAAGCAGTAGTTGTTATGTTTCCGACATATGAGCTTTTCAAGTGACTCTGAGGCATTGTTTACCTTAAAAGTCCTTTATTAGCCTAATACACCGGCAAATGCTTGCTTGAAGGAAGCTGGAATCTGAAATCTCCGCCCTCTTGCACAATATATTAAAACACAATTCTCCACCTTTCTAATTTTGTCATTAATCATATTCTCCAATTAATTTAAAGAATCAGTTTCCCTTCCGTTAGAAGACCCGCCAAAACCTTATCTTCTTAGAGAGAGAGATAGCCTTGAAAGTGCATTCCTACTCATTCCCCCTCCTAACCTTAAACTAAAGCAATACACTAGTCTTAAAGCAATACACAAGTTTAACATATGAAACGGCTACTTCTTCATGTCTTGTCAAGCAATAACATTAGATGTTAGCAGCATTGACAGTGGTGATGGCAGTACTGAGAGGAGGTGATGTTAAGGTCCCAACGTAGGACAGATCATGGCAGGGGGATGCACAAATGGGAATAAGGATCTCGAGGAAGATCTTTCACGAGGCCCTCATTCCCATGACAAAGAAAAACAAGGTTCTCTTCGCTCTGGTACCCTAAACAGAAATAGCCATGGAAACCTAGACTCCATACTAGAGTGGAAGTGGGGTGTTTGGCAGTTTGGCAACAGAGAACTGGGACACTGTAGGCCACCCACCTCCCTCAGGATCCTCCTATAGAAGACCTAGAATGTTCTCGGAGGAGGTCCAACAGACTGACTGGAACGTTTCTTTCCAGAGCAGCCCATTTTCCTCCCAGAACAACAAGAGAGTCATAAACTAAGCTCCAAGGTAAAACAGTGATTTTGGGGGGTGGGGTGGGGGTTGTCTAAGAAAAGGTCCCTTTATGGCTCTATGAAACATAATAATTGAAAGGAAGGAAATGGCATTTGAAGCTGCAGACATATTTTTTGCTCTGAGAAGAAATATCCTTTTGCAAAAACATACTTGGGCTTCAGTTGGGAACTAAAATTGCACCAGCAGCTGTTTTAATGTCATTGTTACCAGTAGTCTGTGTGTGTTTAGCAACAGCAGTCGGGACTGGCAACTCAGTCACTAATCAAAGCAGTCACCTGAGCCAAGCCACAACTGTGCTTGTGATCTTACTTCAGCTTCCCTTTGCTTTAGGAAATTGTAAATGTGTGAGGATTGGTTGCAAAGTTGCTTTTTAATCAGTGCTGTGTGAATAACCCCTAAATGGGGCAGTCCCTAAATGAAGACTTTTATACATCTTTTGCTAGGTCCCATCTGGTGTCCAAGCCTTTCTCTCAGTCTGGGATTCCTCTTTTAAAATGGAATGGTCTATTTCTCTGTGAAATTAAACCTCCTCTGTTCAATAAAAGCTCAAACCTGTGGCACAGCAGAATACTGCCCTCTCATTTGGCTGCTTCAGAGATCAACACTTTCTTCCCTGGATCCTGATCTTGAGCAGTTCAGGGAGCAAAGAACTGTCTGTTGCTCTCTGCAAAGCGTGCCCTGTCTGACATGCATAACTGATCCAACTTTTTTGCCCACATTGACCCTCTTGGGTGAATCCAAAGATACGTAACGTGACCCATCTGACTTGGACGTCTATTCAAACGTCAACCTTTCTGCTCACTGCCTTTCAGATCTACCTGTTCAGATATCGATAGAAACTACAGCAGATGTGCAAGCCAGAAACATGAGGCAAGGTGCCTACAACACAGCAGGTGATTTTTCTTGACATATTTTAGGGTATTGGAGGGCTTTGCTTGGGATTTGGGAGCTTGTGACTGTTTGGGCATTGTTGCTTTTCCAAAAGAAATTGGGGCTATGGGAGAACTTTCAGACATCTGCAATTTGACCAACTGTAAGGAAGAACTAACAAGTTTCTACCAGGTTATTGCACTGATTTATACTGGATCAATTGACTGGGCCTTCAAGTGATTGTTGACTCCCGGTGACTGCCTGGACAAGTCCCTGCACTTTTCTTGGCAAGATTTCAAAAGTGGTTTGCCATTGCCTGCTTCTTCCTAGGATTGAGAGTAGTGACTGGCCCAAAATCACCCAGCTAGCTTCATGCCTAAGGCAGGACTAGAATTCCTGGTCTCCCTGTTGCTAGCTCAGTGCTTTAATCACTACATCACACTGGCTCTCTCTAAAAAAAAATAGTGCAGTAATAATGTGTATTGGGAGAATGAGACTGTGTCTTTCTGGATTTAGAAGGAAGCCCCAGCTGTCTTTAGTTGTACAGAATTACTTGTCGCAATGAGAATCTATGCCCTGGTGGGCTGCTTCCTCTCCTCCACCTCATGCAATTATTTCTCTGACCAGTACTGTACAAGGTGACTTTCATTCAGCTACTCTAGATGTGGGAGTAACCCTACTTAAATTCCTAATGCATTTTATGTTGCTTTTGAGGTCTCCTCTGGCACATCCTGCATTATATGCACAAAATCCTTTGCTAGTGCTTCCTGGAGCTCACTTGGGAGAAAGTGAAGTAATGGGGCAGTTCTGTTTGCTCTGTAAAAGTGAAGGCCCATGTTGCTTCATGAAGCACCGCAAAGCATTGTCAAAGTGAGGCTCCCCTTCAGTAGCTTTGCACAGCCTTACATTGTAGCACCCATGCTGAGCATCCATGCAGATCTATGGGTATTGGCTGTCATGAATTGAATACCCTTCTGGTGATCCAGATGTGTTGTAATTCCAAAAGATTTGAGCCATAGAAGAGAATATTTATAACTCAAGGTGGGGTGGTTTTCTTTCAGACGTTTCATTACCAAACTAGGTAACATCATCAGTGCATTGATGATGTTATCTAGTTTGGTCTGCAAGAAAACCACCAAGCTCAGAGATCACCAAGGGCCCTACAATCTGAGCCATACAAGGAACAATTCCCTCCCTTCCACCCTCTCTCCCTTTCTCTAACTAACCCCACTTGGATGAAACAGTTATAAATGGAATACTAGAGATAGTTCAACATTGCCAATTAGGTCAAAGGTGGAACCAATTATCTATGAAAATGCTATGCTCTGTCCGTTGAATACAGTATATTTAAGCATAGGCTGGATAGACATTTGGCAGGAATGCTTTGATTTAGTTTCCTAAACTGAGTAAGGAATTGGATGACAAGGTCTAATTGCTAGCTCTTTGTTTCTATGACACATGCAAGGCTAAAGGATAAAGTCTGATGGCTTTGCCATTGACTTCAGTATGTGTTTTGTTCATGCATCCATATGACCCTTCAGTATGGATACTCTGTGGATCCCTTTATAACAAGGAGCTCAGAAAAATGAGATGCCTTATCAAACTTGGATAGATTTTCCCTTGCTCCAATATACAGTTGTGGCCAAAATTGTGGAAACCTTTTGGGAAAAATATACAGTAGAAATGCCACCTTTGGTTAAGTTTCCACCAATTTTTCATCTAATTTCTTTATAACTGTAGCCTTGTTCACTTAATAATACTATTTTACATCGCTTTCTGGGCAACCCGTCAACTCTTTGCACCATTACTTTAATTTTATTACGTTTTACAAGCTCACTAAATGAAAGAACACAAAAAAACCCAACCAACTTGATAGCTATCACATAACACACTGAAATGTCCTCCTCTCGGCTTCAATACATGACATCAATAACTGAATCCTACTGTGATCTGATTGGCTCATTGCCAAAACAAGATGACACCTGATTGGCTCCCTAAACACTCGTGCTCATTGGCTACAATCAGATGAAGGAAAGCTACCTGATATTGACCTAAGCAAGTTGTGTTTCCGTTTTCTGCTTATTTGGCTATAACTTTTCATAGAATACAGTACAGATAATTGAACAAACTTTGTTATGTTACATTTTTTATTAAATTATCTTTCCATTGATATATAATTTTATGGTACTACTCCAAAAAAAAGTGGTGTTATTACCCATCAAACCTCAAAAATACACTTTTCCCAAATGGTTTTCACAATTTTGACCACTACTGTAGAATTCCCTCACACTTCTTGTATGTCACGTGAAACTTCTGATATACAAGAGAGAAAGTATGTGAGTGGGCCTTGAATTTTCAATTTATTTATGGCCATGCTCACAATCATTCATACTTTGTCACTCTCACATGGACTCGCTTGGATGCACTCTTAATGGAGCTGCCCTTGAAGACCATCCAGAAGCTTCAGGAGGTCCAGAATGCAGCAGTGGTGTACAGGTTTTCCTGTGTAACATCTCTGCTTTAGGAACTGTGCTGGTCGCCAGTTTTCTTCCAGGAGCAGTTCAAAGTATCACTTGCCCCCTTTAAAGTCTTTCAAAGTTTAGGTGTTGAATATCTCTCTTTCTTTCAGTGGCATCTGGCTGTCTAATAAGATTTGGGAAAGGGGACATATCCTAAATCTCTTTTTTTAAGGAACGTCATCTTCAGGGAACCACAGTCTCAGCCACAATCCCCTTTGAAATAGTACATAGATACCCGGAAAAATTATAAAAAATTATGCTACCACCAACCTGTTGATATTTAAAGGTAAAGGTTCCCCCGCACATGCGTGCTAGTCGTTTCCAACTCTAGGCGCCGGTGCTCATGTCCATTTCAAAGCCGAAGAGCCAGCGCTTGTCTGAGGACGTCTCCGTGGTCATGTGGCTGGCATGACTAGACGCCAAAGGCGCACGGAACGCTGTTACCTTCCCACCGTAGTGGTCCCTGTTTTTCTACTTGCATTTTTACGTGCTTTCGAACTGCTAGGTTGGCAGAAGCTGGGATGAGTAACAGGTGCTCACTCTGTAACAGGTGCTCACTCTGCACTCGGGATTCGACCCGCCAAACTGCCGACCTTCTGATCGACAAGCTCAGCGTCCTAACCCACTGAGCCACCGCGTCCCTTGTTGATATTTAGGAAAGCCATAAAAAAGTGGCTTCTTCAGACCTCTTTAGACATGGAGGGGTCATGAACAATTTCCCATTAATGTTATTCCGAACATTACTTTGGCTGTACTACTTGTGCTGGAATTTACTGCTTTCTGATGCCGAAATTTACACAATTCTGTGCCAAGAATATTTTTGAGCCACTTTTTTAAGTTAGGTCCTCATTCTAAAATAGCACAGGCATAATGGGTATTTATGATGTCTATCTATATTACCAAGTGACTCAAGGCAGCAAAAAAAAATTAAAATAATACAAACATTATACAAATATTATTATACAATATACGAAGTATATTGTAATTGAGAATAAAGCACCCATGTAGGCAAATGGTTTAATTTAAATGATACAGAAAACTATGGAAATTTTGCCCTAAAGAAAACTGCTCTGGACGAGTTTACTAGCTTATTTATTTATCAAATATATATGACTGCCAATCTCACAAGAAGTGACTCTAGGCAGTGCACAGTAAACAAAGGATAAAAACACATTTCAAAGATACTCATATTAAACATACATACAAAAAACCCACATTTGATTAGCAATGGAACCACTTCAATACTCTGAGATCCCCTTTTTGCTGTGGTTGTTAAGCAAATCATGGGATCATTAAACAAATCCAGCTTCCCACACTGACTTTGCTTGCCGGAATCCCCCCTGGGAAGCTCATATACAGACATCATGTGATCACAGGATCCTGGAACCATCTTAAACAGGCCAGTTGGCAAATGCCCGAGTTTTCATCATGTGACCATAGGGGACAATGCAATGGCATAAGTGTGAGGACTGGCTGTAAATCACTTTTTTCAGCATTGTCAAAAATTTGAACAGTTATCAGACAGATGGTCATAAATTAAGGACCACCTGTAGCTGCAAAAATAGTAATTTTGAAATCTTGGTTGATTAGGATTTGCCTGTTCACTTAAAGCAAAGTAAGCCACTCAAGAATGAATTAAATCCATTTGAACTATTCTAATACTGGGTCTTAATAACCATGAGCAAGTGCCCATATACATAAATAAATAAATATAACATAGTTTGTAATATAGATATATATATATATCCATAAAACGTAACATTATTCTTTTCCTGATAGCCATGGAGAGAGGCAAATGGTATTCAAGGTATGAACATTTTGTCCTTGGGTGCTTCAGGTTCTGCTGGCTTCTGAGGTTTTTTAAGGCATAACAGAGCCTTAAGGGCTAGGAACTTGTCTTGGCTTTTTAATGCCATCTGAAATTCTCCAATTTCTGAACTCCGTTATCCAGTGCCTGATAACCAAAAAATTCAAGGGAAGGGGGAGGGTGGTCATAAGAATAAATGAGTATAATTATGGGATGTGAGCTCTGGCCTTTAATGGAGACTCTATTGTATCAAGTGGGATGTAAATCATCCTTCAGATTTTACTAAAAAGAAGAATCTAGCCCTCATGGCTGCTTATTTCTAAGAGGGCTCATTGCTTGCCTGGGACACTGAAGGGTTTCCATGTTACTGTATACCTTTTCATAAGTATATTTTCCCCTTTAAAATAATTGAGAGAATGCCTCGGCAGTGCAGGGTCTTTACTTTTACTACAGTCCTGAAGCCAACTCAATGAAGTTAGGTGAGAAATAAAGCAGAGTGACCATAAAGAACAGGGTTCAAACCTTAGCTAATTCTAAACTTCCAAATTCACTTTGCGCATTCGTATTGAAGTCAGATCACAGTCCTCATCAAAAGCCTACTTTTCACACACACACACACACACACACACACACACCAACCATGTTTCTTCACTCCAGTAAACAGAAAAGTGATCTTGTCATTCACCTTCAGCTACAATCTAGCGCAGTCAGAAGATAAGCAGAGGATTTTGTTTTTGTTGTTTTTTTAAAAAAGAGAGATAAAAATAAGGAAAAAAGAATAAAAAACATGAATCTATTTTTTTTAACTCATTTCCCTTGATAAAGGGCAAAATATATGAAAAAGAAAAGATTCTAGCAATTATTGAAGCAGTCGTTTTAACTGTGTTTTATCAAGCAGTAAATATTTTGCCCAGTCCTGCTTTTGAAAAAAAGCCTCCATCCCAGGTGGCTGTTTTTACCTGCTGCCTCTTTGGAGAGTTGAAGCACCTTATGCTGCATCAACAGTGCTCCTTAACTAGGTTTGAAGGACACTTAATCATGATAAAGGGGAAAAACCATTTTTCTACTGTTCCTAAGGGAATCACAGGGATGTCTTCATGTACTTCCCAGGAATTGAGATCAATTCAAAGACATCTACGGTACATATTTCTATAATGGCTTGGTTGAGCTACAATTTCTCAGCTGGACATGGGAATGGCTGGGTGAATTTCTTTGGTTTAACATGGACTATTGGGGCAGGTTTAAACAGGGCTGGGTATCCATAACTGCAGTGCTGTTAAATTTGGCTGAGAATGTGAACTTTTCATCTTTCCAGTTTTAAAGCATGCATCCATCCCACTCTTATGGCTACAGAGAGCCTCTTACAAATGTTCAATGGAAGGTTAATGGAATGTGGTTCATGGTCTTAGAGTTTCTAAGGCTTTCGTGTTCTTTCTTTTGACAAGCACGAAATGGGATTTCAAAAATGCCGAGAAAGACTTTTCTTTTAAATAAAAACAAGCAGAGCCATTTTCTAAGCATCACACAGTTCTTGAATGTAGCACGTGGATTTCATTGCCAGAATAACAGAAATCAAGGAAGGCACTGTGTATTTTTCTTGTCCATTATTTCGACTGTTTACATTTGTTGGAATTTGCACTGTTTGAATTTTTTTTCCACTTGCATGAGTGGCTTCCTGTCCTATTGTGTGTGCATGCGTGTGTGTATTATTTAAACAGAATTTTACATAAGATCAAAAAGTTACAAACACATAGAAAAAAGAAAAAAATTAAAAGAATGGGGGAAAGTGAAGGTCAGCAAAAAGCAAAGAAAGAAAGGAAGAAAAGATATTTAAGGAAGCCATTTCTGACCTCTTTTTTGGCACTTATAAAACTGATAGTTAGCATCTGTACCCTGGCAAATTCCATATTTTAGTTCCCTCTATCTCATAAGCAATCCATTTTAATCAGTGAATCCCGAAATCAACAGTTCATATTTATCCATTTCCAGTGCTTCCTGTCCTATTTTGGAGGGAGGAGGAGAGCAGCTAAAAATTATGGCAGTGCCAGATGTCCATTCTACAACAGTCATCTTCACATTCTAGATTTTAAAAGAGTTTTATGCAAATCAATACAGTTTTCAAATTATTCACAAAACAGAGAGATTTTTATTGGGGGAAAATTTTATATGCAGCCGTGGTTACAAAATATTGTTCCATCTTATCTTTTCGGTATGTCTTATCTTAGCTTTTATTTCTTATATGTATAACTCTGTTTCCTCCCGTCCCCTGCAGGATCCCCGTTAAGTAGAGGTTCTTCTTTTCAAGATACAGAGACAGATTCCTCTGGGGCCCCTCTGCTTAAAGTTTATTGCTGAGAAACGTGGACCTTCTGAATTCCCAGAAGCAGTGAGACTTTAAGTCAGCCTCACCAGAGAACAGTTCAGAAGTGATGGATAATGGAGTCTGATGCAAGTCATCATCAACTATGCCTTCCAAGGAATACTTGATTTCTCTTGCCATTTTCCAAGGTTGATCCTGCTGTAAACTTGCTTTAAGGTGACTGTTGGTGCATTTTGACAATGTTGATCTCTGCTTCAGATGTGAACAGAAGTGATGAAGCAGTTACAGCTTTTTGCACATATCTTTTCCCTTGACCATTCTGCTCTCCCCTTGCCCTTGTCAAATAAGAACTGACCTCTGCATTTTCCTTTCCAGAATAAAAGAGATCTTCTGCCTGTCAGGCTTATTCATCCAACAGACGATCTGTCAGTGACTTGCCATTCATTTCCTCATTTAGAATTCAGATTTGATTGTTCTCATGTAATTCTCCTGGTCCTTAAAATATGCACTCTTCATTGTAAATAACCCACCAGAACTCGGATTGTGAGACATTGTTGATTTAGGGAATATGACAGTTCCTCCGTTGAAATTTTCAGAAAATCTTGCTGTTTTTCCTGTAGTTTAATTTCGTTCTCTTTTCTTTTCTCCCGCCTCAATTGAACCAAGGGGTTGCCTAGACTGGGAATGCAAAGTTTGCGGGAAGGGCTGTTATTGCATCTGAGGGTATTTTGATTCCTACTGTGCTTGGTGGTGTTTTTTTTAAAAAAACAAATAAAATTATATTTAAACAATGAATGTTCCAAAGTCACCCCCTTTGTCTCATACAAAGGGACTAATTTAATAGCTAGACATTCTTAGAGGTGTAATTCCAACAAAACTGGAGAACACACTAGGTCGGAGAAAGATAATTTAATGGATGGCATCTGAGAAAGGAATAGAATGCTCTCCGTTTTTTAGTAAATAAAGGTTTTGCACAGTGCTCTAGTGGTTGCTTCTGGCTCCATTAGGAAATAAAATTTGACTCATGTGTATAAAAATGTCATTTGGCATCAATAATATTGATATAAAGAAGTGAGGTATCATTAATGTGTTCTTGAAATTTATTTAAGTAGTGTTGCCAGACTCTTTCACTACCAAAATGGTGCAGCCTATAAAACGAGACTTACAGGATGAAACAAATTCTAAATATTCCAACATGTGGTATTGCTTGTTGATTTAAACAGCTGAATGGTTACTATGAGGGGAAGATGCAAAATAACAAAGCTGCTATACTTCTTTGCACTTGGAAGACCTATTTTGCCTGACTCATTCAGGAAAGGGTGAGAACTAACATAAACATAGGAAGCAGACAAGTAAAGTTTTCACCAGTGAGAAAGTAGCCCACTCAGATGCCCTGCAAAAATTCATTGTTGCGAACAGAAACATTACTTTTGGGTGGAATTCAAATATGTGAACAACCGGTTCTCTGTGTGGATCCCACTTCCAGAATTCCATTCTGGGCCTGGGCAATAAAAAATTAGCTACCGGTGTTCTGCCTAAGTGGTGCGAACTGGCTGAATCCCACCACTGGGGGTGGTATTTAAGATACATTGCAGCTTCATACCTAAAATGAGACTAAAATTCATAATCTGGTCTCTAGTCTGAAGTTACTACACCAAACTGGTTCTATGGTGTAACTGATAATTTGGTTCTAGTATCAAACACAGATAATCAGATGAGATTGTCTGCTACTTGTAGAGTGGTGGATAGATTGCTATTTTGGTTTGAAGATTTGGAAATGACCAGTGCCAGTTATTAGCAGGGCTGAACTGGGGAATGATCCTGGACACAACAATGCTCCAGCAAAAGTCAGAAACTACTAGAGCTCCACTATCAAATCAAGGATGAATAAAGTATTAAATATAATCCTGGTTTTTAGCAACAGCAGCCTAAAGTGGTGACTAGCAATCAGTAGGAGCTACTTCTCATTAAGTTAACACGCCTTTTCTTTGAAAGTTTGTTCTGAAAAATGGAAGTATTTTGGAGGGCAATTTAAGTTTTAGCCAAAGAAAAAAAGAGAGAAATTGCCTATAGTGCAGGCAAAAAAATGTGTATCTTCTTCAGGAACACGCTTTAGGGGAATTCAAAGTTTACAGTGCCCTGGACTTGAAGAACCAGTTTTCTCCCTCTCTGCTGTTAATCACACATAAAATGACCATCACTATCAATATGTCTGTTACTAATGTCTATGTAAAAAGTAGTATTACTACACTTCTTTCCATTACTGCCATCTTCTTGTCTAATGAGAAAAGCATTGGTCTAGATCCTTCTGATCATTTCAAATTTTTAATTATCACTTTGATAGAATAGGGTGGAGGCCAGTATGATTATGCTGTCCTCTTATTGATTTCCTAGGTGACATGGAAACAAAACTGGAGGAATTACAACGAACTGCTCAGTCTTAGTAGCAATCCCACTTTTTTCCTTTTCAAGGTTGCAGGGTAATGATGCACTAGACTAGAGAGCAAAATGTTCAGGCATCAAGGCCTTGGCTGGACTCCATGCAAACAATCTTTTCTCTCTGTCCCACCATCATAAAAACAAACATCCTATGAAAATAGACTTCAACCTTAAGTCCAGCATAGTGTATTTGTCGTTGCTGTGAGCTGCCAAAATGGGTGGAGTGACAGCAGTGATTTTTCAACTTCAGGCTCTGAAGAACGGAAGGAAGGCGATTTTGACTTAAACATCTCCTTTGGAGAATGTCCATATTGGGGGCAGGGTAAGTGATAGGCTGCTTTTTCTGTGTTTTAATCACATCAAGAGGACACTGTCCTGTAGGACATTTTTTTGGCCAATAACAGGTCAGAAATACAGAAGCTGGACTTTGATTCCACGGACTCTACATAAAGTTCACCAGAGGAGAAAACCGTTCTGCTTTCTTGATGCTCTGGGAACAAAATGTTTTATTTTGTGAAATCCATTCTACCTCTGCCCTAGACTAGGAGAAAGGTTTTAAGTTCCAGAAGGGACCAACAGCACATGCAGGATCAAGAATGACACTGTAGACCTGAGGCACAAGAGCTAGTTTGACACCCCCCACCCTTCCCAAACTGGAGAAAAAAATTAGCAGGACAACATAACAAAAAGTAGAGAAGTAAATATATTACCCTGGGTCACTCTAAATTCTAAAACCTTGCTTAGTCTTCATGCTGTAAAGATCAATGCCTGTTTGTACATAATCCTATAGTTTAGTTCAGAAGAGCTTTGTTCCGTGCCTAAGTAATCCAAGTATTTATGAAGGGCTCTAGGATGTTTAATCCAACCTCCTCTAGATCTGTTGAGACCTTACCTTCCAAAGTTCCCAGGTAGCATAGCTCGCATTTAAGGTCTATTTATTGGAGGGTGTCTTAGAGTTTCTTCTAAAATTACATTCAAATTATTGTTCCTCTGGTAGCGAATTCCTCTTTTTAAAAAATGTTTAAATTCCACCAAATGAAATGGAGAGATGGATTCAGCATATAACCTTTGAGGAACTATTCCTTTGGTCCAGGGGGTCTTCAGATTTGGCCCTTTTATGACTTGTGGACTTCAACTCCCAGAATTCCTCAGCCAGGCACTCTGGCTGACGAATTCTGGGAGTTGAAGTCCACAAGTCATAAAAGGGCCAAGTTTGAAGACCCCTGCTATGGTCTGTGAATGTTTCCCAATTATCTGAAAAAGACAATGCTTCTGGTCATCGTTGGATTTAATTGTTTATTAAAATTACAGGTGAAAGACATTCCAGAAAGTATTAGCTTGATCTCACAGTCATGCTTTACACACCACTGTGGCTACAAAGCACATCATGTTTGATGTATTATGTGAACCAGGCAATCATGTTAAAAGATAAGGTAGCTTAACTTATTGTTCGGATGCAAAGTGTTGTTGATTCTTAACTGTGGTTTATGATTGAGACAAAAAAGCAAGGGTGGCCTGTGGCCACAAGGTGGCAGGATAGAGGTATTTCTGTTGTTTAATATTGGGGTTTGTGGCATATCCAATTAAATTTAAATTTAAATTAATTTAAAACTTTGTGGACTGTAATATTGCATGTAGACATCTGCACATCTGAAATCTGGCTTTCTCTTTAAAAGTCTTAAAACAATAGATTTTGTCTAATTGATCATACAGTTATGGTCTGCTTTAGAAAGGATAGAAATTCTTATAATTATTTTGACTGATAATTATTTTGGCTGTTTTTGTCAATCAAAAACTATTAACAGTTTTAAAAGTACCAAACTGATTTATGATTATGTTTCCTTCCAATTTAATGTTATTAGCAGAATGTTTTTCTGCTAAAATAAGTAATGCTTTTATTTTTCTTACATGTAGTAAATTACTGTATTATCTAAATTTTATAGTTTGTAAATATACTTACCTTTTTGTTTATATTCTTAAATATGTTTAAAAACTACCCAGATTTACTGGGAGTCACAGAGCCTACAAATCTAATAAATAATTATCATTATTAAAAATAAAGTATTGACATGAATAACTGACTACTTTACATTACAGTTGAAGACATAGTAATTACTACTTTTTCAGTTTTTTAAAGGTTGCTTTATAGATATTAAAAGTTGGGTATAGTTAAAGTATGCAAACAGCTTTTTGCTTATTCATTCTTTAGTATAATATTCTGATTTACCAAGGGGAATAACCACTTACCAATCACTGCTGCATTTTGTTTTAAACCATGGACTTTAACCTCATCAAGTCACAAGACCAGGTGTTTCTCCCTAATGACTTTGCCTTGTACAATTCTTCCTCTAGTGATAACTACTCCATAAAAAAATCATTGGAAAGCTCCTACTTTTATATTTACTTTTATGCTCTTGGGAACAAAGGATTTTTAGGAAATTGTACACTTTGCATGCTGCAAAGAGGCACTTCAGGTTTCTGTCAATATTGAGCTAAGGAAAAAGTGAAGGTATAAGTAGTCCTTTGCCTAATTACTCTGGCAATAAACACCAATGAACTGAAAAGGAATTCTGATGAGTTTGCACTATACTTGTTTATGGCAAAGATTGTGATTTATGGATCCTAATGCCCTTTATTGGAAACTTTGTGTTTGCTACATCTTTCCATCAGCAATGTGGTAGATCAGTGGTCTCCAAAGTATAGCTTCTGCAGCCTAGGGATCTACAAAACAATTCATCAGTTGTTATCTCTGACAGATTTGGTGCATAATTTGGCAGTCTTCCTGGAATGGTGGCACAAATTCATCTTTATGCCAATTACACCCATTCCTGGATGCGGGGGAGGGGGGCTTGCTCATGGTCAGTCATGCCTCAGTCACTTTCTATTTAGATTAGTGTGAGTTCTAGTCCTGCCTTAGGTGCAGAACCAGCTGGGTGACCTTGGGCCACTCATTCTTTCCCTAGAAGCAGGCAATGGAAAAATCACTTCTGAAATCTTTCCAAGAAAACTGCAGTAACTAGTCCAGGTAATCATCAGGAGTCAACAATGACTTGAAGGCACCCAAACAAAATGCTCTTCACAAGGCTGCTCTTGAAGACCATCCAGAAGCTGAAACTGGTCCAGGATACAGTAGCACATGCATTTTTGGGCACCCTAAGCTTTGTCCAAGTAACACCATTGTTTGCATGAGCTGCATTATTTTCTAGTTGCTTTCCAGGTACAATTCAAGGTGCTGATTATCACCTTTAAAGCCTATACATGGCATAGGTTATAGGTTGTTTGTGGAAATTTCTCTGCCTGAAGATATCTGTTCATACCACTTGATCATATATGATGGCTGAACTCCAGATCTCTTCTCTTAAATGTTGTCAACTAATCAGACCTTGGAGGCACACCTTCTCCCCAGCATGTTCCAATAATCTCTCACCTGATACTTCAGGAACCCAACATTTTAGTCTTCCATGGCTAGAAACTGGCTAATCCGCCAAGCATTGAGCTAGGGTGGGGATTGAGTCAGGAGTTTAATAATTTGGTAGGTTTAACTCCTGAATGGAAAAGTTTTGTTTTTAATCTATTGTTTTTATTGTTTACGTGACATCAGTATTTGAGATGGGTGACTACAGTATATGAGTTTTTTAAAATAAATTGTATACAAAGAAAAATATGTCTATATTTCTGTAAAGCATCACATAATTTTTAAGGAGTATGTATATCCATTTATCTGATGCTTGGCAGCTGTGAGGGTCTGGATGGGGAACAACATGCTTCAGCTCAGCTAGCAAGGCTGGGCAATTTTGAGTTTTGAGACTTGCCAGTTCTAGGATGGTGCCATCTTTGGTGCTGGATGGAGTTGCACTGCCCCAAATAGACACAGTGTGCAACTTGAAGGTCCTTCTGGACTCAACTCCTGCTTGAAGAGCAGATGGCAATCATAGTTAGGAGGGTCTTTGCACAGCCTTGTGTTGAGTACCATTTGTGCCCATTCCTAAATCTGGAGGCTCTGTTTGTGACAACTCATCCTGATAGGGTTACTATAACACACTCTCCATGGGGCTGCCCTTGAAGAGTATCCGGAAACTTCAGCTGGTGCATAATACAGTAGTGTGGGCAATCCCATTTGCTTGTGGAACAGGACAGGTTCTGCTCTGCAAGACTATCAGTTGGCTTGGCCAGTTTATTTCTGTGGATGGATGAACATGCAATTAAAAACAATGAAATAACATTAAAGGGCACTCTACAATAAAAAAGCATTGAATATTTCTTTAATATTAATATGCTAGGTGAGACGTTACAAACAATGGACACCCACGTCTAATCCATGCTGGCTCAGGAATTCTGGGAGTTGAAGTCCACAAGTCATAAAAGAGCCAAGGTTCCCCACCCTGGTCGAATCACTTTACAGAGATGCTGGGTGGGAGGGAGGACCTAACGGGGAAAAGAAGCGGGGAATAAAAGCGATAAATGCAAAGCTCGAGTCAGCTCTTTTCAGACATTTTATTGCAAACGACCAAGACAGGGGTCGGCAACCTCGGCTCTTTTATGACTCGTGGACTTCAACTCCCAGAATTCCTGAGCCAGCATAGCTGGCTCAGGAATTCTGGGAGTTGAAGTCCACGAGTCATAAAAGAGCCGAGGTTGCCGACCCCTGGACCAGGACAATCGCGAGGCGACAGGGGCGCCTCTCCACGCGGGCCGCGAACGTGTAATCCGCAATTTCCCGTCGTCCCACAGCACAGGCGGTAACCGTAGCAACCGACGCCAAACACGGGGGCCTTTGACCTCCTCTCGTCGCGGATTGAAAGAGCCGGCTGCCAATCAACGCGGCGAGTTCGACGGTTGGTCAAAACCTTTCCGGAAAAGGGTTGGGCAGAACGCGCTTCTCTTCCGTTTCCGGCCGCCGTGTTAGCGGGTGCGTGCTGAGGCGAGCGAACGGCTTTTTAAAAAAGGAGAGAAGCCAGTCAGCCATCCCGGCGTCATGGGGGCCAGCGGGGAAGAGGCGGCCGACAAGGAGGAGCAATTCGACGGCATGCTGCTCGCCATGGCCCAGCAGCACCAGGGCGGCGTGCGTGAGGTAAAATGGAGGGCAGGAGCGGGCGGTCCCTTCCTTCTGTACGGCCTGCATTGCAGGGCCGTCCTTCTCTTCGGCAAAAGGGCCCAGCGAAATGAACCCTCAGACGAGCCGAGGTTGCCCATTAACCCCCCTCCCACTATTTCACGAAGAAAAGAGCCATAGGAAATCTCGGAAACGGTTTTGAAATGTGGAATTAGGGAGGGGAGGCTGAATCTGAGCATGGGGTGAATTGCCCTGAAGAGTCACCTGTTGAACGGTGGCACTAAAGTTATTCGGAAAAAAATAACCATCTGGAAAGGATTAGAAGTTAAAACAACAACAACAACAACATGTTGGGATAAATGTGCTACTTTCTAGTTGTGCTGATAGTTTGTTGTGATTTAGTGATTTCTATGGCATCTTAAGACTGGTGTAGTTTCTCCTGTGGTTTGTTGCCACTGTAATTTCTAACCCGTTCCCGAAAATATTCCCGATCAAGGATCTCTTTGAGCAGGGGTCTTCAGACTTGCCCCTTTATTATGACTTCGAGAGCCAGGATAGCTCTGCTCTTTTGCATGTCTGGAACTCTTATAGAAGGAGTCTTCAAACTTGGCCCTTTTATGATACATAAAAGGCTGGTTGAGGAACTCTGGGAGTTGAAGTCCACAATTTCCATAAAAGGGCTGAGTTTGAAGACCCCTGTCTTTGTGGGTCTGTATCCAGGCTACCTGTAATCTGAACCTCTTTTTGATTCTGGACCAGTTATAGCCCAATTGGGCATATTGTATAAGTGGTTCATAGTTGTACGATACTACTGTTCAGAATTGTTGGTTGAAAACGAATGGATTGCTGTACAATACAGAGATGGAATTTTTGAGTCAAGCTATGCCAAGGCTTGCTGGATTATGGCTTAATGAAAGTGTCAGGACCAAACACACCGGGCTATTAAGAAATGGCCTGTTTCTTGGTATGAATCTGCATTCTGTGCTTGCAATTTGTATTATAGCCATTGAACCCTTTTTTATGCAGATTGGAATTGGCATGTAACTTATTCTGTATTTGTGTACTGCAGGAGTCATTAGGAGCCTTCATGGTTTACTGATGAAAGTGTTGGACATAGACTGGGAGATGCAGGTTCAAGTCCATCCTTAGGCATGGAAGCTCAGTGGGTGACCTCAGACCAGTCATATATTCTCAACCTGCCTCACAATTTGTGAGGATGGTATTAGATGAAGAAGTACACCTCCTGGTGAAAAAGCAAAATACAAATTTAACAAATATATTGCAATTCTCTACTGGCCTTTAGATGTACCTGTCATCCTTTCAATGAGGTGGCATTGGGCATGTGGGTGAGAATAATGGGAATTGAAGTTTATCCCATTCAAAAACATCGCTGTTACTTATTTCCTAATTTCTGTTGATACTTTGGTGATGAGTCTATAATGTTTCTGTGCTATTCAATCTTGAAAGGTCTGAGCAGCTTTCCCGAATGATCATCACAGTGTAAAAAAAAAAATCCATTGTACCACCCAAGGAAGTAAACTGTTCTCATACACACACCCACACACACACTTGTTCTTATGTATATCCCATACTTGTGTGTGTATAGTTCACATACATTCCACAGAGAGAGACTTTATAATGGCTTCATTTAACAAATTATTAATAAAACTTAGAGTAGAAAAAATAACATAATTTGTCAATATGCTTTATACTTAAACAGTAACATAGTAGGTTCCAGCTAAAGTCTTCTGACACCTTTTGCAAATGGTAGAATATGCATGAATTCTATAAAATTTGTCAAGGGAATCTTAAAAGAAAATGTCACTTTCTCTTATTGCCTAGCACATCAGGATTAAAGGAACAGCTAAACTTAAACAATGAAGTCATCTACCCAATAAATAGTGTCTTCTACGCTTAAACAGTGAAGTCAGCCTACCAGGTGGAAATACCTATGTTTGTTCTGACAGGTATGTGACGTGCCATGTCATGTGACGTGTCACAATGCATCACAACTCTTTGCATTGCTGGCAATGGGGTAGGCACGGCTTCAGTATGATGAAACCAGCCTGCAGGCCGGCAGTTTGACACCCCTGATCTATTTGTATCCTGCCTTTACTTTTGTACAACTCAGGGCAGGATATATAATGCTCCTACTCTTATTTTTTTCAGCACAATCCTGTGAGGTAGGCTGAGAAAGAATGGCTAGCTAGCCCAAGTCACTTAGTCAGTTTTCCTGCCTAAAGGAAGACTAAAACTTTCTGCCATTTTGACCCCAACACCTTAACCACTACATTAAACAGGCTCTCCAGAATATCACCTTGGGTAGGTGGGTCACTTCTATATGGTGTATGTTTTTTATGTAAAAATATGTTCGTCATGTAGGTTGAAATGTGAGCTACTTATCCCTTGACTGTGCTACATTTGTTCCTTACAGCTTGTGAACACCTTTTTCAGTTTCCTGAGACGCAAAACTGATTTCTTTGTGGGGGGAGAAGAAGGCGCTGCTGAGAAGGTATATGATTTGATTTATAAAGTTATTTTTCTCTGTAAGGCAGATTGAAATATATCCCACAGTTTGCTTTTAAATCTCCTGTTTTTCCTTGATTTTGTTGCATTGCAATTCCATCCCATTGAGTTGCTGGCTCTGGAAAGATACTGGAGAGGTCACATTGTGTTATGTCTGACCTTCATTGAGCAGGTTTGCTTCAGAGTATGACAATAATAGATGTTTTGGGTTCATTTTATTTGGTTAAGCTTTGACCAAAGGCTGGTTGAAAAGCTAGCATGTCAAAAATGTATTGGTCTGACTCAGACACCTGACGATCAATAATACCAGTTTACTTTGTTCTCTACTAGAAAGTGCTAAGTCCAATTCTTCAACAGTGGTTTGTTCCCAAAGAGCAGAGTTTCTCTAACCTGATTTTGTGAAATGTTCTGCGTGATCCACTCTATTCCACATCACTCTCTATTTCACTGATAGAGTGATGGGGCAGTGTGACACATCATGTTTTGTTTTGTTTTTTAATTTTAACAACTCTTCTGTAAGTGTTGCAAACAATGTGAATTTTGTTTGAAGAGCATTTTATCCGTTCATTTTAAGAATGTTTATGAAACTAGATTTTAAAAATATGCTCATGCCATTTTGTATATTTGTTCTGCATAGTATAATTACTTACAGCCTTTCAAAAGTGGCTGTTACATTCCCTCAGGAATGTACAGTGTTAACTCACACCTTTTGTCTTCAAAAGTCAATCAAAGTCAATCTAAAGATGATACATTATGGGAAATTGGAAAGTAATCCTTACAGCTGTATATGTGTACAGAAATTTTTACATATACCTGTGGAATTAAATAAATCTATAAGTGCCATAGTACAGGCAGAATTTAGGGAATTACATGCAATAGAGGAAATATCTAGAACACTGCTGTTTAAAATCTGTTTGCTCTTTAAATTAGTAAAATGAGTATTCGGTGGAAGGAAGGAATCTGAAATCTAGAATCTAAAATCAGATTTTGTTACATGAGGAAGCCAGTAATTACTAAGCTCTTATAGAAAGGCTACGTTACCCAGTTGTTCACCACTTAAAGAGCGTTCTTCTGTCCCTTTTTCCATATTACGGTAGCAGCAGTAGACAAGGTCAGAAGTTGGCATGTGTCTCCAACATGTCACCATCCAAAGGGCAAAACAGATTGTGTGTTACCAATTTCAGCCCTACTGTTCATGACCCTTGGCTGCTGCAGTTGCTGTAAGGTCACCCGTCAGTGGGAACCCTTGAAATTAAGCCAGTGGTGGAGTCAAATGATTGTGTCACCACTTGGAGCAAACACACTCTAGCCGTGACCCTCAGGCCTTCTCTAAACTATGGACAAAGGTGGCCCTGTTCATTCCTACTGCCGACTCTTTAGAAAGGAGCAGATCAGTTTTATTATTCGAAAAACTTTCAACAACGATAGGTTTCCTGTTACAGTCCTTTTTGGAGGAAAAACAAAATTTTACTAAGTAGTGAGTGTGAACCTTTGCCTTAAATAGACTTTATAGGTCTGACACTCTTAGCTCCCTGTAAAAACAAATTTTGGGGGGGGTGGGTTTAGTTTTAAATGTGGGCTATAGTTTTCACTTTTTAAGTCTCAATCCTAATTTCCCTCATTGGAGGAATTTATAAAGTATGGGTGGGGGAGTGATCCTGAACATTCTTCCTTTTCAAAGAGGTCGCCTATTTGTTTGTTTGGTTTTTTTATCTCTGCCAAGAAAACAGCATGGATGCGGTCACCAGCTATTTTTTTATTTATTTATTTTATTTTAATTCCATTTATATCCCGCCCTTCTCCGAAGACTCAGGGCGGCTTACAAGCTTAGCAGTATGGAGCTTGACTTGAGATCATTTTTACTGCTTGTGTGATTAAGAACGATCATGCCCATCATACTACTTTCCTATTCTCCCACCTCAGTTAATCACAGAGACTTTCAGTCGCCACAACAAACTTGCTCAGAAAGCCCAGAAAGAGAAGAAAGCTCGTCAAGAAGCAGAACAGCGGGAAAAAGCGGAACAAGCTGCTAAACTTGCCAAAGAAACTAAACAGGAAGACAGTGAGCCAAGGATTAAGGAGCTGACTGATGAGGAGGCAGAAAGATTGCAACTGGAAATAGACCAGGTATGAATCTGGCTCCCTCTAGTGGTGGGGCATAATACAACAGCAGAATATTTGGGAAATCCCCTTTTTTATTTTTTACATGGTCCGCTCAGTGCTACCATTTGTATTGGATATGAGTGATGAAGTGTGATTACTGCTATTGCTAAGCTGCTTAAATGTGCATATCACAAATAAAACGGGCTTATGGAGGTGCTACTCTTTTGAAACAGAACAAAGAGAAGAAACAAAATGAGGCAAAGAACATACCTGTCAAGTCTGCTGAAAAGCCAGTGGAATGTCCCGAATCCAGCAAGCAAGTAATGTATTTTTCAAGATTTTAGCTAATCTGTTTCCTATTTTATTGCTTTAAGATGGTTGAAAATAAGGAACACGTTAGTCACAGTAGTATAACTACAGCATGGAATTCTAGCATTTATTCAAGTACATGCCAGAGGACCATATATGCACACTCATCCCACCCCCACCTCCTGATAGCCTTTGGGAAATAGGACCTTTACAGTGTATTTTTAAAACCTGGCTTAAGCAGAGAAGACTTTTAAGAAAGTTGGACCCGTACATGTATTGCCATCTGAATTGCCATCTCTATAAATAATGCAGTAAACAGAAAAAGCCCTCATTAAAAAGTTCTAAGCATATTTTATGTACGCTCCTATGCTATATAAGGATACCGATGAAGAAGAGGAAGATGAGAAGGACAAAGGAAAACTTAAACCAAACTCTGGAAATGGAGCAGACCTGCCAAACTACAGGTGGACGCAAACCCTCTCTGAACTGGATGTAAGTGGTAGATTTTGAAGTCCGTACTAAGTTTTACGTAATAGTCTCTGCTTCTTATGAGGAAAATGAAAGTGAAATATTTAACTGTGTTTCATAAGTCTCTTTTGGATAATAAAGAGAAAAAAAACCAGACATCTTACTATGGGACTCCACGTAATAATAAATAGCTGCTTCGCTTTCTTTTAGAATTGGCCACAGAATGCTATTCTACGTCAGGAATAGAGCAGTAAGCAGAATGGTAATGAAATAGATTGTTATAAATATAGAGAAGAACAGTAAAGATGGTAAGAAGTTTACCATTTGTGAAAAAGTTCAATAACTCAGTATGTTTAGGCCAAAGAAAAAGAAGGCTAAGGAGAGACGTGGTAGTTTTCTAATACTTAAAGGACTGTCACAGGGAAGGATCTTCTGGTGCCTGAAGGTAGGGCAAGAACCAGGGGGTGGCAGCTTTACAAAGCAATATTAAAACTTGAAATAAGGAGGAATTACCTGATTAACAATGGAACAGTTTGTCTCATGAGTCATGGGTGCTTCATCCATGGAAGGGTTCAGATAAAGCCCTTTATCTGCATTGGTTTGAGGATTCCTGTCCTGAGCAGGAGGGTAGATAGAAGACTTCCAAGGTCCCTTGCAATCCTAGGATTCTATTAATAGTGATCTGTACGTCTTCCTTGCCTGAGGTTTTCATGAAGAATTCACTCTTCTCTCTAGCTGGCCATCCCATTCAATGTGAGCTTCAAACTGAAGGGAAAGGACATGGTGGTTGATACACAGAGGCGTCATCTGAAGGTGGGCTTAAAGGGCCATCCCCCCGTGATTGATGGAGACCTGTACAATGAGGTGAAGGTGGAGGAGAGCTCATGGCTGATTGAGGATGGAAAGATAGTCACAGTGCACTTGGAAAAGGTAAAAGGCAAATGTTTCTGGATTTCAGTTAATGGATGATTTTGCAAGGGTTCTCATCTGTGCTGATTGCTTTATATTTAATACTTGTTTCAATAGAGCATATCTAACACTCCAAATAAGATGTATGCAGTAATATTGTGATGAGACAGAAGAATATGATGTTAACTTGCCATCTTTGCAAGAAAAAGAAAGTTATGTTCTTACTGCAAATGCCGCATCCAAAGAAGCTGATATATTCTACATAGTAATATTTCTCTTTTCACTCTAGATCAACAAGATGGAATGGTGGAACAAGTTAGTCCAAACAGACCCGGAGATCAACACCAAGAAAATTAACCCTGAGAATTCAAAAGTGAGTGATTCTTTGGTCAGGTTTTGTTTTAACTCTAAGAGTGCTGCTTGACCATTTGTGGCCCACATGTACATATTTCACTTCTGGAATGGATTGGTGGCCTTGGTGGATGTGGGTGTGACCCAGGCAGGCACACTCTTCACATACACACAGGTTATCAGGGATCATTGTGTGACAGAGAATTTTAACTCTGCCACCTTCTCCAACCCCCCATAATTGCCATTGGAAGTAGGAGTCATCCTAGCTTCTTCATCAATGATTTGGATGAGGATGGGGAACTCATCAAATTTGCAGATGACACCAAGCTGGCAGGAATAGCCAACTCTCCAGAAGACAGGCTTAAGATACAGAAGGATCTTGACAGACTTGAACTTTGGGCGCTATCTAACAAAATGAAATTCAATGGTGAAAAAAGTAAGATTCTACATTTAGGCAAGTAAAACCAAATGCACAGGTATAATATAGGTGCTACCTTGCTCCATAGTAGCAATTGTGAGAGGGATCTCGGAGTCCTAGTGGACAATCACTTAAATATGAGCCAGCAGTGTGCTGCAGCTGCCCAAAAAGCCAACACAGTGCTAGGCTGCATTAACAGAGGGATAGAATCAAGATCACATGAAGTGTTAATACTGCCTTGGTAAAGCCACACTTGGAATACCACATCCGGTTTTGGTCACCACAATGTACAAAAGATGTTGAGACTCAGAGACCAGAGAAGAGCAACAAAGATGATCAGGGGACTGGAGGCTAAAACATATAAGGAACAGTTGCTGGAATTGGGTATGTCTAGTTTAATGAAGAGAAGGATGAGGAGTGACAGGATAGTAGTATTCCAGTATCTCAGGGGCTGCCACAAAGAAGAGGGAGTCAAGCTATTCTCCAAAGCACCTGAAGGCAGGACAAAAAAACGACAGATGGAAACTAACCAAAGAGAAGCAACCTAGAACTAAAGCGAAACTTCCTGACAGTTAGAACAATTAACCAGTGGAACACCCTGCCTCCAGAAGCGGTGAATGCTCCAGCACTGGAAGTTTTTAAGAAGAGACTGGACAGCCATTTGTCTGAAATGGTATAGGGCAGGCATGTCAAACTGTCGGCCTGTGGGCCGGATGCATCATACTGAAACCACACCCACCCCATTGCCGGCAATGGGGAAGAAGTGTGATGTCACATGATGTCGCAAGTTTGACATGGGTTTCTTGCCTGAGCGGGGGTTAGACTAGATCAGACATGTCAAACTCGCAACATCACATGACGTTGCGCAACGTATCAGAGCTTTTCTGCCATTGCCAGCAATGGGTGGGTGTGGCTTCCTGATGATGCCCGCCGGCTGGCAGTTTGACACCCCTGGACCAGATGCTCTCCAAGGTCCCTTCCAACTTTATTGTTGTTATTACTGCTGCTGCTAACATGAAAAAGGGTGTAGCAGATCCCTGCTTCTCACCTGCAGCTTGGTATGAGTTAAAGTGGGTCTGCACCCAAAACTCACGGAGTAGGCAACCATGCACTGTCAGCCTCAAGTTTCCCTCCTGTGGTTGAGAAAAATTAGAGTCACTGCGTTTCACAGAGTGTTGAAAGATTTAATTGTTAGTAGCACATGATGGAATCTATTACTTTATTGTAACAAGAGCCTGTTTCAGCAAATGGCAGCATCTGGCTGACCATCCCAGGCAGGATTCCTTTTTGTTAGCCCTTTGAAGTAGGTCAGGGCAAGAAAAAAAAACTACACTCTGGAGATTCCAGGAAGCTTATTCTATTATTGTAGGGTTTATTAACAGTTTTAAAGCCAATATACTTTCTTCTCCAGGTCCCTGCTTAACAGTTCACTCATACCATTTTCAAGGTCAGCTCTAAATTTCTTTACAGTTAGTACTGGGAAACCTTTCCCGGGTGTAGATTCCAAACACCCAAGAAGAAAAGAGCTGCAGAATGGTTTTTTCTTAAAAAAACAAACAAAAAACTACTGTACAATATAATGTATATTTCCTAAGCAAGCCTTAGTTTCTTTTTTATATGCTGCTCCGGCAGGCAAAGACTTCCTCCTCCAAACGTTTAGATAAGTTTCAATGGCTGGTTCTCTGGAGTTCTTGTTCAGAGGCCTTGATGAGATGCTGCTGCTGCTGAATAGACAGCAGTGGAAACCAAGGAGTAGAACAGAAGAGAGTTTTGGTGGTTGTGGAACCAAAGGGGGGAAAAAACCCAGTCTTACCTTGCTATGTATACAAGGGTTATCAATGTGACTTTATTAAGTGGTATCTAGAAGGTGAGCCGCAAATGTATCAAATTAATATGAATTTCTCTTAATATGTTTCTCTCAATTTCCAAGTTATCAGACCTGGATAGCGAAACACGCAGCATGGTTGAGAAAATGATGTATGATCAGCGACAGAAATCAATGGGGCTTCCCACGTCGGATGAGCAAAAGAAGCAAGACATACTGAAAAAGTGAGTAAGGCCAGTTTTGCACTGTGAAGAAGGGAGCAACAGCTTGTTTTCTAGGCAAGAGCAGACTTGCCTCTTAATGGGGGGGGAGGCACTGTGGCATTTATAAGGACAGCCCAGCAACTAAGTGCTATGTAGAGACCACGAAGCCAGGCAGTACCATCTCAGTCTGAACTATGACGTGGTGTCTCTGCCTCTAATCTCCATGTGCCTCCAAGTCAGATAACACACCGCTCACTAGACAATCATGCGTTTTATTGTTTTACTGCCCTGCTTGTCAGAGATCTCAGTAGAAGCTTCTGTGAGTAATTCCCCTTTTAAGGCCAGATAGGGTGATTCTTCCTGTACTCAACTTGCAAATGGGGTAACTAAAGGTCAAGCGCTTTTCATCAGTCATTCTAAATAGCACAAGCAGAGAAAAGGAATAAAGCCAGAAGTGGGGACAATTTCTGTTTTTCCCTGGCTAATCTCCATAGGCACAATGTCACAGCTTGGACATGAGGCCTTTTTCTACTATCAGTAGTGACATATTCAAACGAGCAACGCTTTACAGAAAATGTATAATTTTTGCTCTGGATGTTGCCCTGGAATTTAGCCCTGTCAGTCCACCAAGTTACGAGCTGTTTTGCCTTCCTCCTCCTCTCAAGCTCTCCACTGTGTCTCTTCTTTGGGTCTCAAATTCTTCCACTACGTATGATATCATTAAGGGTGTTCTTAGTTAATAATTCAGCTATTTTACAGATTGGCTCATTAAGAAGTCTTGGAAAAGTGCCATTCGGCCCCAACGATATTCTTAATTTGTCTGTTAGCTCTAAAACTTTACCCTTTGCCCTTCTGCTGGCTAGCATTTTCAGATAGTGTGGAAAAAGTGACCCCACGAAGTAGTCACAGCTATCCTCCCAGTAGGTTAACTATATAACCTACCAGTAAGTAAGACAATTTGGGTGGGTAGGGGGAAATAGTGCACTTTCAGGTGATCGGTGAAATCCATATACTCTGAACTTAGTAAATTAGAGTCAGTTCTGTGAGTAATTCAGTGCCCCAGTTTCTATGTATTTCAGTGGAACAGTTAGGGGTTCAAAGCCCTCCATTTCTTTATAAAATGGGAGCTTTATCCTTGTCTTGCATAAATGTAATTGAATGAATTCCACCAATTACATAGACTTTAATAATGTAAAAGCAGTTAGAGCTTGAAAATAATACTCTTAAGTACTAAACATCTGATAGTGCTAACTGGCATTTGCTGAGATAAGTGTAACTGGAAAAGGATGTCAGAAATACTATTTCTGGTTTTCAAAAAGCTCTAGTAAGAAATGTTTCTTCAAGTGATGCACAAGCAAGAATATTTGCTTCCATTGGAAAATTCGTATTTGACCTGGAGCTAATCGTTCCTAAGGGCAATATTTGATTGATTTATCGTTGCTGATTTACAACTGTTGGGTTCCATGACAGGACAGTTTTACTGATAATGTGAAGGAGAGAGGTGATGTGATTCTACACAAGTCATGATCAGTAATGCCACAGTGATAGCTTAGAAATCTGGTACCTTACAAAATGGCAATTCTGTATTTTATTATTCTATAATATATTATTATAAATAATAAATTATTATTTATTATTGCTTTTGCAGGGACTGGTCACTCTCCCTGTTTTTTGATAATTACTTTCCTTCCAGTGGGTAATGTTTGATTTTTTTTAAAAAAAAAAGAAAAAGAAAAAACAGACGTGTCCGAAACTGGATTTCCCTTACTACCTAATGACGTTTTGGGCATTATCCTTCTTAGGTATCTTTGCTGAGACACCCTGCAGCAGCCAAATTATTAGAAACTCTTTCTTTCTAATTTAGTGCTAGGTGAGGGAACTGGGGGTGAGGGACACAGATGCTAGTATTTTTTATTCCTGTCAACTAATACTCATTTCTCTCCTTTTTTCAGGTTCATGGAACAGCATCCAGAAATGGATTTTTCCAAAGCAAAATTCAACTAATACAATTTCCCCTATTTTTTTTTCTCCTTTCCTGGCAAACGTTCAATTTTAAACAGCAAAAAAACAACACGTGTGTACCCTTTCCCTTTGGGATAATGCAAATATTCACATCACCCCATTTTGGAGTTAAAAAGTAGTTGTACTGGTATCTCCATATAATATACTGCTTAGACTTCTGGATCTTCAACAGCAGCATCAGTTATCAGAAGTCTGTCCTTCATCTCTGTAAAGCAATATTTTAGGGAGACGAAGGACTGAAATAAATGGGAGCTGTAGTACACAATAATTGCTTTCCCTTGGGCTTCTCTTAGTTTTGGAAAATCTGGGAAGGACTCATTTAAACATATTTTTTTGAAAAAAATATTCAAGTTGATATTCATCCTTGATCATATGCTTGCTCTTAAATAAAGGGCTGGAAGTCCTACCTTCAAAATAACCCCACTTTTTCGTTGTTTCAAAAACCAAGCAACCACTATAAAGATATAACTGCATATAAGAACAGGGAGTGGCTTCAGAATCAAACAAAGCACTGACAATCTTTGCCATGTTCCCTTTGAGCCATCACTCCAAGGTGCAGCGGTGCAAAAATGTGTGTGCTGGGTACTTACAGGTTGCTCTTTAGATGTTACAGTGAGGAGCATCTGCACAGATCCGTGCATCTGACACTCGTTACTATTTATTGCCTTCAGAATTAACACTGCAGTCATAAGTTGTGAAACCTGGAGTACATTTGTCCAGGATTTGGGATAGATTGCAAGAAGGCTAAGATCTTTAATAATGTGATATGCTGGTCTTATTTTCATTCCTGACAATGTTACTGTCCGTGACGGTTTCCCTCAAGCCATTTTGTAACTTAACTCAAGAGCTTTGGTGGGAATAGGCTCAAAAGTTTGAGAAGCTACAAAATGCTTCATTGCTTCTGTTACAATATGGAGGTTGGGGAGTTTCAAATCCAAGGAAAATTGGGATGAGGTTATCATATCCCTGATTCCACCAAGGAAACGAAGGAGTTAAGTTAAGTCAATCTCATGAATTGTGTTGACCTGAGATGCCAACAGTAACTAAGGTTCTGCTGCTAAAGGGAACGGAATGAACAAGAAGCCGGTCTCTGGTTTGGTGAAAATGAGCTGCCCACTCTGGTTTGGTGAAAATGAGCTGCCCACCTTGTCAGGTCTGTTCTTTTCAGAATTGGACATGTCAGTCAAGAACATTTTGCTTTGTTTTGTTGCTTACAAATAGCTCGTATTGTGCATGCACGATTAAAAAGTTGATGCTTTCATGCGTTGTCAAACTCGTGATTATCAGAGCACCCAGGAGCAAGCTGTCAAAAGATCAGTGGCAGCTCTAAATAAACTGTTCTGTACCTTTCTGCACTCTTCAAATTAATATGCTTGTCAGTTGTTATTTGACTCCACTGAAGAAAATGAACAACAGTGAAGTATAAGGCTACTTCCAGAATGCTGATAGTTTCCAGCAATGTGTGTATAACCTGGAGGAGATACATATACTTTGGGTTTCCCATTGTAATGTCTTTTTGGGAGTTGAGATCCCAGAATTCCAAGCCTCCATGGCTCTTGACTCAAGAGTTCTGAACCTTGCAGTTGTACCACATCTGGGGGATCGAGAACATCTGGAGAAAAATAGATTTCCATCAGCTCTAGACTATCAAATGTTTCACACACCTTAGTGTTCCTTCCCTGCTAGAAACTACTTTTTGTTACTTTCTTCTCAGGCTGTGCAGACCAGTGACCCAAGGGAAAAATATGCTTGATACATTGGTTTGTCAACTGATCTAGTGTGCCTGTGCATGCTTCAAATACCCCTTTTCTCTTGAATCTGGATTGTTGCAAAAGCTTATTTACTGTCATGGGGCGATGGTGTTGATTGCCTCTGCACACTTGTATTCTTGTAATCTGTTCAACTTTAGACCCCTGTTGGACACCAATACCTAGCTGGCTTTCCTCAACATGGCAATGGGTATAAATGTTACAAATAGAAAAAATAGATTGTGGGGCATTAGATTGTCCTAGGGAAGAATTATCCACTTTTTTTCCTATAAATTTTATTAGTTTTTAGGAATGAGGTAGGATCGGGATTAGGATGTGGGTTCGGATTAGGGTTGGGGTTAGGGGTTTTCCAAATATTCTCAATATTTAGCAAACAGCATAATGTCTGGGTTCATGTGTTTACAAGAAATAATAGATAATAGTTAATTATCATAAACTTAGGTTAATCACTCGATAGTCTTATATATATATTCAGTTACATATCACATTCCTTTCTCTCTAACTCATGTTTCTAGCCATTGAAAGAAATTATCCCATGTTCTAAAATACACAGTGTTCTTTCTTTTTTATCTTTAAAGTCAATCTGTCCTTTCTGCACACACTAAAATTTTCTTAATACTTCTTCGGTTGGTAAATTTTCATTTTTCCAGTGTTGGGCAAATACAGTTCTTGCTGCAGTTAGTAGTGTAAAATTAAATATATACAATCTTTCTCATAATTTGCTGCTATTATTCCTAACAAAAATAAAGAATTATCCACTTGTTTGATGTCTTGCAAGGGAGCCAAGAAAAAAAAAGCGGGGGGGGGGGGGGACACCTGAACTGAGAAAACATAAGGCTTAAGCAATTTATTCACTGCTCTGGACTTACTGGAGCCTCTGTTCAAGTTGAATTTGTACTAAATACAAAACTAGCGTGCTATACATTGCCAGTATCTCTCCAAATAAGACAACTGCACTGCGCTTCTAGGCATAGTGAGCACATTGTCTCTTTTTTTTTTTGTCCCTTGCCTCTTCATTATTAGCCAAGAGCAGCTGTCTGAGTTAAACAACCTTTAGATTACATGACTTCCAGGTTGCTTATTCCAAGGCTAGAACTTTATGAACTGTTTGCATAGGACTCTCTTTGTTGGACTTGGTGTGTGTGTTATGTGAACTCCTTGGCAGTGACCCCTATCGTTTCCTGACACCTGATTACAGACCAGCCTTGGTGCCATGGTACAGGCTGGGTTAATGACTTTGTTTATACTGATACCAGCGATCCAGTTAAGGTCCCAAGTCTTCTGGCACCTTCATTGAGAAAATGCTCCTCTGAGCCGCCGTGGAGAGTTCATTTCATTCTAACCAATCAGCCCAGGGCAGCCCTTGTTTTTCAATGAACTGCTGCTGCTCATCAACAGGAGGTCAAGGCTGCTGAAGTGGGTGGATTTATTCACCCATTCAGGAGCCTTATAAGCAGAGATGATAACAGCCAAGGAGAGGACGAAAGAAGCCACAGAGTAACAAGAGCTGTAGCTGAAGGGGTTGGACGCTTGCCGAAGCAGCAGGCTGGGAGGAAAGCACGCTTGACTGCACTGAGTGAGTCAGCTTGGCTCTCACATGAAGATGGAGTGTGAGAAGTGTCCTTGTCATCATGAAAGCAATGAGAATGCCATTCTCTACATGCTGCTCAGTGAGAACATGACCCACCACAAGGGTAGCCGTGGCTCTTCCCAACAACGCTGCTTGTGCCACAAGCGCCGTACCGTTTGCCTTCAGACCCCGCAAGCTACCTGCCAGGCCGCTTCTGACGTCTTGGTGAAGACCATCAGCTTCATGAAGAACTTGCCTTCTTTCCAGCTCCTGCCTTGGGAAGATCAGCTCTTACTGCTGGATAGCTGCTGGGCTCCCCTTTTCCTTCTGGGCTTGGTGCAGGAGATGGTGACTTTTGAGGTTATGGAAACCCCTGTACCCAGCATGCTGGAGAGGATCCTTCTTGATGGCCAGTGCAAGAGACACGAGCTGCAGCGGGTGCAGCCCAGCTTGGCCAGCGTGCAACGCCTCCAGTGTTGCTTAAACTCTTTCTGGAGCCTAGACTTGAGTCCTAAAGAATATGCCTATCTGAAAGGCGCCATTCTGTTCAACCCGGGTAAGTGCTGTGTCCCCATACATAGCTTCAGAAGGCCACACTTCACGCAATTGTTTTTTCCCCCATAATTGATGGGAAAACAAGCAGCATTCTTCCACAGACTCTCAGCTTTAGCTAGTCTCATTCCTTTTAGCGAGTCATCTGTATTTTGGTTAAAAAAACGCAAAACTATAAGGTGGAGAGCATCATAAATTATGATGCTGGGTTTTTTTTATCCAAAGATTAAACTTTATATAACCAAAGCAGCATCAAGTATTGCCATTAGAACAGTAAGCCATCTGTTGAGGCTGTTTTGCCACTCGGAGTCACTTTGGATAGTGAGATAAATTTAATAAAGAATATAAATTCAAGAAATGATTTTCCAATTGTCTATGGAGATTCTCAGTCATCCAGGTCATAGTTATCCCAAAGGTGCTTTTTCACAAGGCAACTGGACTTGTTTTTCTTTGAAGACATTTCGCTTCTCATTCAAGAAGCTTCTTCATCTCTGACTGTCGTTTCACTTCCATTCCCCACCATCCAGTCAGAGCTGAAGAAGCTTCTTGGATGAGAAGCAAAACCTCTTCAAAGTAAAACAAGAAAGTTAAGTTGGCTTGTAAAAAAGCACCTTTGGGATGAATTTCCAATTCTCTGCTACAAAAATACATAGAAATACACAGGGAGATAAGAAACTACAAAGAATTTCAAAACTGCTTAACAGGACAGAGTACATTCACTGATCTGTAAACTAATGAATTTGCGGTGTCGGATCTTTGAGGAAGGGGAGATTTTTGTGGACAAAAGCACTCTTAGGCTTTATTAAAATATGTGCAAACTTATTTTATCCACCCACTGAATGGCAAATCTTAACCATCAGCTCTTTCCAACTTGAACCTGGATATCACCAATCAAGCAATCTCATTAGTGGACATTTGTATTTATTGCTGTGATATTCTGCACCTCCAGTCAAAAAGACTGAGGTGGCAAATGGCATTCTTCTCTATCTTCAAGCTCATTTTCTTCACAACATCCCTTACAGATAGGTTACCCTGAGACAGAGTAAGTGGTGGGATTCAGCCAGTTCGCACCAGTTCAGCGGTAGCTATTTTTTTTTTTGTTGCCCAGGCCCAGAATGGACTTCCAGAAGCGGCATCCACATAGTTGTTCACATATTTGAATCCCACCACTGGACAGAGTATGAGCAGGCAATATCATCTCATGAACTTCATGACAATTAGAGGTGCTAGAATCTCTCTGAAATGGGCACCTGATCCTTCTAGACCAGGGGTCGGCAACCTCGGCTCTTTTATGACTCGTGGACTTCAACTCCCAGAATTCCTGAGCCAGCATAGCTGGCTCAGGAATTCTGGGAGTTGAAGTCCACGAGTCATAAAAGAGCCGAGGTTGCCGACCCCTGTTCTAGACTGTAACTTCCCTTCAGTTCAGGAAGATCTGTCATGCCCAGAATTATAAGCACTTCTATTTTATTTGAATTCAGCATTGATTTACTTAGTTTTACCCTTCATTCAGTTTATCTACCTATAGACAGGACCCTAAACTGCTGCATGGAAATAATAGGAGTCACACAATATCCCGTAACAGTTAATGTGCAATGGCTTCGTAATGTTGTTAAAAAAGCAAGTGGACCATGACAGAACTCGGATAGCTTTAATATAAAAACTTCTACTTTGTTGGGCTGCTTCCTTCAAATGTCCCTATCAAATATCTGTTTGCAGGATACTGTTTCTTCCTGAATAGTTTTTTTTTTCCTGGGAAGGAAATGATAGGGAAATTGAAAAGAATTATAAGTTAGAGGATAAATCAGCTGCACCTCTCATAGAAGTTTGTAAATGAGGCAGAGTGAAACTTGAGGAATAAATAATGCAACTGAACACACTTTGCATAATTTAATCTTCTATCACTGGCAAATGGAAGAAATCAGTTTACCTTTTCAAGGAGTCTGTAATTAATTTCTGATTCTCTCTCTTCCCCCCCCCCCTTTCCAGACATTCCAGGTCTCCGGGCTTCCTCGTACATTGAGAGCCTCCAGCGAGAAGCTCAGCAAGCACTCCAACAAGTCCTAGTGCTTCTCCACTTGGAAGATCAAGGTCGATTTGCCCGAGTCCTGCTGAGTTCCTCCTCCTTGAGATCCATTCCCCCAGCTCTCATTACCGATCTTTTCTTTGAACCCATCATTGGAAAGACAGACATTCTTGAGCTCTTAATAGAAATGCTGCTGATGAAATAGTTTAAGTAACCATAACAACCTTGTGCTGTTGAGCCAGGCAACATATGCTTTGCTTGGTATTCAACTCCAAGAGAACACAGAACGGACAAGGCATAACATCTTAGCAGCCAGATTGCAAACAAAGAAGGTGCTAGTGGGCGAACTCATATTTTCTTCCTGAACAATGCAAGAAAGCAATATGCACCCAAGCCCTGTAAAGTGTTGTACTTGTAACAAGGTGTTTGGAGTAGGTAATTCCTATTCTAGCATAGCAGCATTTGTAGCAAATGTATTGGCACCATAAAACTGCCGAGTCCCGGGTGCTCGGTGTCATCAGTTGTAGTTATGGGATAAAAGCTCTGCCAGAACCAATCTTGTTCAAACATGCCTGCAGCTCCAAAATGAGGCATACAGTATTGATTTTTTTTTACTGCGTTTATATTGGCTTCAGTTTCAAAGTTCAAATTTTATAGGGATGTCTTGCCTACAGAAAGACTCCTGGGAACTGCCATTGACTGGGAAATAATCCACAGCCTCCCTTCCAGAATATAGACCCAGGATTTCCTAGAAAAAAAGAACCAGGTGGTCTTTCAGAATACAACTGATCTCTCCCAGCTCCTAAAAAAGGATATGCGTATAAATGCAATTCGTTTTTCTAAACAATTTTTAAAATAAGAATATTGACCTGCATACATTTCAATTTTCAAGTGCAAATACTTTGCTTTGAGGTATCCTGACTTTTGTATAGATTTGTGCATTGAGAAAAGCTAAGGTCAGAATGTGTCAATTTCCATTATTCATCATTTTCCTGCTGGACTGAGGTTTCTTTTCCCTCCAGTTTGCTTTGCATAGATTGCCAAAAGCAGTTGCTTTTCTCTTCTCCAGTTTATACTGTTGTTCTATGCTGGTTTATGCCCTCTTTGCACAAATTTCCAATGTTAGTATTTCGCGAGCAGATGCTTCTTGTGATTTGTACGTAGTAAGAAAGTTAACTTATTGTTGTTGTTTTTTTTAAAAAAAGAAATAAAAGCATTCTCAGTTTGTTCCATGGAAATTTATTAATGAGCGCTGAAATATACATCTCCAATTTCACATGATGTCTGCATTCAAAGGTTGTCCTAAGCCAAAATCAAGATGTACGTGTCTAGTTCTGGATATCAACAGGCATATTTCAGTAGTTTTTGAAAGGGAGGCCAGTCGTACAGCAAACAGGTTCTATGATGAAATATCAAAGAGTTAGACTATGCCTACTCTGAAGGAGAGAAGATTGATGGGAACATAAAAGTAAACTTGGGATACTTGACTTGTCATTAAAAAGCCAAGATTTCTTCTCTGCTTTCTCAAAGGGCAGGAATATATGAAGGAATGTTAGAAAGCAGTTTGATAATGGAGTGACTACTCTTGAGGTAATGACCTCTTGCTGGAAGTCCTTCAGGACAGACACCTTGGATGGAGAATTTTCTACTTCTAGATTTCTAAGAAACGGGCCCTACAGCTCTCTCCAGTTTACAATAGTTTCTGTATTGTACCAAACTGTATTTATTTAATAAAACCCCAGATGGCTGAACTAAGGATTCTTCCACACATTAAGCCTAAAGCTGCTCATCTCCCATGTGGAAACTGGGGAGGCAATAGTTCTATCCAGACAGACATTACCATAGCTGCCAACTGGTGGTATTCCTATGCTTCTTTACCCCTTATATGCCAAGGACCAATCTCTATCTTTCTGAGATCAATTATTGGAGAAATAGTTTCCATTGATAAGCCCCCTCTGTGAAACTCCTGCCCATCCAAAAATCCACTTGGAATTTGGTGGGGTGAGGGAAACATAAATGTACTATGGTATTATTCCTCCTGTCAGGTGGACTAGTTAGGGAAACTGGCAAAACTCTTGTCAGTTTCACTTGGCTTAAAATAATAGTTCGTTATGAAGAAAAAGTCCAATCTTTCATTATAGGTAGTCCTCAACTTACACCTGTTCATTCAGTGACCACTCGAAATTACTAAGACACTGAAAAAAGTGACATGACCATTTTTCACACAACCGTTGCAGCATCTTCATGGTCATATGATCAACATATGACCTGATCAACAAACCTGGCTCTTTGAGCTATCAGGTCTGGACTGAGGGGTTTTAATGATTTTAAATTGAGATTTTAATTCTTGGGGCCATATTTTATTTTATTTAATTTTATTTTAACTTAATTTTATACTGTATTGTTTTTAAATTTTGCCCTGTAAACCGCCCTGAGTCCTTCGGGAATAGGGCGGTATACAAACTGAATAAATAAATAAATAAATAAACATTCAGATGTTTGGCAACTGACTTATACTTACAATAGTTGCAGTGTCCTGGGGTCATGCGATCACCATTTGCAACCTGATGATAAACAAAGTTAATTGGGAAGCCAGATTCATTTAACAACTGCAACGATTCAGTTAACAACTGTGGTAAGAAAGGTCATAAAATGGGGCAAAATTCAATATATGTTATTCAAAGAAACTTATGTATATCACGTTGTGTAAATCAGTGTTTCTCAGTTCAGCAAATTTAACATAAATTCACCTCTCAGAACTCCTAGCTAGTAAGGGAGTCTAAATTCAGAGATACAGTGAATACTTCCCTTTCTCTGTCTGAATTCCACCCTCTGACATTTCAGTAAGGAAAGCTTGAGCGTCCCAAACTCAGGGGAGCTAAACCTCGAGTTTTCTGTAAGTCAGAAGTATGGTTTCAGCCAAAGAACACTTAACACAGGGGTCTTCAAACTTGGCCCTTTTATGACTTGTGGACTTCAACTCCCAGAATTCTGGGAGTTGAAGTCCACAAGTCATAAAAGGGCCAAGTTTGAAGACCCTTGACTTCTTAACATAACATTACTATTCTTTTTCTATAGACTTTTCTGTCTGGTAGCCTTGCTTTTATCTCTATGACCAAGAGACAAAGAACCCGTTTCCGTTCTATGGTGACGCCATCATTCCGCGTCGCCAAGCCGGCGACGCCGAAGGTCACATGACGTCTCCCAGTCGTTGGAAGATGGCGGACGCGGCTTCGGCTTCTTCGTCCCCTGAGCGCGGCGACTGCTATTGCCTGGTGAGCTGCGTTCCAGCCCAGCTGCGCTCCGCCGATCTCCGCTCCTACTTCAGCCAGTTCATCGAAGCCGGCGGCTTCCTTTGCTTCCATTATCGGCATCGCCCCGAGCGGGAAGAGCAGCTGGGCGGCCCTTCCAGGCCAGGAGGGCGGACCTGCTGCTGCCTGGTGGCGGTGAAGCCCGGGTGGTCTCTCCGCTTGGTTCGCATGTATTCCGGCAAGCGATGGATCGACGCGCAGGGGGAGACGCTGCCTGGCCGGTGCGTCATACGAAGGGTCCGGATTTCCCTAGACAGAGGTATTAAGAGATCGGAGGGGTAGCCCTGGGCTGCCTGTCCTGGGTTCTGCTACAAATGTCGCATCACATGTCATGGTTTCATGTCATCGTTTCTCCACTTTGTGTCTAGAACAGGCATTCCCGAACTGCGAGGTGGGGAGGTGTGGGAGGTGTGCAGAGCTTTTTCCAGAGTTTTTGTGTGTGTGTGTGTCAGTGTTATTAATTTTTTAAAATTACAGTCTTTAGCGCTTAGTAAACAACAGGTTCTCTGGGTTCAACTATTTAACATTAACTTCTTCAATATCAATCTGTTCAATGCTACACAATCCAGTGTTTTTTCCCTGATCCTCCTTTCTTCTCCATATTTTTTCCATTTCCCCCTCATTACACCATTACAGTTTTTGTACTGTTAACGTATACAGAGTTAAATATAAGCATCTTCATATTTTACTAATATACAAATAATATCAATTCATAAACCCATGTCAATTTATTAATCGATATCCTGTTTATTGTGCTCTTGTTAAGGTTTGATTTCCCATCAGTATTTGAAATATCTTTATCAGTTATGATTTTCTCAATATTAATTATATTTATATAGCTAAAAGTTTTATTCAAATAAATCCTCTTATCTTCGTATTACCCATATAAAACAAGAAAAGGGAAAAAATGCTATCTTAATTCTAAATCATATCTTTCATTATAAAAGTCTAATTATATCTAAGGGTCATCCGTTCATTTAATCTTATTCAAACAAGTATTTGAACATATAATGCCCCCTCTAAAAGGTCAAATCTTCTGTTTTTTGAATCTGACCCTCGCTTTCTTTCTTTGCCAAGTTGCTTTCCAAGCCAGGATAATTAGGTTGCCCAGGAATTTTCTTTTTGTTTTTGTGTACTTGGCACGAGGAAGACAATTTAGGTAGGGTATTTTGGGTGTGGAGGGGGGGAATTCTACCCATTTATAAACAACTCCCAGTTCCTTTCTCCCTCCATTTCTCTTTTCATTCCCTATCTCCCAAGTTGTGACATTTCCCTTGACAGCTCTATATTCCCGTTTTAAAAATCTTCCTTGCCATCAGATATATTTTGCAGACTTTAATCTCCCAAGCCAGGAATCACCAAGCAGCCAGGAAGCAAATCACAGTGCTATACATAAATCCACTACTAGATATCATTCAAAGTCCATTTTCCACTCTTAAAACAAAGGATTGATTTCTTATATTTCGCCTCTTTTTTTCCCAAAGAGAAAATCTTAACAGTTATCTCAGTTCTCAAATTTATCGAAACTGTACCTGTATGTTTCTGTCCCCCATAAAATTAAAACACCGCTTCTGTTTACATTCGGAGGTTTTTAGCTTCTTGGGAGCCTTTCCCAGGAAATTCAGTTGTAAAATAGTAAAGAAAGGGTCAATATTCTCACCCATTTCCAAACATGCTGTTGTTAGCAGCTAATGGTCGGCCACAGGAATGTAGCCGGTCTTTCCCCTGCCGGTTTGGAGGGCTTTCCTTGGATCGAATGGAAAGACTGCCATCTCTCCATGTTCAACAAGGCACCCCTCTTTTCCATCACCTCTTCAGGGCGGTTTTAGGCCCTTTTTAGGGCACCCAGCAGGGCGAAATTGGGCGCGGAAGGGAGAGCCTTACCTTCCTGCGGCCCATCCTGCCATGATGCAAACCGGAAGCCACTTTTTCCAGAGTTTCATTGTATTGTTTCCATTGTTCATTTGTGTCAGTTTGGGACTGGGTTTTTATGGGAGGTGTGTACATTATTACACTAATGGGAGTTGTGATGACAAAAAATGTTTAGGAACCACTGGTCTAGAAGAAAGGAGTAGGAAAAGAATTTGAGCGGAGGACTTGTCTCTCCTTGCTTAATCTGCCATGCCATCGGCATGTTATGGTTCCCATCTCTTGAGGAATGTCACCTCATGGGACATGCTATGGTGCCTGCCCATCATAATAACAATAACAACAACAACAATAATGATGATGATGTTGGAAGGGACCTTGAAGGTCATCTAGCCCAGCCCCCTGCTCAGGCAGGAAACCCTATACCATTTCAGACATATGGCTGTCCAGTCTTTGCTTAGAAACTTCCAGTGTTGGAGCATTCACCGCTTCCGGAGGCCTGGCCTTTACAAAGGGCCTGAAAGCTTGGCTTTGGTGTCAGGGTTGGGGATCCAGCAGTGGCTGATGTGGAGCCTGCCAGATGGCTACATTGTTAGTAAATTGGATTATACCCTTGCAGATTATTTTTTTATGGTTTTAATAGTTTTAGTGTTTGTAATGGCTCTTGTATGTTTGTTTGGGGAGAGGGGGTTTCTGTGGTTGTTTTTTTCTGTTAACTTTATGAGCTGTATGTGATGAGATGGGCAGCTCTACAAGTTGAACAAATAGAATTTAAGCCCAGTGTGAGAGCACTGTGCAAACATAGTAAATACTAGGGCTATTAAATAATGGCCTGAAAAAGCTGGAAGACAACTCATCTGGTGTTTTTTTACAGCTCATATCCAGTAGCCCTAAAGAATGGAAACTTGTTACTGTACTAACTTTCTTCCTTATCTGTACATTTATGTGTATATTCACAGAGACTGGTTTATTTTCTTATAAAACCAAAAAGGAGCTCCATACTATATCAAGAGAAGTTTTCACTCAGGATGATTTTGAACGACTCCCTGAACTGAATCCTCCCGCGGTAATGCCTCATGGAAACGTGGGAACTCCGTTACGAGTCTTCTTAGAGCTTATCAGAACTTGCCGAATGCCCACTCGTGTAATTAAGAAGCTGCAGTTACGGTTCCCTAAATCCGGCTCGTCTCGCAGGTATGGGAATGTACCATTTTCATACGAGGGAACTGATACTATTGTAGAAGAGGAGCGAGTTTACACTGCTATGGGAGAAGAAATAACGGAAGGAGACCACTTGCCAAATGTAGAGCTAGTAAACCAGGATGGTGATGCAGAAGAGGGAGACCACGAAGAACCAGAAAAGAAAGAAACAGATGGCTCTGAACTGGATTGTGTAAGTAGTTTCTTCCAATTGTCAAACACGGAACTATTATATATCTCATTACCAAGTCAAAGTTGCTACTTTACTTCTTTGAGGAAAAAAGAACATTTATTAATGTGTAGAAGCTAAAAAAGGTTCTTGGGAATCTGAAGTCAGAGCTGATTAGCCTAAGCAACTGCAATGTGTTTCTGGCCTTTGAGATTTTTCAGTTTTTGCATTCTCGGGACCACCCGTTAATTTAATGGTAAAGAGTTTTCACCAGAAGCCATGTACTTTAATAGAAAGATCCTTTATTTTCGTAAAATCCACAGCTAAATTTTTTTTAAAAAAAATCTTAAGGGGAATGTTAATTCAGATGGGGGAGGGAGACTAAATCTTAGCGGTATTATTCTTCTGTTCCTGATGATCTGAGTTCTGCTACAGGAGGATGATGATAGATGTGAGGAGTGGGAACGGCATGAGGCCCTGCATGAAGATGTCACCAGCCAGGAACGCACAAAAGAACGTTTGTATGAGGAGGAAATTGAGCTAAAGTGGGAGAAAGGCGGCTCTGGGTTGGTCTTCTACACAGATGCACAATATTGGCAAGAAGAGGGAGCAGGTAAATTAGCAGATGTCTTCATTCTGCGTTGCTACTAAAGTCTGGATGCTTTTTCAACCATATGCTTTTGTGTCCTGTTTGTAAATACTTGGCCCTTTCTCGGGAATGAAAGATGTAGAAATGCTGATGTCGAAAGTATGTAGAAATATCAAAAGCAGGGTTAGTTCCTGGCAGCTATTCATACATCTTCCTTTGTTTCATCCTCATCTTCCTCATCCTCTTTTTTTTTCCTTGCCCCCTCCCCAAAGATTAGGGTAGAATTAGGGCAATTAGAGCAAAGACTCAATAAATATTGATACAGGGCAAGTTCATAGAGGAGAGGGTATCCCTTTTTATGTTCCCATTTTATAAAAAGCTATGAATGAAACAGGATATAAAAAGTGGCTTTGTTTCAATACATGCAGAGTTCATAAGGCACTCATATATTGTAAAGCAGGGTGATGTTAGCACAGGAAGAATGGTGGCAGTGAGTTGCATGTACTCTTTTCTTCACACACAACTTTTCTTTTGGCAGATTTTGATGAACAGACAGCTGACGATTGGGATGTCGACATGAGCATCTACTATGAGAAAGGTATTGATCTATGTTGACAGGAACAGATAGAATCTGAAGCGTAACTGGAAGCTTCAGTTTAGCAAGAATTGAATTTACTCTCTTGGCAAGGTGAGATACTACAGTCATCTTGCCCTGCCATTCCTTCAAACACAATTCAAAATTGAAAATATGAAAATTACTTTGTTCTTCAGTGCAAAGCTACAGGTAGTCCTTGCTTAAAGGCTGCCCTATTTAGCAACCGTTTGAAGTTACAATGGTGCTGAAAAAAGTAATTTTATGTTGAGTCCTCACACTTACGACTGTTGCAGCATCTTGCAGTCACACGATCCCCAGAGCCATGGTGGCATAGTGGTTAGAATGCAGTATTGCATGTTGATTCTGCTGACTGCCAGGAGTTTGATCCTCACCATCTCAAGGTTGACTCAGGCTTCCATCCTTCCGAGGTCGGTAAAAATGAGGACCCAGATTCTTGCGGGGCAATATGCTGACAGGGCTTAGACAGGGCTGTAAAACACTGAAGTGGTATATAAGTCTTAAGTGCCATTGCTATTTGCACGTTTCACTGCTGGCTTTCAACAAGTGAGTCAGTGGAGAAGCCAGCAGTGAAATTGTGATTTGTAATCCCTAGATATCTCGCTTAACAATGGAGTTGCTGGTCCCAGGTGGGGTAACTAACTGAGAACTACCTCCTATCTCAAAGGACCTGCTGCAAGTCTTTGTACTAAAGGCTAGGTGCCTTTCTATTATATCTTCCTGGTTGCTTTCTCATCATCTAGCACAGGGGTCCTCAAGCTTGGCCACTTTAAGACTTGTGGACTTCAACTCCCAGAATTCCCCAGAATGGCTGGGGAATTCTAGGAGTTGAAGTCCACAAGTCTTAAAGTGGCCAAGCTTGAGGACCCCTGATCTAGCACATGGACTGCAGTGGCATGTAACTTTAGAAGTCCCTCTGCTTCGGTTTGTCTGTGCTTGACCATCAATATAAACAGGACTTGTTCGTCTCATCTCCTTTTAAACTGTCCTGTCTCATTACATTTGTCTATAAAATACACAGGCAGTAAATTCTCACCAAAATGGCATTTCTCCCTCTTCCCTTAAATAAGTGAGATACTTCCTTATCTTTGAATTGTTCAATAGAACAGACCTAACGTTTTAAGATCTAATAGGGTAATTAAAGAGAGTTTTGCTATCCATTTCTTAAGGCATTGAATGTACAATCAGCCCTAATTAAATGGAAGCCATTTCATCCAGCAAAACAGGATTGGTGAAAAGAACTCTTAGTGGCTGTTCTTAGCAATCCTTCCTTTGAACTCCAGTGCTGAGCATCTAAAGCTGCCTTTACTTAAACTGGTATCTGCTTTGCTAATTGTCCAAGGTCTTGTTGGACATTTCTCCCCCTGCTTTTCTGCCTGATCTCACTTCACCAGAAGTACCCAGGCCTTCTATATTCATATTTCCCACATATAGACAAAGCCTCCCTCCTCTATAGCCTCTTGATTTTTCTCCTTTTTTTCTTGTGGCAGAAAATTTATATGGGGTTTCCATTCATTCTAGATGGTGGTGACAAAGATGCTAAAGATTTGGTACAGATGCGGTTTGAACAGAGACTCCGGGATGGTGTAGAAGATGGGTCTGTCCTGGGTCAACGAATTGGGAACTTTGAAAAATATACCAAGGTACGAAGTGAAGTGGGAATATATTACTTGTCTAAAATAAAACAGAACAGATACTGAAAAGCCTTCATTCACATTTTGAGGTAACAGTTTTGCTGCAGCTATTAATGAAATGTGTGGTTTATAGCACAAGAGGCAAGGAGAATGACTGCTGTTGTGTGGTGCTAAAGCCCCTAATAAAGTTGATACAGATAATCCTCAACTTACAACCATTCATTTAGTGACGATTCAAAGTTAAAATGGCAATGAAAAAAGCGACTTATGACTGGGTTTCACACTTATGACCATCGCAGCATCCCCGTGGCCACACAATCAAAATTTGGGTATCTAGCGACTGGCATGTGTTTATGACAGTTGCCCTTGTCCCATGGTCATCGGATTATCATTTGTAGCCTTCCCAAGCTGGCTTCCAACAAGCAAACTAAATGGGAGAAGCCAGATTTGCTTAATGACCATATTGTTGACTTAATTGCAATGATTTGCTTAGCAACTGTGGCCCAAAAGGTCATAAAATGGGGCAAAATTGACTTAACTGCCTTGCTTAGCAGTGGAAATTTGGGGCTCAGTTGTGGTCGTAAAGTTGAAAACTGCCTGTATGCTTCTGATAATGATTACGCTGTTTCTTTAAAAATCTGGTTCCTCTGTTGATTCTGGCGTTGGTGCTTTAGAACTGGTTTTTTTTGTGTGTGTGTGCCAGGGCTTTGGCCGAAAAGTGATGGAGAGACAGGGCTGGACCGAAGGTCTTGGCTTGGGAAGCAGCAGCTCAGGAATGGCTGAAGCCTTAGACAACGAGGGCCGGAATCCCCGATGCAAGAGAGGTTTAGGGTAAGTCAGGCAGGTCTCTTTCAAAATAAGTGCAACTAAGGGCTTCCACATAACGTGTGAACGGGCTGGTGGTCTCAGGTCTCTCGAGTGCTTTGAAAATGCAGAAAACACATGAAACAGTGTGGCATTCTGGAGAAATCTTCTAGCACTTACAGTCTTGCTGTCTGAGTATGATGCAAAGTGCAGATCAAAATATCAGAGCGATAGTTTTCTGGCCCTAAAGGCTGTTTATAAGAATAAACTGACATAAGCCTTCAGTTCCATGCTAACTTTAAAATAAGGGAAAGTTGCATTACATACACAACTAGTTTCACTGCAGCTTTCTCATGCATTGGAAACATCCTAAAAACAGAAGTATTTTTTTTTACAAGGGGTAGGAATAATAATATTCCCATGTGTTAGGTCAGGGGGTCTTCAAACTTGGCCCTTTGATGACTTGTGGACTTCAATTTCCAGAAATTCTGGGAATCCACAAGTCATCAAAGGGCCAAGTTTGAAGACCCCCGGGTAGGGGAAAACTTTTTAAATATAAAATGATTTCAGTAAATATTATAATTACAACAGTGAAACCTACTACAAAATAAAAGATGAATAAAAAGTTGGCCTACAAAACCCTGGATGGCTTGGCATCAAGGTATGTTGTCATCCACCTTGAAGGAAAGGCTACCCACCACCGTAAAGTGAAGGAAGGTAAAATTGCAGATGCTGTTTCTCCAATAGGATCCCAACAATGTGGAATAACTCACCTTATGATAACTAGACTGGCCAGCACATTGCAGGTTTCTGGAAGATAGTTAATTCCATAGTGTTCTGCAGGACTTTTGATGGATGACTGTCCCTTTGGTTATAATGCTCCATGTGATTCAGATACATATTTGGTATGTGCTGTTAGGATCAAAGTCTTTACCCTGTGAATGTTTTATGGTTGGCTTATTTTTCCTTTTGTGGATGTTTTAACTGTTGGCACCAAAGATGCTTTAATATTTGGAATTGCTACTGGTATTTCCACCGACCTTTTAATCACTTTTGTAGTGGTTGTAAATGGAATTTGTATGAGTCATTAAATGCAACAGATAGAATATTTTTCGTTCCCAAAAATACCTAACTGAAACCTACAACAAATGTTATCCCTGTTTTTTCATATCAATTTCTGCAATATATTTACACACTAAACTTATATAAATGCTAATACGCAAAAAACTCTGTGCCTGATTTCAGAACAACGGCCCTACAAAATATTCATGAGGATCACAAAAGGATTGCATCAGTTGTATTATTTTTATTTGCTAGATTTTGGGGGGGAAATTTCTCCAATGTACTTTTTACAGTATTGTTCAGAGCAGAGCTGAAGGCAACTGATTACTCTTTGCTTTGTCTCTGAAGAACGACTCATTCTCTGCTCTTCTTTAGGTATCATGGTGAGAAACTCCAGACTTTCATCAAACCCAAGAATCCACGCAGGGACAACTATTGTCTCATTTCTACCATCTACGATGACACTCATCCTGTGGACTCAGAAGATCAGCTTCTTCGGCGTCAGCCGCCAATCAGTATGAAGTACCGGCAAGAGGTGTCTTTTGTCCAAGCCAGGCACGGCGTGCTGGAGAATTCCAGTTCTGCATGAAGGGCTCGCCAAGAGGGAAGGACTTTCAGATTGTGTCCACTTTTCCAGTGGCCAATTTTTTTCATAAAATTTTATTACTGTACATTATCACACAAAACAGGTATAGCAAAGCCAGAGCAGATTTTAATTATTTATATTAAAAGAAAAATACCTGATACTGCTTCTTGATACTTTACTATAAAATTAATTGATTAATTAACAGTTCACATAACCCTACTCTGTAATAAGTCTATATGAAATCTTGCATTTTCATTCTTGATTTAAGGTGTGTCCTGCATACCTCTTTTATGCAATGAAGGGTGTTTGGCCTAGTATATGGTGTAATTGAAGAGCAATGATTATACTCTGACTAAAAGAGGAGTAAACTTGACCAACAAGATTGAACTCTATCAACTCTGCAACAAATTGAAAAGCCATTTTCACTTCGTTTTCGGTTGACACAGCTGCACATTAACAATGTTAATGTAAAATTTTAAAAGACACAGCAAAAAAGTAAAACGAATTGGGTATAGGTTGTTTCTATGTTTTTACTTAGAATCATTGCTCTTATAGTCTGTCCCTCTAGCCCAGGGGTGAGCAGTTAATTTTCCCAAGTGGTCACATGAGAAACTGGGATGTGATGGAGGGCCAAACCAGTAGGGCTTTAAAGATGTCTAGGCATGCACCTATGGACATACATAAATTGGGGGGAGGGGAAATGTTGCCTTCAAAATAAAAGCAATACAATTGTATTGGATGCATGGCGCATACTTATTTACATTTGATTTCTAATTTTCAATTGACTTCCCATGGGTGGGACAGGGACAGACAAAGATGTGGCTGAGGAGCCCTAAAATGTCCAGGTCTTCTCTAGCCAATACTTCAGTTTACATGCAGCGCCATTTCCAAAGACTGACTGGTTTACAGTTAATTACATAATATTAAAGCATAAAAAAGCAGCAATCTAATCACGAACAAAACTGATGGGAAATGATTGCTATAATTTCAATATAATAATTGCTTGGCCCGGTGTTTTTCAACCTTTGTGACTTTAAAATAGGTGGATTTCAACTCCCAGGATTCTCCAGCCAAGTGTTCCGCCCATCTTAAAAGTCACCAAGGTTGAGAAACACTGTTTTAACCATTATTGCTGTGGCAAACTAGCAGCAAAGCTCTTCCTTTTGTGACTTGCAAATCGAGGTATCTTCAAGTTGTCATTGTTTTCATTATTGTATTCGTTCTAAAGGAGACACGAGAGGTCCCGGGTGCTCTCTGAGCCTGGTTGTTTTCTTGCAGACATTTCATTAGCCAAATAGATAACATTAATTAGACTAGGTTAGCACTAGCCCTGATGATGTTACCTAGTTTGGGTAATGAAACGTCTCAGAGAAACCCCCCCCCCCAGGGGAGCCTAGCGAATGAAAAAAAAAACACTACAGCCTCCATTCCTTGGCCATGTTTCAGCACTTCCCGTCCTGCAGGTGGCGCCCGTCGTTCGCTTACAATGACGACATTACGCTGCGCCTTTCCAAGCCTGGTTAGACGCCACTTACCATCGAGACAGCCCGAGATAGAACGCCAGGCTGCCGCTGCTCGGCCAATCCCAGCTTCCGCGGTTGTACCGTAGACGTAAGAGTCTAGACCAGGGATAGGCAACCTCGGCTCTTTTATGACTCACGGACTTCAACTCCCAGAATTCCTGAGTCAGCTATGCTGACTCAGGAATTCTGGGAATTGAAGTCCGTGAGTCATAAAAGAGCCGAGGTCGCCTATCCCTGGTCTAGAGAAACGCTCTTTCATGCGCCATCATCTCTCGGGGTAATTGATCGAGAGCGGCCCGTCGAAGGAGCCAAGAGCGAAACCCCAGGTGAATCCTATGGGACTTTAGGATACGCGGATCCAAAACGGCCGTTTTGCTGGTGGAGGGTGACTTTCGGAGGCAACGCGGGATCCATCCCTAGCTCTAGACCGAAGGGACCGGGAGGGCTTTTGCACCGTCCGCCGCCAATCCGCAACGGCGTGGCGTTTCCCCAGTTGCAGCGTGTCCCGCTTTTCTTCTTCCGAGCCCGGCGCGGCGCATTGAGCCGAAGGCTGGCCTAGAAGACGGGGGCAGAGCGGGGGCTGTGGCTCTTGCCTCGCCTTCCCAGCTCTCTCCAATCCAGTCTTTTGTAAAAATTTGCGTAATGTGGGAACGTAATGCGGGTTTGTCATACAAGCGTGTTTGTTGTACACTAAGTGCGAATTGTTTTCTTTACTGTGAATAGCACAGGTAGGAATAGTATGGACTCATCCCTGCCTACTGGTCTTATTCTTTCCGATGTCTACTTTTAGGAGAAAGAAACCTGCAGTATGTCAAAAACCAACAAGCAGCCATCGCTAGCCTTCGGTCAGGTAGTGATTGGGCCACCCGGCTCCGGGAAAACCACCTATTGTCATGGCATGCAGGAATTCCTGTCTGCAATTGGGCGCAAGGTTGCTGTGGTGAATCTGGACCCGGCAAATGAAGGGCTTCCATTCCAGTGTGCTGTAGATATCTCTGAACTGATCACCTTGTCTGATGTGATGGAGAATTTGAAACTTGGCCCCAACGGTGGCTTAATCTACTGCATGGAGTACCTAGAGGCGAATTTTGACTGGCTACAGGAGAAACTGGACCAACTGAAAGGACATTACTTCTTATTTGATTGCCCCGGACAAGTGGAGCTCTGCACCCATCATAGTTCATTGAGAAACATCTTTGCTCAACTTGCTAAGTGGAATTTCAGGGTATGTTTGGTCCAGAGGAAGTGAGAGCATTCCTAAAGGCCAAACCTCAATCTGTCCCAATTCCCAGTGACTGTGATAACAGCTGCCCTTTCAATTCCCAGTGACAAATCGTGAAGCCGTTGTAAAATATGATGCATTTTATGTGCGTAATGTTTGGTAGAAATTGCATGAGCTTGAAAAGATGTATTCAACTAGAGCTGACATGGACTTTAAAAATCCAGACAACTGCTAGATGGCAGCAAAGAGAGAAAACTTAAGGCAGATTTCCTAGCCTGTATTTAACTGTCAGTCTCTATTGTACACCTGCAATGCTATTGATACGTCTAATTTAATGTGTTAATTTGTGTTATCACCAGAGTCCAGGAATCTTGAGGTTGTACATCTCAGTTTCAATTTGAAAATCTTCCTTATGCTTTATTGACTTTCCACTTTACATCAAAATATTGTTAAAATACTACTAGAAATGTCTGTGGAGATTCTCAGGCATCCAGGTCACGGTTATCTCAAATATGCTTTTGTCAAGAGGCAACTGGGCTTTGTTTTTTCTTGGAAGATGTTTCACGCCTCATCCAAGAAGCAAAAACGTCTTCAAAGAAAAAACGAAGTCCACTTGTCTCGTGAAAAAAGCATCTTTGGGATACTACTAGAAACTTAAATCTCTTTAGAGGATGTAATATAGTTTGTATCTATGGCTTGCTACAATGCAGTGTGAATGGTATAAGGGAGGGTCATGCTTTTAGTTCAGGGTCATCTGAAGAACTACAACTTTCTATTCCCATTCCTGACAGAGCCTTGTTTTCGTATATGGGATTGCATATATTAAATTAGGGTTTCTCAATCTTAGCAACTTTTAACATGTGTGGACTTCCAACTCCCAGAAATCCTCAGCCAGCATGCTAATTTCTCTACCCTTTTGTGTGCCCTTCATAGCTGGCTGCTGTTCATCTGGTAGATTCCCATTACTGCACAGATCCTGGCAAATTCATCTCTGTTCTCTGCACTTCCCTCGCCACAATGCTGCACGTGGAGTTGCCCCACATCAACATCCTCTCCAAAATGGACCTTATCCAGCAGTATGGGAAGTTAGGTGAGAGCAGGCGATCCTTGGGGAACTGAGGGACTGATTAAACTAAGGGCCCATTACACATCAGATTAGAAGGTGTGTGTAATCCACCCTGGGTCAGTTGAGGGTAGTCATAGTTCACTTATAGTTGGGTGGTTGCCGGAGAAGTTTATCCAAGGTCTTCTCTGTCCGAAGACTTCATAGATAATTTACTACTCTAGTCTTAAGTCAAATCTTTATAGCAGAAATATACTTGTTTTGAAAGAAGGGCTAACTATTCTCAGAGACTGCCTGGACAAGTCCCTGCAGTTTTCCTGGCAAGGTTTTTTTTTCAGAAGTGATTTGCTATTGTTTCTTTCCTAGGGCTAAAAAAAATTGATTGGCCCAAGATCCTCTAGCTGGCTTTATACTCCTAGGTCAGGAACTAGTCTGATGCCTTAACCACTACACCAAACTGTCTCTCCCTCTTTTAATTGCAACAATTCCATAATTGGGGCATTTCACTTTCCAGAAAAAAGATTCTGCTATCAAATTTCTGCCCAATATATACGTGCTATAAGAAATTACAGATTATCTTGTTCCTTGAAAAAAGTAAGGTTCTACATTTAGGCAAGAAAAGCCAAATGCACAAGTACTGTACAGGTAGTATCTTGCTCAATAGTAGTAACTGTGAGAGGGGTCTCGGAGTCCTAGTGGACAATCACTTCAATATGAGCCAGCAGTGTGCTGCAGCTGCCAAAAAAGCCAACACAGTGCTAGGCTGCATTAACAGAGGGATAGAATCAAGATCACGTGAAGTACTAATACCACTTTACAATGCCTTGGTAAGGCCACACTTGGAATATTGCATCCAGTTTTGGTCACCAACATATAAAAAAGATGTTGAGACTAGAAAGAGTACAGAGAAGAGCAACAAAGATGATTAGGGGACTGGAGGCTAAAACGTATAAAGAATAGCTGCTGGAATTGGGTATGTCTAGTTTAACGAAGAGAAGGACGAGGGGGGCCATGATAGCAGTGTTCCAATATCTAAGGGGCTGCCACAAAGAAGAGGGAGTCAAGCTATTCTCCAAAGCGCCTGAAGGCAGGACAAGAAGTAACAAATGGAAACTAATCAGGGAGAGAAGCAACCTAAAACTAAGGAGAAACTTTCTGACAGTGAGAACAATTAATCAGTGGAACAACCTGCCTCCAGAAGTTGTGGGTGCTCCAACACAGTTTTTTAAGAAGAGATTGGACAACCATTTGCCTGAAATGGTATAGGGTTTCCTGCCTGAGCAGGGGGTTGGACTAGAAGATCTCCAAGGTTCCTTCCAGTTATTATTGTTGTTATTATCTGAAGATTTCTTTCCCCTTTCATTTGCCTTACAGCATTTAATCTAGATTATTACACAGAAGTTCTTGATCTGTCCTACTTAGTGGATCACTTGGCTTCAGATCCATTCTTCAAGAACTACCAACGGCTGAACAAGAAGCTGGTGGGAGTGATTGAAGACTACAGTCTGGTGTCTTTTGTTCCTCTCAATGTCCAGGTAAGCAAGCCAAGGAGAGGAACAGATGAAGTTTTGGTAATGCCCATCAATTTCCTTCCACTATTTTTACCTACACTTGAGCTGTAAATGACTGTGCTTGAGACAGGTGTGACATACATTTGTTAGTGTAGAAGGAAACCAATGAAATTAAGAGGTAAAAAAATACACAAATGTAGATAACTAATTCTGAAACTGCCCAGTTGTGAGGACAGTTCCTCACAACTGGTCAGTTTCAGAATTAGTTATCTACATTTGTGTATTTTTTTACCTCTTAATCTCATTGGTTTCCTTCTACACTAACAACTGGTCAAAACAGAGTTGAAAAGGTCTGTGCCCACTGGGTAAGCATCTGACTAAATGCTGTTACAGAGCAGAATGTTTAAGGAAGGGAGAATAGTTTGAGGTCAATAGAATGATACTATAAACTCCTGGATGATTTTTTTTGTTTATTCCAGCATTTGGTAACTATAACCTCATGGCAGTGTGATTGCAATTTGTCCTTCCTAAAGAAAACTTTCAGACCTGAATGTAAGATAACTCAGAGGATTCATTTTATTAAACAAAACTGTTGCTGGGACTTGCCTGCCATTAATCAGGCTAGCAAGAAACAGGATGAAATATGGCAGAGAAATCAATTTGGGCGTGAAGTGTTCCTAATGGTTCCTTGTTTCAGGACAAGGAAAGCATGCGGTGTGTGATGCAGGCAGTGGACAAAGCCAACGGTTACTGTTTTGGGGACTCTGAACACAGAAATCTCAACGTCTTGATGTCTGCAGCGATGGGAGCTGATTTTCATTTTACATCGTATCCTTTTTGCTCTCTCTCGCCTTCCTCTTTCTTGGAAGCTGTTGATTACTTCTGTGCCTTAGGAAATGCAGAGGTTTGGGGAATCCTGCTTATCGTGTAATGTCATTTAAAGGGCATTTTAGACCAGTGGTAGCAATTGTCTTGTGTGCTGCACCTAGCCCTGACCCCTCAAATTGCCTGATTACTTCTTAGGCTTTTGCTCCATGTAACAGATGATTCTTTTTTATCCCATCCACTATTTTGGGTAGTACAGTTAATAACCTGATTGTTCAGTGAATCTGGTTTCCTCACTGACTTTGCTTGTCAGGTCACAGGGCACTGCAATTGTTGGTATGTATGAGTCAGTTGCCAGGCATCTGAATTTTGATCATGTGAACCTGGAGATGCTGCAACGGTTGTGTGAAAAGCGGTCAAAAGTCACTTTTTTCAATGCCATTGTAACTTCGAACGGTCACTAAATTAATTGTTGTAAATCGAGGACTACCTGTCCTGCCAGTCAACAGATACAGACAGACCAGCTTACCTTTCTTTAATGCCTTTGGGCTTCCTTTCTCCTTAACTCTCACTCCATCAGCACCCTGGCAGTCCAGGAGAAGTATGTGCAGCCACAGGAGAAAACGGTGGAGCAGGAAACTTTAGACATGGAACATGCCAGTTATGGCAGCCACTGAAGGAGGGTGGATCAGCCTGCCCCAAATGGTCTCTCAGCAAGAACAGCAGGGATGTACGTGTGTGTGTGTGTGTGTGTGCGCGCATGCGCGTGCATGCTCCCTCTGTGGTACTCCCAGGCTTGGTGCAGGGGTGAGCAGGCCACCATCATTGGGCTCCTTCTAATTGTGGTGTAGTGAGGACCCAAATGTTTCTGATAAGAAACGTGTATAGTTGGCAAAGCGATATGATTTGGCACCTGCTAGTTAAGAGGTGACTATTCAGTGCTAACTAAAGTTGTTGCCCTAGAACAGGGGTCTTCAAACTTGGCCCTTTTATGACTTGTGGACTTCAGCTCCCAGCAATGTGTCTCCTTCAGAGCATTATCCTGGTTTATTTTGCTGAGAAGTGTTAAGAGTTCTCTCTGCTACCATCCCACAACTTGGTGCCTTCCAAATGCTTTTGGTGGGGGGGGAAGGCTCTTGCCAATAATATCCCTTGGCCATCAGCTCAAAGGCCATTGTTGGGAAAAGCTTCTTGTCCTATCACAGATCACTTTCTTAAAGAGTTTGGTGGTCTGTTCCCAACAAGGCCCTACCTTCTGGACGCTCTGAATTGTGATGCTGAGGAAAAGCATGGAATCTGGATATTGTTGAGAAGAGAATCTTTTCAGGCATTTTTTTGTGCTGCCAAGGATTTTGGATTTTGGAGAGAGGAATGCTAAATAAAGAAGTTTTTCACACTTTCTTTTTCAAACTTTGGTGCATTTGTATGATATTTTATAGAGACACAAGCTTGGAGCAGTGTCACTTCCCCCTCTGCAGTATATGGGGTAGAAGAGGAAAACAACATTTGCAGATGTTTTAAGACTACAATATAAAATATATAGCCAGACTGAATCAGGCCAAAAACATCAAATACCCATGGCTATTGCCATGTCTTCCAAGTTAGTGGAGTCCTGGAAGTCGACAGGCTACTGGCAAAGTCAAGGCACTAATTTTCCAAGATAGTGCCATGTTAAGGCCATACCAATAGTGAGTTCAAGTCCACACATTGATATGGGTACAGTAACATCTTCCTGTAGTAGAGTTTGAAGCTTTCACTCTGCTGGATTTGTATAATTAGTTTAAAACCTGAATTGGTGTCATCGTTAGACCCACTGATTTTATGCACAGATGTGAAGAAATATTTCTGTAATCCATCTCAAATCTTTCATTGCCATTGACCCTCCTAGATTCTCATTCTACAAGAAAAACAAAATACTTTAATTTGAATTACTTTCTTCCCATGAAGCATACTTTGCATATCACCATGTCTCTCCTCTTGCCATTTATTTCTAAATAAAATGGCTCTAAAGGATTTGCAACTTTTCTTGGTAGGGCACTTAACACCTACTGCAGTGTGTCATTTTTTTTTAAGGCTAAAACAATTTTTATTTAAGCATAAACTGGAAAATTATTCCACTTGTACACGTATGAAGTGCCATCTAAGGAGATAGGTGTGCTAATAGATGCGGAGAGGAAAATTTCAAATATCAAGATCAAATAGAGTTATAAAAGAAAGAATGTAATAGAAACACCGTGCCTTTTAATAATGAAGCAAGCATTCTATCACTGCGATGAAGATGCTTAAAGGACAGAACTGCATGTTGTAATTTGTACCAAATTGATAGGAGAAACATCTGGTGTTAATGTCTTGTTTGTGCAACTTACGAAAATTGGTGCACAGCTCTTGGCATTTTATTATGAAAGGGAAATTAAATTGCTTGCATTCTAGGTAATAAATCTGCAGATATTTTTATGGTGGATTTTTTTTAAAAAAAGATCTAAACCAGCTGTTGGCTCACTGAGTTACTTAACAGAATTCTTCCCTCCTTGCTTCATTATCTCTGTTGAAAGATGTTCAAAGGAGGTTAGGTAGCTGGTGAAGGTATCTAGAATCCCAGCCTTTGAGGTAAGGATCAGCAGCGCTGACTGAAGGCCTCATTACCAGCTAAAAGTTATGGGCCTATAGTCTGACTCAATGGCCCATCGGGAAGATACACCCTTTGGAAGATGAATAGATAATCACTAGGGGGGAAAAACTATTTGGCTGGCAAGAAATAGCAAAACATTTCAGTAAGGATAGAAATGTCTCAGTGATGAGATATATTTACCAGCTCAGCAATGCAAGGTGCATTTTATGACAAAGAGATGACAAAGAATTTTTTGTATTTGCTCACAAGCAAAGGAAGATGCTCCGTAAGGATAACTGATGTTTTTTTTCCTAGCATTTACTTGCACACAGTGCATTTCTCCCTCTTGAAAGGGATGGAGACCAAGCAGGAAAACAGATGAAATCAGATAAATCTATGATGAAATGCAATAAACCTATAGGCAATCACGATCGAGTTACATCTAGGTCAGGGGTAGGCAACCTCGGCTCTTTTAGGACTCATGGACTTCAACTCCCAGAATTCCTGAGTCAGCATAGCCGACTCAGGAATTCTGGGAGTTGAAGTCCATGAGTCATAAAAGAGCCGAGGTTGCCTACCCCTGATCTAGGTCTTACATTTACAGGATAGCACTCCTCTGATAAGAACTTTGCTCCTGCAGGTGTCCATCAAAATAGCAAGAATATTCTAGCACATTCAACAACTTTTCTCAATCTGGTTATGCCCAGACTTTAATGCCTAGACAACGCCTGAGTGTAGTAGGTTGGGAAGACTGGAGAATAACTTACATATGTGGAAGAGCTATTCTCCAAAGCACCTGAAAGAAGGACAAGAAGCAACGGATGGAAACTAGTCAAGGAGAGAAGCAACCTAGAACTAAGGAGAAACTTCCTGACAGTTAGAACAATTAAATCAGTGGAACAACCTGCCTCCAGAAGTGGTGAATGCTCCAACACTGGAAGTTTTAAAGAAGAGACTGGCCAGCCACTTGTCTGAAATGGTATAGGGTTTCCTGCCTGAGCAGGGGGTTGGACTAGATGACCTCCAAGGTCCCTTCCAACTTCTTCTTCTTCTTCTTCTTCTTCTTCTTCTTCTTCTTCTTCTTATTATTATTATTATTATTATTATTATTATTATTATTATTATTATTATTATTATTATTATTATTATCATTATGAAGAAGAAGAAGAAGAAGAAGAAGAAGAAGAAGAAGAAGAAGAAGAAGAAGAAGAAGAAGAAGAAGAAGAAGAAGAAGAAAGTTTTGTGTTTCACTGGAAAGAATGTGAGATGAATATTACTGAGCAAAGAAATAGACAAAATTACAATATGTTCTTTTGACAGGTCTTGGTTTGTGCTGCTAAAGGACACAGCTGTGATCCACTAAATATTTGCTTTGCGTTCTAGCTTGAGCAGCTTAGAGGTTTTCTGCTCTGTGTCTGCTGTGCTTCTGGGAGATGTACAAGGAATCTGGGGCTGCAGTGAGGACTTAGGATGATGGCTGAAATTGGCCGTCAAGCAAGAGAAAGTAGACCTGATCGTTTTTTCCAGTTGCCACCATGAGGTGCTGCTGATACATCAGCAGGATAACCAAAACCAGTTCTTCTGCAGTATAGGTTCCCATTAAGAGCTATTTCATTGGGGCCACAAGGGGTTGCTCTTAATGCAAGAAATAGGCAAGATGTTACTGGGTGTATTTTCTTTGACTATGGACAAAGATGGCCTTAAGCTTGTTCTCACAGTCTCAGTGTTATTGGGAGTTATCCTGAATGGGGAGAGAGAGAGAAAGAAACAGAGATCTATAGACTGCTTACAAATTGCTTTAAAAAAAAACCTGAATTGCCTATTGGGATCAAAGCAAGGAGTTGTTGTCTCAGTGAGGGATTTTTCTCTTCTCAGCACTACCCAGGATTGATGTACTGGGTCTACAGCTGAACTGATCCTCTGGCAGGCCTGCTATGATATCTTGCAGTTTCTGGCATGACCTTAGACCAGGGGTCTTCAAACCTGGCCCTTTTATGACTTGTGGACTTCATGCTGGCTGAGGAATTCTGGGAGTTAAAAGTCCACAAGTCATAAAAGAGCCAAGTTTGAAGACCCCCCTGCCATAGACAGTGTGCTAGTCCCAAAGCCAAAATGTTCCTTTAAGACAATCTAGGTTACTGGCATGATTGTAAAGGTCTACAGAATAGGTCATGCTTAGCTGTGAATGGCTACGGAAGTGTGGCAGCCCTTGAATTCCTGAGACACCATTAGCACAGAGATGGTCCCTAATCCTGGAGGATTAGATGCTGCCTAGAAGAGACAGGAGAGTCAGTTCTTCAGCTCACCTTTCCCGTCCAGGCTCCTGAAAATGCCTCCTCTTGTCTGCCACTTTCATTGGTGAGCTTTGCACCTTTTTCTCAGGTGACACATCTGTTTCCTTGCAAAGCACCTGGCTGGCCAGCAGGCAGGCCCATCACTCAGCTGCAGCTCTGCCAGCCTCAGCAATTTCAGCGTGGCTTCAGCAGTGAGGTGGGGCAGGGCTGAGCCCTAGTAGGCCTGAGGCTCTGGGCTGCCTTCTCTTTCTTTTTTCACACCCATCCTGCTCTGTTGCAGCCGGCAGGGCAGGCACTGGGTTCAGTCGCAGCTGGGGTGGGCAAGGCACTAGCAAACAAAGTCAAGGCACATTCCACCCAAGAGCGAAGAGGAGGTATGACTTAGGTGGGTGAAAAGAATTTAACTATTTCTCAAGGCAGGCATTTCCTGGGTCGTCTCGGCTATGACTCTGGGGCTATGGAGAGTGGGAGAAATCCCCGTGTTTCTCCCTTGCTGGCCAACCTGCAGATAGCAAAAGGATACTGAATATGGGAGATTTGGATATGGACCATTTGGGTGCACAGAACAGGTTTCTAAGATCCAACACCCAGAAACAGATTAATTGTAATGCTTATCTTGGCACTGGAAGCTCTTAATCTCTCACAGTTCCACCCTTTTAGAGGTTCCTCCCTAGCTTCGCTTTTTATGCTCTTCCTTCTTTATCTTTTAGCAAGAGCAAGGCCATCCATGGCTAATCAGGAAACCTATCACTGCACAAAGGACCAGTTCAATGCCTTTTGATGCATCTCATCTCTTTAACATATCATGATTAGTAATGTGTTTTGTATGACATGTAATTAGTGGCTCTGGGGCGAGAAAGTGTTGAGTTCCATAACTATTATCATATGAAAGCACAGAGAAACAATTCCAAATAAGGCTAAGTAATTTTGCTTTGACCTGAAAACTGCAAGAAAAATGACTATTGCCTTAAGAAACCCTCCACAAATATTAGCCTTGACCGGCCTGGTGGGATCTGCCGGTTAACCTCTATTGGGTGGATCAGAAAAACACCTGGAATGTCTTGGGAATGGGATATGGGTGTTGGTGAGATTTTCAAAGGCACCCATGGCTGTTACCCTGATGGGAAGTTTCTCAGACAAGGTGGAGCTCCACCATCCAGACACACCTGCTCTTCCCCAGCCTTCCTTCTCCACCCAATCCATGCATGCACAAACAGCTGTGTTAGCAAAGCTGCAGCTGCTTGGTGGCTCATGGGGCAAGAATCCCCCTGTTCCTCCACCCTGCCCAAACTGCTGAGTAATGGCTTTTCCTGTAAGGCCAAGTCTCCCTTCAGTCTTCTCAAAAAGAAGCAGAGAAGCTCCCTTTGAGCTTCTGGACTGGCAATCTTGATGTGCTGCTCTGGGTTTCCCACACACACACACACACACACACTTTCTCTTTCAAAATTTGGCAAGTTGGCCCCACATTACTCCCTGCTAAGTCTCTTAGCTTTGTAACTGTGTAAATGTATGTAGCCTGGTAACGAAATGTTCAGAAACCAACTCACAAGCTCGGAGAATGAACCTTCATTTTAAGACATTTCAGTGTACCTTCTAGGACAGGGATTCTCAACCTTTTCTTCACCATGGATCTTCTGTGACCAGGGATCATGGCCACCAAGAGTAAACTCAAGATTTAAATCATAACATTTCCTCAAGCCTTTGTGGACCCCCTGTGAGGACATCACAGCCCCCCAGGGCTCCGCAGACCACAGGTTGAGAACCACTGATCTAGGACGTGAGGAGACCCTCCCATTCATGGTCCTGCCTTCAATCTCTCAGCTCACAGCTGCAATGTCTGTAGGGGAAGTTTTATCTTGACTTGAGATCACGGAACACCAGCTTAGCAATATGGATAGTTCTGAATAAGCCTGATCAAATCAAACAATACAGATGAGTGAAAGTTGTCAAGAGGGCTTCAGATTCAGGTTTTCCAGTTCAGATTCCATCAGGAAGGTTGGAATTATCTCGGAAAGGAGAGGACCTAATGGGTTAAGTTGCGACTAAGTTTTGAGGTCCCACTGACAGCCCCGAGATGGAGACTAGGATGAGTGTTGCAAACAGGGTAAACAGGTTTAGGCTTGAACAGCCCTGCCTCCCACGACATTACATCAGACAAAGAAAAAACCAGGGTGCACTCCCAGAAGAGTCAGTTTCAGAAAAATGCCAAAAGTCTCCCTGCACTTACATCACTAAAAAGACACCTCAGCAATCTGGAGCAAGCACTGAGGTCATTTTTCCAATTAGGGTGTGATTGTGACTGGGAGTGCTGGGAGTGCTGGCAAAAAAGTGTGAGCATCTTCAGGGATGCTGGAGCAAAGAGGACTCTGGTTTCCGACAAATCAGTTAAGGATGATGGATTTCAAACCCTGTAACAGAAAGATCCAGAAAGTCCCCCGCACTGTGGCAATGAGGAACTTCTTTGTCTACACTGACATCAGATGTGCCTGATTTATAGGAAATCTTCTAGCCCTACTCTTAAATCCATGTTTTGTTTCTATTGGCCACGTGCTCGATATGGATACTTGCTAGGGACCCCCAAAGCTGTGCCATAAATGACCTTCATTTTCTGGAGCACTCATAACAGACATAAATATGTGCTATGGCAGTTCCTACCACAAATCACGCATCATTCACAAATAAAAGGCTGTCATCTCCTGCAGGAAAGGGCCTTGCTCAGTTACGCAGCACGAAAAAGTTTCTGGTCCCACGAGGTGGAAATGAATTGTTGCCAGATGCTTCTTTACTAGCCTCAGCTTCACTGCAGACATCTGAAAGTTCATGGCTTGATCCTTGGTGCGTCTAACAGACGCAAAACATCCTCCCTCACCTGGGACCAGTGAAACAGCTCTGCTCAAACCAGCATTAAGGCAGCTCCTGATTTTCCCAAGAGATAGCAATTCAAGCTTGCTGATTACCCACACTGGTTCTACCACCATAATTTTGCCAAAATGAGAAATCAGGGATTAGACATAAACGCCCTTTAAAAAAAAAAAATCTCTGCAGTTAGCTGTTCAGATACACAGCTTCCCAACGGTTGGGAGCAGAGCTGTAGATGGCCTGGAAGTCGGTTCTTTCATTTTGTTGTTACAGCAGAAAATTTGTTCAGAAGAAATTGAGAGGGAAAGGAAGGCATCTTCGTCTTGAGCAGGCTCTGTTCCTCTCGGAATCCCCAGGGCTACTGTCTCCTGTCTGTTCCCCTGCCAGGAACCTGCAAATTAGGCCCCAATCACGCCCTGTTCCTGCCTCCGGCTCTTTTGCGGGCTTTTAGGGTAAATCTCTTGGCCAGAACAATTTCAAAGAGCTGCTCAGGCTGGAAAAGCATAATAGGATTCTCAGTTGAGAAAATGTCAACATCAGGATGATGCTGCACTGCACTTTGAAACATTGGCTAAGGCTGTGGCACACCTGCCCGCTACCAAAGCACGGTGTGGAAAAAAGCAGCAGTCCCCTGGCAGCCAAGTGAGTATCTGGGTGGAAACAAGGATGGTCTCCTGCAGTTGAAGCTTCAGTGCAATGTGGAGAAACTGCAGAGGAGAACAAAATTGCCTTTCTGATTCTCCGCAGGGTCTTGACCGGACAAAAGGTAGTTTGCAATCTCCACCCTCCACTCCCATCACTGCTGCCCGCAGCCATGCAGCCTCATTGTCTGGGCTGGGTTTGGTTGCTTTCCCAAGATCTCACAGTGCCAGGATGCCTCTTTGCCTGGTTGGAAGCAGAACACAAGTTTGCACTTGCCCTCTTCCAACGCATGTGGATATTTCTGCATTGTTTGCAGCATGTCCCACAGTGTATGGGATGCTCACCTGGGACACTTCAAAGAGTTCCGGGGGACACCAAGCCACGGAACAGCCTGCTGAACAATCCCTGCCCTCTTTCTAGATAAAAAGATTGATCTCAAGGCTGAGTTGAGGTTCTATTTGTTAGTCCTCCAAGATAGGCAAGATCAAGAAACAGGCGTGGAAGGGATTCTAGTATGCTCTTTCTTCTTGTAGGGTAGAATAACAGAATCTTGAAAGCCTGTTTGATTTTTTTTTTCTATGCCCCATCTTATGCTTAAAAAAAACCAAGGTTGAGTTGTCCGGAGTTTTATGAAAAGTTTTATATCAAAATGTATTTTATTCTTTATACTGTTTCCATCTTCCCTTAAAACACTAACAGATTCCATAATGGACCGAGAACCAGTTTCTCCACTAGATAATTGACAGTTAGGCTGAAAATAGGTTCATCAAATAAAAACAGCAAACATGGGGAAGGCTTTTACTTAAACTTCCTTAAACCTCCCCAGATAAGTTACCCAGACCTAATCCACATATCAAAGGATAAGGTCTGTAAACACAGAGTTCATTAATTTAGGTCTCCCAGCAGAACTGCATGTTCACAAGAATAAACATACCTACATACACACGTCCCTCAAGCATCACCCTAGAATCGGCACGTAGACATTTCCACATCCAGGACAAGTTCCCCTGTTTAACTATTTTGCTGTGCCCCATTTCTGTGCAGCTGCCCCTAAAGGAAAACTCTTTGCTTTTAGGAATATGTATTTCTCCTTTCTTCACAGTTGTCTGGATCTCGTTTTTATTTATTCTTGCACAACCCCGGCTTGGGTTGGAACCCCAAATTATTCTTCTGACAGTTTCTTTGTCATACTCCCCCCCCCTTCTCAAAAGTAAATAATATACTGCTCAAAAAGATAAAGGGAATTCCCACTTAAACAACACAATGTACTGTATTTAATAGTAGGATGTCTTATCTTGTGTTCCCTTTATTTTTTTGAGCAGTGTATTTTCTTCAAGTTCCGCCCATAACAGCTCACGTCCTGAAGGTCAACTCTCTACTGCAGGATTGGGGTTTTCCATGTTGGCTGGGGAATTCTGGGAATTGATGTCTATGTGTTTTAAAATTTTTCAAGAAACCTTGCTCTTCTGTATATCTCTCCTTGAATTAGTAGTAAACGATACCAGTATTGGCTGTTCACATTGCCAATCCTTATCGCACTTCTACTAGTGCTTGGACTCCTTTCCTGGATCATAGGTGCCAGATCTAACCAATTTGACTCCCGTTGAGACTTTGGAATTAAGGATATTCCCTTGTGTGAGAACATTTGGCACATTTTTACAACGGAAAAGTATTTGATGCAGAAACTCTGAAGTCCGCTAGACCAGAAACAGTTCTTTCTGTCCAGTATTCAGATGCAATTCATTTGTGCCAATGAATATGGCACCAGTGCTAATTCGGTGGCTGCCACAGCCATCCTTTGGCTCAGATTGCATCAGCCCCACCTTCTTCCCGTCAAATTACAGGCTCTCTTGTGCCTGCACATTCACAATGAGTAAACTACAGTGATTGTATCAGCCATCCTGATCGGTCCACATCACCTATAAAGCATCGGTTGCCACATTCCTTCCTATCTCACAGACTGATTCTGAAGCAAGAAAAGAGCAGAGAGAGAAATAAGTGGGTCTAGTCTAACTTTCCCCATCCTGATAACCTCCCAGGTCTGGGAATTCAGCTCCTATTATTTCCATAATCAAAGGTGATGGTGTAACAAGACTATTGGCAGCTCAGGGTTGAACTGTGGGGTCTTTGGTGGTCTCTGAGCTTGGTGTGTTCCAGGTGCCCGCCCCCAGCCTCTTTTCGTAGGCTAGGAAAGAGCTGAGCTGCACAATGCACTAACACACTTCTTCTGGGAAGCAGCCCCTGGATGTAATAGGCCAATTATTCTTACGCACATCAATTGTAATTTTCCAAGGGAAGAGAAAATTGAGTCCCAGCTTAGGCATAAATGCTTCTGGGATAGTGCAAGGGAACAGAAACACATCTGCATCACCTTGAAAGCCCTACAAGGCATTTTCCCAATAATATGAAAGAGGCTACAGTCTGTCAGGTTGTGATGAAAACCAAAAAAAATTGGGCAAAAGAATCTAATTTACTATTTTGCTAGTAAACAAAATTGGATTGTTCTTAGTTTCTGTGTAAGGATATGAAGAACTAAGTGACATCTCTGCAAGGCTTAATACATCTTATTTTGTCCTTAAAATCTCCTAAGCTACCACAAATACAAATATTATCCAAATGGGGCTTTGGAGTCTCCAAATAGATGCTGGTACATCCCTATAAAATCCCAAGTTTATGCTCTGCTGCAAAATATGGGAAAGACTTGTAAAGATGCCTTTTATCAGATTAAGCTATGTCTGCATCCAAGACTGGTATGGTTCTGTGCTTAGGCACGTGTATTTTGATATTATTACTGTTTATTAACCCTTTATTAAATTAAAACCAGGAGTGTTTTACAAATTATACTTTTTATTGTCTACATTCACAATACTGGTTCTCCCAATAAACCTTCACAACTGTGAGAAACCCAGCTTGAAAATATATTTTAAAAAGTAAGCTAAACAATGCTAAGTTAAAGCTAAGCTAAGCTAAACCAATTTACTAGTTCCTCTCTATTGCTACAAGTAGCAGCAATCCAACAGTAATAATTGTTTAATGTTAATGTTTGCATTATAGATCCTGCAACATTGTTCAAAGGCCTATAAAATATTAGTATTCTAAACAGACTGCAGAATTAATATTTTCATTGGCATAGGACTGGGGCTGATTTAGTGAAGAATTATGCGTGTGGTATTTTGACACCAGGTGCCCCAAATCCATCTTGAACCCTGAAAAATTGTGCCATGTGAATGAATGGAAGTGAATCAGATGGAAGTCTGAGGGGGAAAGCAATGGACTAATTTAAAGCCAGAGAAACCTTTCCATAATCCACCACCTAATTTTTTTGCTGCAACCTCAGGCCTCCCTCTGTAGCTAGACACACCTCCCTCTGTTGCTGGCTGAGACGAGTTTGTAGCCCGAGGTGGATGACTGGATTCTGCTCCAATTAAGTGGTCAAGTTGAAACTCGTGAGAAATCCCAACGCAGTTGAAACTGTTGAGCTCCACCCAAGTTTTAAGAGAAATTAAATGGGAAATGGGCCAGTTCAGAAAGTGTTCAGCAATCCCATTTCCCAGCGAAACAGAGAAAGTGGGTGTGGAGCCTTTTTTGGTATGTGCTAAATTTTTTGATTCAAGTTTTTTTCCCCTGAGCCGCAAGGCTTTATCTTTTTCGCTTGGAACTGCATTAATCATCCCGGTTTTTGTTCCATTCCCCTGTTTGGGATGCCTCTTTGAGTCTGTTACAGGCTAGCTAGTTTGCATAGATGTCATTTCTTAATTCCTAACTGAAGTGCCTTTGACAGCTCACAGCGCATTCATTGCCTGAATCAAAGGACAATAAGAAGCGCTTCTCAGGTCTACCTTCAGGAAGTGATTGGATCTCGGTGTTGGCCATAGATTTGAATCTACCGTCACAATTCAACCAGCAAACGGGTTCAGCTACTTTGAGAGACCGCTCAGTCTTTCACCAGAGAAGAACATTTGTAGCCATCACAACCTTCCAGAATTTGCTCCCTGAGGCAGCCATTTCACTGTGCCTGAGGAGAGGGTTTGCCCACATATCTAGCAAGAATTCCTCCAGCTTAATGACCCCAGTTTGGCTATTTCAAGATAATCCAGTCTTGTATTGTACTCAATCCACACATTTCTTTGAAATGGCAAGAACAAACCATGCACCTCTATCCTGCTTAGTATGGAGAATAAATAGAAGTGTGCAGATCGTGCTCTACCCAACTTTCTCTCAGAGAAACGATGGGAAAGAATTCCAAGTAAGGATAGTAATTTTGCATTTGCCTCCCCCCCCCCCGCCCCCAATTGGTAGCAATAGCTCTGCTCTGGGTCATGCAACCAGGAAGGAGGTTCACTTACAATGGAGAAGATAGCAATTTACTACAATGGAGAAGATAGCAATTTACAAGCTGTTGCCCAATGGTCTTTCCCTTAGGGAAGCACTTGGCTGGGGGGGGGGATTTTTCTGAATTTTTTTTTCCCCTCTAGAGCGCTCAACTTATTTCTGAACTGGATGACTTTTTCTACCAATTTTTCCCTCTAGTGCAAACTGGATCCCTTTCTATCCAGTTTCTGAAGAGCTGTTTTGTTGATAAAGACAGTCAAATCCATCCCAAACCCATTTACACGACTTCTTTCTAATGCTCCAGTAGGTAGCAAATACAAAAAGTACTTACAACACAACAGACAACAGACTATAGACGTAAGAAATATAAGGATAAACGTGTCTGTGTTCTGCAATGATACCAGTGTACCTTTTTTTTCATTTAATCATAGCAGTCAAACAGAATTTTAGGAACTAAAATGTTTCCTTTCATATAAGTAGATTGCAAAGGAAGGAGAATTTGCCTGCTAAATTTCTTCTTCACAGACTGCTGTTAAGAGCATTGGCTCAGGGGTAGGAAGAAAACTTATTTAATTTAAAGAAATTATCCTTTTCCTTAGCAATACACCCCAAAGCAGGTGGTGGTGGTGGTATTATTATTACTATTACTACTACTACTACTATTATTATTATTGTTATTATTATTATTATTATTACCTCCTACTACTACTACTACACTACTACTACTACTACTACTACTACTACTACTAAATGTATGTTAGATTTGAATCTCACCTTTCCTTTGAGAACTTGAGGTAGCTAATAAGGAGGATGTCCATTTTATGCGTGGCACAGTGGCCCCACAGAGCAGAACTGGCCCAAAGTCTCCAAGGGAGCTTCCGTGGTTCAGAAGGGAGTGGGCCGTGGGTTGTTGCCCAGTCCTGGTGTACCATCTTAACCACTAATCCCTCTCTGGAAATATAACACTGCAAGCATCACCCCAAGCAATTTCGCTGGCCCACCTCACTGAAAGGAGTATAACCTGTTTTCTTCTTCTCTCTCCAATTCCCGGGGACATCCCCGGGGTGTGGTTCTAAAAGTCAAGATGGTGGCCTCAACAGCTAATTGAAACTCTGATAAAGGAGAATATTTGTTAGCTCAGAGTTGAAATGAGGGGCCCTTGGTGCTTTCTGAGCTTGTTTTCCTGCAGACGTTTCATTATCCAAACTAGGTAACATCATCAGGACTAGCACCGATGGTGTCACCTAGTTTGGGTAATGAAAAGTCTGCAAGAAAATAACCCAGTCCAGAGAGCACTAAGGACCCCTCAGCTGAAGCTCTGCTTGCCTTGCGAGCATTCACTATTTGTAGAAAAACAGGCAGAGCTTTTTTATTACCCCAGAAGCTGCCCTTGACTTTCTGGACCATACCGTGAAGATATCCCTGGAATGAAACCAAATTGCTCTCAAATTCGGGAGCAAGAAACGGAAAAAGTCATTTTGCTCCCATGCAGACTGGGTCCTACCTGCTGTGCTTCCCTACTTGCCAACTGTTGCCCTTCCCATGCCTCAGATAGCGTAATTCCTGCCTATCAAAATGTGCCTTATACCTGGCTTAGAACAAAATGTAAACCAGCTGACACAGGCAGAGAAATAAAGATGACGATACTGGATGAAGCTTATCTTATCTGAAACATCATGGGAGGGGATATTGCTTTAATCTATGTAATTGTACAGGTTAAGAAACCAGATGAGAACACCTTTTCCCCCTGTCCAGCTGAGAAATCTGAATTTGAATCTGTATCTATAGGGGAGCCCGTCGGCAATCTCTGCCTCTTTTTATCCTCTTCTCACCCAGTTTATGAATAAACTCAAGACCTACCTCATTAAATTGAGAAGAGGTTGGTTCCAGGAGAAGAACTAGCAGGTCACCACCCAGAACCTTAAGGATTATATTTAAATGAATAAGCGGATGGCGCATCCTACACACCAACAGAGTTTGTAGATTCCTTCAGATTCCTCTCCTGCACCTGTGAGTTGATTATTACTGATTCAGTTGCGACACCAACGACACCATATGTTGTATGCAGCCCAACAAGAGCTTTGCAATACAATAACAGGCCTGCATAAAGGACAGTTACTGCACTGAGTCAGCAGTTGTATCCTTGTGAAACTTTCCCTGCCAATTGTCCCTGTACAATTAAGAATCTTTGGTGAGCAAAGACATTCTTTTTTTTAATCAACCATGAGATAGTTGGGAGATAGGGTGGGGAGACTATTGCATCAGCTTCCCCAACAGCTTCTTTTGAAAAAGTCTAAGATAGTTGTAATATCTTTGGATAATTAAGATACTTTCAAAAAGTTAGCCCATTAGCGAATTCCAGAAACTGGTGAATAGTGAATTCCAGAAATTCAGAGGCAGAGAAGATGGCCAGTGACTGTGTGGTTCTACAGAGGTCAGAAGAGTGAGAAAGAGGAAATAAGAGAAGGATTGTTTCAGAATGTCACGCTGTTTTCCAGCCCCTTTTTATTTTGGTAGGGTTTATGGAGAAGCCCTCCCTAGTAGAAACACCAGGTTTTTCAAGTTCTGGAGCAAAAGTGAGCCATCTTTTCAGTTACAAGGATTATATAAATTGATATATGTGTATGTTACTTCCAAACATTTTATCCCATCTGGACTCCTTGCTAGAACTTACCCCATCTCCTTGCTTGTATCCTCAAGCACCTGTCCTGCCTTGTTGTTCTTAATAATGAAGCAGGCACACATCTTCTCCTGCCTGCCAGAGGAATACCGGAACATTGCTTTCTTATATCAAGCCAGGCCATTGGCTCATCTTATTCAGGCTGGCTCAGGAATTCTGGGAGTTGAAGTTCACAAGTCTTAAAAGTTGTCAAGTTTGGAGACCCCTGATCTGATTCAAGACCCTCCACAAGCTTTTAGGGAGTAGAGTTGGGAACTTTTGCATGTAATCCTGAGACATCAAGATGAAAGGTCCCAGTTCTTAACTGCCTGAATAGAGACACGCCCTTTCCAGGTTCACACAAGCCAAAGCTGCCAACATATTGTCTCTCCGTGTGTGCATTTTATAAAGAAATTGTGTAAAGAAAGGAAATAAAGATTGAGAACACTAACATTCTACAAGTTTCTCTTGCAAATTGAGAAAAAAAATTCCCTTGCCCTATGATAGAAGTGATGAAGTTTCTCCAAGCTTGTTTTAGGTCATGCTATTGATCTGGGATTAGCCTCACTTCTTCTCATTGGATCACAAGCATTTGAAGGTCTTCAGCACCTGAGCTAATTAACTTCTAGCTTAGTTCCTGTTCTCAAATAAATATAAGGCTACTTTGCCACTCCACCACATCGTAGTTTAGTTGGGTGGGTTGTTTTTTTTTCTTGACCTCAGAAATAAGTGCAGGGCAGAGACTTCAAGGACAGGTGAAATTCTTGCTTTCTTCACTTGGTCTGCTAGAGAAAGTCCAAGCCTATGCATGAGCAGCAGAAATAACAATACACTTGCATGATTTCATCATGTAGTTCTGAGAGTGGATGTTCAAAAATGCGATGGGGCATTGAAAATTTCTAAGAATGAAGTGAAATTGCATTTTTCTAAAGCAGTGAAATTAAGACTAGCCTTGGTAATTTGTACAGGTGTTGGGGAATAATATTCTCCAAGGATTCTTCCATAATAAAAGATAGTTTCTCTTAAGAAGAGTTAGTAGTCCATAGTGATCACCTTATGACAGGAAGATGTTTTAAATTAAATCTGATTGTTGCTCCATCTAGAACAATTAACTCCTGGGGACGGGGAGATGGTTCCTCTTCACAGTATTTTTATCATGATATCTATCTATCTATCTATCTATCTATCTATCTATCTATCTATCTATCTATCTATCTATCTATCTGCTTGGGCAATTTTTGTTTTAAAAAGCCCTCTTCCTTGGCTGATTCACGAGGGACTCAAAGAGGAGTTATTCCCATCTCTACCTAGAGGTTCAAGGATGGAACATGGGACTTTCTGCATGCCAAATATGTGCCCTCCCATAGCCCACCAGCTAGGAAGAAATAAATCACTCAAAAATCACTGGTTCGCCTTTCTTCTGGCTTGAAAGGTGGATGCTCTTCGAGGTCTCCAATAGATCTTCTGCTAAGGAAATTAAGCAAGAAATATATAGACTTTTCTGACACTTTCTGTTTCCTGAACAACCAAGAAGAAAATTAACTACATTCTTAGTAACAGGTTCTTGGTTTTTTGTTTTGTAGGAAGATCAACAGGCTTTCTTGGTGTTTAAAACAGACTAAATGTGTGAGCTGAAAGAGCGCACATAGTCATATACCACCCCAATATTCTGTAGTGCAAAAAGTTGATCTCCATCAGGGTAGGATGTAAAAAAAAAAACACCTAATCACATCCAGTCCAGGAAAAAAAAAAGAGCATCCACGAGTGGATTTGATGGAAATGGTCGTGTGCTTCCTGAATAAGGAAAAAGCATTTGTGGTCCAGGCAAATAGAAGCATGGGCCTTTCTCTTGGGAGAAGGGGCATGCATCCTTTTGCACCCAGGTAAAAATACTCCTAGCCTCAAAGCCCTTCGCAACTCCACCCTTCGTGGATGAAACCTACACAATGCTGCTCTTACTTCAGACATTACTGTTCTCCTACCTCCACCCCCACAGGAGAACCTTGGATTTCAGAGGAACAGGGAAATGTCTAACGTGTATCAACCTGCTCACCATACCTTTTGCTTAGCCTTGTGTTCCTACCTCTGAAATGGCTGTAGATGGTCACATTCTCCCTCTTACCTGGAAACAACCAGACATGAAACTGAAGACCAGAACTACAAAAGGCAGGCATAAACGTGAACTTTTATTGGGGAAGAGTATTGCAGCAAACCACCATAGTAACACCATAGTAACAAGAGGCTCTCTTGAGATTGCTAGTTTTAACCCCTTAGAAGAAGTCTTCCCTCCCACATTCACACAAAGGCCCTATTTCCAACTTCTGGCCCGGAGTGAGAAAACCCCACAGAACAAAAGCACTTGAGAAAGCAAGGCAACTATTCTTGTTTAACTTGGTTCAGCTGTTTTGGTATCTTTGCCATGCAAAATAAGGTTTAAGATTTTGGGTTTTAGTTTTGTTCAGTTAAACATAACAAATTATATATATCATCTATCCATCCCATACCAGGAGAACACTTGTATTAACCCGATGCTGTACCAAACACAAGAGTTTATGAAGACAAAAAACCCAAGCAAGGAGTTCCAGGCTGCGGTGAGTCTAGCAGATGTCACATACCAGGAAGAATGGGGCCCAAGGACCAAGGTAATCCCAAAGCTGTCACATGAGGGCGAGCGGATAAATGCTTAAGTCCTTTATGAATCCATCCCCTTTTAGCTGTCAAAATCCCGTTGAAACTTTCAGGAGCTGGAGATGCGTCTTATAAAAATACCATGTGTTGGAAAAGAACAAAAGAGGGAGGGAGATGTGGAGTTACCATCATTCTACTGTCTAAAAAGTTCAGTTCTTTGGCTCTTCACCCGCTTCTCCGCCTTCTTCTCCTGAGCACTCCGCTGTCCATAATGTGAGATTGTCCCTGAGAAGCTGCATGATGAGAGTGCTGTCTTTGTAGGAGTCTTCGCTGAGCGTGTGGAGGTCACCCATGGCTTCATCAAAGGTGGTCTTAGCCAGCTTGATTGCCTCTTCTGGAGCATTGGCAATTTCATAATGGAAGACAGAGAAGTTAAGAGCAAGGCCCAGGCGGATAGGATTTGTGGGTTGCATCTCCTTCTTGCTTATGTCCATTGCCTCTTGGTAAGCTTTTCGGGCATTGTCAATTATCTGCTTTCGGTCATCCCCAGTGGCCACCTCAGCCAGATAGCGGAAGTAGTCGCCTTTCATTTTTAAATAGAACACTTTGCTTTCTGGGTCGCTAGCTTTCTGAATGAGATGCTTGTCTAAGAGCCCCAAGACCACATTGCAGACGTTCTTCAGCTCTTTCTCGATCTTCTCCCGATATTCATTGACCAGCTGAGCTTTGTCATCTCCTTCCTCCGTCTTGTGCTCAATGCTGGAGATGACCCGCCACGCTGATCTCTGACAGCCAACTACGTTCTTGTAGGCAACTGAGAGCAGATTACGTTCTTCGTTAGAGAGTTCGGCTCCATCCTCTACTACTGCCTTCATGAAATCAGCCATATCCTCATAACGCTCAGCCTGTTCAGCTAGCTTGGCTTTCTGTACTAGATGGTTCCTGGCCATTGTGAATAGGCAGCGATAGGGAGTGCTGGGCAAGGAAGCGGATTTGGAGAGGAATCAGGCAGCTGCTAGAAAAGCTGTCGGAATCTCTGCTGAGTTTAGCTGCTGGGATCAGCTTTTGGCTTGGCGTCTCAGCCTGAAGGAAGAACAAGGCGTGGTGAAGGAGCTCTCAATGAACCCTTCCCCCACTTCCTTTCATGCAGCCTCTCCTTAAAAGGAGTTGCAGTGATTCACCTTGGAGCCAGACCGTGAGTGAGTGAGTGCATACCTGCCTAGGATGTGGAAATGCAGCCTTTTGGGAACTTCTTGAGCAAGAGGTTGCTTGTCTAAGTAGAAGCTTTGGCCAAACGACAAACCAGAAACTTTGGGCTCAGACAGGACCGTCATTCCCCTCCAGGGGGCAGCACACCTATACAGTATTTCTTCAACCTGAGCTACCATACCTCTGGGACCTTTCTGTCTTTGCATCTCCTCTACCCTGTGTGTGCCAGTATGGTAGGGAATCTCAGACTTAATTAAATTACTCATCTTAAATTACATTGCTTGTGAAATTGCCTTCTTTCTAAAATGTAAGGAACCATGTATATAATGGAATATAAGAGTCCATAAAGTTCAGAGAAGTACAGTTAATGGGAATAGTAAGGTATTCAATTAAAGACCTCAAGTATTTTTTAACCTCAAGGATGAATTCAAATTATTGGCTATTTAAAACAGAAAAGCATGTAACAAAACAGTGCTGTATCTAACAATTACTTTACCAGAATGAGCGCAACATTCTTTGGAGTGGACTTTTTTGAGTATGTTTGTGTTGCATGAACATCTGTACAGATCTGTTCACTTGTTAACTACCATCTCAAGTGGTGACCCATATATATGAAACACTAACACCAGGTCAAATTTATCGGACACAAAATCTCTACCACTTATTTATAGGTAGTCCTCGACTTACACACCTTCATTTAATGACCATTTGAAGTTACAAGGACACTGGAAAAAGTGATGACTGCTTTTTACACTTACAACCATTGCAACATCCCATGGTCACATGATCAAAATTTTTGGGTGCTTGGCCACTGGCAGCTATTTATGACGGTTGCACTGCCCTGGGGTCACGTGATCGCCATTTGTAACTTCCCAGCCGGCTTCTGACAAGCGAAGTCAATGGGGGAAGCCCAGATTTATTTAACAACTGCTGTGATTCGCTTAACAACTGTGGCAAAAGGTCATAAAATGGAGCAAAGCTCACTTAACTGAGCTTTAGGCTCAGTTAGAGTTATAAGATGACTACCTGTATTAATGCATTTCTACATACCTCCCCAAGAAAATTGTCTTACAGAACAGCAGACTACCGCGAATGGTTGGTCTGCTTCAAGGGGAGACAATTAAGTCATCATTCCAGTATGTAAGAGTGTCATAGGAAGATGGTCAAGAATTTCTACTACCACAGAAACTAGGTTCATCAAACTAGGGGTCAGCTGCTCAAAGTTGCACCCTACTATAAGGTTAAGTATACCTCTCAAGAATGGACTGATTTTCTCATAAAATAGAGCGAATTAGTTTGGGATGATTCTTGTGGCCCCTTTACACTCCACCAGGCTATGATTCAGGTGGCAGCAATCTCTCATTTTCTCATTACTTGTTATCTGCTCCTTTGACTATGGGGTTTTAGAGATATAGATATAATAATCTGCATAATATAAAATATATATTTCAGTATAGTCTGTTTAATTTGTTGTTCAAAAAGCCATTAAGGTTGCATATATGAGATTTTATTACTGTTGGGATATTTGATAAATAAAGAAATGCTTATTGTCCTATACCAGGGGTAGGCAACCTTGGCTCTTTTATGACTCGTGAACTTCAACTCCCCGAATTCCTGAGTTGAAGTTCACGAGTCATAAAAGAGCCAAGGTTGCCTACCTGTTCTATACCATGTTGCTCTTGTTCTTTGGTGTGTGTGTGTGTGTGTGTGTTTCCCCTTGTTTGTTTCTCTTTCTCCCCCCCCCCCCTAATTTTACATTTTGATATTCTGGGAGACAGCTTGTTTTGAGTAGTTTAGACTGAAACGTGTAAGTAGTGAATTGCATCGGTACCACTGATATTGTTTAAAACAATTAGAAAAGACATGGGGACTGAATCTGAGATCTTTCCTGTGCAAACCCTGTGCTCTGGAATTAAACGGCGGGCCCTTCATGACTCAGCTTATTTCTCAAGTTAAAGAATTTGAATGTTAAAACGTGAGTCACACCAAGCCATGCTGTTTGTTCAAGAACCCAGCATCCTGCTTTCCCCAACCCAGCACAATCCAGATGTGTCCAGACAATGGCTGTGTTCACTTGGATTTCTGGGAGATGCATTCCCAATTCATCTGGAAGGTGCCAGCTTAGCAAACATTGGCCTATTTTATCCAGATCCCAAGGGAGAGGGATTTCCCGCCTTGAGGGTCTTCTCTTGTAATATAGAGGTTCTGTTATGTAGTCATTCTTTCCTCCTTCTGTGAATATTCAGTTTAGCAGGAAGGAGGAGACACTCATAACTCAAGGAGCAATGGGACAAAGTGAGACGCTTGCTACCTCTCAGATATCATGTATTATGAAGCTGGCAAGTTCAAGAAAAAAGAATCCCTAATAAGGTAACGTAACAGAATTTTGAAAGTCTACCAAAGTGATTCTCCTACACAATTTATACCCGGTGTAATCAAGCTGGAGTTACTCTGAGACTCTTTCTTACACCTCCTTTCACCTCTAGATTCAAGAACAAGGAGCAGTTTCCTCCTTTAAGTGTCCAACTGCCCTGCCCACGTTCCCAAGGTCTGTTGAGCATTCCTTGCATCAGAAAATACAGTGTGAAGCTAAACAGACCAGTGATCTGATGGAAAAGGGTGATATGTTAAGATAGCAAAGATTTTAAAATCATAATGAGGTTAATAATTCATGGAGTAGGGCCTTTATGTAGAGTCTTTGGTATAGAAGCCTAAGGTACCACCCAAGAAGAAATAAAAGTGAAAAGGCCTCCAAAAAGTTCAGCATTGGCTTGGTACAGTTGATTGCAATTGAAGGGGGACAGAAACCTGAATGGGAAAAAATGAATTCAATTTCAAAACAAATAGGTGTTGACCTTTAAAAAGCCTCCCCTTAAGAAGGGGCAGAGTTTAAATTACCTTACTACCCAGCTACTCAAAGTCAAAGAAAGGCATCTTTTCACTCCATGCCCCACTAACAACAAACGTTCTCCCTCCAAATGCCCAAATTGAAATAATATAATATAATATAATATAATATAATATAATATAATATAATATAATAATATAATATAATATAATATAATATAATATAATATAATATAATATAATATAATATAATATAATATAATATAATATAATATAATATAATATAATATAATATAATATAATATAATAATCTATCATCTATCCACATACCTATATGGACACTGCACTACAAAAGATTTTAACCAATGTTTTCTGCATATTCTCTGTAAGGAAAAAATAAAACAGCTCTGGCTCAGAATTCAAGCTGCTTTCTAAGGAAAAAACCTTATCATTTCCATAAAGAAAAAGGTAGGGGGTTGGGGAAGAATGTAACGCTATGACAAATTGCTTCCAAGCACAGCCTTAGGTGAAATCTCTCCGCTGACTATGTGCAAGAGATGGGTGAGGCTGATAACTCGGCTGACCCAGTTTGAGAGGAAAGTGCTCCATCCGAGTGACTCAAGGCAGATCTACACCCGGAAGATGAGCAAACCCTGTTCCTTAATTCTTAGTGCCTTAAGTAAGTGATTGAGATCTGCACTTTGATGAGTTTTTCCATCAGAGATGGGAGGAGGAGAGACCAGAGGAATGCCTTTGGAGGGAAAGAGCTGAAAGCTTCTAATATACCTGGCCACCTCCAATGGTCTTTCAGGAAACATTTTTTCCATAAGGAATGACTGAATTCACAGATGGATGGAAATGGAGGGACCATGAGGCAATGGTTCTCCTTCTTAATCTGGGAAAAATGAACTATAAGAATCCCAACGATGGCTACATGCCTTCTGTTAAAGACTTCCAGAAGGACAAACCCCATACAATGGACAACTCATGGTTCCTATATTGTGTCTAAACTCTTATTTTTGTACCTAGTCCTGAATTTCCTATTATTCTACTACTAACATTTGGTGGCTGCTGACTGATACAGTAGTGGCAGAATTTTTCATAAACATTTTGGTGAGAATCAAAAGGAAAAACAAAACAAAACACCATGATGACTCCAGATGGATACACAAACACCGAATCTCATCCCATCCAGGAAAAAAAAAGCTGATCATTTGTTGCCTTCTTCTGGTGGTATCAGCATGTCATTTCTACATCTCCCTAGTCCTAGTTCTTGTACAAGAACAAAAGAACACAATTCACACAATTCCATACAGCTAAATATCTATGGAGATTTTCAGTCATCCCAGTCATGCTGTTCACAAAGGTGCCACGTAATGACCACATAACTGCAAGGAATATAAATCTTTCCATTCTCCACCATTCAGTCAGAACTGAAGAAGCTTCTTGGGTGAGAAGTGAAATGTCTTCTTGAATGCCTTTTGAAAGCAAGCAGCTTTGGGACAATTCAATACAGTGCACTATTCAATACTGTATAGCATTATAGAGAATAAGTTCTTGTAAGTACAAAGAAGCAAACGGGATAGCACATGGCTTATGGAACTCCCTAAGATATGGTCAGCTTTGTTTAAGTTGTAAAAGGGGATTTAACATATTGAAGGTAGTGGTACCATAGTTCTAGGCCAGGAGTAGGCAACCTCGGCTCTTTTATGACTCATGGACTTCAAATTCCAGAATTCCTGAGTCAGCTATGCTGACTCAGGAATTCTGGGAGTTGAAGTCCATGAGTCATAAAAGAGCCGAGGTTGCCTATCCCTGTTCTAGGCTATGATAGAGAGAGCCTGAAGAATCAGTGAGATGGTGTTACTGGGTTCCTGCCTTATTTACGAATTTCTCCTTGGTGTCTTGAAATGGACTCTTGAAAGAGGAGGCCTAAGTAAGTCTCGGGCCTAATCCAACACAATTCTTCTTATGTTCAGATAAACTACTTTTTGTAAAGCAACAGAGCTGATTGTGGGGGATTTAAGCATAGAGAGCCAGTTAGGTAAAGTGGTTAAGATACTGCCCTCTATATCAAAGACTCCATGAGTGACTCAGCCCAACCAACTTCACAGGGTTGTTATGGGGAAAATGGGAGGCAAGAGTATTAGGTATGTTCCCAGCCTTGAGTTACAGTATACATAAAAATGGTGGAATAAAATAATCAACATCCTCATTCACTATTTGGAACACTTGAACACCACTGCTTAGTGACAAAATCACCACCAGTCAATTGCAAAAGGCAGCTTCACCTGAAACACTTTATGTTCTGATGGATGCACTTCTAACACCATCTATCCATCTAACACCTGTCTATCCCAGGTCCCTGGGAAGAGCTCAGTAGATGAATAAAATGCCAGATCCAGTCTAAAAATCTGGCCCTGTGACCAACCATAAAAATGGAAGTGGTTTGCTTCTCACCCCTAATTTAGCTCATCTTAGTCTATGGTTCTGTTGCTCAAATATTTAATTCTAATATATTTTTTTTATTATTGTAGACATATTTTTCTGGGGTTATAGTCAGCTCTCTATACTGTCAACGTAGGCAATGTGTTAATATTAGCAATATTATAACACAACACTGTCACTAAAAGCTTTTGTGGCAAGTACGGAGAAGAGCAACAAAGATGATTAGGGGACTGGAGGCTAAAACATATAAGGAACAGTTTAATGTCTAGTTTAATGAAGAGAAGGACAAGGGGGGACATGATAGGAGCCTTCCAATATTTGAGGGGTTGCCACAAAGAAGAGGGAGTCAAGCTATTCTCTAGTCTAAAGCACCTGAAGGCAGGACAAGAAGCAACGGATGGAAACTAACTAAAGAGAGAAGCAACCTTGGTGGAGCAGTGGGCTAATGCCTCCTTAAGTAACACCAGCTGCCTGCAATTAGTGCAGGTTCGAGTCCCACCAGGCTCAAGGTTGACTCAGCCTTCCAACCTTCCGAGGTAGGTAAAATGAGGACCCAGATTGTTGGGGGCAATTAAGCTGACTTTGTAAAAATGCCGCTTGGGGGGGGGCCAAAAGCCCTAATAAGCAGGCATATACATAGAATGAAGGCAATTGCTAAGCACATTGATTTGTGCTTCTTAGATTGTAAGCCGCCCTGAGTCTTCAGAGAAGGGCGGGATATAAATGGGATTAAAAAAACAACAACCTAGAACTAAGGAGAAATTTCCTGACAGCTAAAACAATTAATCAGTGGAACAACTTGCTTCCAGAAGCGGTGAATGCTCCAACACTAGAAATTTTTAAGAAGAGATTGGACAGCCATAGGGTTTCCTGCCTGAGCAGGGGGTTAGACTAGATGACCTCCAAGATCCCTTTCATCATCATCATCATCATCATCATCTTATATTATTATTATTATTATTATTATTATTATTATTATTATTATTATTAATCATCTGTGACATGCAACGCTGACTTTCAGTTGGAGTTGATGCAGCAGGCATGTGGCCTAGCCACAGCTATGATTGCAGTTAGTTAAGGCTGTACAGCTAGGCAACAATTGATGAGAAGCAGGGAGAACAGGACTATACACAGAGAGATCACCAGATCATCCTCTTACTATTAAGGGAATTAAAGTTATGGTCCTGTCAGTGGTCCCCAAATAAGAGTCAATAAGAGTCAATCAATCAAGAGTCTTGTCAGATTTCAACCATGCAAGGGGTGTGTATTAATACTGTTGAGTCTTGTCTTCCAACAGCAAATATCTTGGGACAAGTAAAACCCTACAGTAATTTTTCAAACCAACCCTTACATTTTTGCAGTATTAGAACCACTAACCTGATTTTCTCTGCTTACGATACCCTCTTTTCTCATCTGCATCATGCAGGAAGATGCTTATAAAATTCCAAGTTGACACTCAGCTACAGTATTTGTCCTCAATGGCAACCATCCAAAACAAAAACAAAAACGCCTATCTGCATCAAAGCTATCAGGTTCGGCGACATGGTGGAAAAATAGGTTTCACTAGAAAGTCACGTTTTAGCCCATCTGCATTTTCATTCTGGCCATGGGGAACACCTAAATATATTGCATGCCTAACAGTTGGTGCCCGGATTACTATTTGGAAAAAAATATTTAATATTGCGTACATGAAGTTAAGCCTGTGATCCAGAAACATCAGCAACTTGGCAAAAAAAAAAAGGGCAGAAGAGATTGGAAGCTGGGCAGAATCTGTCCCTTCCCCACCCCAAGAAAACCCCAACAGTTCTCAAATGGGACACTTCGGGGTTTTTCCTGACATTTTTTTCTCTAGCTTGGACTTTAAAAAAAAAAAAAGGGGGGGGGAAGAAAAACAGAAGTGACCGCCTCCTTTACTGGGCCAGACAGATTGTAAAGGTAGCAGTAAACATGAACCCAGCTATTCCCAGTTTTATGATGCTAGCCAATAGAGAGATAACTAAAATGATAACTGGGTCATTGGTATTGTCAGGAACCTGAAACAGTGAAAGAGCCACTCGGAACCGGTTCCCTCACAAAAGGAAAAACTGGGAGCCGCAAAAAATGTGTGCGCATGCACGTACATGCGCACATGTGCAGATCAGGGTTTGACTGAAGAATGGAGCCAAGGCGAGATATGCACCTACCCTGCATATTTGAATTGATTGAACTTTTTTAGTCCCACTTTTTTTTTTTTGGACTGCACGTGGCAGAGGACTGGGAGCCGCAGGAGACGGCTGAAAGAGGCGCATGCGGCTCCACAGCCGCGGGTTGCAGACCTGTGGTATATACAGAATCTTTTGGAAATTCTGTGAGGTCAACCTCCTAGCCCGCTTACTACAGTGTGAAGATATCCCACTTGCCATTTGCTGAAGACAGGTCCTTCCAATGGGTCTTCTGCCTTGGAGTCAGGCATCTACTGCGGAGCCAAGCCAAGATCTTCTACCACAAAAGCACTGATTTTCTGAGAAAAATGGAAGATAACCTCCCATCTCAATATACTGTGGCGCATAATAGCCGTGGCTTGGCAATGATGATCTGCTTAGCTATAATGGCCTAGCACAGGGGTAGATAACCTTGGCTCTTTTAGGACGCGTGGACTTCAATTCCCAGAATTCCTGAGCCAGCATAACTCAGGAATTCTGGGAGTTGAAGTCCACGCGTCATAAAAGAGCCAAGGTTGCCTACCCCTGGCCTAGCAGTTGTGCTGTGAGACTGCCCACTTCTGTTTGGCCTCCCAGCCAGTACCTATTTGCAGTTTGGGCTGCAAGAGGCATCAGGACACTGGCTTCAATAATCGTTCCTTTTTGTTTTAAGTTGGCTGACCAGCCATAGGATGTGAAGCCTTGAAATTGATTACAATTACGGCTCAATGGACTTGACTCTTATACTTCTGTAGCAATGCAGCAATGGCCACTATTTAGGAGGAATCCTTATGGGCTCTTCACATATTTTTTTAAAAGTGTATTTCATTGTACAGTAGAATATGACTTGGTATAGATAAGGCTTCAAGATGCAGCCGTCTTTTTTTCTTCTTCTAGCCTTTTCGATGATCAAATCAATACATATGCTGTGATTTAAAAACTTGGCTATACAAATGACAAACTATTTGCTGCCACCTAGTGGTTAATATATGATAGTCCTCATCCTACAACAGTTCGGTTTAGTGACTGTGCAGCGGCACTGAAAAAAGTGACTTATGACCGCTTTTCACACTTACAACCATTGCAGCATCCCCATGGTCACCTGATCAAAATTCAGATGCTTGGCAACTGGTTCAGAGTTATGACGGCTGCAATGTCCCGGGATCAACTTTTACAACCTTCTAAGAAGGAAAGTCAATGGGAAAATCAGATTCCCTTAACAACCATGTTACTAACTTAAGAACTGCTGTGGCAAGATAGGTCGTAAAATGGGGCAAAATCCACTTAACAAATTTTTGCTGAGCAACACAAATTTGGGCTTAATTGTGGTCGTAAATCGAGGATTACCTGTACTTCAATGTATTAGAAATATATTGATTTCCAAAGAGGTGGAAATCAGTGGAAAAAAGATAGAATATTAAATGCTCAAAAATGAAAAGGTTTGACACTACTCACAATAGAGAACTGGCTGGTGAAGATGATGGAACTTGTGGCGATAGCTGGAGTAATCTCTTTGATTAGAAATTTATATCATGTGCATGCCGTTGTATTATGACCTAAATATATATCTCAGCAAACCATTTTTAATGCAGCACTTTTTATTATATCATGGGTTTTTTATTTTTATATTGGGTTTTATTATTTTGTGATAGTGAATCACTCAGAGAACAATGTGTTGAATAGTCTAAATAATTTCAGATTGGAAGAAACAGGTAAGTGTTCTTTGAATACTGACAGATAAAACTTGCAGTGTCCCAGACTATTCTAAGTAATAGTGCCTATTATGAATTTTTACCCCTGTGACTATACCAACATTTGAAATGCAAACAACACAATTCTTGCTGGATCTGCCTGCAAGTTATGCCAATCATGCATTCAGTGATGACCAATTTGCTCTCTCTAGAAAGACAAGAGAGGAGCTGAAGAAAACAGCACTTTTTTTAAAAAAAATCACACACACCTCTTAAACCACGGGTAGGCAACCTTGGCCCTTTTATGACTCATGGACTTCAACTCCCAGAATTCCTCAGCCAGCATAGTCTTAAAGTTGTCAAGGTTGCAAACCCCTGGCCTAGGGATACTGTAACCATCATTAAACACATGCCAGTTGCCAAGCGTTTGAATTTTGATCATGTGATCATGGGGATGCTGCCATGGTTGTGTGAAAAATGGTTATAAGTTACTTTTTCAATGCTGTTGTAACTTCAAAGGGTCATTAAATGAATTATTGCAAAGCAAGGACTACCTGTATTTACTGATTTTCCATTTTTCTTCACAAACACAAAGCCCACAATAATCCATATTTAGAGATGATGTACCTGGGATTAATAAACCTAATCCTTCCCCAGGGCCTTTGCTTTCAAATGTAGGCACAAGAGATGAAAAACAAAAGTAGAACAGCACTACAGAAGTGGTTCCAGTTTGCCCCACATTCTAGGACTGGGCTGCTCAGTCATAAGTTGATCTGAATTAAATCTATGGCTATTCACAAAGTTTTGAGTTGGGCAACATAAGTAAAACTGTAGAGCTTAAATGTATCCTGCAAATGTGAGCACAAAATTTCTAAAGGGCAAATTTCTAAATTGCATGGAAGAGATTTCTCATTCTAGATGGTTAGACCCTATATGCTGAAACAATGAGAATGTAGAGGAATAAGTAGGATATGCATCTATCTCCACACTTTCTCCTTGTGCAATTTCATTTTTAGACTGATGCATAGGAATCTGGCACCTGCAAAACCACATATACACAGACATACAGTCATCTAATATGCTACTACATCCCAGTATCAGCATGAAAAGGGGAACTAATAAAGCATATGGAAGCTGGATATGGAAAATATGTTTCAATGGATTTGATACAGAAACCAGAGTCAGGAAGTAATATAGGAGAAGTTTTATTGTTACAAAAGTGAAAGGCATAAATGGATTTCAAATCCCAGAAAAATATGTTGGTTCTGTTGTCTAGAGGGAATTCATTTGGGGAAGTTTGTGCCCTACACAAATGTGTTAATTTTCAGCTCTACTTCCCAAGCAGCATGGTGAATGGAACAATGAGAGCTGAAGTCCAACATATTTGCGGAGGACCTCAAGTTGGGAAAGGATGAATAAGCCTACCTGTAACCCCTGTTCTGATTTACATCTTGTCCGTCCTAGAAATTATCTGTATTAGGTGAAGCAAGAAAAAAATTCTGATCAGAAACTGTTACCTAATACTACAAAATACTGCTGTCAATAGATTTGGGGAGAAGCGAAAGAGAAGAAAAAGGCAGAGAGAAATCTAAACCACTTCTAAAACTCAAGTTCAGTTACTAGTATAAGCACGAAATTAACTATACTCAGAGGAGTACATAAAACTCTTTCTCATCTCTACAGAGTGTTGTTGTTTTTTTTTTTTAAAAAAAGTGTTCAATTCAGACTCTGCACAATCTTGCCCTGCTGATTAAAGCAGCTTGAATTTCAGCAGGATAGGTGTGATCCAGCTCAAACTATCATCTCATGATAGTTTAGGGCACCCCAGACCCACTTACGTAGCAGAGGTGTGAATCATACTGTGCTTAATACAGAAGGAAATACAACCACACACACACACACACACACACACACACATTTTGTATCTAGATTTTGCAGAATAGAAAGGAGGCAAGTTGACTACTTTTACGTAAGTTTATAAAGTTGCATAATTCTCATTTTGTAAAGATGGCGAGTGCTAGATCTCCACCTTGCCAGTGGAAATCTAGGTTCATCTTATTTCTGAGGTTTCAGCAGAAACTGCATAGACACTTACAAGCGTATCTTCCAAATAAAAATGTTTAGAATTCGCTTGGGGGGGGGGGGGAGAAAGCAAAATAAAAAGCATACAGTCTCAGAAAGTTCTACATCCCTTATCTGTATTTTGTCTATGTTTCTATAGAATCATGCAAGCCACACATGTACAGACACACACACGCATACACAGTCCTGGATACTGGTTCACAGTGCATTGCGTTGTATTTGAAAAGTTGCTAATTTTGACCAACTGCATCAAGTTTGGTGCAAGCATAGTGTGCTTTGGAAACACTGATTCTAGACAACAGAACTGGATTGGGATTGGTGTCTTCAATTAGTACAAAGTACCAACCTAGATAACTGTATAAATCACCCAAGAATTCTGAAGGCTTGGGACATCCCTGTCTCAGATCTGAAATGCAGGAGCCAAAAGAACGTCCTCGCACTCGCAGCAGATGAACTGATTTGTATGGCTTTAAGCTTCAAACCCCAGGGCTAGCAGGAGCAACTCCACTCCAGCCTTGAGGACTTGGTATAGCTTTTTCCTTGTGCACGGCGGCATCTCCCTATTTTTGCTGGGACAAAGAAAGTGATGCAGCAATAGAAAAATCAGATAGCCCTGGAGGGTTGAGAGGCACAGGTGGTGGCAACGGCTGTATTTTCAAATATTTGACAGGGGTCTCTTGGGTTCGCCTTGAGTTTTGCCACGAGGCGCAGAGGGTCCTCAAAAGATCTTTTGTGCCCTGGACATACTGGGTGTTCCCAAGAAGTGGCGGGGGAGGGGGGAGGATTGGGAGAGGAGAAAAGGAAGAAGAAAAGAGAGGATTAATAAATGAGAAGAGCAGAGAAAGAGGGATCATCACAGGCCTGGCATTTGCAAGCAAGCTGGAGAAAAAAGAAAGTACAGGAAAAGGAAAGTTAGTACAATACAAGTAAATCTGGAATATGTATTTTTTTTTTTAAAAAAAGGGAGTTTCGCTCCAAACCACTTGGATGAAAAAAACTCTCCGGGGGGGGGGGGGAATATTAGATGCATCCAACAAAGAAAATGGAGGATGAAGAAAACAAAACAAAAGGTTCCTGAAGAATGTTACATGAACATATAAGATAGGGAAAGTCAAAAAATAATGATGAAACAGTAAAATTCACAGATATACACCAAATACGACACACACTTCCAAACCTTTTCATGACCACCCACGGCATCCATTGTAACAATAAATTATATTACCACATTAGAAAGTTGATGGGGGCTCTTAAAACTACATGTGATGTGGAAGATCTAATGCAGGGGTGTCAAACTCAATTTCAATGAGGGCCGCATCAGCATGGCGGTTGCCCTCAGGGGGCCGGGTGGGTGTGGCCAGGGTGGGTGTGGCCTACTGGGTGGGCGTGGCTAGAGTGTGTATGGCCTACTGGGTGGGCGTGGCCAGCTCTACATCGTTCGCCTCAAGGGTGCCTATGGGGGCCTGGGCAGGAGTGGGACAGATCTGAGGGTCTCTGGCAGAAGGAGGGTCTCTGGGCCAGGGCCAAGGCAGTGGGGGCCGTTCCCTCACTGTTTCCAGGATGGCTTCGCGGGCCGCATGAAACCACTTCGTGGGCAGGATCCGGCCCCCGTGCCCTGTGTTTGACATGTCTGATCTAATGGGTTTGAATATGCAGTCAACTTCCATTAGATATGCAAGAATGTTTGAATGACAGCCCCCTTTAGACTATCCCAATCACACAATGACATATTTAAACATATGTCTGGCTGTACATTGATATGACATGAAAACTTGCAGCATGAAGTTCTGTATATTTGGAATGAAGCCTCTACTATGCTTCTGGGTTTTTTTTTCCCTGCTGGGAATATAGGCAGATGGGTAAAAGTCAAGAATTCTTCCTTTGCTCCGTCCTACGTAGAGATCCATTTACGTCACCAAAGAGAAACAGTTAGCTTTGCTATCCAGCAGATTGCTCGTTGTCCCAGTTGCTTCTCCTTTGGATGCCCTCTCTTAAATAATAGGAAGCAACAGTTGCTTTCTCTATGCAACAGTATAAGAGACGTAAGGCAAAGAAAGAAGACTAATGAGTAAAGTAACTAAAAAGATTCTTCAGCTTTGTTCTTTGTTAAGGGGGGAAAGGAGAGGAGACAGATCTGATGACATGTACTTCCTCACCAAAGATAAAAACCTACAGGAATTCAGATCTTGGAGGTGGTAAGAGCACAGCCATAGCCAAATATATGCGGATCATGGCTCGCTAAGGACAAAACCAACAAATATCTCTTGTGCTAAAATTTAACATTTTTAACCTATCACAAGCCTTCCCAATGCTGAGTGCAGCCTTTCACAGTGTAAGCACCCTGCACCTCTTTATCCAGATATCTACATATCTGGATAAAGTGTTTTATCTCCTTTGCTCCACAGGCCCCTTGTCTATTCCTTCTTGGCAGTCTATAAACCTCAGGACCCTCCTTAAGGAAGCTTAAGTTATGAAGGAACGATTGATCCGTTAACAATTGAGAACAATCAGACTGAGGGCTACATGGACACCAGGCTTGGAACACTCATGTGGTGAGAATGAGATGAATCACTGGATGATGGCGAGGAAGAAAAAATTCTTACCAGCTAACTTTCAGAGAGCAGTACTAACCCATCCTGTGGGGAGGGACTATCCCATCAGGCAGTGCAAGATATCGCAAAGTCCTGGCAGGCATCCTCCTGAAGAAGACACCAGAAATTATGTATTGTGGCAGGCTTGGGTTTGGGGAACAGGTCGAGGGATGACAGCGAGGTGAGAGAAGACAGACATAGCACACAGCTGCTGTATGACAGCAGTTAAATGCCCTGTTTCTGACTAGCAAATCTGAAGCAGTAACCCTAAAACAAAACCTCAATTAACAGGGCACAGATTCCTCTTTCTCCAGTCTCCACCTTTCATTATAAGGAATATGTTCAGCGTCTGTTTCTAAGCCTGCTGGGTTCCAGAATCAGCAGCCCTGAAATTGCCCATGTTCAGCTTCTTGGTCTAGAAAATATTCAAACGCCATTTTTCTTAATTTAGCAAATGAGGGAAATGGAAACATAAAAACCGAAAACAATCAGCTCTTTAAAAAAACAAAACATTTTTATTACAAAAGATTTAGTCATCTTAAGAGTGTTTCCCACACAAATGGAACACTGCTTACAACTTCTTCCCCCGCCAAGTGATACAGCAATGCCTTAAAGAGCAACACAAACTTTTCTTCCGTAAGAACAACTCTTCCTCTGTCCTAACCATAAAAACGCTTCCAGAATTATCTTCTCACCCTCCCGTCTGATTACATTTCTGAAAGAAATAAGTTATGAACAGCCTTCTGAGAGCAAAACCACATTATTCTGAGTGCCTACTGTAGCTCCAAGGTCCATTTGGGCTCCATTAGTCAACCTCTCCCATCTAAGTGATTGCACGTGGCAGATGACAGATAAGGCTTCCTCCCAAAAAACATCCACTAGTGGAGAGCCACGAAAGTGGTTCTCTGGGAACTGTTCCCAGAGCAGTTCGGCTGTTCAGAGACATGCAAGGTGATAGAACCCAGAGACAGATATTTTCTCCTCTGAGTCCAGGCATCTTACAGGGCAGAACCGATGATGTAGCAGTTTCAACCTTAAGGTTTAAGCCTACTATTATTAAAATACCCCAGCCTTGACACTTATCTAAATGGCACAGAATAAAAAATATCTCTCCCATACATCAGCCAGCATACCATTGGAAAAAGCCTTTGTAACTGTCCCAGAAAGAGAACTGTGCTCTATAGTGGTCGGAAAGTGGAGTCCCGAGAGCAGCAAATACTTCTGGGGATTGTGAGAGTTATACAGAGGCTTTCCTAGCTGCGATATGCCTCAGAATATAATACAATGATATCACATATCACTGCAGCCACATTTAGTTGTTGGAAACAGTGGCTCTTGCCTAATGCCTCAGCTAATTTTAAAATCAGACTCAAACCTCAGAAAGGGAGCACCGGTAGTATGTACTATACCCATTCTTACAACATTAATTTGCCAGAAAAACCAACTGAAATATAAAACAGGCAAAGTAATGCCATAGCAATTATTGGCTTTGTTCTTCTTCATGAAGCGCTCCAACGTGGGACAGACATGCTGAAGACACAGCATTATTCCTTCTAGTAATGTCAAACATTTTAGGAAGGGTGCAAAAATATACCTACAGATGAGCTACCTTACTTCAGATCAGTCGCCATGATTCAACTTAAAGGATTTGGACAACTTTCTCCTCAACTAAATCTTCCTATCAAAGTCAGCCACGTGCCCAGAGCAGTGGTTTCCACTGCTAATTATGATGGGGATACTCAAAACACAGTCCACAACAGTGAATTGAATAAATTGGCAGAAAGGTGAGAATGATGGGGAACTCCTGACCACAAATGGTTGCATTTTTTTTTTTTACAAAAAGGGTCCTTCTCAGTTCCTCTGCAGGAGCAGGATGGAGAAAAGTACACTTAAGTGCTTATTCTTGTTTTCTTGGAAATATAAAATCCTATTCAATTTCTCATAAACCCGTTTTCAAAGGTCAACAGGGATTATCTTATCGCAGCATAGCTGATTAACCCATCCAGGGAGCTTCTAGATGTTTTCCAAATACAGTACAAGAAATGAAATCTAACACCTTGGAGGAGCGAGTTCCACAGGTTCCCCATTTCCTCCTAACGGCTGGTAAAACACGTAACATTTTTTAAAAAAACAGCTTCTGGGCACAGGTTTACAGACTTAAAAATGATTTTTTTTAGAAGACAAAATAACGCTGCTAGAAAAACATTATAAAATTTGTGCAAAAATTCCCAGCAGCTTAATAAACACATTTCAAGTATTTAGCTTTTATCTATTTGCAAGGGCTCTCTCATCCCATGGGGTGGGAACTGTGGAATTGCACGAAAATTCAGCAAGATGAAGCAGGATCCCTCCTTCTTTAAAGACACGATCAGAAATCCAAATTAAATGGGACTTCTTCTGATAATTCTGTTTTGGATAATGCTTGTACACATGTAGGTTTTGCTGAAACAGCTTTTAGTGAACATGCCTTACTTATACAAACCGCCATACCCAATACAAAAGTGGCACAGCTGTCCATAAGCACCAGGTAAGTGCAACTCATCTGGAATGACATAATTTAAGAATTTCCAATTGATCTCTTTAATTTTGTTCCAACTGTTAAACAAATAACCTGTAGAAGCTTATTGTTCTAATCCTGATTCAGCTGAAACAGAAAAGGTCAAATCCTGAGTCAATTCCCAGAGGGAGAAATAATTTTCTGCTTCTGATCCTGTAGACTTTCTTTATGATCATTTCTAGGGAATTTCTACCCTCCACCCAAAAGTTCCTCAACAACCAATACTTGCTGGTAAGGCAAGGCAGTACTGGGTCCTCAAATGATTCGTGTCCCCCTCTTACAGTTTAAGGAGCACCAGTTATTCTTTTGCAACATTCAGGCAGAATGTCAGGACAAACAGTGTAACGTTAACATTGTTGGAACAAACATAGTACACAAAATACTTTAGTAGATGATTCTGTTGTAACAGCTCCGTATGAAATCTTAACTATGCTTTTTTTCTACCAATCTTTTTAACAAAAACCTCCGATAAAAGATATTTCTCATGAAGCTGGAATCTCCCAATCCCTTGCATCCTCTGCTCCAAGTATTTTATCCCTCTGTCTCAAGATGACAGCAGGTCCTACCTAGAGGCTTAATTGCAGCAGTGAACAATGGCCAGTTAAGTCCCAAAATATATTAAAAAAATCAAACCAATTAAAAAATCAATGCAAGGCTGGTGCCTCTGGTTTGAATATGAATTCTGGAGATTCTGCTCCATGAGGCTGTCTCCCCGAGCCCAGGTAATGGTAAAAGATAGGAGAGGCACCAGCTGGAGGTAGGCATAAGATATGTATGTCAGCGTTGCTAAAGTGTTGGTTCATACCATGCTGGCATCAGATTTTGTTCCAAAAGAAGGGGCTTCACCCTTAGGAGTGGCGGGAGTCCCAGCATCTGCCTGGATAAATCCTCTTCTATCTATTAAACTAGACAATTCAGACAAGGAGAGGAAGGAAAAAAAGAAGGGACGGGAAGTTAGAGTACTGATTAATTATGCAAATAAGAAATAATGCTAAAACAATTAAGCATCAACAATTCTCTCATTTACCCCAACAGTTCATTATTAGGGATTGGATGAGAATTCCAACTGGGCTCTCGATCACAATGAAGAAATTCGATATAATTTAGAAGGGAATTATGTAGAAGTACAAAGGCAAGTGGTCTATGTAAGGATTGATCTAGCTGTTGATCTGAACTTTTAAAAGTAAAAGTGTAGTTGGCAAACCATCAAATAAACTCAACTTATCAAATGCCCATGGCATTTTTCAGGAAAAAGTGATACATTGTGAGCTGGGTAGCCATATAAATAAATAGCTAACATTTGAAAAATTTAATAAAATACTTTCAATCCCTCATTTTAAAAAAAATGGTTCAATTCTGCTCCACTTGATTTATACAGTACACAATTCTACTGAAATTACTTTAAAATTGCTACATACTAAACACATTTTGCAAGATCAGAATTCCATCGGAATATAATAACCTATTCTCCATTACAATTCTAGAAATAATAAATTATATATTAAGGTCAAACCAGGGAAAAAAGCCAGACAGAAACGTAAGGTCTCATTCAAACTATCTTTCCAAACCTTTTTGTACATATTCTCCATATAATTTTCAGTATTATCTCAAAATAAGTGTTTAAATAATAAATAATCCTTTGTTTTGCCTAATTCTGCTCCCTTGCCACTAAATAAGGAGTTATGATGGGATAACCTGGAATGTTTAATGCATCTGATCTACAGGAAATTGTATGCTAAGTGAAAATTCCTTACTGCAATTGTCAAAAATAATACCATCATCATTTTGCCTAAAAAGCTGTACTAGAACAAGATGGAAATAGGATATTCTATCAGCTATGTGCAAAAATTAGTTCCAAACAGCTGATCTTTCTGAACTGTCTCCATTCCAGTAGGTAATATAGGTAGTCCTTTTCCTTACAATAATTTGTTTAGTGACTGACATCATAACACTAAAAAAGTGATTTATGACCATTTTTCATTCTTATGACCGTTGCAGCATCCTGGAGTCACATGATCTAAATTTGGATGCTTGGCAACTGGCATGTATTTATGAAGGTTGCAGCGTCCTGGGGTCATGTAAACACACCTTTTGTGACCTCTGACAAGCAAGGTGATGGGGAAGCTAGATTTACATAACATGTTAGTAACTGAACAACTGCAGTGATTCACTTACTATCTTGCTTAGCAACAGAAATTTTGGGCTCAATTGTGGTTTAAGTAGAGGACTACCTGTACTATTTTATAAGAATGTTGAAAATATTTTGTTTCAGAGGTAGATTATATTGGAATGTTCTGGATCACTTTGATCTGCCATTCTGGGGATTATAAACTTTGGGAAATGGCCAAACAACTCCAGGAACAGCCAGATCAAAGTAGTCTGGAGAAAAACAGAATATTTTATCTTCCCAACAGAACATTTTTCACACCTGCTTTTATTGTCAGATCTGATGCTTCTGTTGTGTCTTTTCATCCCTTTTCTTCCTTACTGTCTAAACTGTAACTTCACAGGTAGAATTGGCTTGTTTTTATAAAGTCTATGTAAGACATTTGCCAGAATGAGGTTTTCCGACTAACATCATTATACTGTATCCTAACCAATTTTAATGATTGGGACAACCATTAGGCTGACAGAGGTAGTTGCCTCAAGAGCAGGCATTATTAAACTGTATCAAATTATATATTTTAGTTAAGGAAAAGAGAGTGAATGAACTTGGATATTTTGTTTCTGGCAAAAAAACACTTTGACCCAGCAATATGTATGTTTTAAAACTTAATTTCTAGCCCTGTCGTTCTCACTTCCTTAGCTCTCCTTTCCCCTTTTTTCATTTCTTTCTGTTTTGGTTTTCTAATTCCATAATTTACATGAAGGTATACATTGCATTAATGTTTTACACAAAGGGAATTAGCATGGTATCAGTCAAGACACCAAATTCCCCCACTTAACTCTCATTTTTAGAATACGTATATGTTTCTCACTGTATGAATGGTGGATCATTCTCATGATCATAAAGTACTGACTGCTGTTCTCTTTTTTTCTATCTGCGTGAATGGCTGCACAGAATAGGAACAAAAGGCAGCTGAAGAACTGTCCGTCAGGCACTTGAATACAGAGTCCATCTAGGAAAAATGTTTCCTTACCTGGGGTAAAATGGCCCACAGAGCACTGCACAGCAGTTGGTTAGGATGCTTTTATGGCTATAAGGGTTGGCAAATTCAGAACCTCTCTTATTTGACCATGCCCCCTTGAGCTACAATCCAAGAGAGATTAATTGGTTAGGAAAAGTCCAGAAATCTTTTGCTGGTTTGTCTTTACTTAGATGAGAGTCACATTTAACTATACGACAGATAAAACTAGTCCCTATGATATATTTGCACATGCATGGATAGGAATTCAGGTTACAGAACTGATGCTATAGGTGTCTGCTATAGGTGTCCTCCCCCCAAAAAAGACAAAGCATGCAAATTCATATTTGTATCCCGATATTAGATGCACGTACATAAATGATTGGGTTGTGGCATCACTGTCCCTTCCCACCACAGATATCTTGAAACATTTATTAATTTAGTAAAGACCAGCTGTCCCAAATCATTGGCTATACCATCTAAACATTATGGGAGGCCATGAGTTGGCTGATCTAAAAATTAGGACATTTTCTAAATCTTTTCACTAGAAATAAAGGCCTTCTTTTTTCCTTATTTTGGAATGCAGAAATGTCTATCCTTTCACCAATGATAAATGTTACAATCACCCTGCTTTAGACCAAAATGAAGCAAGAACATTTTAAACATAATCTTCTGCCTTTCAAGAAACCGATTTAAAGCTGTCGTGATGGATATTTAGAAAACTTCTATTCATTGAAAATAACATCCTTACTCACATCCTCATTGGTTGTCAAATTGGAGGCAATTAAGTAAGTGTGAAACCCTGAGAGGCCAAAAATAGACCAGACTGAAAAAAAACAAATCACCAATTCCAACAGAGTAAATGAGGAATTAAGGAATAATACTTGTGACTGAGAAGCATTCATTTTCCTGAAGTTCTGCCAAAGTTTTACTCCTGGTCACCACCCACCAAATGCATCTGAGCCACTTCAGCATAATTTTTTAAGGAAAGATGTGATACAAACAAACCCAAAGAGGTAATGAGTGATACAATAAATACACCAGGGGAAAATGTATTCTGCACTTCAGGACGAAGAGTTACCAGCTATTTTAATACTGTGCCATTTAATCCTATTTAAAAGATTTTCAGAACGGATTTACAGACAAAGCTAAACCATGAGCAATAAAGCAAACGATAGTCACAGAGTGAAACAGTACAACAACCGCACAGCTACAGTCAAGTTAAAACACAAGATTGAAAAAAACCTTGGGGAAATCAAAAAGTCCCCATGTGGCTTTGAGATATTAAATTTGAGACAGGCCTGCCTCAGCTAATCATCACCAAAGGGTTACCTCTACAGAGGGCACTAGATTTTTTTATCTTTGAATCACCAAGTTGCATGGATCAAATGAATACCAGATTTTAGGTTAGATCGACACTCCTGCCAAAAGGGAAGTGGGGGGGGGGGGGGACAAAGGATCTGGGAGAAAGTCTTCCTTCATTCCCCAGGTCAGCCAAACCCCACTTGGCATTCTCTACATGAGTTAGGACTGTCACTCCCATGAACTCCTCAGATTCCCACCTATAATCAATTCTTGTTGAATACTTTCAGCAAACAGTATCAAGGGTTTTAAAGTGGGAGAGGGAATAAACAGATACTGGAAGGATATCTTGCTGGTGTTGTTTTCAAAACAGTGAGGAAATCGTTTCCCTTGGAGCCTGCAAAGCAAACAGACACTGAGATAAAGGAAGGATTTATTTTTTTAAAAAAAAAGTGTTTTAATCTTGCCTTTATTATTGTTATAAATAATTCAAGGCGGTGAAACGTATCCTTCCTTTTCCTATTTTCCTTTCTCTAACCACAAAAACTGTCCAGAAGATTACAAGTAACTCCCACTTGAAACTCATTGTCTTTTTGTGAACTAAAGATGCTTAGATTGGGAAAGTATTAATATATAGGATTGGCCAAGTTTAGCACATTAACAAATCTATTCAATGCTATTTTTGTTACCCAATATTTATATTAACACCTTTGTTTGGCTATTGCTAAGCACATTGATTTGTGCTTTAAATTGTAAGCCGCCCTGAGTCTTCGGAGAAGGGCGGGATATAAATGGGATTAAAATTAAAAATTAATTAAATTACTGTATGGCCCACATTCATTTTTCAATGTATTTACTTATTTATTGTAGGCATTTATTATTACTTTCCATATTCCATTTCCATTTATATTTAACAAATGCCGTCATTAAAAATACAGTGTCAGTTTTTCAGGAGATTCCTGGGTTTATATCTGAGGATTAAGAGGGCCAATGTAGATTTGGAATGAGAGTTCATGCACACGTATTCTAAATAATTCTTTCTTCAGTCTGGCTTAAGAAAGACCCAGTGAACTTTTTCATACTTTCCTAGAGATCTGTGACATTCAACTTTGACAACAGGCTATACTTACGCAGAGCAAGATGGGTGATGACACAAGCAAAGATGAAGGCTGTTAGGAAGGAGAGAGAAAGGATGAAGGCATAGAAGAATCGATAGTTCCGCTTCCCCACACAGTTGCCTACCCAGGGACAATGATGATCAAATCGTTCTGAGGGGAAAAGGAACAAAAAGACAGTATTAAGGGAATGACATTTCACATGCTCAAGGAGGAGGTATACTTGGATAGCACACAATTTGCCAATCTGGGAACAAATTGTACTAGGAACTCAGAACTCTTTGACCATTTTATTTTTCATCTTCATTCACTCCACAACATGGCACTGCAGGTTTAGTTTGTTAAATCTCTGTAAGTAACTTTTCTGAATCAGTAATAGTTGGAGGTGTGCCAAAGATGGTTTGGCTCAATTTTATTTGGTCCAATTTTGTTTAGAAAATTATATTCAGAGCATCTAGAACCACTTCTGCTCCAGGGAATTTATTTTAAGCACTATACAACTGCCAATGCAATAGTGTGGTCTAAAGGAGATTCATCATGATCTGGATGAAAATGAAAAGTTTTGGAATTCTCGAAGTGATATTTTCCCAGATCAACAATTTGTATACGTCCCTCGTGTATCTTACAAGAGATGCAGAAAACAATTTTAGAGGATGATTGTAACCAATGGTTAGTGCTGGATTCCAAAAGATTCAGGTCTATAGTCAGTCAGTCATGAAACCCACTGGGTGACTTTGGGTCATTTACATCTCTTACTTACTGTCTTATCTCATTCATAAAGTTGTTATGAAAATAAAATTGGAGGGGGACCATTAAACATGTTTTTTTGAGTTCTTATAAAAAATGGAAAGTAAACAATGCAAACAAACAATACATTAGAATCAGGCTCTTTTCTGCTAATGTGTATATAATGAGAGTTCTAAAATATTAAATAAGCCAGTTTTGATGTGATTAAGACCTCATGCTAGAAACTGGGAGACTGTATGTTCTAGGCCAGGGGTAGGCAACCTTGGCTCTTGTATGACTCGTGAACTTCAACTCCCAGAATTCCTGAGCCAGCCATGCTGAGGGGAAAGGGAGAGGTTTCCGAGCTGAGCCATGCTGGCTCAGGAATTCTGGGAGTTGAAGTCCACAAGTCATAAAAGAGCCAAGGCTGCCTACCCCTGTCCTAGGCCCATCTTAGGCGCAAATTCAGCTGGGTGACTTTGAGCCAATCATTCTCTTTTAGCCCTCAGAAGTAGGCAACGGCAAATCATTTCCAAAATCCTGCCAAGAAAACTGAAGGGACTTGCCCAGGGACCCACCAGAAGTCAACACTCACTCGAAGACACAAAAAGAAAGAAATATGAAATAGGCTGTGGCTTTTAAAATCTCTTTTCTCTGAAAGCAATCAACATTTAGCCTTTTCTGCTGAAATATCAGCAAACTGTATTCAAGTGCACTGAACGTAGATCTGACTACTAGCTTCAGGGAGTTGGTTATCGTTGCATTAGAATGAGACACACGTAAGTGAATGAAAAGAGAATGAAAAGTTCATTCACACAAGTCGTTCAACCAGAGTTAATGTGTTTGTTCAGAAATTAGGATGCCAGATTTATTTGTAATGCACGTCATACTAGCTTCCCCCCAAGTCCTGAACTGCTTGAAATAGACTGTAGTAGAGGACATTGGGGACGGACAAGATTATAGGCAGGAGGATCAGTTCTAATATGCGTTTCTCCAGAAACGCAACTTGCAGATACATTCACCAGATTTGCTGAAGTAGCAATAAGGGGCTTAGGAGTGAAAAAAAGAAGGACTAGGCATTTTAGTCAAATGGAAGCATTCAGAATGCAGTGAAATAATTCTTTTCACTAAGTAGTGAAATGACAGTGTCAAGAATGAGTTGGCAACTAAAGGTAAATAAACTAGGAACCAGAAAAGCATTGTGGTTCTTTGGGCCACAGTGAAACTTCTCCCGGAGGATTACTTTGGGAAAAATGCAGAAAGGCAGAACAATTTCTAACACATCCAAATCAATCCATTGCTGGGACACAGCAAAGAAAGCTCATTCATAAATATCAGGAAAAGGATAACACACACACACACACACACACACAAGTTTATTCTATTTTTTAAAATAGATTATCTTAGCTCCCTGACAGCTCCCCTTATTCTTGGCACTCCTATGCACCTATTTGGAAAAATAAAAATGCTGTGATAAAATTTCAATCTGCTTGACAACTGCCAACATTTTGGATGGGAATATTAATTCATTCATGCCACCCATCTCATTGATATAGGCTTATAATATAATAAATGTAAAAAATAGAGAACAATTAAAATTGGGGAAAAATAATAGAAAAACTAAAAAGCAAGATGATATCTTCTCTTCCTGATCAGCCACGCCCAATGCAGCGGGCCAGGACCCAGGCCAAGTAGCAGGGCCAAGTTTTTAGGCTCTTCCAGAGGGCCAGGAGTGTGGGGGCAGACCTCACCCCCAGTGGGAGAAAATTCCAGAGGGTGGGGGCCACAGCAGAAAAGACTTATCACTTGGACCCTGCCAGCTTAAATTCTTTGGCTGAAGAAATCCAAAGTAGGTCCTTTCTGCTGGAATGAGTGGGACAGGGTAGTCCCATCAGAGTGAGACAGTTCCTCAGATATCATAGACCCATATGAAGAATGAAAGCAATTAACTTGCATTTGCACTGCCAATGTATGAGGCATTTTAGAAAAAAACCTAATATGCATAGCTATGAACTCACAGATAAGTATCCAAAGTCCTATTTCCTTCCCACAATTTCAGCTTTCAACAGATGTGTCAATCAATCAATCAGAATAGAGCTGGAAGGGACCTTGAAGGTCTTCTAGTCCAACCCCCTGCTCGAGCAGGAGAGCCTAGACGGGTGTCAAACTCCCGTCACATGACGTGTCGCAACTCTCTGCAAATTGTCGGCAATGGGGTGGGCGTGGCTTTGGTATGGTGAAACCAGCTTGCAGGCCGGCAGTTTGACACCCCTGCCCTAGACCATTTCAGACAGACAGCTGTCTGAAATTAATTATAAATTATTAAGAATTTGATCTCAAATCAGTCCACGTTTGGATACTGTCAACTCTGTTAAAATGTGTATTCCTCCTTATATAGCATTATTACAGCCAGGAACATTAAGTTTCAAAGCTACCTTTCTTATTCAAGAAATGTCAGTGCCATCCAAATTGTATGCCAATGCCATCCAAACTCTAATTTTATTTGCCCTATTTACAGCTTATTGTGTGCTCCCTTGGATACTTTTCCTCTTCACAATCTGCTAAGGTTATGTTGAAGAAAGATATTATTTATGTGCCTAAACACTATACCATTTCTCATAGTGAAACCCTTTGGTTGGCTTTGTCAGATATGGCTGTTCTCTCTTGCCAGTGGGTTAGGACGCTGAGCTTGTCGATCAGAAGGTCGGCAGTTTGGCAGGTCGAATCCCGAGTGCCGCATAGCAGAGTGAGCGCCTGTTACTCGTCCCAGCTTCTGCCAACCTAGCAGTTCGAAAGCACGTAAAACTGCAAATAGAAAAATAGGGACCACTCCGGTGGGAAGGTAACAACGTTCCGTGCGCCTTTGGCGTCTAGTCATGCCGGCCACATGACCACGGAGATGTCCTCGGACAAGCGCTGGCTCTTCGGCTTTAAAACGGAGATGAGCACCGGCCCCTAGAGTTGGAAACGACTAGCACGCATGTGCGGGGAAACCTTTACCTTTACCTATGGGTAGACATATAGCTCTTTGAGTCAATAAGTGTGTTCACTCCATTGTTTAAAATCATACATACATGAAATTGGCTGACAAAGTAGATTTGTATTCCGATTAGATTCCTTGAAGTTAATTCACTGCCCTCAAAAAGAGGGGGAAATGTCAATTCAAGAATGCAACGATCCACTTCAAAAGCCTCACCCACACTTTCCTTTTGCCCTAAAGAGTGATGCATCCTGGAAAGGTTTAGTTTTTTGGGGGGCTGGTTTGGTTCATGTCTTGATATGCCTGTAACTGTTCTTCCCAACTAACATGTGCTATAGGAATATTTCATTATTACAAATGCCTCAAGAATGAAAGAAATGAAGTGCCAACATTTCCTTAAAGTGGAAATAGTCTTCCTACTTTTTTGCTCTTTTTCAGTAATTCTCATCATTCTCAATATTTGCCTGTCACTTATCCTTGCTTACAGCCATCAAATAGACCTTAGTGTACTTAAAAAGTCAGTTATCAGTGTCATACATTCATCCATTCACCTTTTCTTCCCAGCGGATACTCTTTAATCAATATAATATATTCATATCATATACGGTAGTGGCCAAAATTGTGGAAACCTTTTGGGAAAAGCGTACAATAGAAATGCCACCTTTGGTTAAGATTCCACCATTTTTTCTTCTAACTTCTTTATAACTGTAGCCTTGTTCACTTAATAATACTATTTTACATCGCTTTCTGGGCAACCAGTCAACTCTTTGCACCATTACTTTAATTTTATTACTTACTTACTTACTTACTTATTTATTTATTTATTTATTTATTTATTTATTTATTTATTTATTTAATTTGTATACCGCCCTTCTCCCGAAGGACTCAGGGCGATGAACAGGGCCATAAATACCAAAATACAAAAATTAAAAACAAATTAAACCCTAGTACCCAAATACAAAAAATAAATTACATTAAAACAATAATTAAAACCAAAACCCATCAGACCAGGCCGGCTTGTTCAAACAAATAGGTTTTTAGATCGCGTCGGAAGGAGCGAAGGTCGGGAGCCATCCGGAGCTCAACCGGTAAACGGTTCCACAGGTCAGGGGCACCCACAGAGAACGCCCTCCCCCAGGGGGCCACCAGACGGCATTCTCCGACTGGCGGCACCCTGAGGAGGCCCTCTCTGTGGGAGCACACTGGGCGGAGGGAAGTTGATGCCGGCCACAGGTGCTCCCTAAGGTACTCTGGACCCATGCCATGTAGGGCTTTGTAGGTCATTACCATTACAAGCTCATTAAATGAAAGAACACACAAAAAAACCCCCAACCAACTTGACAGCAATCACATAACACACTGACAAATGTCCTCCTCTTGGCTTCGATACATGACATCAATAACCGAATCCTACTGTGATCATTGCCAAAACAAGATGACACCTGATCGGCTCTCTAAACACTCATGCTCATTGGCTACAATCAGATGAAGGAAAGCTACCTGATAACGACCTAAGCAAGTTGTGCTTCCTTTTTCTGGTTATTTGGCTACAACTTTTCATAGAATACAGAACAGATAATTACACAAACTTTGTTGCATTACATTCTTGATTAAATTATCTTTCCATTGATATATAATTTTATGGTACTACTCCAAAAAAAGTGGCGTTATTAGTCATCAAACCTCAAAAATACACTTTCCCCAAAAATACACTTTCCCACAATTTTGGCCACGACCGTAGAAAGGCCAGATATATCTTGCATCATGTACTTTCACTGTTAAAGCACCTGAACAGAGAGCTCTTTAAAGACAATCTTTGCTTTCCTTAGACTTTCCAATCTGAATGAGGTACTCTTTTTCAGAGGGATGTTTATTGGGGTGGCAATTTGTTTGACAGAGACAAGTAGAAAGAATGATGGTTGGGGGAAAAAAAAGAATTAACAAGGTCTGAAATCTTGCTGATCTTGAGGCAAAATCATACCCAGAGCCCTTCACTGCTCAGACTTTTCTAAATATTCTCTTGCACTCAAAGAAGGCAAGATTCAGACTTTACAAGTTTACACAAAAGCATCCAGGTATATTTTTAAACAGCAGGCACCTTTGAATAGTATCACAAAAATCCTTGATAAGCCCCTTGTTGAATCACTGTATTTGAGTTTGGGAATTTTCTACCCGAGTAGGAAATCTTTCTGCCTTAGGAAATACTCCCAAGTACAAGCAGAATAAGAAATCCCTCTCTATTATATTCAGAATTATCCTCTGAGGAACAATCAATTTTAAACAAAGAACATACAAGCACAAAATTTGAACTCAAATGTTTCTGCATTCAACAAAAGCAGAAAAATAATTTTAATGGAAAAGATAATCCTGACTGTTCATAGGATAGAAGTCTCACTCTGATCTTACCAACACAGTTGTCACAGACACTGCAATGGGAAGTCCTGGGTGGACGGAACATTTTACATGTGTAGCAATATTTCAATTTCACCATATACTTGTTTATTACAACTTCCATGGTTCGGGCAGGTGGCCGATAAGTGGAAGTGCCGAGGTTGTCTGTGAAATCAAAAATATTCACCTCTTAGACTCATCCAAGATTTCACTAATACCAGATTAAATCAAGGACTAAATACATACTGATAATCTTCTACCAAGTCTCTATCTAAACTAAAAACCAAAGAACCCGTCCACAACATTTGCTGCTATCTCTCTGAAACGACGGCACTATATTAAAATAAGATTAGCATTGTAGTGGAATGTTTCAAACAATCCATATTCAGAATCATTCACTTAAAAGTTGGTGTAAATCAATTTTAAAAAGGCCTAGGAAAAGGGATGTTTAAAGACTACATTACCTCAACAATTAAAAGGACAATCCGAGCAAACCTTTCTTCATTGTTTCTGTTAATATCTCTGCAGCTACCACTTTAAAAATATAAAAAAGTTGACTGATCATATATTATTTTGAGAGTATGTTGTCTCTAGGTTCTACATACTATGGTGATACAAACCTGCTGTAAAGTTCAAGCAAAAGAAAGAACCAGGATATCCAAGATTCAGAAGTAAAATATGTAACAATTAGATTATGGATTCCTATCAACTACTTAAAGGCTAATTATTAGAATTAGTAAAAGGTCAAAGGATCTGACTCTACATGTGCACTTTCTATGGATAATTTCAAGAATGAAGATGCCAAAATGACAATTTTGGATAAATACCGTTATCCTTATTTACCATATTTTTTTCCATAAAGTAATTTAATAAACCTCACCAATCCATTTCTCCAGATCTGCAGCTTCACTGGGGGTGGCCCTGGGCAAAATACCGGGATCCCTGAAGCTGGTTTGTAGCAAACAGCTGATGACAAAAAAGAACAGGATGCCAGCAATGATAGGAATGGCCATGGTCAATTTATCAGCCAGGAATGGACAGCTGAAAAGTAATAAAAACATTATTTAAATTGACAACAACAACTTTATTGATTAGCCCTTGGGCCATGTCAAAGTACAAAGTTCCAGCAACAAATTGTTACTAAAATTTGATAAAGGCAATTTAAAATGGAATTTGATAAAATACAATTTAAAATGGAATTTGATAAAATACAATTTAAAATGGAATTAAAATAAAATACAATTTAAGATAAAATAGTAATAAAATACAATCTAAAATGAAATTGTAATAATGTACAATAATTTAAGATATAGATAAAATATGATAACATTATATTTCGGAGTCGCCCTTGCAATCTACCCCAATCAGTCCCACATATGCAGATCTCAACCGGATCATTTTGTTTAAATACTGTGCTACATTAAATGTTATTTTCAAGTTCTGGCTGGACATAAGGTAAGTTATTTTGATGTGGGGATCCCAATGGGTCATTCGTTTGGTATATAGACCAAGATACCTGTCTCTCACCCTCTCATACAGACAACAGTCAAATAGGATGTGAGCCAGGTCCTCTACTTCTGCCGCTTCGCAAATGCAGAGACGCTCATTGTACGGTATAGCATGAAAACTCCCATATCTGACCATTGTGTCAAGCTGTTTATCTCCCTAAGATGTTTTGGGAGTTTTAACTTCAAATAACTGTCTACTTGAAAAGTACGTTTGTATTTACTCAGCCATTTCAAGTTACCCACCTTACTAAGGATAGCTATATCAGTTTGTGCTTCTATATCCTTAATTCTTTGGGCAACTCTTTTTTTAGAATGTTCTCCTGTTACGCAAGAGACAGGAAGGCCACAGCTTCTTACAAAATTTGTTAGTTTTGGTGATCCAGGAGATTTGTGAGTTTTATTTGCTCTAGTAGGCATAATTTGGGGAGTCTATCAGTCTCCATTTCATTAATTTTGCACCAGTAGTTATAAGCTCTAATTTTAGATAATGCCTGAATTGTATGAATTCCCAATTCAGCTCTAACTGCTGCAGCAGATGTTCTTAGATCTACACCCAAAATACATCTCAAAATGCTGGGACTGTGTTTGTTCTAGTACTGTGGTTAAGACCCCAAATTTCTGCTCCATACAAGAGCATTGTGGTAACCTTAGCCTTATAAACCTTGATTAATGGGGTTAGGGACCCTGGGTAACTATGGTTCTTTAGTTTGAGCAATAAATTCAAATGGGCTTTTGCTCTAAATGAACTCCGTTGATGATGGCAGGCCCAAGATCCAGTCTTGGAAAAAGTTACGCCCAAATATACAAAGGAACCAGTCCGCAGCAGAGATTGGTATGTCAAATGCAATATTTAAATTGAATTTCCATTTGTCACACTAATTTCCCCCTCATTGCTAGTCAAGCTGCTTCCTTCAACTAATAAATATTATATCATAACCTGCCTAGTTCTCTAAAATGTTTAGAAGATATAAAGATACCTATCTCACAGACAGGATTTATTGCATATTCCTGGGATAAAACTTGTTCAATACTTTCAGTATATACTTGTTCAATAATGAAAGTCTTTCTCAAAAAACAATACTATAGATTGCACTTAGAGCATTTTCCCCTTAACAATGTGCCTAAACTAGAATTTCCCACATTTTAGTTTAATTTCAGTTCACATAGTTAACTAGGGTCCTATTAATTTTTCAACTGGCTATTTACAAATAAAAGTAGATCTAACTGTATTAATAACAGATGTCACTCTCTGAATTGCCTATGTAAAAACAATCTTGTGTATAAATCTAAGGAATTCTACTGCTAGCCCATCCACTAAGTCAAGGAGCTCAGGCAATACAAGCTTAAGCAGTGGGGAGGTTGGTACAACACCCAACAGCCTCAATTGAAATGTAGAGCCCAATTTAACCAGTAAAGTCTCACACCTAGTATTCTGTGAGGCAGTGCCCTTAAAACTCTCGCAAGTATGTCAAATGACTGTCAGTTCCCCCTACCCCAGGGTCTTCATTGATTCCACACCTGAAACCTTGCAGTGCAAGAAATCTTCACTATCAACATTCAAAAATTCAAAAATTTAGTTTTTAGACAACAAATACAGTATCTTTCCCCAAATGCTTTTCTCTAGAGCAGGCATGTCAAACTTGCGACGTCACGTGCCATCACGCGACGTATCGAGACTTTTCCCCCATTGCCGGCAATGGGGTGGGTGCGGTTTCAGCGTGATCCATCTGGCCCACAGGCTGGCAGTTTGACATGCCTGCTCTAGAGGGAAAGAGAAATATTTGTTTCTAGTTTTCTCTCCATGTTTGAAGTGAAACATTAGGTATTTTGGTGACATGCTCTAGGGAGTGCCAAACAATACTGGAAGATGTCAGCTTTAAAATTTAGACTCTAAACACTGACTTATGCTGTTTTTAAGATTTTCTTATGTGATTGTAATGTTTCCCATATGTCCTATATTCGCAAAGTTACAGGCAGAATTGTGGTTCTACAAATCACTTAATTTTTAGGATATGACCAAAGAAGAAATGTCAGTTAAAATGTTATTTCCAGTTAAATGTTTCTCTGAAAGGCTAGTCTTGTATTCAATTAAAATAAACTGCAAATAGAAATATTGTCTGAAAATTCTAATCTTCCTCAATCCTCCAGACTATAAAGTTAATCACAGCTCCCCCAATTGTATGTTGCCATTCTTTCATTATGGACTTTGAAATGTACTTCTTCAAATCAAGAAAGATTTGCTTCAACCAGTTAGTCAAATCAGCTTGGATGCTGTTTTTTAAATTAATTATAAATTATTTAAACCCTTTGGAGTAAAAGAAAACCTAGCCTCAGTGGTTGTAATTGTTTTTATTTGTCCATTAATTACTTGCAGGATAAAAATTCAAAGTTCTGTTTCTGCAAGATTTAACCTGAACTTATGATTACAATTCTGGATTTTGGAGACCTTAAAATCAAAGATCCTTAAAATATATCACTAAAGTTTGGAACTATTAATGCTATATCTTTAGCCAATAATTTGCTAACTTAATGCTCCTCTTGATTAACCATGCTCACTTCGAAGTATTTCACATAAACAACTATATAATAGGATAAGATGCCTTATTTTGTCTGAACAGAATAGCCACTTCCCTATTAAATTATCCTTAATTGGAGGAATATACCTTTCAGGTTTGTTTATTTAAACAATTTGTATAGTGGCCCATCTTATAAGCAAACCTCTGGACAATTCACAAGCGTAAAGTTACAAAAAACAAACTAAAAAGCCAGCACCTCAATCAAGATGTCCCAGCAACCATCCAGACACTCCCATGACCATACCTGGATGAAGAGCCAGGTTTTTAAGGCTTATGGGAAGACTAAAAGGGAGGCCTGTTGGATTATTGGGGAGAGGGCAGTTCTCTGTAAGATAGGGGCATGGTTCTTAGTATCAATAGATGCCAATATTTCATGGAAGGAACCTGGAATCTGCCTAACTTATCAGATCTAATGGGAAGGGCAGTTACAGTCCAGCAAATAACCTGGCCCCGTGCTACTTAAGGCTTTAAAGGTAATAACCAGCACTTTGAATTGCACCTGGAAGGAGACTGGAAGCCAGTGCAACTTGCGCATCAGGGAAGTACTGCAGGCAAACGTATGGGCGTACAACGCTGTGCATGCTTCTGCATTCTGGCTCGGCTGTGGTTTCTGGGTGGTCTTCCAAAGTAATGCCATGAAGAGCACATTGAAGTAAATAAAACAAAAATTGCTAAGGTGTGAGTGACCGTGAGTAAAGACCTCTTGATACAGGAAAGAGTAGAACCGCGCACAAGTTTGTGTAAATATCTCTTTAGACAGGACTGCCAGCTGCTCTTTGAGCAGGAGCCATAAGTCCATTGTGTACCAGCCAAGTCCAGAGGAGTGATTTTCCATGAAGAATCAAAGACCAGACCTTGGGGGAACCAAAAACCCAAAGTCACTCTGTCTTGCAAGAGTCCAATTGAAGTAGCTGAAGTTAGTTCCTGCCCATCCAACCATCACAGCATCCAGGCACTTGGTCAGCACTATGACGTCAACAGCTCAGTGGTGAAAATGTATAACTATGTATTATCAACGTACTGATGATGCTTGCACCTCTTGCCAGCAAATGATCTCACCCAGCGTTTTCATGTAAATATTAAAGGGAAGAGAGGCTTGAGCCCTGAGGGTTCCTGTATTGCAATGGCATTGGGCTTGATCTCTCTCCCTCCCTCCAACACCAAATGAAACCAGCCACAGACAATGGTTGCGTTTACTACATGCGGTAGGCTAAAACTAAGCAATCTACATTACGGGTAGTCTTTGACTTACAGTAGTCCGTTTAGTGACCATTCAGTTACAATGGCACTGAAAAAAATGACCTATGACCATTTTTCACACTTATGACCGTGGCAATATCCCCATGGTCATGTGATTTACATTTGGATGCTTGACAAGTTCATATTTATGATGGGTTTGTGTCTTGGAGTCATGTGATTACCTTTTGCAACCTAACAAGTAAAGACAATGGGGAAGTCAGATTCACTTAACAATCGTGTTACTAATTTAACAACTTTAGTAATTGACTTAACAAACGTGGCAAAAGTTGCAAACTGAGGTAAAACTCAACAAATGTCTCGTTTAACAAGAGAAATTTTGGGTTCAATTGTGGTCGTAAATTGAGGACTACCTGTACAGCTTTCCATGTTGCAATGTATATGATTCCAGCTACACAGTGACAGGTGCCAAATACTAAACTGACATTTCCTTCCTCTTGAAATGATTGGTTGTGATTATGGAAAATAGGGAATATGCAAAGTGCTAAAACGAAGAAACAAATCTAAACCTAAAGGTAAAAGGTAAAGGTTCCCCCGCACGTGCGTGCTAGTCGTTTCCGACTTTAGGGGCCGGTGCTCATCTCCGTTTCAAAGCCGAAGAGCCAGCGCTTGTCCGAGGACGTCTCCGTGGTCATGTGGCCGGCATGACTAGACGCCAAAGGCGCACGGAATGCTGTTACTTTCCCACCAGAGCGGTCCCTATTTTTCTACTTGCATTTTTACGTGCTTTCGAACTGCTAGGTTGGCAGAAGCTGGGACGAGTAACAGGCGCTCACTCTGTTAGGCGGCACTCGGGATTCGACCCGCCAAACTGCTGACCTTCTGCTCGACAAGCCCAGCGTCCCAACCCACTGAGCCACTGCGTCCCATATATCTAACCCTACTGCAGTTCAATTCTAACAATAGATTTACCACAGCATAAATGTCCGAGGACTAGATTCTACTCGGAAGCAACAGGCTCCAGTCCATAAAAGCTTATACCCCTAGCTAGCATCTCTAGGCCTTTACCTAAAAGCCCTATTGACATCACAGGATTGGGAGGAAAACATTTCCAGCCAGTCTATTAAGGCAGCGTTTTCCAACCTTAGGAACTTGAAGATGCATGGACTTCAACTCCCAGAATTCCCCAGCCAGCATAGCTGGCTGGGGAATTCTGGGAGTTGAAGTCCACGCATCTTCAAGTTCCTAAGGTTGGAAAACGCTGTATTAAGGCTTCCTGGCTACACTCTCACATGAGCTTATCTAGGAGGAGATCCCAGAGAACTCAAGGCAGCTTTACCCTGCTTGCCAGAAAACCTTTCCTTGCAGTGACACATTTCAGAACGTGGGGTGCTGTCCATCACCCTTTTGGGGTGTGTGTGAAAGGCTGGTAGCTTCCAGATGGGTGGGGACCACAACAGCCAGCACCCCCGGTTACGGTAGGCTTTTCGGGGAGTTGCAGCCCCCACCTATTTGGAGACCACCTGATTGGGGAAGGCAGCCTTCCATCCTTCCCAGGTAGGTAAAATGAGGACCCAGATTGTTGGGGGCAATTAAGCTGACTTTGTAATAATGCCGCTTGGGGTGTGTGTGAAAGCCCTAATAAGCAGGCATATACATAGAATGAAGGCTACTGCTAAGCTTGTAAGCCGCCCTGAGTCTTCGGAGAAGGGCGGGATATAAATGGAATAAAAAATAAAAAATAAAATAATAAGCAGGCATATACATAGAATGAAGGCTACTGCTAAGCTGGTAAGCCACCCTGAGTCTTCGGAGAAGGGTGGGACATAAATGGAATTAAAAATAAAAAATAAAATAATAAGCAGGCATATACATAGAATGAAGGCTACTGCTAAGCTTGTAAGCCGCCCTGAGTCTTCGGAGAAGGGCGGGATATAAATGGAATTAAAAATAAAAAATAAAATAATAAGCAGGCATGTACATAGAACTGCTAAGCTTGTAAGCCGCCCTGAGTCTTCGGAGAAGGGCGGGATACAAATGGAATTAAAATAAAATAAATAAAATTGAAAGGAGGAGAGGAGGAATCTCTCGGCGGCGGCATCATCATCATCATCATCATCAAAAGCAACGCGGAAGGTGGTCCACGCCCCCCCACCCGCGCCCGGGGGAAGCTGGCCCCCGACTCACTCGAAGGCGAAGAAGAGGCCGCTGGTGACCACAATGAGGCCGAGCGTGAGCAGAAAGACGCTGCTGTGCCGCGCCAGCATGAGGCGCCCGCCACAATAGAACCGGTTGCGCCCGGGGAAAACCTCCCACTTGCGGCGGGGCCGCGAAGCCGGAGTCGCGGGGGTGGCGCTGCTGGCCACGGAGCTCGGGGGTCCAGAAGCGGTGGGGGCAGCCGGGGTGCCCGGCGGGATCTGCCGATACTCGCAGTCTTTCATGGCGGCGGCGGCGACTGGCCTCCCCCGTCCGGACCCCCCGCGGGCGCCGCTGCCGGAGCGCCGGGATGGGAGAGACCGGGCCGCTTTGCCTCTCCGGCGCCCGCTCGAGAGAGAGAGAGAGAGGCAGGCAGGGCCAGCGGCAGCCAGCACGCGCTTCCCCCCGTTCCCAACGCGGCCCTCCCGGCGCAGCGGCCCCTCCAGCCGGCCGCGACCCCCAGCGGGCCGCTCCAGCCCAGGCCCTCGGAGGGGAGATGCGCGCCCACAGAGAACGCGCGCGCGCGCGCCGGCCTGACCGGCTTCTCCCCGCCGCGTTTGAGGGACCTCGCGGGCGCCGCCGAGATACAATCGGAACTCGTTTGCCGGGAGGACCGACGGGGGCCCTCCGCTTCCGGATTTTCTAGCTCTGGTTTAGAAAATGCAGTAAAAAAATTAATAATAATCATCGGCACGGGAGCGAATGGGAACAATTTGCAGAATGCGCCGCTTTTGATGAAGATGGAGATTTACTCCCTCCCCCTTCCAATGTTTGGAGGCTGCTCCCAGAATATAGAAAAATGAGGCGCACACACCCAATACCTGTGTTATTTCACTGCTTGTTTCATAGAGCAGCGTTTCCCAACCTTAGGAACTTGAAGATGCGTGGACTTCAACTCCCAGAATTCCCCAGCCAGCTATGCTGGCTGGGGAATTCTGGGAGTTAAAGTCCACGCATCTTCAAGTTCCTAAGGTTGGGAAACGCTGTCATAGAGCACGGTATGCTGTACAGGTAGTCCTCGAATTACAACCATTAAGTTTAGCGAGGGTTCAAAGTTACAATGGCACTGAAAAAAAATTACTTTTGACCCTTTTTCACACTTACGACCGTTGCAGCGTCCCCATGGTGATCTGATCAAAATTCGGACGCTTGGCAACTGGCTCATATTTATGACGGTTGCAGTGTCTCGGTGTCTGTCATGTGATCATCTTTTGTGATCTCCTAACAAGCAAATAGGGAAGCCAGATTCACTTAACAACCGTGTTACTATCTTAACTGCAGTGATTCACTTAACAACTGTGGCAAGAAAGGTGGTAAAATGGGGCAAAACTCACCTAACTGTCACTTAGCAAGAGCAATTGTGGGCTCAATTGTGGTTGTAAGTCGAGGACTAGCTGTACATAACATGCTTGTCTTATTTTGGCTGCTTCTTTTATCTTGCACTGTGAGAATTGTAGCTTACTGAATAAACTTCAGGATTTGGCATGAAGGGCAGCTACAATATGGTGCTCTGGAATTTTAAGGTATTTTGTGTTCATATGCTATATAATTTGTCATTTAGTATTCAGGCTTTTTAAACACTACTCCCAACAATTTCCAATATGAATGTATTTTGAGTTGTCACATTATTGTATAAGGCAGTATTGAAAACAAGCTTTTTGTTTGTTAAAATTATCACTGCACTTTAAAAAAGAAAAAAAGCAGAGGCTGGACAACAATTTGTCAGGATTGCTTTATTTAAATTCTGTAGTGAGTAGAGATTGAATTTAAGTGTACTCTTCCAATTCTATGTCATTTTTGTCTCTGACAAAAAGTTGGAACAAGATAGCTGTTTTTATGTATTTTATATGCTGTAGCTGATATATACAGTAAAAGCAGCAACTGCAGTGATTATCCATATACAAAGTCAAACTGTGGTAGCTTTTCATGAATACTGAAATACCAATTTACCTCATCTTTCTGTTTAGGAATATTCAAGACTGTTTCGGTTAAACATTAAAGCAATAAAAGTAATAAAAGAAATGATAATCACTGAACATAATAAACAGTATTTCACAGTCTGGTTCTCCCATAGAGTTTATAAAACATTTAGCTTAACAGATCAACAACTTGCTGGAAAGGAGATTAATTACTTCTTCACAAAATACTGGGAAAATCACTGAAAGGAGTGGAGTCAGCTACTTTGGGCATGGAATTCCATAGCAAAGCTACATAGCATGCTATTCCCCCGATTTCTATTAAACATAAAAAGGTAAAGGTAAAGGTTGCCCCGCACATGCGTGCTAGTCGTTTCCGACTCTAGGGGCCGGTGCTCATCTCCATTTCAAAGCCGAAGAGCCAGCGCTTTTCTGAGGACGTCTCCGTGGTCATGTGGCCGGCATGACTAGACGCCAAAGGCGCACGGAACGCTGTTACCTTCCCACCGGAGTGGTCCCTATTTTTCTACTTGCATTTTTACGTGCTTTCGAACTGCTAGGTTGGCAGAAGCCGGGACGAGTAACAGGCGCTCACTCTGCTACGCGGCACTCGGGATTCGACCCGCCAAACTGCCGACCTTCTGATCGACAAGCTCAGCGTCCTAACCCACTGAGCCACCACATCCCTTCCTATTAAACATACAGTACTTCAAATGTTGGCAGGGCAGAAAAGAGAACCTCTGTGCTTGATCTTAGTGAGCAGGCAGCCCCAGATAGAAAGATACAGTCTCATGTTTTTTAGAAATGTAAAGTTAAGGTGGATTCTAAATCTGTTCTCAGGCTCCTGCAAAAGTTTCATGTGCTCACTGAGAAGATCTACAGTAGCATTAGCTACTGTTTCAGGCTGGCTCAGATGTATAAATAGCTTTCAAATGCAATCTCATGTACTACAGCACATTGAGCTTGATATTGATTTTGACTACAGTGTGCGTTTACATATCCAGTTTATATCTGCTCTATTTTTTATTTTTTAAATGTGGCTTTCACATCACAGGCTGTTCTGGTCAAAAGCACAGCATATCAACATCCCCAAGACTAAAATGATAAAATTTAGAATTGTGACAGAAGAAAGGTAGAAAAGATTGGAACATACCAAATTGAAAAAGAAATCTGTGCTGCAAGGACAGGAACCAGATTTAACTTGATCTGAAAATTTATACCTGAAATCTTGTCAGATAAGGCAAGAAGAGTCTATAAATCTCAGTTGTCCTAAATTGATTTCTAAGAACCAATGGAACTAGAGTAGACCCACAAAGGGGAAAAAAAGAACTTTAGATAATGATATGGGTAGTCTTCAACTTAAAACCATTTGTTTAGCAACTGTTCAAAGTTAAAATGGCTCTGAAAAAAGTGAACGACAACCAGTCCTCGCACTTAGAATTGTTGCAGCATCCCCAGGGTCACGTGGTCAAAATTCAGGCACTTGGCAACTAGCATGTATTTAAGACAATTACAGCATCCTGGGGTCACATGATTGTAATCTATGACCGTCCCAGCTGGCTCCCTACAAACATAGTCAATGCCAGAAGCTGGATTTGCTTAAATTGCATGATTTGCTTCAGAACTGCAGTGATCTGTTTAACAACCATGGTAAAAATTGGCCATGACTCATTTAACAACTGCCTTGCTTAGCAACCAAAATTCTGGTCCCAATTGTGGTTGTAAGTTGAGGATCACCTGTACCAAGCTCTAGCCTCCAGAGACTAAAGCCAATTTCTGCTACAGTGTCAAGATACGAATTCAGATTTTTGCTACCGTATCAAATAGCATCATCACACTGAAAAGGGAGATTGTCAGCAACTTGTGGAAAACCCACATTTTGCAGAAGTATACTTTTTAGAGGGTTAGGGTTTTATTTTAAAGCAGCCCTGGGTAGAAGGTTACAGAATGGCTCTTGGGAGAGAAGAAAATACAGAAAAGCAGGGGAGGGGGTTTCTGGAATGAAATAAGATTGCTTTGAGGAAGGATATTTTTGACTGCAACATCGCATGTCAGTATTCTACACTGCATTATATTTTTGCTACTTTCACTGGTTGAACTTACTGCCACTTTCAGACATCAACCCTGCACCTTTGTTAGCAGCAAATGTTACCAAGTTTACAGAAGACAGGATCTTTGAAAGATTTGCAGTCTGTTCAGCCCATATATTTATATAGATTCAAAATGGTTTATGTCCAAGGAAAGAAATTACAGTGAAGGACCAACCCCAGCAACCAGTAGGAAAGTACGTATCCCAAAATACATTTTGTGAGGAACCTGCTCTGCTTCCATTTGCCCAGAAGCATCAGCACAGGGTTTTCATGCCTACTGCAGTTACAAAAGACATTATCCACTGAGGGCTTCTTAGCAAGAGGATCTCCATGCTTGGATGGGGAACCTCCATCCTGCAGCAAAGGTTCATTGGCATAGAGCAGATGAGCAGAGAACCAATAAAGGACTGGAGAAGAAGAACCCACAAATCTGGTAAGGACCTATTAAAGGAAGATAAAGGAAGAGACTTACTTCCATATCCATGTGCTCAAGAAAATTCAAAATAATTCTATGGCGCACACCTTCATTCCAACTACCAAGTGCTTCATAAAACATATAAAGCAGATGGACGCAAAGGCAAAACTTGCTAGCAGGTTTTGCTGTAATAAGATTTCCGTTATATTTAACCATTTCTTTTGTGTTTATCAATTATTCCAATTGCTTGGTCAATTTCAGCTACAGCAGGGGTCTTCAAACTTGGCCCTTTTATGACTTGTGGACTTCAACTCCCAGAATTCTTCAGCCAGCATGCCTGGCTGAGGAATTCTGGGAGTTGAAGTCCACAAGTCATAAAAGGACCAAGTTTGAAGACCCCTGAGCTACAGTTTCTAACCCTACTCACAGCAGTGTACCTAGAACCGTTTTAACCAGCTATTCTCCAAGTCAGCTTCTTAATCTCTGATATTAGCCTACCTTCAGAAACTGAAGTTGAGAATTAGTGAAGTATCATGCATGTAACATTATTTGAATGGTTCAAAAAAAAAGTAACATGAACCATTCTTATTAGAGTAACTGAAAACGATTATGATTTAATGGGATTAATTTTGGACTACTAAACATATTCAACCATATATGAGTACTTTATCCAGAATTACGTGATGAAGGTGGCTAAGGATACCACAGAGCATGCCTACATTTTGGAATCTGAATTTGGCCTGGCATTTCAAGACTGTGGCTTTTAGCCCAAAAAGATTGCTCGCTTTTGATATGTACCAATGCTAATTAATTAAACAACAATGCTCATATAAAATGGAGTAAATACTTGCCTTGTTCAGTTATTCTGAAAATAAATACACTATGCATGTGAAAGAAAGTAACTGCTATAAGAAGCAGCATACATATAACATGGAGAAGTATCCAGATAATATGATGGCATTAGCAGAAAGATAAACTCCAGGTTAAATATGCAGAGTAATATCTGATGATTAAGAAATAACCTATTGTTAAAACCAAACCAGCCAACCCAGAAATTACCTATTATTTGCTTATAAAATTTGGTGTATTGTTTAAATCAAATCCCAGGACAGCTACAACCCAGCTTGTTGCCTTCGGATAACACTTTCCAAATTGACTAAGAACTGCACATTGCAATGGATGATATGTTACACAATACACCGCTGTATATATGAACTAGAAGCTAGGTAGCATACTTACAGATGAATGCATTTATTATGGGAAAAGCTGTAGTGAAACAATCAGTTTCCTCAGATGCACAAATGTTTACGCTACCATAGACTATTTAACATGCCTTGATTCTGTTGAGTTATGTCAGAACTGATTAATATGGCTCCTTCTAGGAACTTGCCCCTCCATCAATCAAACACTGCGATCCGCATCATGCAAACTTTAGTGGTCCTGACTGAGTGTAAGTAGGAACGCTGGCTGCATACTGAAGGCCAAAAGTGGTTGATGAACTGTCCTCCTGATCCCACATCTTACCATCTAGGCCATGCTCTGAATGTCCGATCATCTCAGGAGACTACCAGAAATCTTCCTACTTTGTTTTCGCGCGTATGCACAAAGTCCTTAATACATGTATGAAATAATTATCAAATGTAATCTACAGCTGGACAGCCCTATAGTTCCTTGATATTCTGCTAAACACAAAAAAGGTGCCATTAAACATCCAATTTCAACATCATGGTAGAAATAAATACATCTGCTCAGGAGTTATACCGCTACCCGCTACTTGATCAGTATTAAATATTTAGCAAGACTCACCTGGACGTGCATGAAAAAGGTCCCAAACACCAACAGAACTGCTGCATGGACCACGTAGACTAATACTCCAGGAGAAAAAAACCCTCCTGCTGGCTTGTGCAAGTCATGATCTTGCGTGCCTACACTCTTCCTTCTCGCCATGCCAAGGGTTAGACAGTGCCAGGGGTTGGCAGTGACGTACTGCCAGACTGCCCAAGAGCCCATCACCATAACAGGAGAAGCTAGTAGAAAGTTTGGGATCTGTTTGAGTTCAAAGTATCGGAGGAAGCCGACGTTCCAGTAGGTGTCTTGTATATAGGTGTAGAGGACAGGAAAGTTCCAGGAGCACCACGGGGGCTTCCCACCATCTGAAGCTGCTACACGATAGCCCTTGGATTCAGCCAACTGCAACCATGGCTTTGGAATAGTGTACCCTAGGCCAATATTGGGATGGCAGAACTTAAGGTAGGTGTAGTACTGAAACAAAGCAAAAGGTAGGGCCACCGAGGCAGACATAAGCACCAAAGCAGCAGCCAGTTTTAGAAATTGGCCTTTCTTCTGCAACCCGTTTTCACTTGCTTGAAATCTGAAAGCAAACAGTTTTGTCTGGGAATAAATGAGAAATCCCGCATTAATCAGCCCGTTGGAACGTACTCCGCTGGCTAACGAAAAGAGAAGGAGGCTAACCCAGCAATGCCCTTTCTCGAGCCACCACAAGGCAGCAAATACTAGGAAGGCAAACATGCTTTCTGAGTAAGCCGCTGCCATGAAGACATTTGCTGGCGTGAGGCAGAAGAGGATGGCCGACAGAAAAGCTCTTCTTCGGCACTGTAGGACTGCACAGCTGAGCTCATACAGACTCCAAGAGGCTAAAGCAGAAAAAGCAGCGTTGAGAAGAACTGCAGACAGGAGCAGACAGCTCCGGAAACAGAGAAAGCCTTGGAAGGGCCAGAAGATAAAGCCCGCTACCACTTTTAGGGTCAGGGGGAAAAGGGGAAAGAAGGCACAGTTGTGCTCGTATACATAGCCGTGCTCAGCTATGAACAAGAAGTGCTCTGCATCCCAGCGGGAGAGGCCGCCCAGGAACCGTTCCGACAGCTGGTCCCAGAACCCGGGTTTACAGAGGCGGGAAGGAGAGAAGGCGTCTGCGGCATGATCGGGAATCAGGAGATTGAAAAGAGCCTGGGTGGGGAAAAAAAACAACAACAGCAGCAGAAGATGGCAACTCAGCAAAGAAGGCATGAAAAGATCTCTCTCATGCCACCATATTCTTTTCAAACCATTGAAGGGCAGAGGTGTTCATAGTCATAAAAAGAAATAAACAGAGATGTATATTGCACCTACTGGAAAAGGACAGCTGTGCTGCCATTTTATACTTTCATACGTTAGATCGAATTGCATTCAGACCCTACTGGATTGAAATAAGGAAGGGATGTCAACAAAGTCAAACAGGCAGTCCTCAACTTACAACCGTTCGTTTAGTGACAGTTCAAAGCTACAGCAATAATGAAAAAAGGTGACCTATGACCGATTCTCTCACTTAGGAGCATCGCAGCAGCCTACAATCATGCATTCAAAACTCAGGTGGTTGGCAACTGGCATGTATTTGTGACAGTTGCAGCATTCCAGGGTCATGGGATTGTCATGTGCCACCTTGCCAGCCAGTTTCTGACAAGCAAAGTCAATGGGGGGAAGCTGGACTTGCTTAACCACCATCTGATTCACTTAACAACCTCCTAATTCACCTAACAACTTCGGCAATAAAGGTTGTACATTTGGGGATGACTCACATAACCACCTTGCTTAGCAATGGAAACGCTGGTCCCAATTATGGTCATAAGTCAAGGACAACCTTGATTGGTATTGTATATGGAGGGTATTGTATATGAAGGGATTACTAAAACAATATCTTATGAAAACGAGACTGCTTAAATGTGCTTGCTCATCATTTGAGCAATTTTCAGCCGAATGTGTTAATATTCGCACTCCGGCATGTGCACTTGTACAGTAAGTAGTAAGTTTCTATTTCTCACAGTGGGAAGTTTATTGTGAAATCAACCGCTAGGTTTATGCATAATTCATCTCCTGAGTCATAGCCATCAAGCATCATCCAAATTAGACCTCAATATGCCTTATCCTCAGGTAAAGCAGACAAAGGGAAATGCTTCTTGCCTTCTCTTCCACAAAAGAAGTATGGAATTCACTGCAAGATGATGCAGTGATGGCTGCTGACTTAGGTGACTCTAAGAATGAACAGTGAATATCGAAAGGAGGAGCAGAATGTGGGCGGATCTTTATACTTTTGTTAAGAGTTATATCCCACCTCAAAATTTCCGCCCCAACAACCATGTGAGGCAGGTTGGGTTGACAGAGAGAGAGGGGGTCAAAGTCACCAGTTCAGCTTCTGCAGCTGAAGCTAGAACTGAATCTGATCTCCTAGTTCAGGGATAGGCAACCTTGGCTCTTTTATGACTCGTGGACTTCAACTCCCAGAATTCCTGAGCCAGCCATGCTGGCTCAGGAATTCTGGGAGTTGAAGTCCACGAGTCATAAAAGAGCCAAGGTTGCCTACCCCTGTCCTAGTTCAACTCATTAACTGCTACGCTATACAGATAGTCCTCACTTAATAATCAGTTGCTTAGCAACCATTCGAAATTATGATGGATTCCCCCCCAAAAAAGATACTTATGACAAGGTTCTGGAATTCTGATAGCTTAAACCCTCTAGACTTGCAGTCACATGACCTGCATTTCAGACACTTGGCAACCAGTTCACTTTTACGGCCAGTTGCAGTTGCAGTCCCACACACAGGATTACAATTGACATTTGGTGTGTTTTTTGCCATTTTCCAAGTCTTTTCCAGAAAAAAAACCCATTATAGAAATGGACGGACTCTACAACTGCCACAAAAATTATCATAAAATCAGGTCAGCCTCATAAGAGTGCCTTGATTTACAACCATCATGACTTACTGGCTCTATTATGGTGTTAAGTTGAGAACTATCTGTACTAGCTTTTAATAGGATGGTTCTTCCTAGATTAGCCAATGTGGCTAATCTAAATATTATAGTCATGGCCCCTTTTAATTTACAAGATGCAGAGTCTTTTCTCAATTTTTTTAAGCAGAATCTAAAGAACATCCTTATCTGTGGATGGACAGATAAAATTACAATGATATTACTACTTACTATGTAATTATAGTTTTATAACTGATTTCTATGAATTATTTGGGGACTTGCCTGAAGCAGAACTGTAATAATTCTGCAAAATATTGCAAAGGAAACCACCTCTTGACAACGTGTGTCTCTACAATTCCTTAGTGGCATCCTGGCCTTGAAGCCTGCTCATCAGATCACTGTAAACATCCACGTAGGGAATTTCAGTAAGAAATGTTGGAAGCCTGAAACAAGAAAATACATTAAATGATACAAAGGCTATAATTTATTGCCACTTTTACAAATTTGGCTATTGGACATTTGTGTCTGGTATTTCATTTTGGCTGCAGTGCAGAGTTTAGTCTTTGTGTGAAGCACGACTTTATTGTTGCAGACTTTGGGCTGATCCTCCTGGCGATTTGAGTTTGAGAAGCCCGATCATGGTTGGTATATTTCTTCAGAGAACTGCATAAACACTCATTTACAAAATATTAAGGAAAGACCTCTTTTGTACCTTAAGTACAAGCAAGCATTTCTCAAAAGCTGATTAGATAACCTTTCCTTTAAAAGAAAAATAAAAGAAAACCTTATGCAAAACTAAGCCAGGCTAATACGTTCCTTATTTTTAGCCACTTAATTGATTTTAAGGATAAACTTTCCTAATTATCAGGAGCTAAGTGGGGGAAAAAAATCCTTTAAAATGGAATGATTAAATGGTTTGAAATTCCCTGCATTTTAAACCGGCTACCACCAGAGGGAAGCAAACGCTTACTGTATTCATAGTTCTCCATACAGTACAGTATATCAGAGTTCCTCAGTCTTGGCAAGTTGGAAGATGTGAAGATTTCAAATCCCAGAATTCCCCACCTAGCTGGGTGAGCATAAGGAATCCTGGAAGTCCACACATCTTCAAGCTGCTAAGGCTGAGAAACACTGAGGTATACTGAGGTATACTGTTGTGCTATATGCTATAGCACAAAATTTCCAGCTACAAAGAGAAGCTTCTTCATTTATGCAGTTTCTTACTCTTTTGCATTCTTGACATTCTGTTTGATTGGATTTTAGGCACTGGATAAAAAAAAAAAAGCTCTGTTTTTCTATGTTTCGTGGTCTTGTGATTATACTACTGTTTTTAAATGCTATTAGTTAGGATTGTGTTGTTTAATCATTTATATTACCGTTATCTATGATGATGAAAATATTTATTTATTTATTTTATTAGATTTATATACCGCCCTTTCCCGAAGGACTCAGGGCGGTTTACAGGGTATTTTAAAATCAAACCAATACAAAATACAAAAGTTAAAAGACAATTAAAAAGATTAAATTATCCCTGAAAATAAAAACCCCAGTTAAAAATTCTCAGCCTGGGCCGGAAAGCTCGAAGAGCCAGGTCTTCAGGTCCTGGCGGAATGAACGAAGGTCAGGGGCAGTCCTAAGCTCCACGGGCAGCTGGTTCCAGAGGGCAGGCACACCCACAGAGAAGGCCCTCTCCCTGGGTGTTATCCGCCGGCAAATATTGAAAATCAGGATTAAAATATTTAAAATAAGTACAGAATAGGAGGGAGTAAAACCAAACCACGTTGTTAGCTTTCAAAATTCAAACATGTTTAATGAGATTTTCCTTGATTGACTTTGATAATCTATCATCTATTCAGAAATTAGTCTTAATTAAGTTAGTAATTAAGTTAGTAATTTCTGGTAGATGTTTAAGCTCAGAAAAATCATATACAACAATGTAACTTTTAAGACTCTAGGGGGGTAGGCAATTCTAGGAGTTGAAGTCCATGAGTCATAAAAGAGCCAAGGTTGCCTACAGTTTTTTTCAGATCTGCAATTTTTTTTCTTACATCATTTAAGCAAATATTGCCCTCTCCCTCAGAACTTGGGATAAATGGCTTTCATTCTTATATATTTAATCTATCAGTGGCAATAAGACTATCCAGCCATATAATTGCTCTGAAGTATCTGGAGAAGTTTGCCATTATGGCCACAAAGCTGTACTTCCATGTAAAGCCTCAAAAACTTCTGTTAGGCTGATTATCCACAACTAAGGCAAGAAAGAAACTACTGTCAGAATGAGGAATACTTTAAATTCATAACCATATGAATAAAGATGCTTACTTTAAACATAGAACAGAGACCGGTGAATTGGTTTGCCCAGGTTAAACTTGACAAATCTAGCTGGACCAAAAACAGATCCACACAAACAAATCTACTTCTTCTCTGTCATATATAGTTAGAGGCTTCTTCCTGATTTAATCTACCATGTATACAGACATATACATGCTTTTATTATTTAACAAAAATAATTTAAATTATGAGAATGACTTATCTAGCTCATTTGAAACCAAGGCAGGAGCTTGCCAACAAGTCTAGGCACAGCTTCCTAAAATGGTTCCCAATACTGTACACTATAAAGTTCATACACTTCATTTCCGATGTTCTGCATTCATATATAGAAATGTGAAAACAAAGAGATTGTATATATGAAAACTAAACCTGAGGACAATATATCTGTGTAATCTATATCAAAACAGAAAAATACCTTCAGAACTGACCGAAGAATAAACAATCCCAGCCGCCAAATAGTTAAGTTGTTTGCATGGATTTAACCATTACCATCTATTGTCATTTTATCCCTCATCATACATAATCTTTATCCAAGCAAAGCTGACTTCAGGTTTCTGTAAACAGAAAATGGTAATGCTAAGAAAATGATAGTAAGCCAAATACTGTACTTAAAGATCTGTGTACATTATAAAAAAGCAAGATTTGGGGCTCATTACAATATGTAAGCACAGTCTATAACAGTGTTTTTCAACCCTGACAATCTTAAAACATTTAAAATTTGAGACTGGTCTATATATGCTCTGACATTCATTTCCTTCATCTATATCTACAAATTTCCTTCATCCTGAGTTCCTCTTGGCTTCCTTACTGTGCGTCCCCCACTTCTCTCTCCCCCTCCTCATAGGTTGCCCCTTAAATAGTGCAATTAGCTGTTCTGCAGTCCTTCCAAGAAAGGCAATTCTCCAGCAAAGAACTTCAATTTGATATTAGCTTTTTTACCAGTAAGGATGAAGATCGTTCATTTAGGAATGGTAAAAAAAACCCCACTGAACTATCACATTTTTGTTTCTGGGATGCAATCTGAAAAACATGAAAATAAATTTGGCATTTTCAAAAAGAAACGACTGCTTGAAAACACATTTTAAAAGATTACATGGGATTAGACTGCCTCTGACTCACTTCACGTGCTAAGCAGCTCAGATCATATTTTATGCTTGATTTCATATTATCCAAGTCATTAGTACAAACTCTAATGCTGGATTTACAATATAGTAAAAGAGGTGCTACAAAATAAATAAGGCTATTCATTTCTGATTTAACCCTTTTCTTATTATCAAATCACACATTGTAAGATCTGAATAGAAATTAAAGCATTTTTGTAATCTCTCTAGGAAAATACTGGCATTCAACAACATGGTTCAACAAAAGCAAGCCAATTGTTTTTCTGCATTTTTTAAAAAAAGGAATTATCTTTTTCTGGATTAATATGCCAGAAAATCATTTATTATTTATTCAGTTTGTAAGATGCCTAAATCATCATAACAATTCTAGAGCAGGGGTCCCCAACCCACAGTCCGTGGAGCAGCACCAGTCTGCAGCATGCCAGCAACCAGGCCATGCAAACAAGCAAGGCCTCATTGCGGGATGCAGGCAGCATGCGAGACCACGCCATCTCCGATCCACAGAAAAAACTCTCTCCACGGAATCAGTCCCTGCTGCCCAAAAGGATGGGGGCCGATGTTCCAGGCAACATGTAATGATGTTGTTGTTAGTTGCGAAGTCGTGTCCGACCCATTGCGACCCCATGGACAACGTTCCTCCAGGCCTTCCTGTCCTCTACCATCAAGGCAAATGAGAAAACAGTAATCATAACAACTTTGGGACTCTACAAAGATAAATAAAATCCATCCATCAATCACAAAAGCAGAATCACAAATCACTCTCCCCAAGGACCGCACTGCTTTACACTTTTAATAATTTATTCAGGAAAATTGCTCAACAAGTGAAAAAAGCCACTATCATTACATAGGGAATATTATGTTAAAAGCTTCACAAAAAGCTGAATAATTGTAGAAGCCACCCCAGAGTCTAAACTGCATCATGCAGTCATTTATGTATGCCAATATTTGATTTTAAAATATGAAGCAAGAACAAAAGCAGAAATGATTATCTCCCTAGTACTTGACCTTGGATCACGTTTTAATCTTCCTTTCACACTTCAGTGCAGCCACTTGCATACATATAGGAAACTGTAACTACTGCATACATTGAATCAGCTGTGAAAAGTGGTGCAGATCAATTCCAATTTTAAAAGGGGACAATTCTACAAACACTTATAAATAAGTACGTTAGCTGCAGTTTCTTATTTCTAGCAAGCTTGTACTGTATTAAAGGTAAAGGTAAAGGTTCCCCCGCACATGCGTGCTAGTCGTTTCCGACCTTAGGGGCCGGTGCTCATCTCCGTTTCAAAGCCAAAGAGCCAGCGCTTGTCCGAGGACGTCTCCGTGGTCATGTGGACGGCATGACTAGACGCCAAAGGCGCACGGAACGCTGTTACCTTCCCACCGTAGTGGTCCCTATTTTTCTACTTGCATTTTTACGTGCTTTCGAACTGCTAGGTTGGCAGAAGCTGGGACGAGTAACAGGTGCTCACTCTGTTACGCGGCACTCGGGATTCGACCCGCCAAACTGCCGACCTTCTGATCGACAAGCTCAGCGTTAGTTGCTGATTTTAGCAGGTAAGGCCAAAGTAGACTATCTAGTGTAGGAACAAGTAACCATAAAACATGCCACAGCAGTTTGCATATAAAAGTTCCCATTCTATCTAAGCATTCCTTGTTTTTTAAAAAAAAAAAGCAGATCAAGCCACTTTTCCTGAGATTTTGCACTATTATATGAACGAAGGTTTTGATGTAAAAGGAAAGGGTTTTTATACTAAGTCAGTTTGTCTACCTATCTTACCAATCATCTTTTCCCACTAGCAATAAGGACCTAAGAAAGTAGTGTTTTCTATCATCAGATATTTACAAAATGCAAGTTACATCCTCTTTCATTAAATTCATCCCTCTTTTCCTCATGTATAGCAATTACTTAGCTCCACCTTTTCTCTAACAGAAATGCATGTGAATCTACAATGGTCATATTTTCTTGCCAAAAAAAGGACAAAAAAGTGGGGGCAGGTTTGAATCTGAAAGAGGTTCATAAGGATATAAAACTAATTGTTTGTATTTATAATTTTGCTTTGCAAAGAAAAATTCAGTGTCAAACTTTACAAGAACATATTCTATTAAAAATATCAATTTACTTTGACAATTCAATTTCTGTGTTTTTCACAAGAAAGACTGTGCATGGTGGTATTTTTTGTAGGGCAAGAGTTAAATAAAGGACAAAAGTGATTTTTTGAAAAATAAATAAACCTAAAGGACAGCTTTCTGAACCAAAGGGCTGTTCCTTATAATAAAGGATATATGGTCACCGCGTGCACCTCCCATGTATATCTTATTAACCCAACAAGCCCTGTATGTTGACTCAAAACGAGGTAGATTTATTCGTTTCCAAAATACACACAAAACTACCTCGCTACCTAGTCCAGTGGGTAGTGAACACTAGCCCTTAGCATGAGAGTGTCACGCAAACTCAGCAAAACAATTCACCACGTTGAATTATATCTCTGAGCAGGTAGCTCAGCCTAGGTGGGCCCTGCGGCTGTCTGAGCGACCTTCCCTGAGCCTGAAAGGCTCAGTCCCAGACGAATCGAGGACTCCGCCTCTTCCATCACCCCCAAACGCTTGGGAAGAGTGGGAAAGCAGGAGCAGCTTCTACTCCTTCCCCAGACCAGACTAGAGGGTAGAAGGGGCCAAAGGGAGGCAACGGGTGTGGGGAGGGGAGACCTGGAAAGGGAGGGGCGGATAGGACTTATAGCAGGGGTCTTCAAACTTGGCCCTTTTATGACTTGTGGACTTCAACTCCCAGAATTCCTCAGCCAGCTTTGCCAAGTTTGAAGACCCCTGACTTATAGCTACAGTTAAGAAGGGAGCCCATAGGATAGACCAGGGGTAGGCAACCTCGGCTCTTTTATGACTCATGGACTTCAACTCCCAGAATTCCTGAGTCCCAGAATTCCTGAGTCATAGTGAGCATAGCTGACTCAGGAATTCTGGGAGTTGAAGTCCACGAGTCATAAAAGAGCCGAGGTTGCCTACCCCTGGGATAGACCATAGCCAATAGGAGGTGCCCATGCGGAGCGGGGCTTCTGCGACCAGACCGTCCTGCAGGGCGGTGGCGCCCCCGCCTCACACTGGACTTCAGCCGCCCAACTCGCTCCCCGCACACTCACAGATCCCATTCTTCCTACTTCCGCGTTTCCGGAAAAGCACGTGGATCTTGACGCCTGCGCAGTAACGGAAGATAGCCGCCCTTCCGGCGTTAAAACGCAGAATCATCGATAATAGGAGAGAGAGAGGGGCAAAAGACGAGTTTCACCATAGAGTTCGAGAGTTCGAGAGAGAGAGACTTCCGAGTAGAATAATGTTCGAATATAATTTCTTTTTCTCAGAACTAGAGGAAGAGAGATTAAAAACACGTGCCAGAAGTCAATTGTTCGACTTCAGTTGACTCATGGACCTTTTAAATCGCCATAAAACTTTCTGAGGTTTTGTAAACCAATGGCTTGCAGCTGATAAAGACGTTAAAGCCCGATTAGGCGCGAGTCTTCCCAGTAAGGATACAAGAAAAGAGTCTGTCTAACCTGCGGTTACCCTTATAGTGCATTTTCTAATAGTTGCTTGCCCTGAGGGAAGACACAGTGCGGAAGGCACTGAATTTGTTTGCGGGGTAATAAACCGCCGCCGTTCAAGGAATAGGCTTGCATAGGCATGTGAAGCAAGAGACGCCATATTTGTTAAGGGAGTCGGGACCGACGTTGCAAAGCCCTTTCTGCCGTAGGACAGAGTGAAGTGGCTGCAGGTTTCCTCCCGCGGGTTTAAATACTGCAAGGGAATTGCGAAGCAGGCACGCGTGACTTTCTTCACTGGCAAATTCAATACAGAAAGGGTTTATTGGATTAAAAAAAAACCAACCGAAAATCCACTTCTAAGGCCCAGCTTTTGTATGGAATGATAGCACTGGAGCCTTACTTTCATTGGTTTCTATTATAGTTCTCAGAATTCCTTACTATTTGCTATGTGGTCCAAAACAACTAGAGATGAGCAAACATTAAATCCTGCTTTAAGCTGCCATAAGAGGAGAGCATTGATCCTGTTTTTAATTGTGAGCTCTCAAAGGTGATACTAAGGAAAGTAGAGAGGCTTCTTTCCACCACTAAACTGAATAACAAAGTTGGAGGAGGTAATCTAGTCCAGCCCAGTTCAGGCAAGAAAACTTGTACCATTTCAGATAAATGGTTGTCTGATCTAAAAACTTCTTACAGTGCAGTTTTATTTGACAAGCAATTCTCTGTTTCTTTGGAGCATTTTAACTACAGTAGGACTACAGTGCTACCTTCTTGGTATTTGAAGTAAATTTTAGGTCCACAAATTCCATTCCTAACTATTGCTTTGGTTGACTGTCCAACTCCAAGTCACGAATACCAAGAAACCAATACACATATTCATAATATTCCTAAAGATAATATTCCCCCAAATCTTTTCAAACTAAAACTTTTTAAAAAGCTGAATTGACTTTCCTCTGAGTGTGAGAACTGCTGAACATGTTCATGTATAAAACATGGCATTCACATTTGGGAATCAAATCTATGCTTGTAACAGTTTTACCTGCACAAAAATCTTTTTGTAAAAACAAAAACAGATATGACATATTTAAGTTCATTCACATAGTACTAAGCCATAGTTGAATGTTCATCGTATTTGTCCATAAATAATGGCAAAAGTTTTTCCTAAGCTAAATATGCAAAATAACTAACCAACAACTTTGTGGTTTTACGTTGTTTCTCAATCTTAGCAATTTTAAGATGATTGGACTTCAACTCCCCAGAATTCTGAAAGTCGATGTTCAGTTAGAAGTTGCCAAGGTTGAGAAATACTAGTGTGTGAATCCAGCTTTAGAAGAGTCTAAAATGAGGTTTCCCCACCCTGATGCCCTCCATGGCTTTTGATTTCAATTCTCATAATTTCCTATTAGCATGACAGCAGCCAAACTGGCTAAGAAATAATAAGCATGAAGTTCAATGTACTGTATCTGGAAATCTTCAGGTTGAACAGGACTGCTTTAAATACTGCTGACTATGGTAAACTGCTGTGTCTTGTTGATCAGCAACACAGCCATTTCTCCAAAAAATCTAGGTGAATTCACACAATTGACAAAGAAACCACTGCAGCACTTAATTTCTAGATTTCTGTAAGAATCTAAAAATAGAATCAAGTCAAGGCTCATCTTAGCCCAGCATTTTGTTTCTCACAGCAGTGTCAGGGATAAAATACACATCACATCTGCCATTGTTCCCTTGTAACTGCTACTTGGAGGCATGCCGATTTGTGGCCTCAAGCTGAAACTTCTCTGCTGTAAAGGCCTCAAACCACACAGAATTGTTGCTATCTATTGATGAAATAAAATCTACCCTATTAGAGCAGTATTGCAAACATTCAAATGTCAAATCCTCAGGCAGATGATGTGTACTTAATTAAAGAATAAGCTGCTGACTATTGAAGCCTATTTTAACTGCCAAGAAGAAAAACTAACTGACCTTGGATCCTACACAACGATGGTAGCAAGGAGATGATTTATTCTTCCTATTCATGCTACAAAATAGCTTCCTTGAGTAAACCCAAGCCTCTTCGTATTGCCTAATTGAAGGTAACTTAAAAGCTACTTTTATGCTCCCAAACATTTTTGGGAGACGAGATCCAAAGCAGTGCATAGCAGTAATAATCAGTTATAATACATCCATGAACATTTCAAATTTGAAAGCTGTCTTGTGAAGCAGTCTCTCCAAATAGTAACTCTTCAGGTCCTTGGCTTCTAGGTGAAACAAGGTGATGTAGGACAGAAACCAGCAGCCAGAGGGCAGTTAAATGAGGAAGTAGCTTAGAATCCCTACACAGCCATAAGAGGACGTAGCTCAATCCACCTTGAATGCTATTAAACCTTAACTAGCTTACCCAGGTGCAAACCGTTAGTCTGAGATTTCTTTAGCAATAAATCATTAATATGGAGCTTCTGCGTGTGGTTCTGGTTTTTCCACACCTGACAGGCAAGCAGTCTTCCTTAACCTACCCCTTCCAGATGTTTTAGATTCTAATTTTTCCCAACCAACCAGCATGGTCACTGTTCATGGACATTTTAGTTCCAATCCTACCTAGTACCCATAGTAGCCGGATAGGAAATCTTGATTTGAGGATGACCAATCTGTTCTTCAAATGGTAGCCTCTTAAGCTGATGATCAAAACAGGGTTGCATGTCACACATTAAATTGGTTGGACTTACTCCCACTTCAGTTAGTGGGACTTAGTCACAAATTGATTTTGAGGCCTCCATATAACTAGTACTGCTGTTCTCTTAATACTTATTTGTGGTAACTATTAAAGTACTGGGCTTTGCACACTATGTACTACTTTATTCTGCAACTGCAACTGTTAAATACTTTATGCAAGTAGTTATAAAAACAGAAGAGGTATAAGAACACAGCACATTTTTGACACACAGCTTACTCTTCACAGCTTAGTCTTGAGGGAGCTTTTTAATGGGTGGGGAAACAGTGCAAGTTGGTGCTGCTTGGCACACATGTACATCAGTTGATTTACCAATTGGGTATATAAATCTGCCTTTAACTCTCCTTCCTCCTCAAATTGTCTTTAGGAGCTTGGTAGTCTTGCCAGGAAAATATTGATTTGGCTCTTTTTCAGCTCTCAATTAACAGAGGCCTGCTACTCTTGGCTTTGCACAATTAAATTGTTACTTATCTGGCAAAAGGTTTAACATGCTCTTGTTAATTTGGCATTAAAGTAGCTTATTATTATTTCCTACTGACTCAATAGGACACTATTTCAAAAATAGCAAGGCACCAAAAAAAATATACACACCAGTATTCCATACTGAGTAGGCTAAATAAGTTGTCCTAATTTCTACCCATCCCCTTACCCTTTTAAGACAGCTGAAGACTGAGCTTTTAAATTGTGAACAATGGACTAGCAATTACTAAGGATCAGGGTATTATATTCAAAGCAACTCTTCCCTGATTTTACAAACAAATCCTAGCCATTTATGTATTCAAATTTTTAATTGTGCATTTATTTATGCTAAATAAATACATCTTTACTTTGAAAATGAGTATTGTTTTAAAAGTATTTTTTTCCTAGAGAAACATCTAGATTACATCTGGTTGATATTAGGATGTCATAAAGTGGCTTATGTGATCACTGAGAATGAAAACCCTCACAAACATCTTACCAAGATTTAATGTACATTTATTCTTAACACGTGGAACATATAGTATAAAGATTTCATACTGAATAAATGATATTCATTAAGCCAAAAAAGGAAAAAGGGAGGAATTTACATCAAGTTTTTAGCTACATCGTCTGAAATACAAATATGCAGAATTCATCACTGAAAAAATTTAATTGTGTTTCTTCATCAGGAACTTCAACTGAACCTAGAACTTTTTCACACCTCGATTAGAAAGGAAAAGAAACAAAAAAAACCCCCAGGAAAATAAAACTATAAGTTGATTGGCTGCTGAGACAGCAATGACTTTATACACAGACCTGTACAGCATCCTCCAGAGGCAAAAGAAAGGGGGTGGGGGTGGGGAAGAGAGAGAAAGAGAAAGAAAGATTTCTGGCAAGAGATTAAATAATTGGTGTCTCGCTTTTGCAGGTCATCAACTTGTTTAACTCGTCATACTATAAAGGGGTGGCAGGGAGAAGGGGAACAAAACTGCAAGGAATCTGAGGGCATGTGCAATGTACAACATCATATATATATATACACACCTGGCAGCTGTCAGGCTGCAGCTAAAGGTTAAAACCAGTTCTAAGAGGTGATCTCAGGGTTATTCATACAATCAAGGAGGAAGAGAGAAAGAGGTCAGGGTGTTGTAGGTTCACACATGATACTTTGGGGGAAAAGCCTTTTTTTCTCCTCAACATTAACTAAAAACATTTTTAAAAACTACAGTTTGCTGCTGATCCAGCTTTTTTTTTCTTCTTCAATGTGAGACATTATTACAGTATGTTTACAGTTTAAGGTGTACAGTACATGAAGTTCTACACTCTACTGCACAGGCCTCCATTGGACAAGGTCTGTTAACAACTGGTAGCTTCTTGGTTCCTGCAAGATTGTGAATGTACAACGATAAACCACACAAAGAGTTCAGCAGTCACTTTTTGTCCTTCAGAGTTTACCATTAAAAACAGCTATGAAAGTAGTGCCTGTCGATGCGTTAACAGGACAAAGTTTTTTTCCCCAAACTCACTGTAAACAACAGCAACTTTGGTTAAAATAAAAAAAGTCTTTTTTTTAAATGTAGGCAGAACTTTTGTCTCCTTGAACAGGGGGTTAGGATAGATCTGAAGGGCAGAGGTGAGGGCAGGGGGGAATATCTTTTCCCCAAGGTAGAAGCAGGACAGCGCAGGGCAGACAGTGGATTCTGAGGTGGTTTTGCATAAATAAAGGGCAACAATCAGTTTCTAAGTCCTCCATTCACACACACACACACAAAGGGGTATAGGCATCCCACGGCTGTCATGATTGGCCAATTAAAAACAGTACATCACAAATAACTTGTGAAACCAATGAGTTCATCAGAGGTGACACGGAGATGTCCAACAGCCGTGATTCGTATAACGTGAACTCTGAGTGGTTCTCGTCCACTTTGGCCAGGGCGAGCAGCGCACGAGCTGCCCGACGCATCATGTCCACACTGGTCGGCTCAAAGGGAGGGTTCTGCATGTGCATCAGGCTGGCTTGGCTCTGCTGGAACTGAGTAGCTGCCAGGCTATCCTCCAAAAAGCCCAACAAATTGCCAATGCTGCCCTTCTGCACGGCAATGGCTCTAGCTGCCAAGCTGTCACCCTGTGCCAAATTGGCCAGTAGTACCACAGCCATCTCCCGACATACGGGATTCTTTCGGTCACTAAGAAAACGCACCATGGTGCTGTAGAGTTTCTCCAAGCGACTAAAAGGTGGCGTTGCAAGGATCAAATCCACATTGTTGTCCTGGATGCTGAGTTTGCTGAGGGTTTCCAAAACCAGTCTCTGAGGCGAGAGGACAGCATTAGGCCCAAGGGTTGGAAAAGGGTCTTGGGCTTCTGCTGAAGGACACACTGCCCAATGGAGAAGTCCATCCAGTATAGGCAAACAGATGCTCTCTGGATAGGGAGAAAGGTCCAACTGGCCAGAGATGTTGGCCAGCGTGACCAAAGTGTTTTCACGCAGCATCTCCAGGCAGTCCCACCACCACTCCACTTTGTTGCAGCTCACTCCTTGGTCCTGCTCCTCTTCCTTCTCATACGTCAGGGGTGCCTGTTTGCGTTCTGGGTGCTTATGGTGCAAGAGAATCAGTTTCCCCAGGATCAACAGCAGACCAGGATGTTTTGACATCTCAAAATCATTGCCTGGCACAAACGATAAACTCCTGATGATGTTAGATACACAGATGCAGCGTTTAGACAGCGAGTCCTGCCAGTCCAGAAGTGTGCAGAGGGGCGTTTCGTCTTTACTGTGAGGTTCGTCCTCCAATATTTTGATATTTCTATGGCTCTGAGCTGGACTAATGCCAAATGGAAATTTGCTGCTTTCCTTCGTTACCTCCACATTTTTGACCTCCTCTTCTGCCAAGGAGCCTGGTCGGACTGAAAGCATGTCATCCATAGTAGCTGTTATCCTCTTCTCCGGAGGACCGTCAGGTGCAGAGGACTCTCCCTCTTGAGTGACAGGGTTGCCCTCGGCTACAGAGCGTTTTCTCAAAACAGAGTTGCAGGAAGCTCGTTTATGAGTCAGTGATAACTCCAATTTGCTTTCAAAGTGGGTCTGGATGTGTTCAGTGGTGTCTCCCCCACCAATCCGCCAGTGCAACAGTCCACTCTCAAATTCCTGCACCCGGCCAAGCTTATCTGAATAATCTACTACGAATGGATCGTTCTTCTGCACTATCTTGACTGGAAGTTTGTCAAATTTACTGACTAGCTTCTCCTCGTTACTTTCTAGAGGTGCTGTGACTTTATTTGCAAAGGCAGCCTCTTCCTCCCCTTCTTCCTCCTCTTCCTCCGCCTCGCAGTTAGAATTCTGTGGCTCTTCTTTCTCCACTCCTTCAGGAGAATTTGAAGACTGGCAACACCTTTCAGGATCCAACAGAGTTCTTTGCCCTGGATCGCCCACTTCGTATTCCTTCAGGATTCCAAAGATTTCAATGAGGCAACGTCGGAAATATTCCACCAATAGTTCCAACAATCCTGGCAGCTGGAAAACAAATAAGACATCCGAGCAGGTTAAAAATAGCACAATATACACAAGAAGTACATAAATTTCAGACTGTTAGATGGTCACCTAAACAACCCCCTTTTTTTATGCAAATAGCATCCATTTTGTGGTGTTCACAGTTCATTCAATATAATCCCATAGTGGTCCTTAATCCTGCCCCAGGTCAGTAAATCTTGTCCTTGCCCATTCTTTCTAGAGACTAGAAATTATACCCCCAAAGGAATATGTTTTGGGGCTATTAATCTAATTTTATTTTAATTTGTACATTGCACTGTTTTAATTTGCCCTGTAAACCGCCCTGAGTCCTTCAGGAAAAGGGCGGTATATAAATCGAAATAAATAAATAAATATCCCACGCCACAAGTCTTGCCCATTGCTGTTTTTAAAAAACTACACTCAGAGGAATCCTCTCACTGTTGTTGACAGTTACGAGTTAAGAACAATGAGCTAAATGCATCCAGAAATTGAGATAATTTCACACGCTCAAATTAAGCATGGGGGGAAAAAAAAGCCAGATCTCCTGAGAGATGGTTCAGAAAATAAATCAGATAGTTAGTGTTCAATCTGCTTCAACTTCCTTCTTTGGAGGTAAACTAAATTTTATCCTTTATTTATCATATTTTTAAACTGTCCATCTCCCTCACAGAGCGAGTGTCACACACTGGAATGTATGGCTCCTGATGATAATCTAAGAACTAGTATCTAAAGCAAGGGACAGGTTTTGGCATATCTAAGCATTTCCCCTTACTAAAGCAGAGCAGATAACCCTAAATTAGTAGCACGCAAGGAGAATTCTGTCTAGATCTTATGAATGAACAGGGCTGAACTTCACTGGTTACTCTATAGCAGGGGTGTCAAGCTCAATTTCATTGAGGGCCGCATCAGCATTGCGGTTGCCCTCAGGGGGCCGGGTGGGTGTGGCCTGGGTGGGCATGGCCTACTGGGTGGGCATGGCTAAAGTGTGTGTGGCCTACTGGGTGGGCGTGGCCAGCTCTACATCATTCGCATCAAGGGTGCCTATGGGGGCCTGGGCAGGAGTGGGAGAGATCTGGGGGTCTCTGGCAGAAGGAGGGTCTCTGGGCCAGGGCCAAGGCAGTGGGGGCCGTTCCCTCACTGTTTCCAGGATGGCTTCGAGGGCCACATGAAACCACTTTGCGGGCCGGATCTGGCCCCCGGGCCTTGTGTTTGACATGTCTGCTCTATAGTAAACTCGGCCTCATTTTTGTTATTCGTTCAGAAGTAAATCAAATATCACAACTAACGTTAGAAACTTAGAATCGGGTTTTTTTTGTTTGTTTGTTTTTAAAGAAAATGGTAGGGAAAGAATAGTTTCCAAGCAGTTTGCTGGATCAATTATACTGAATCTATCATGGTGCAAACTTGTAGAGTTTGTTTTGTAAGATGCATTTCAGAAAGTGAAAGAAAGCAACGTAACTGTTAGGGATTCTAAGGCAGCGTTTCCCAACCTTAGGAACTTGAAGATGCGTGGACTTCAACTCCCAGAATTCCCCAGCCAGCTATGCTGGCTGGGGAATTCTGGGAGTTGAGGTCCACGCATCTTCAAGTTCCTAAGGTTGGGAAACGCTGTTCTAAGGTATTTCAAGTTCCTTTGTTCTGTAGAAAAGGACAGCTGAGTGTATGTGACCTGAGTCTTTGTACTTTGTACTTTCAGCCCATGATAAGTAAGGAGTGAAAGGATACCTGTTTGCTAATCACATTGTAAATTAGAAAAATCCAGTGGATATTATCTTTGAAAAAAATCATTGTATCTTCCCAATTGCTATTCATTTTCCACTTGCTCATACACAACACTGTATGGAAAATCAGTGTGAAATATTTTCACTAAGTTAAGATATTATTTTAGAAAAGGCTGTCATGTACGTATTTATCAAATTTATGTAGCTGCCCATGTCACCAAAGGCAATTCTGGGCAGCATAAAGGTAAACCGGCGCTATGGAACCAACTGCCGGTTGAGCTCCGGATGGCATCGGACCTTCGCTCCTTCCGGCGCGGTCTGAAGACCCACTTATTTGAACTAGCTGGTCTGGCCTGATGGGGGAACGTTAGGGTTTTTAATGGGTCTTTTATTGCTTTTATTGCTATTGTAATTTTTAATTGGGCATTTGTTTAATTTCTTTTTAATTTTTAATTTTTGTATTGTTATTTATATATGCCCTGTTAACCGCCCTGAGTCCTTCGGGATAAGGGCGGTATACAAATTTAATAAAAGTAAAAGTAAAGTAAAGTTCTGAACCAAGAAGTGTTGTTTTCAGAAGGCCTTGGGCTGCATTATAACTAGCATTTATATAATGATGCTCAGATAAAAGTTGAACTCTCCTGACCCCGTAATCAAGGCTAATTTCCTCAGGTTACGTTACTTTGCAGAATTTTTTTTTCTTTCTAGTTATTAAAAAGCAGCCAGGATGAAAAACTGTACCACAGCTTTCTTTCAAGTAGGGTCATTTAGAACTAATGGATTGCAGTTCCTACATTTCCATGCCAGCAAGACACTTAGTAATATGAGCTAGGAATTCTGGAATTACAAAAAAAATCAGTAGGTAAACAGAACTGATTTGGCAATGAACAGATAACTGAAACTTTTCTGACTTGTTTCAGCCTGTGAAGGCTAGAAATTTTATTTTAAACCACTCTCAAAATGCCCAAGTTTCACACTGACTGGATCTATGCTGTGCTGGTGCATGATGTAGAAGTTTCATTTATAGCAGGGGTGTCAAACTAAATTTCACTGAGGGCTGCATCAGCATTGCGGTTGCCCTCAGGGGGCCGGATGGGCGTGGCCTACTGGGTGGGCGTGGCCAGAGTGCGTATGGCCTACTGGGTGGGCGTGGTCAGCTCTACATCATTCGCATCAAGGGTGCCTATGGGGGCCTGGGCAGGAGTGGGACAGATCTGAGGGTCTCTGGCAGGAGGAGGGTCTCAGGGCCAGGGCCAAGGCCAAGGCAGTGGGGGCCGTTCCCTCACTGTTTCCAGGATGGCTTCGCGGGCCGCATGAAACCACTTCGCGGGCCGGATCCGGCCCCCGGGCCTTGTGTTTGACATGTCTGATTTATAGCGTGTAAGTATAAACTCTGCTAATTGTGGTTTATTCAACAAACATTTAAGTAACCCGTGTATGCTAGAATGTAGTCAGGATCGTAAGAGAGGAGCTCCTCCCCAGAGGGCAAAGGGACAAAGGAGTTTGAAATGTCTGGTAGGCAGGAAAGGGGCAAGATTGAAACCCTTCGTAATAATCTGTATATCTATAGTTACTGCAGATAATTGCTTTAGTATGGCGAGATACAATTGTAGGTGAGCATCAATAAAGGAAGTACTCAGAAGTAACTCCACATGTCACCCTGGGTTCTTGACACCATGGCTTTATATGAAGCCAGTCAATGTTCAGAATGCACACTACTTACTCATATAAGAGGCAGACTCCTGTATCAACTTGCCCATACCTTCTAATCAAATTTTGGACTTTTAAAGCCCTCTTATCAGAAGTTGTCAACCCACCTGGCTGAGGTTGAAGGTCATTATGCTGTTGTCATCATAGAGCAGGATGTTTATGGTATCTAAGGCCCATGTACTTTCAGCCAGTAACCCAGACTTTAGAGACATCATCACTCTCCATGCTTCAGGAGTTCCTGCAGTGCCCAAAACCGAATTTGATACTTATCAGTACCCGAAATAAAATGAAACTGCATCAAATCCTGCTTTCCAACTTCTACAAGAAGCTAAAAGAATCTCATTTAATTGGCTAGACCAATCACACCTGTACAGGTAGCCTTCATTTAGCAATCACAATTGGGAACAGCAACTTGGTAATGAAACAAAGTGGTGACTAAAACTAAGCGAAACAGCAACTGTGCTCTGACTTCAGTTTTCTTTTGCTTTATAGACTTGAAGGTCATAAATGTGAAGATTGATCATAACATTACTTTTTCATCACAACAGTCACTAAACAAGGACTACCTGTACTCACAAGGAATCTTTGTGAACTAATCCCAACATCCACCAAGCCTTACTGGGATTCCAGCAGCATGAACCCAGGCACAGTAGCCATGAACAACAGCTGTTCAATGGCCTCTCAGGCTTTGCTAATCCTTCCTTGGATATAATAGCCAGCATCACTACTTGTAACCAGGAAACACCACTGGTGAGGATAAGCAACTCAATTACCGATATCCTTCATGGTCAGGCGCCGCCTCTGCTTCAGCACTGGTTGTGTAGCTTCCACTGAGCCAGGCGGGAAAGTGATGTCCCGTCGTATCATAGGAGGTTGGACAGCTGCTGGTGTTACATGTGAGGCTGGAACAGGAGGCCCAGCCTTCTGCATCTTCATTCCCGAATGGAGGAATGAAGATTTACTTGGAGAGGTGCGGTTTTCCACCGGCCTGGGAAGAGGTGCTGGACTAGATACCTGAGGAATGTGATTCTGCATGCTGGGTTGGGCCTGGTAGTTAGGCTGTGGCGGCCTTGTCATTGGGGGCACGGGGGCAGAAGGACCGTAGGGAGGCTGGCGGTTGCCATGAGAAGGCCAGGGTCCCTCATGGTTAACCCTCTGATCTGGATGTAACATTTCTTCGGTTCGATTCACTCCGTGATAGGCAGACCCTTGGGGCGCAGAGCCAGTGCTCTGCCGATTTGGATAGCTGTAACCCATATCGTTACGCCCTTGCCACATGGTGCCCTGTTGTGGGCCTTCCGGAGTGGACTGTATGGGGCCACCTATCATCTGAGGAGGCATGCTTTGCTGCGTGCTGGAACCAGGGGGAGCAGAGACCCTCTCTCTGCCAAACTGGAATGGGAACTGGTTCTGAGGCCCAGCAGCAGGCCGGCGATCTGCAGCAGAGTATGTATTACCACCATACTGGTTATACATTTCCTGCTGTGGGGAAGGTTGAGCTGTTTGTGGCTGGCTTGTTTGTTGGGTTTGTGCTGGAGGGAGCTGTTGCTGGGCCTGTCCTTGGCCTGTGCTATATGGTACGTTATATATCTCCCCTTCATGTCTTTTGGCTGGTGGACCATAGTTGCCATCCATTGTTCTCTTGTAGTTCTGAGGGGAAAAAAAAGAGAATTGGCTATTCACAAGCAGCTCTCAGTTCTATAGTACCAATCATAGTATCCATAAGTCCTTCTATGAATATTTTGATTCCTCCTAGAAGAGCATTCTAGTGAATCATGATGATGTGAAGTGATGATACTTGAAGCTTCAATCTAGATTCTCTCTTTGGACCAAAATGAACTACTCCTCCCAAAAGAGCACCTGGTTGTGAAATCCTCTATGAAGAACGAAAGGAGGTGTCTGGGTTGGGAGTGACAAGTAACAGATTCCAAGGAGACCATCCTAAGCATAAAGCCTCATTCTGTATCTTCCACATACGCTGAAATCTTTTTGGCTGAAGAGCTGACAAAATCCTTTAAATATAAAAATATAGAATGGCTGCATTCAGGATAACACCAAAGTACTTTTCGAGATTTACATGGTCTCCTTTGGGATAGTTATCAAATCTCAAACACAGTTTGAGAACTTGTTGCAAATTCCATGATTAAATTATGCTGCTTGGTTTCAAAATCTTTCCCACCAGGATACAATATACTTGATCCGCTCTGATACGGATAGCCTTGTCTTTATCCATGTGGCTTCAGACAAGAGAAATAATTTATGGCAAAACAAATGTGTGTGGAATTATGGCAGAAACAAGAAAAATCTCCGTGGCAAACAGGGAAAAAAAACCTTTCAAACAGAAGCTCTGGTAGGAACTTTTCAGTCTTCATAATAAAGCATTCCCAAGGGGAAACCCTGAGTAACTAAGTTTGATGATCATAAATATCCTTGCATCCAAGTGACATGCAATTATATTTTAGATCTCTAATTGCAGATCAATGCAAATGTCCATTATATATACGGCTAGCATGCAAAGATTACCGTAATGAGGCAAAGCTTCTTTATTGAAGAATGCTGTTGTTTTGTTTCCTGTCCAAAACATGAAACCTGAAAGCTTCAATTAAGTCCTACAAATATTCCTCCCGGTCTTGACCCAAAGAAGTCTGGTCTTTGTGACACTAAGTCGCACTCTTTCTTGCAAACGCTATTGCCTTGCACTTTACGATTCCTCATCAGATCACAACTATTAAGGCTCTCTTTTCAAACAAGTTTTGGAAATGTTGGGAGCTTACCTGCTGCTGTGGCTGATATAAGGTGGACTGTTGGCTAGGAAAGGGACTGCCAGAGGATGTACCTTGAGTAGGAAAGTGATTGCTAAAGGAATCATGCCTATAAGGGGGAAAAAAACCAATATTTTTGAAATCCCCAGATACAACAAATAGTATGAAGCCCACCTATGGAGAGCAGCTATTGGAACTTACCGTTGCTGTGGTTGTTGAGAATAGCGGCTTGGAGAATACATTCCTGAATCCGGGGTGGAAGGCAAGATGTTGGGCTGGGCTGTTCCAGTTCCCAAGCTGGCTTCAGGTCCCATACCTGCTTCAGTTCTATAGTAAGAAAACAGCTACACTTACAAGAAATAATTTTAGGCCTCCTTTATGGAAGTTAAAGCCTCAGAGAGAGCGCTGCTACTAGTAATAAAATCTTATAGGCTACACAACTCTTGTTTACACCCAGGTTTTGCTGTGTTGTGCAACTTTAGGTATAATTTAACAAGTCACTCAGATGTTGGATATATATTGGGGGTTTTAAAGACCTTTTTAGACTCTACATTTAAAAGTCTGGAGGGGTTCGTACTTGCTGTCTCAGGAAACAGATAAAATAGTACCTGATCCTTTACAACTTCTAGTCATACTGATGTAATAGTACCATCCTTCAAACCTTTTATTTGCTTGTAATTCAGTCCTCTTACCATTTACTTGCTTTTTTACAAACACCTGCAAGGCTAATTCTCAGGTATACGAACACTGGAATTTGAAAAGTTTTCTTTCTTGCTGATGGCAATGGAATTAAAATGAATAAACTTACCAAGTAAGAAAATCTGCTTAATCGAGAAGTATGTGGTACAGCAAGGTAGAATCAGTGCTAATACTAACCTCACTCTTTCGAAATGGCTGTAAGGATAATGTTGCCTCGGTCCCATAGCCATGTTACTCATCCCTGGACCTGTAGCACGATTATAAGGATCTCCCATACCACTGTTGGGAACTTGCCCTGAGGACATAAAGGGATCACTTCCTAAAAGGAGAAAATGTAAATGATCAGCCTACAAAATCCAAGATCCAAATGGAAGATGAATAAATATGATGTTTTATTGGGCAGAGAATTAGGAGATGGGTAAATCTCAGAGGTGTTTTCATTGATTTAGGAGGCTCAAGCAGTTTTAATGGCTACATGCTGGGGTATAAAAGACACCATCACCTTTTCTCATAGTGCCATATGGATCCTTATTTGGCTCATAGGACATGCGACCCATCATGTCGGAAGTATTCATGCTGGGCTGGTACCCTGGATTTGGAGTCATGGAGTTCCTCTTCTGGAACGTAGGGTCACTACCGTCGGGAAAGGCATCCTGAAGGCCTACTGAGTTACTCCTGATCCAACAAAAGGAGGAACATTTTATTTTATTTTTTTATTATTTTAATCCCATTTATATCCCGCCCTTCTCCGAAGACTCAGGGCGGCTTACAATTTAAGCACAAACCAACGTGCTTAGCAATAGCCTTCATTTAACTTAAAAGTTGAACACCACTGCAACCAATTCACAATTCCAGTTTGGTACTCTATTACCAAGGCTGTAACAAATCACCAGAAGTTGTTACATTTATTGGTATAGCAGTAGAAAGCAGACTGGGGATTACCTGATGCCTTGCAAAGGTGCCATTTGACTATGTGGTGTAGATGCAGGAGTTGGGGGCTTCAAGTCTCCTCCTTCAGCCATGGAGCTGCTAGTGGACTGAGGTGTCTGAGGACCTTGCATGGAGCCTGAACCCGCTGCAAACAGAGAAGACAGCCATCAGCTACATGGTAATTTGAAGGTGCTGTGCAAAACCCCAAACACAGTGAACATATGAATAGGAAAGAAGAGATTACACGTTATACAATTCCTTGTGCAGATTCACTCGCAGCGGGATCAGTTAAATTTTAACTGATTACGAGAGAGGGCATTCCTAATTTTAACTAGAAAACGTGCTACTCAAATTATCTTATTATGTGCAGACTATTACCTACAAGGAGAAATAGGGTAGTGAACATAGGGGGGTGGGGGGGGGGTGGTCTTCCGCAAAAAATAAGGAAGGGCAAGTCGATGTCTTGTAATATCTTGTTGGTAGGGGTCAATGCTCACTATTACTCTACAGCCTCGAAACATACTCCAAGTCACAAGAACCCACAAAATTTGCCCCAAACAAATCTACATGGCAAGAAACAAGAGAGATTAGAAAGGCTACCTAATTTCTCTTGATGCGAGACCATTTTTAAAAAGTCTGATAAACCGGGAGATAGCAAAGAACGAATCGGCTGATGCGCTCCCTCTAGTGCCTCGAGGGTCCCCTGGCTGGGGTCTGTGGTACTCCTCCTAGCAGCTAGCCAGAGTCAAACTCTCAATTTGAGATTTCCATTCGTTACCATTTCAGCACCGATATCCCTCGCCTAGCCTGGCAAGCTGATGAGTCATTTCAGCTTTTCATTAAAATCCTCTAGAGGTCATGTGCAGGTCATGTTTGTTTATGCCCCACCTTCAGGGCACCCTCTCCCTCTGCTCCGCGGCTCCCTCCCAGTCTGGGAGCCTCTCTGGAGAAGGCAGGGCAGCGCCAAGCCCAGCGGGGAGCTTCATTCATAACCCCTCCCCCACCCTCTCCCCATTCATTAGCTTTTCAGCTCCCCTCCTGTCCCCTGGGAATCCAAGAAGCAAAGTCTCAGCTGCATTCTAATACACTGACATCAGCAGGAAGAGGTTTCGAGGCATTCCCGGCCTCCCTGCCATTTGTTCTTCCTCCCCCAGCCCCTGCTGTCCCTCCCAACTCACAAATTTACAAACTGCTGGAAGGGTGCCAATTCCATACACTCTGAACTCGAGTCTAACTGGCTGTACTTCCCAAGGCGCACGGGGCTATTCATTCATAACCAAAGCCAGAAAGGCTAAAAACAAAAACAAAAACAGTGGCAGAGTACAAGAGAAGAGCGATCGGGCTAAAGCAGTCCAGGAGACCAAATCAAACCCGCAAAACAGAAGGAGGCCAGTTTGGCATGTGCTAAAATGAGGCTTTCGTCGCAGAGCCAGACTCCGGATAGCCAAGTATTTTTTTTCCCCCCATACAAGGATGTTGTTCTGACATGCGCTTCAGTGCACTAATCAGCTCTATCCAAAAATGAAGACATTCTTAGCCACGCATTAGCCTTTAAAAAGAAAATCGTATGAATGACAAAGCACAATAGGACTTGACATGGAACAGGTGTGCGGGCAGCAGGAAACTTAGTAGTCAGTGTTCAATCTTTAAACAGCCAGGATTATCCTGAATAAGCAATGACAGCTCAAGCATATCATATAGTAGGAAGCACATGTATAAGTCCCCGGCATCTCTTAGTTGACACAAACAGATGAGAAGAATTTTTGCCTAACAATCAGGAGAGCCGACAGCAAAAGGAGGTGGCAATGCTGGGCTGGGTTGACTCAGCCGGACCTTGCATCAGGCGGACTCTTCAGCTCCCTTGTGAATACAGTAGTGTTTAGTTTTTAACTTTATCCCCAACTTAGCATATCTAGAAACATCATAAACATATAATATTGCTTAGCTGTGTACCTTTAATATACCACCTTTATTTTTCACCAAAAGAATCACTCAAAATGCTTTGCCACCACTAAAATGCAGAGCCAGAGCAAGATGGAATGAGAAAGACACACACCCACAAAGGGACAAAAGTGTGAAGGACCCGTCATTCTGGGGCTGAGATAACAAAGCTATTAGATATCCTGAGATTGGAACAAGAAAGAATAGGCTGCACCTATTGAAAATTATCAAGTATCTATGATCAGTCAGAGAGCAAGATCTTCAATGTTTTTTCCCCCTTCTGTCCATTCAAGACTTCATTTGGTCCACCCTTTTAGAATTCGGTCTTCCAAGCCCCACCCTATATCCTTTATCCGGTGGATATTATTCCCTCACTTTCATCTCTTCTTTCTCTATTATTAGGAACAGTTTTGCTGGTCCACTGCTCAGATAACCAAGAACATTTCTCTTCTACAGAAATCCTTTTGTGATAAAAGTAGAACTGCTACTCCATCTGAGTTAATTTAGAAATATATTGGCTTCTCCCAAATCACTGCAATCACTAAAAGAAGACTCCACCACAAAAAAACAATTCACGTTCTGACCACAGACATTGCCCACTACTTAGTTGAAGACAAACATTACATGCATGAAATAAGCTACACATGTTGAAATAATTCTGTATTCAAACTAGAGGCCCACGGTGAATGGCTTTACATTAAACTCATCACCGTAACCCAGTAGATTATGCATTCTGGGTCTTAAAATAGAAGATATTCTATCTGTTACAATATACCCGAAGCTAATGGAAAAAAAAATCTATTGGATAACTTTGTCACCTCTTTCTACCTTAGTGTACAACTCCAATATGTCAATTTTTTTTCCTACTTGAAAAGAAACACTTTGTCTGGAGCAAGGAGAAAGCTCTCTATTTAAAAGTCTAAAAACGAAATCCATGAAAATAGCATGTACAGAGGAAGAGGTGTATATAATTAGTCTGAAAATGTTCCAATGGAAATTAAGATCCTTTGAGCGTTCTACAGTTTATTCACAGAGGCTGCTGTCTACTGGAAATTTATCTGTTGTGGAACAGGCAAAAAAAAAAACCTCAGTGGGCTGTAGAAAGCAACTGACTCACCTGGAGATGGAGGCTGTATTTTGGTCTGTGATTTCTTGGAATCCGTTGCAAAGATGTCTGGGGGAGGGTCTTCACCTCGTTCAATCTTGCACTCAAAAGCATAGAGACACTGGATGTACTGCTTCTTCAGAGAGCTAGCTGCACTGCTAGAGGTGCCCACGTTCAAATTGGTAGCCAACTCTCGCCATTTTTTGTTCTTGTTAACCTGCATAAATCCAGAAGTGCCAACTCATTTTATTATCCTTCAATCCAAATCTTAACACTCCCTTCCTAAAGTGTACAATAAAAGCAATAACGGCAGCCTGTCAAAAATAAACAAGAGACGGCAATAAAACTTTTTGGGGTAGTTCAGCTTAACAATGGATTAAAAGGAAATCATTAGTGATTTAGCCACAATTTGTTGTGATGAAGTGGAAAGTAATTTTTTTTCCCAAATTTCTTTTCTTTTTCTTTGTTGTATACTTATTTTTTCTTTTTGTTTTCTGTTTTTTTTCTTTTATGTTTAAGTCTTTTCCTTTTTCCTTTTCTTTCTAGCTTGTACAGTGGCACCTTTTTAAGTGGAAAAAGAGGGTTCAAGTGTCCACTTCAAGTATCCGTCCTAAAACTGCTGCAAGGATACCCTATTGTGCTTTACTCACCTGAGTCAGCCCTCCAATCTCCTTCACAGAAATGTAGAGTCGATACAGGTCTAAAGGTTTCCTTCCAACTGCGGGAAGATTGGTCATTCCCATTGCTTTCTCTTCAGCAAAGGCTAAATAACGATCTACCCACATCTTTCTCTCTGGCTCACCACCCAGCTCATATAATTTAGTAATCTTTTCATTTGTAGTGGTGGAGGAACTGGATTTCTAGGGAAAGAAGAAAGGAAGAGGCCAATTAGAAAAATGACACAACAGCTTAAAACACAATGAGATAAAATCTAAATCTCCTGAGATCCTCTCATAAAGCAGAAAAAGAAGTATTCCACCATAGCCTGCACCTATTGCACTTAGCTAGCGCAATGAAAATGAATACAGCAACAGGACAGACTTATATACCGCTTCATAGTGCTTTATAGCCCTCTCTAAGCGGTTTACAGAGTCAACATATTGCCCCCCACAATCTAGGTCCTCATTTTACCAACCTCGGAAGGATGGAAGGCTGAGTCGACCTTGAGCCCGAGAGGATCGAACTGCTGGCAGTGGGCAGAGTTTAGCCTGCAATTCTGTATTCTAACCGTGGCGCCACCAGGCTGCCTTCCTTCCTTCTCCTTGTTTCTCTTCCTTCTTGTCTTTCTTCTTTCCTTCCTTTTTCCTTCACAAGCAATAGCACTTCCACTTCATAGCCCTCTCTAAGCGGTTTACAGAGTCAACATATTGCCCCCCCACAATCTGCGTCCTCATTTTACCAACCTCGGAAGGATGGAAGGCTGAGTCAACCTTGAGCCTGACAGGATCGAACTGCTGGCAGTCAGCAGAACTAGCCTGCAATATTGCATTCTAACCGTTGCACCATCACGGTATAAGTTTTAAAGGGAAAAATGATACAACTGATGTGTTTCAAAGATACAAATAATCATGTTATTGAAAGCTCATAGAAGAAGAAAACACTAATGCAATACAAGAACCAATCCCATCTCCCGTTGGAAGAAATTCCACAATCAAGGTACTGCTACTAAAAAGGACCTACTTCCAATATCATGTACAGACAGTCCCAAGATATGAATGAGATCTCTAAGTCTATCTAAGTCAAATTTGTAGATAAGTCAGAACTGTTATTTAGAGTTAGTCAACACGGTGTTAACTGCAACATGATCCAGCTTAAAATGGCGGATGGCATTCTCCTTCCTTGAACTGAACTGCTGAAGCCGTGCAGTGTTTTTATGAGCATGCATTCATTATTTATTAAGTATTTAACTCAAATTTTAATATAAAAGGTTCTGTAATAGTCTTGCATAAATCTGAGTTATCCTTACTTCAGATGTTCTCAACCCAGCAGATGCCTGTAGCTTTTTTAGGTAAAGAGACATTCAGTACCTTCCTTGTAAAACTGTTAAATTATTATCTGTTTATTCTGAACAAGAAGAAGCCATCAGAACAGTGCATTATCTGAAATGCACTCTAAATTATTACGGAAATCTTAATAATATTTTCATTATGTAACATTTTCCTGAAAAAAAATCCAATCCCACAAAAGTAGGATCCTATAAATCCTATAAATGAGTTTAAGAAATGGCAATCAAAATAATACCTAAAACTTGTTGGAATTGTCGTATTATGTTTATATTGGGAAAAAAAAATCTTCTGAGTGTTTTCCTATGCACAACCCAGAGTACTGCTTTTGAGGCATACAACCTTACACCATCAGGAAACAAGCAGTCTAAGGATTATCACTTCCTATGTGTGGACTTGCTTTGTTAGACATCCTTCTTAAGAAGAGTTTTAGCTGTGAAGCCAAACCCTAGCCCAGGGGTCTTCAAACTTGGCCCTTTTATGACTCATGAACTTCAACTTCCAGAATTCCTCAGCCACCCTGGCTGAGGAATTCTGGGAGTTGAAGTACGAGTCATAAAAGGGCTGAGTTTGAAGACCCCTGCCCTAGCCAGTTTGAAGACCCCTGCCCTGCCTAACACAATGGTCATTTTCATGCATCACAAAGGTTTTCCCTTTTCCCAGTTGATTTTAGGCAATTAATGATTCTGCATTTATACTAACTGGTTTGTTTTCCTGGGTTTCATTGGGGCTCTTCTATTCAGTTTGTGGAGCACTTTTCCTGCTTTGTTGACAATTCAAAGTGCTCTGCATTTTCTTTCATTATGCCAGCAGCCGGTGATACCCATTTTATCAACCAGCTTATTTTTTTTTATTTGCTTTTTAATATAGTATCTTGAGGATCTGAATATGAAGGGAGGAACATGGTATAAAAGCTTGTGAATTTTTTTTTTAAACTTCAATAAAATAGCAAATAAAAAGCCAATTTCAAAAACATAAGGCAGGGTCTCCAATGTTTATAAACTGAAGAGCACCTTGGGAATTTTGACAGCATGGTATGGGTACTCTCACAATATGGCTGTCACGGAGGGGGAAATTTCTGCACTCACAAAATGGATGCCATAGTAGAGAAAGACATGGCATCATCTGACCACAAGGCAAACTACCCAAAAGCTCTGTTTAGGTCTTTCCAGGCCACAGAATACTACCCATTATCCAGTATCTTTTTCTGGGCATACTCCCCCCACCCCCCAAAAAAGAATTGTAACTCCCTAACATTTTCAGTCTCTAAAAACCGGGGAGGGGGGATTCTACATTTTTAGAAATTAATATTTGATGCTGGGGGTTTAGTTTTTTTAAAAAAACATACCAACTTTCCGTTTAATTTTAATTAACAATATTTAATAGGTTTTCCCCTAAATTTCTGAAGTTTCTATTTTACATTAAGCAATGTATTTTTACAACTTTACAATCTCAGTTAATGCTGAGAAAGTTTCCTAGTATTCTTTTATCAATATTATGGCTAATCTGTCCTTCATATCAGGGAATTGAGTTGTTACATCTCACAGAGATGCTGCCACTGGTATCCTGAAAAACTTCCCATGGAAACTAGAAAACCCTAAAAAAAACTCTATTGCCTTCACAAAAGTTAGAATGTGATCACTAAAACACACTGAAGAATGAAGTAACATCAAGAGGAAATACGGTTGTCAGGCAGGCCAGAACATTTTAGTCCCATTCACACTATATGGATGTGCCACAACTTGCAATGGAGGCAAAAGCTCTGTTCAAGTCAGACGCCTTGTCTGTCCCAGCTGCTATAAATGAACCTTTAAAGCCAGGCTGTGAATCAACCACACAATCTCATGTTTCTCAATCCTCATTTCTTGTCTTAAGTAACAAAGGATAACCAGGACTATCAGAATATGGAGAGAATAGAGCTGGAAGGGACCTTGGAGGTCTTCTAGCCCCGCCCTCTGCTCAAGCAGGAAAACCTGTACCATCTCAGAAAACTGACTGCCTAGCCTCTTTTTAAAAACCTCCAGTGATGGGAGTGCCCAGGAAGTTGTTCTGTCAGGAAGTTTCTCCTTAATACCAGGTTGCTTCTCTCTTTGATCAGTTTCCAACCATTGTCCTGCCCTCTGGTACTTTGGTGAATAATGTGACCCCCTCTTCTTTGTGGCAACCCCTCAAATCCTGGAACACTGCTGTCATGTCTCCCCTATTTCCTTTCTTTAAACTAGCCAAACCGAAGTCCCGCAGCCGTTCTTTGTATGTTTTAGTCTCCAGGCCTTTGATCATCTTAGTTGCTCTTCTCTGAATTTTTTCCAAACTCTCAACATCTTTTTTGTGATACAGTATTCCAGTACTAGGGTTTTATAAAATGGTACTAATACCTCGCGTGATCTTGATTCTATGCCTCTCTTTATACAACCCAGAATTGTATTAGCTTTTTTGGCTGTTGCTGCACACTGCTGGCTCATGGTTAAGTGATAGGTCCCTCTCTCAGTTACTGTTTTTAATCCAGGTCTTGCCCAATCTGTACTTGTACCTTTGATTTTTCCTGCTTAAATGTAAAACTTTGCTTTTCTCCACCTTGAAACTCATTTTGTTGGATAGGGCCCATTGTTCCAAGTCTTTTTGGATCCTGATTTTGTCTTTTGGGGTGTTGGCTACTCCTGCCAGTTTGGTGTCATCTGCAAATTTGATGGGTTCCCCTTCAATTCCCTCATCTAAGTCATTGATGAAGATACTGAAAAGTACTGGGTCTAAGATGGAACCTTGTGGTACCCCACTGCTTACTTCTCTCTATGTGAATGTAGTGCTGTTGAGGATTACTCGTTGAGTACGGTTTGTCAGCCAAGTACAGATCCATCTGCTGGTGATGTTGTCTATTCCACCTTTTTCTAGCTTACCAAGGAATAGGTTCTGGCCTACTTTATCAAATACCTTACTGAAGTCATATACTACATCCACAGTATTTCGCTGGTCTATTAGTTTAGGCACTTTGTCGAAGAATGTAATAAAGATTGGTTTGGCATGGTCTGTTTTTAACAAACCCGTGCTGGCTACTAGTTATGACTTTGTTTGCTTCTAGTTGTCTTTTGATTATCTTTCCTAGGATCTTCTCAGGTATTGATGTTAAACTGATTGGTCTGTAGTTTCCTGGGTCCATTTTTTCCCCTTTCTTGAAGATGGGAACCACATCAGCCCTTTTCCAATCCTCAGGTATTTCTCTGATGCTCCAGGAATCTGTCAGGCCCCGGTGAATTATATTTGTCAAGATCGGACAGATGTTCTCTTACCATTTTCTTGCCTATTTTAATTTTTGTTTCTAATTTGTCTTTTGCAGTGGGTTTTTTTTTTTTGGTATGTTGGGCTATAGTTTCTTTTTGTGTGAAGACTGATGCAAAGTATGAGTTAAGCAGCTCTGCTTTCTCCCTGTGGCCTGTTATTTCCTTGCCATCTTCTCTCTTTAGTGGACCTACAGTTTCCTTGACTTTTTTTCTTGTTAATATGTTAGAAGAAACTTTTTTTTTAATTATCCATGGTTTCTGTTGCAAGACTTCGTTCTGAGCCTCTGCTTTCCTGACTTCATCTTTTCTGCCTGCCTGCTGATAATCAGCCTTAGTTATGTGCCCCTTTCCAATTTTTGTATTTGTCCTTTTTGTCTTTCAGTTTGTCTTACATGAGTTTCAAAATTATGTGTCCTTTCCTTTTTGATAGTCCCGCCAACACTAAATTGGGTCCATTCAACAAGGGCGATACTGAAAGAGGCACTAGAAATGGGATTTCTGAAGAAAAAAGAACTCCACTCATTAATCAAGCTTTAAGTTTCAAGTTGTTCACCAATATTTTGAGTAAAGCTCAATTATCAATTATAACCTGTTCAAGAACTTCTTTGAATTCTCAACTTGGAAATAACTATTTTATGTGCCCTTAAAAATCTAATTTGGCTCACTGAGATACAAGTCACTTTTATTTAAAATCGGGGGGGTTGTTTTTGTTTTTTACCTTTGACTTGGATTCAGATTTTGGTGTTCCATCTGCTTTATTGTTCATTTTTGCTGCAGGTGTTAATTTAACATCTCCAAGTCCCATCATTTCAGGACTTGCAGCCATCCCTAAAGAGAATCAAGACATCAACGTAATCATGTTCATTAGTGGATCATCACAAAATCCAGAACACTTGAGAAGTGACTGAGCAATATGCCTTACCTGCAGAATTGTTGGCCATATTCCCACCCATTTGATATGGTGGACCCTGGGGATTCAGCATGCCAGCCATGCTATTAATTCCTTGGCCATACGGAGGACCAGTTCCCATCATTCCTCCTTGGTTAATGTGAGGGTAACCAGATGGCCTAAAAGCAACATGACTTGATTATGTACTATACCAAAGAACATTCTTTTATTAATTAAAACAGAGGATGGGGAGAAATTAATCCCTACAGAGCTTGACAGTAATTGATAGAAAATCTTAATTGTTCTCTCTCCTGCCAAAAGATCTCCAGGAAGGGAAGGACATTGTGTGCAAAGAATCATCAGGAAAACTGTGACCTCTTAACTCTCTTGTGATATAATTATTGCACAAATTATGATGAAGCCAGAGAGACAGGAGTTTGAATGCATTTGCCTTGCCTCAGCTATTCAGTGCCTGCATCCAAAACTGCTATTCCTTGCTTAACTGAAACTGCTGAAGGAGAAGACACCAACGGATGCTCTTCATCCAATTTCTGCAGGCTTCGGCTCTGAAAATATCAGGTATTTGACTCTATCCCCTTTCATACCCAATACAAAATTCAAGAAATATTGCTTTAGAAAGATGATCACCCAGGAAAGAACATTTCAACCTAGCCCTCGTACTCTTACCTGTTCTGGATTGAGTTGACAGCAGCAGCATGCATAGCAGCAGCAGCAGCTTCTTGTGCTTTCCTACCACCTGGTGGAGGACACATCCCAGTTCCTACTTGGGGAGGCATGGCGGTCATGTTGGGTCCATAAGGCCTATTGCCCATGGCAGCGTGGCTGAGTCCTCTCCCTGGTGGGAGTCCAGGGTAGGGTGGTATACCAGTCTGACCATGGATCTGATTCCCTGCTCCCATTGGGTTCATGCTTCCTCCCATTCCTGGGCTGGGGTAATTTGCATTGGGCATCGCATTGTAGTTTGGCTGCCTGGGATAACCACCTAAGGAGAAAAATAAAGCACTGAATAACATGCTGGTAAATCTGCTACGTCTCTCTGTGCATTAAAGGCAGGCATGGAGGGGGGGGGATTTTGGCACTCCAAAAATAGATGTTCAGGTTACTGACTGTAATTCACATCAGCTCGCTCTGAAAATAGATCGCCAAATGAGACAAGATTTTTCTGTGTATCATTTCATGAAAAGACCACTGGAATCCACTGAGACCCATTGTCAAAGACGGAAATAAAATACCGTATTTTCCGGTGTATAAGACGACTGGGCGTATAAGACGACCCCCGACTTTTGAGAAGATTTTCAAGGTTTTTCATCTTATACGCCGGAAAATACGGGTGCATGCCAGTTGCCAAGTGTCCGACACAAGCCCGATTCAGCCCCGTCTGATGCAGATGGTGCAAAGCCGCCCTTTCGAAGCCCAAAGGGGCTTTTCCTTCCACCCACCGTTTGGAATACACGCAAGAGCTATGTTCACATGACACGCTCTTCCAGGCCAGACTCTGCAAACGGCATGCCAGAAGCCGCAACCACCGCAGGAACTCCGAGTCCCCACCTTTCGGCAGCCTGCACGGTCAAAGGTGATCCGGCTTTGAGGGCGCATTTGCAGACAGAGCACCTGCCGTGTCTGGAGCCAAGCCCCGCCCGGGAGGCGGTTGGCCAGGCGGGCCCGGAAGACGCGCTGGAGAGCCAGGCTTGGGGCGGCCATGCCGAGGCTGGCTGGCGAGGGCCGCTGCGCGGTCTGTGGGCGAGAGGGGTGCCAGGCCACCAAGTACCGCTGTCCAGGCTGCCGGGAGAGATAGTGGGTAGCAGGGTGCGCTCTGCTTATGCTCAGATGCCACTTGGGCGAGGGGCTTCCGGCCGCTCCCGGGGTCTGGCGTTTGCAAGGGGGAGGGGAAGGGGCTTAGAGGGTCTTGGGGGTGGGAAGAGAGGGTCACGTTGGAGGGGGGACTGGACTAAGGAGGCTTGAAGTTGCTTTGCAAGAACGGGGGCGCTCGATTGATTTATGTACTATTTTCCGGCACATAAGACGACTGGGCGTATAAGACGACCCCTGACTTTTGAGAAGATTTTCATGGGTTAAAAAGTCATCTTATACGCCGGAAAATATGGTTAGGTCTAACAGTTCAGATGACTACAACAACCACACTGGAACAAATTATACTGATCAGACCAATGTTATTTCCTGATGTTCACACATGCCGTATTTTTAAGGAGTCACAGTCAAGTCAAGATGAAGTCATAGTTACTAGCCACATCGGAGGAATGGCTGGTGAAGATGACAGAATTAGCAGAAATGGCGAAGTTGACTTGTTTGATCAGAGAAAAGACAATAAGTATATCCAGGAAACCCCTTATGTACTTGTTGCTGAAAAAAAATGAACTTATGATTGATGGGTTTGATGATTAGATATTACAATCTTAGGGTAAAATATAAATGCAGCTGGAACTGCTTTTAAAAACCTAGGAAGTCACTTCTTTATAATGTTTTTTTTCTTTTCTATTTCTTTCTTTGTATTGTTTTCACATTACTTTTCTTTATTTTTTCTTTTAAAAGTTGTGTTGTTTTTAGAGCAGTCATAGTTATGGGTGGACATATATATATATCAGTTACCCAGAGGCAGCAACTAATGGCCGTCAAGACTGCAAAAGCAGTGCAACTCAGGCTTCAGAAGAAGACTTTCCCTGGGAGAAATAAGAACTCAGACAAAGAGAAAAGGAATAGGGTGCACAAATAGGCACATTTTCACAATAGATGCACATTTTCACACTATCTGCACAATCACTAGCTTTGTTTCTATCACTGGCAGATAAGAGTGTACAGCCTGCCTAAGGAAATGTGGCCCTCAAAAAGAAAAATCTTTGCTCTCCCTTGCACAAAATCATAATGGGTTGAGTTGTCACCACATAAAGCCAAAATAACAGACAACACGTTATGTCTTAGAATGAGGCAGTAACGAAAAGCCATGAAGATTATCAAGCAGCATTACAGAATATGGTTATCTCACTAAACCATCCTGTGGTAGTCAAAATGTTCAAAATGATACTTCTGCACACGTTTTATGATTAGGCCAAGGCACTGCAAATTTCCATTCCAGTGATGAAGTCACATAATATACTAGATCTAGCAAGCAATTCATTTCATCTTACAGCAAGATAGTAAACAGTAGCTTTTATGACAAAAGACAAGAACTTTCATGTTCTCTGCTCATTAGTTAAAGTGGGTGATTTGCGTGTAACGCTAAGCTCAATACTTTTAGGACAATCCACAGCAATCCTTAGCTTGTATAATGCCCAGATGCAAATTCATGAAATCAGAAACTTCCACTTTAGATTAACCAGAAATCGGCATACTGAACGTGGTAAAACCTATTTTTCTTAAATACTTCTTTGAAATAGGTTTCTATTCAACAAATTTAGTTAATAATGCCCCTCAAATTAAAACAGTATGTTCAATTGTGCAAAATCTTCTTCATTCCTCAGTGCTGTACTACAGGAGTAGGAAGGAAACAGTGTTGAGACACCAGATGATTGCTGCAGTTTATTCTCCTAACAATAAGTAAACCAGTCCTCAACCTTGGTAACTTTTAAGATGCTTGGACTTCAACACCTAGAATTCTCCAGCCAGCATGATGGCTGGGAAATACTGGGAGTTGAAATTCTCGCAACTTAAAATGGCAAAGGTTTAGAAACACTGCAGTAAATGAAAGTTTCATTACATACCAGTAATTTGTGACCGTTTTAACTCACAAACAGTTCCAAAACATCGTGTTAGTGCAAGAGCACACTCTCACCTTGGGGTCCGTACTGACTGCCCTGAGGCCCATAAGCGCCCATAGAATTTTGTTGGTACGGTCCCATCCCAGTATGCATCTGTCCTCCAGAAGACTGACGTGGAGATAAGGCAGATCCAGGTTGAGGAGAATTATACTGGGGCATCTGTGGATTCCTCTGTATATAACCTAGTGAAGTAATAAGTAAGTTCTAGAGTTAGGAAAACCGAATATGTATTAATGCATCGGAACACTTAGGAACATGTTCCTATAAGCTCAGGAAGCATAGCAATGGCTTAAATCACGAAATTCCTTCGTGGCAATTTCTTACTCTTTGAAAAGAGCAGCATGGCACAGTGTTGTTGCTATAGGCAGAATTCCTCTATTAACTCTACTTTAGAGAGGAAACAAATCTCTTGGCTGCTTCCTGTTATTGAACAAATTATTTAATTGGAATTCAATACAAAAGGAACACTGGGCAAAAAGGATACTTCCAAACAAAGTAGTCCAGTGTGGTACAAGCTTCCAAATACTTCCAATCACAATCATACACACATATCCTGAAAAATCATAGAAAATGTGGCATACACACCTCTATCTGGGGCTATGGTTGACTGATTCATGGAGGAATGCAAGAGGCTATCTGATTGGCCACTTGGTGGTCGAGGTGGCATTTGGTTGCCTAAGACAAAAAGGAAAAAAAAGAACTAGTTAGAACAGTATTTCTCAATCTTGGCAAGTTTAAAGTGTGTGAACTTCAATGATGGCAGGCTAGGGAATTCTAGTAGTCAAAGTCCACCCATCTTCAACTTGCCAAGATTGAGAACCATTGAATTAGATATAACTTTATTTCATGCAATGAAGAATTCTATATTTTGCCATTTTCCACGAAATGAGCTGAAATAGATGCAAACCTACAGACATACATTAGAATGAGAAAGGCACTGCATCTTTAGGTAATATCCAAGTACCGGTAATTCGGGATTTAGATTTGAACTCTATTTACTATCAAAAAGAGAACACATACACTAACAAAAAAAAATCTGAAGAATAAGGGAATGTGAATATTATACTGAGCAGTAGGTGCTGCAATATTATACCACGGATGGGCAGCAGTGGTGATTTAAGAAAATTCTGCAGTCCTCCTCAAAGTTAGAACTTGCAAGTGGAGCTTTGATCCCGGTTCTCCTTGTCTCTATGATGACCCTCTGAGCACCACTGTACAAAACAGTCAAAAGTAGCTTTCGCTTCTCATGTCACAGAGACGTGTTACCTGGCACTGCAGCAGGAGAAAGTGGACCAGAGCGGGACTGAGCAACGCTAGCCGGCGACCCAACGGGTGATGGGGAAGGTCCTCGAATGCCTGGCAAGTGCGGAGAGGTATGTGGAGAGAAAGGAGACTGAGCTGGGTTACTCTGCTCTCCTTGACTGCTGGAAATCCCTGATGTGCTTACGCCAGGACTCAGTGCTCCTTCGGTACCCATCGGCAAATCATCTATTGAACCAGAGAGATCCTGCAGAGACACACAGGGAGGTATAAGGACATCACCACAAAGAAGACTGATAGGTGTGCCAGTTATTTAATAAAGAATTTGAAGAGCCTTCCTTCTAAGCAAGACAAATGTTATGCTTTAAAAACATTTCCAGGAAAATAGTCACTTACTCAATACAATTTTCTGCGAGCCACTTTTCTGAGAACCCCAGAAACCTTAAAATGCCACATATTAAATGTTTTGTGATTATCTAGTGATTGGCCAAGCAACAGAGATGACATTCTTCGGTTATTTCCCCCTTCTTATTTTGTCCAAAGTTCTTCAGAGCAAGAATTTCTTTCATTTTTCTCTTTGAAAGGAACCATTCCTCTAAAACCGTTGCCACCATCTATGGATGGAAGGCTCAAACCATTTCATTATACCCTTTTGTACCTAAGAGCTTGTTTGCTATGGCTGGAGGGCCTTGGATTTGGTTGGGCCTCCAGTTTTCTAGCCCTTTAGGCTCCAGAGTTTCCTTTACTGGAGCTATTTGGTGTTTGGTATGGCATCAATCTGTTCCAGACTGAGAATGCTTGTTCCTTTTCAAATAACATTGGAAATAGCTGCTCTCTAAAAAGCCTGTGCTGAGCAAACATGGATTTTGGGTGGGTATGTGAGCTTCCCCTGCCCTTTCAGAAACCACCACAGTATGTTCTTGACTGTTTCTCCTAGGGCAGGGGTGTCAAACTCAATTTCATTGAGGGCCACATCATCATTGTGGTTGCCCTCGGGGGGGGGCGTGGCCTACTGGGTGGGCGTGGCCTACTGGGTGGGCGTGGCTGGAGTGCATATGGCCTACTGGGTGGGCGTGGCCAGCTCTACATCGTTCGCATCAAGGGTGCCTATGGGGGCCTGGGCAGGAGTGGGACAGATCTGAGGGTCTCTGGCAGAAGGAGGGTCTCTGGGCCAGGGCCAAGGCAGCGGGGGCCGTTCCCTCACTGTTTCCAGGATGGCTTTGGGGGCCACATGAAACCACTTTGCAGGCCGGATCCGGCCCCCGGGCCTTGTGTTTGACATGTCTGTCCTAGGGCGGTGTAAATGTTTCTATTTCATTCAGTGAGTAAACTAAGCTGAAGCTGCTATGCCTACTCAGAATTCTTGAACCTTAATTCCACGATAATCTCCATTGCTGCTGAGATCCTGTTAGATCAGAAGGAGATGGAAGGGCTCAGGGGCAAGCATATATACCCCTTCCTGCTCACCACTTTTTGCATAACTGAGATAGTTATAACTTGCCTATATTAAATGTCACTGAAACTATTGTAAGGGATCCTGGTGAAAAATTATCTCTTACCCAGCTAAGCTAACATTTAAAAGGATCCCACAGCAAGTGATGAGAGATGGAGAATGAAAAGCAGTAATAAATCTATCAGGAACCTTTCATGAGAAAAAGAAGTTGACCTGAATGGGACTATATTCATTCAGACTTAAGCATAACCTGATTTACCCCGATGTCATGTATCAATTATGAATTGTAATTGTAAGAAGCAGGAAAGAGGATCCAGGCTGTATTTTTTTGTGATCCAAGAAGTTTCAAACTAAAGCTCCAATAGTTAAATCATTTTGAAACTTAATACACTTTATGATAATTTAAACTCTATTTGCAATACAAATTAACTTTTTTGGTAAAATAATAATGGATAAATTGAGGGTATCGTCGTAGGAAAAGCTGAAGAGTCTAGCAAAATATGTCAATAAATGATCGATTTAATGAAATCCTGTTTAGTAATTGCAAGTCTAGTGGTCCCAATGTCTGTGCTGACACCCCCCATTGTCACCCTCTGACATAACAGGCATGTCCACTGCAACAGAAATAGCCTGGACAAAGCAACTGCATTTGTTTTACATTTGCAATGATTTATGTCAGCTGTGACATAATGTGATCATTACACAAAAACAAAAATAGCCATAATGGTATGCTTTTGTGTTTAATGCACATTCAGGAGTAATACAATGGTTACAGATAGCAACAGCACTTATATACCACTTCACAGTGCTTTACAGCCCACTCTAAGCGGTTTACAGTCAACATAGTGCCCCCAACAATCTGGGTCCTCATTTTACCAACCTTGGAAGGCTGAGTCAAACCTGAGCCAGTCAGACTTGAACTACCAGCAGCCGGCAATCAGCAGAAGTAGCTGCAGTACTGCATTCTAACCACTGCACTACCTCTGCTCTATTGATGATGCAATAACAAAGTCCTGTTACATATCAATACTCATACTGATAGTAGTGTTCCAATATATGAGGGGCTCCTATAAAGACAAGGGGGGGTCAACTATTTTCCAAAGCACCAGAAGGCAAGACAAGAAACAATGGATGGAAACTAACCAAGGACAGAAGCAATCTAGAACTAAAGAGAGATTTCCTAACCGTGACAGAAATAAATCAATGAAACAAGCTTGCTACCCGAAGCTGTTGGTACTCCATCAACAGACATTTTTAAAAAGAGACTGGACAGCCCTTTGTCTGAAATGGTATAAGGTCTCCTACTCAAGCAGGGGTTTGGACTACAAGACCTCCAAGGTCCCTTCCAACTCTATTATCACTATGATAATGAAACAAAGCTTGGTATTTTACACTTCTATTCTCTGTCAAATTAGGATTCTTGAGATATGGGAACCAGATAAAAAATATGGCAAAATCTGAAAAAGTGAAATATTTGTTTTGGCCTATTTCTGAAGATAGCCTTATTCTTCTCCTACTCCAATATACTTAAGAGATATTGGAGCAACTAGCTCGGGAAGGAAACTGCAAGTTAGCAAGTCTAATAATAAAAAAAGCAGAGTGGAAATATGAAGAAATCCCACTTGAGCTGAATTCATTCGAGGAAGGTTTGAATAGCAAAATAGAGAGTGCTCAGAACATTTCCATTCATATTCAGCTGATCCTAAAAGAACATTTACTCATTGCAAAAGTAATGGAGCTTTTTATATGAGCCAGCGTTATGAATCTAGTGCAAGATCTCACAAAAGAACATTCTTCTCTGGAAAGAAACTCAAGTTATGTAGGTCCCTCTTTCACACAGGCAGCTATCTTCCTGTAATTGCATCATCGCATCATTACAGCAATGACCATGTGGCTCCAGAAGACCTCCATCAGGTGAGTTAAACGGACAACCATGTTCACCACTGTTTATTAATGCCTCCCCTGGCAGGCCCTTATCATCCATAATTTGTCGCCAGTGAAATTGCAAAAGGAAAAAGCATCCATCAAAATATTGTTTCTCAAATGAGCTGTGGAAAAGCAAAGAATTTGGGGAGAATTTTTTGCGTTCTGTCACTGAGCAGGCCTTATTACTATCTGTAGCCACGTTGGATGTCTTACAGCACTTTATTCTGAATCAGCATAGCAGATAAAAGAGAAAAATCCATCACTGGGAGGTTTTAAGAAGAGATTGGACAACCATTTGTCTGAAATGGTACAGGCTCTCCAGCTCGAGTTGGACTCGAAGACCTTCCAGGTCCCTTCCATCTCTGTTATTCTGTTTCTGTTAAATCACAACTTCCAAAATTTGGAAAAAATGATATTTAGAACAGTCCTCAATAAAGGTTCCCTACTGTTGAAACAGTGTATCATCTGCAAGGATATTCGTAATGCCTACGAGCCCACCCCCGGAGCCATGGTCCACTAGAGCAGAGGTCCCCAACCTTTTGGGCACCAGGGACCGGTTCCGTGGAGAAAGGTTTTTCCATGGACCAGAGAATGTGTGGTTTTGTATGCTGCCTGCATCCCACAGATGAGGCTTCGTTTGTCTGTGTGGACCGCTTGCTGGCATGCCACAGCCCGGTGCCGGTCCGCAGACCGGGGGTTGGGGACCCCTGCACTAGAGGGCTATAGCCTATTCGGAAGCAGGCTGCATGAGTGGAAGGCTAGTGAGCAGCTTAACTTGCGCAAGTTGAGCTGCGCGCACATGCATGCCGACCCGCCACTTGCACAGCCCAGTTCCCCTCTCTTCCCCCCCCCCCGCCCAGTCAGGATGCCAAGCCACAAAGGTTGGGGACCGCTGTGATATTCTGCCTCTTTTGCATCAGTATCCTGGATGATACAACAATACTTTATAGTTCTTTTTTTAATTGTAAATCATTTATAACCGAGATCTAAGTAAAATAGTGTAAAGCATTAATTATTGAAAGACCTCCTATAGCTGTTAACATACTTTTTAGAGCAACTGTTAAAATTGCCTGTATTACTCTACTTTTTTTAGGTGCTTACAGTACACCTTCTATCTCTAGCCTTTGGCTGTAATAAAGTTCATCCTTAACCTGCAAGTGTACTTATGAAAATATGTAGGTATTGAAATTTTTAAAAGCTGTTTATTACAGCCCCCCAAAAGACATAGTTATTTTAAATTTTTCAAGCCAATTCAAGCTACAATCCAGAAGGATTCAGTTGGTGGGCAGCAAAACTATCCCTTGAAAGAACATCCCTGTCTTGCACAACCTAAGTGCTAAGAAAGCTCTTCTCCCTCCTCCTTTGAATATAGTCAGTAAAGCAAGAGAAAACAGGAGGTAAAAATCAACAGCAGTAACTTTGCCAGCATGAAGGAACGTCTTGGTCTGGATAATTTTCCCACGTGTTTCCAATGTGTTTTTTATGCCTTTTATTGCTCATCTGCCATGCAGATCAAAAATGTTGGAGGCATTCCAACTATTTCACACAGAAATCTCACACTCCAGGCTGGCTGCAACCCCAAAGCCTTCATTTCTTCACTTGAAATACTGCCCAGTGTTATTTTGGGATGTGACCTGATAGCGGAAGCCCACAGGGACTCTGAAACTATAACTGTTCCAGCTGCGATTGGTTGCCCAATTCAACCTTATTGCCAGCAGGAGTTTGTTCCTGCTGCTTGTAAAAAGGGAATCAGCCGCTAGGTTCACCTTTTTCATACCAAAACAAAACCATGCTTGAAATTAAAAGCCTGCAAAAAGGAGGAATTAAAGAGACAGCTTCCAAAATAAAATTGAGATTCTTAATATACTTAAAAGTGAGAGAATATGATAATCTTAGCAAATGTCCTAAGGGTCTGTATATATCTGTCTGTTTGAAATCCAAGTATCAGAAATATCACCAACAGAAAGCCTGGACAACTATTTGTCTGAAATGGTATATTGTTTCCTGCCTGAGTAGAGGGTTGGACTAGAAGACCTCCAAGGTCCCTTTCAACTCTGTTGTTGTTGTTGGTATTATTATTATTTAGATTAAAGGTGTTTGTTAAATCATTTTCCTGATTATGAGGATTTTTGCTGATATGGTCTTATATTGCCTAACTATATTTGTAATTCTTATTGTGGTACAGATACTTTTTTTTGTTACATGCTTAAAAATTTCACAAAATATTGCCTTATCCAGAGGATCCAGTGGTAGGCTTTAACCCATAAAAGGAAGATAATACTGCCAAGATATTTAAGTTTGAAAGAGATACAATTACAATAATATTCTTCAAGTGAGAGTCCATGGAGGATTGGAAGAAGATATGGAAGTATGTATGTATGACTAGTTTAATGAAGAGAAGGACGAGGGGGGACATGATAGCAGTGTTCCAATATCTCAGGGGCTGCCCCAAAGAAGAGGCAGTCAAGCTATTCTCCAAAGTGCCCAAAGGCAGGACAAGAAGCAACGGATGGAAACTAACCAATGAGAGAAGCAACCTAGAACTAAGGGGAAACTTCCTGACAGTTAGAACAATTAACCAGTGGAACAACCTGCCTCCAGAAGCTGTGATTGCTCCAACACTGGAAGTTTTTAAGAAGAGAATGGACAGCCATTTGTGTGAAATGGTATAGGGTTTCCTGCCTGAGCAGGGGGTTGGACTAAATGACCTCCAAGGTCCCTTCCAACATTTATTATTATTATTATTATTATTATTATTATTATTATTATTATTATTATTATTATTATTGAAATCCGATAGAAACTTAGGAGAGAGAAGAGTTGCACACAGCTAGAATTAGCAAAAGGAAAGAATTCCATATGAATCTGAAACAGCCTACTTGGTCACTATTGTAAGTTAAGTTATACAATGTTTAACCATAAGTAGTCATCAAACATACAGAAAAAAGTGTTAGGACAGATTCTTAGCAATAGAGAAATCATGAATCACCAGATCTGTACCACTTCAAAACTACTGTATTGGCTTTAAATAGTTTTAGGTCAATATTTTTCTACAGACCCCTGAGAATGAACATGACTGTGCTGTTTCATCAAGATTAGAGTTGAAAAGGTCAGTAATGATTTTCAACTGTCAAAAATAAACATTAAAAGCACTGAAATAAAGTTAGTCCTACATGCATAAATAATGTGATAATTACCAATCTTCTTCCCTAAGATTTTGAAATGTACACAGGTTTCCAATGTAGTCATTTCCCACAATTTCCATGGTTATATGCCACATCCTTTGGCTACCATATTATAAATCTGCCTCCTGATTTTAAAACTGTGGAAAATAAAAAGGTACAGCAATCCCTTGCCCCAGTTCCAAGCTCTGAATGAGCTTGATGCTAATTCAACCTACTGACTACTTTGGCCTCCTGGGTGTCAAACCATAATCTACTGTTCCGTCCCCTCAAACGCAAAAAGCATAAGGAAGAGGTGGAGGCTATTATGAGTACCTTTGCTAAGAAACAGCTGCCAAATTGCCTTCTTCCTACTACTCTCTTGAAAGGGTGACCGGAGGGCCTAGTTTGATTACCAAAATCACCACACAATGTAAACTTCTGGCCATACGGAAATCCATAAAGAGAAAATAGTAACATCCTTCGCCCGTACACTTTCCCAACCTCACTAATTCTTTTGTATTAAAATTCAGTAATCTCTTCTGCAAGACACTCTTGTGTAAATACAATAAGCAATTCTATTCAGAGCAATCAAAGGCACATTCAAAATATCAAGTCCTGCTACGTGTTCTCCTACATATTCTTTAACTGCTAATTTCAGATGGCAAAATCGTTTCATTTTCTTAAGTGTTAGAGGAAAATTTAATTTTGAATAGAGATGGGAACAGGATAGTGGAAAAAACAATCTCAGTGGCTAATATTTGAATTTCATAATCCCTTTTACACTGGATCAGAAATTAAAATTTTGTCTCCTAAATCTGAGTTTATACAAAATAAAGCAAGTTTTCATATTTTTATTCAGGAAGGTTAGATGGTGGAAATAGGATTTTATAGGGGAAATTACTGTCAATCTCAGCAAGTGACTATTCAGTCCTGTGCTAAGAAATTCTAATGATGATTAATGTTCAGTTAACCAATTGGATTAAATTATCACTTGTTTGGTGATATCTCAAACAAAAACACCATTAATTATAAAAGTGACTAACACGTTAGATTATTCTAGGCTTCTGAAGCCCACCTTCTATTATTACTTTGAAGCACTATCATTAAATATTTCCAATTTGGGGTCAGTGACATAGAGTTGAGTCTTCCTTTTTTCACCAATTTTGAGAAGATCCATAAATCTTACCCTTGACAGAGGACCTATTCTAAAGTACAGAAGTGATGTTTGTTTATACTTCCTATTTCTGAACTGCCCATCTCCCTGCAGATTCCCGCCCTCTTCAACTCATGGAAAGGACTACCCAAAAGACTTTGCTAGGGTCCAAATACTAAGCCGATTATTTCTAAGTGGAGAAGACATCCTATGAATACCCCAAGCGCCAACCCATCCAAACCTTACAGCACTTACTAAATCAACACTCTGAATTGTGCCTGGGAACCTACTGACAGCCAGAGCAGCAACCACGATGTTACATAATTATGGCAACCCTGATTTGCCAACACAAGAGAGGTTATATTTTTGACCAACTGCAGTTTCCAAGTGGTCTTCAAAGGTAATTCTAAAGTAGAGGCGATTGCAGTAAACTAAACAGGATGGTGATAAGTGCATGAATCACTGTTGCCAGGGCCGTATTCATAACAGTATGCAGACTTTCGTGATATTTACAAAATTAAAAGTATGGGGTCCCTACCCTGATGGCAAATAACTTATTTCAATCTACACAATGGATCTATTTTAAATGGTTTGATTATAACTACCCTTTATACTCCGTGTTTTACACACAAAAGTACGCTTGTATACATAAACATGTCTCACATTTTTGGTTCCACTGAACTCAATTGCACCACAAACTATGTTGACCAGTTTGAAGTAATGTGTATTTTCCGTAAAAAAATTTTTTTAAAAAAATCCTAGAATAATTATGTAAAGTAATATTGCACAAGTTTTCCTTTTGACGTCCTCTTTATCGTATGCACACTCACACACTTCTTTGAAAACCACCAATATTGGAAGGAGTGTTTGAATTCATTAAGCTTCTATTTTTGAAAAGGAAGGATTTTCCATTTCTCCCCCTTTCTGACAAGAGGCCCAGCTTTCTACAGTTTTCTGACACAGAACGCTTCGGAACAGAAGACAGAACATCACACAAAGGTTCAGAGCCTGAAGGAGAAGTAAATGTTCCTTCTGGCCAGGGTTTAGGCAGAACTGGTAGGAGCTGTTTGCTGTATCTGCAGTGCAGGAAAGGAGGACTTGCAAAGAGGATCTGTGGAGGAGGAGCCTGGAATGTGTGCTCACTATAATTGTAAAAAATAACCATCTAAGCAAGTTACAGAGGAGGAAGAAGGGGGGAGGAGAGAGAGAGAGAGAGAAAGAGAGAACGAATGGGCTCTTCAGCTGTTATGGTGAAACCAGGGGACAGAAAGGAGAGGACAGGCTGGTTTTATACCACTTCTTCTACCAAAGACCTTGAAAAAAAGAGGGGGAGAGAAAGGGAAAGGAGAAAAGTCAGCACTGTTACTGCAGCAGCCATTGATTTTTTCAGAGGTCGATACTACACTCCCACAGATCTGCTCAGTGGGCGGGTTAATCACATCCAGTGTTTCTGCTCAACACTCTTTCGCCTCCTCTTCTCCATCCCTCCCCCAATTTTTTTTCTAAATAAACACTTAGTAAAATACATCCTCAAAAATCCAGCAAAAAAGCAGAGCCACTGGTGCCTCATGTTCTTTCCTTTCCCTACAATAAAGGGAATGTTAAGCTTGTGGTTGAAGGCATAAAGTGAGGGGAAAAGCTTCATGATTTCATGCACTCAACAAGATGTCGCTGGAGGAAAAACCCACCAAGCATTAAAGGACTGTTATTCTCCTCTGTTTCCATCATCCTGGGGGTACCTGGAAGTGAATCTTTTCCAGTGTTAACCATCACATTCCAAAATTTATTCCTGCTTAACCTGTCAAGGGCTCCCAACATTTTAAAAGGGTAATATTAAGGCATTTCAATTATAATAGAGACCGAGATTCTCAATATTGGATTGATTTGCCAGGAGCAGTTAAGAAGATGGTGTCAACTGTAATACCTGGTCTCTTGTAAGAAACTGAGAAATATAATAAATACAAATAAATAAATAGTTGGAAGAGAATACGAAGAATCTGCTGCCCCAAGCACCTCAATCCTTAGGTTTCTCAAAGCCATTTTAATTTGTGACACCTTAAAAATCAATGTATTACTTATTACGCATAAACGTCCATGGGCCACCAGAATCTAGGTCAGAATCTAGGACAACTGTGGACATCAGCTCCCAGAATTCTACAGCCAGCATGCTAATTCATTGCAAACCTAGCAAAGGTTATCCTAAATTGAGAAAATTTAGTGTTCTTTAATTTGTATTTAAAGAGAGCATTGCCAGGTGATTTTGGAATGTATGTACAGTGAATATATGCAAATAGCAATGAAAATGCAAACACTCCAAACTACAATATTTAAACACATTCCCTTAAAGAGGGTCACAGAGGCAAGAATTAGACAACTGGATATTCTTTGGTGGTCCCCTACAAAGGATTTTGTTATTTGTTACAATTGCTCCCTTTTTCTCTTAGGGCAGTTTCAATTCCCCACGAAACTGGTTGCTGACATGAGCCATAGCATCTAAATGAAATCATACTCTTATTCGTACTGCTACACTAAACACGCCATGCTGAACACTGGCATAGTTATTTATACAGTATTCCTTGAACACCTCTGCTAAGAAGATACTGAATCCCTTCATTCTATCTCTTCCAGCCCATAGTATCATATTCTACTTTCCCACTGAAACATTCAACAATAACTTAATGACTGCGTGATTTATTTTATGATCATGGCAAAACATAAAATCAGATGCGACTCATTTAATGATCGCCTCGCTTAGCAATGGATGTTCCACTCATAAGTCAAGAACTACCTGTGCAGTCTGCTCACAATACAGTTTCAAAAGCAGAAAGAAAGATATTTAGTCATTTAGGTATGTACAACCCCAAGCAAATAATCAAGAGGATCCAACAATCCCCTATCCCCCACGTGGCTAGCACAATATATGAGTTACAAAGATATATTAAGCATTAATTCAAACACAACCAAAAATCAAAGCAAGTAAAAACCTCCAGATCATTTGTGCTAAACAAAAGAGGGAAAAGAAACAAAGTATACTCCCAATCCTGTAACCGTTTATAATATTCATGATACACCAAAAGCCAATATATTGATAATGAATTCTGAAAAGAACTCCAAGCAATTTAGTTAGCTCTGCTAATGTTTCCATTTCTGATTTGATTACCAGAACAATCAACTCTTCCGGTCTTGAAACACTGAACTGAACACACTATGATTTAGTGCAGGGGTCTTCAAACTTGGCCCTTTTATGACTTGTGGACTTCAACTCCCAGAATTCCTCAGCCAGCAAAGCTGGCTGAGGAATTCTGGGAGTTGAAGTCCACAAGTCATAAAAGGGCCAAGTTTGAAGACCCCTGATTTAGTGGGTACATTTACTGATTGAAACAATGGAACAGACAATCTGTGATAGAAAAAGTGAGATCAATTTTAACTCAGTACAGTTTAGAACAGGTGAATGAGAAGATAGCTTGGGACGCATTAATAGATCTCTGGACATTCTTATGTCTGATCACTGCACCTAACAAATTTCCCAATAAAATTTTTGCTACAACATGCTTTCAGACGTACATTAACCTGTCAAGTGCCGGGGGAATCAGATTTGGGCAGTTCAAATGAGTATAAAGATTGATTGCAAGCTTAAGCTCTCTACAAGAATCTGATCAACTAATGGGCAAGGGAAATGAGCGGGCGATAGAGGCATTCAAGGTGGGCTGGAGTTATGCGTTTTGAACCCTCCCTTGGGCTCAGCCTGGTTATCTCCTACATAACCCTTTTAAAAGATGCCCCTTCTTATGGTGCTACTAAGGTACAACATGTGTGTGCGTGTTGATGAAAAAATAAATTTGGTTTTCTGATACTACATAAAAACCTAGTATAAATATAATCTTAGAGGCATTATTTAATTGTTACAGTATCTCTGCCTACGTTATTACATTGCACCCAGCATTGTTCAGTAGATGGATTTTGAGACAATAATAAAGATCATGAAATCTAGAAACCTGTAGCCTATTTTATGGCTTTTTCTACGATGTTTACAACAAGTAAATCCATAATTTTGTTAAATGGAACTGCAAAGGTGTTTTGTACAGTAAACGTTTTTTTGCAGTAAAAATCTTCTAATAAAGCATTCTTAGTACAGTATGGTGATTAATGTGTACAGTATTTATCCAACAAAAATGTTCATATTCACAGTGGTGGCAGTTATGGGGGTGTGTGTATGAAATGTGTCTAATTTTATGGAGTCAGTTTCCAATATTATTGCTTAAAGAAGTGGACATATCCTTGGAGAAATATATCCCACCAACATGCTTCACTGATCTTTTAGTGAAGAATAGATAGATTGTTCAAGCTAATTTTACTGACCATCCCTAGGAAAGCTTTTCCGCTAACTCCATCAAAAGGTAGAGCAAATGTGAACTCTAAAATGAAAGCTTTCATAAAGCCAGCCAATTAAGTAATAATAATTTGTTTGCATCCTCCTCATCTGAACAAAACAATGCATTAAGAATAATGAAGTATCTTCAAAAGATCCTTGCAAGAAACAAGGTTTAGGACAATAATGATTTTAATACATTACACAGACAATCTTGGCTTTATCAATCTATCAAATATTTGGTCATACACCAGCTTATTTATATTTCATATTTCTTAACCAGCCATGTCCTTTAGATAACACTCTGGGTGGTGTACAATATAAATAAAATTAGCATTAAAATCAGAAAAAAATATGGTTAATAAGTTTTCAAATGATAAAAATAAAATTGGAAAATTTGAAAATTTCAAAGCTGGGGAGTGAAGAGTTGCTAATATAGGCAGGGGGACTATATTAATAACTGCTGTATTAGCTGAACAATGAGAAATAAATCATGTTAATAGAAACTTTCAACAGAATTTGATGTAGCTGGGTGGCAATGGTGGTGGAGAGAAGGTGTTTTTAAATTAAACCAAATTATATTTTTGTATGTGTATAGTCAAGGCTATAGTCTTCCCAGCTGCAATGTATGGCAGTGAAAGCTGGACCATAAGAAAGGCTGAGCGCCAAAGAATTGAGAAGACTCCTGTGAGTCCCTTGGACTGCAAGGCGACCAAACCGGTCAGTCCTACAGGAGATCAACCCTGACTGCTCTTTAGAAGGCCAGATCCTGAAGCTAAAACTCAAATACTATGGCCACCTAATGAGAAGGAAGGACTCACTGGAGAAGAGCCTAATGCTGGGAAAGATTGAAGGCAAGAGAAGAAAGGGACGACAGAGAATGAGGTGGCTGGATGGAGTCACAGAAGCAGTAGGCGTGAGCTTAAATGGACTCCAGAAGATGGTAGAGGCCTAGAGGAACGTTGTCCACAGGGTCGCGATGGGTCGGACGTGACTTCGCAGCTAACAACAACATATTTTTGTTTAACTAAATTGTTCCAAACATTACATAGCTTTATTGGTCATCTTCTACAAAACATGAGAAATTCATCAGTATTCCAATATCTAGCTTAACATCTAATGTATTTATCAAATTTATACACCCACCCACCCATAGTGGTGGGATTCAAATACCTGAACATCCGGTTCTCTGTGTGGATGCAGGCCTGGGCCTGTGAGACCCAGAATGGACTTCTGGAAGTGACATCCGTGCACTTCTGCTGGGCCGCTCTAGGCCTGGGAGACCTCCTCCAGGCCTCTGAGGCCTAGAATGGACTTCCAGAACCAGCATGGGTTCAGCCAGTTCTCTGAACTCAACAAAATTTAGCTATCGTTTCTACTGAACTGGTGCGAACCGGCTGAATCCCACCACTGCCCACCCACCTCAGAAAACAAAAGACTCTGAGGGGCATATAACAAAGCTAAAAATCAGTTAAGTAATACCATAGACCATTGTTAATAGATATAGAAGAGACAGATCGTTGAATAAGAACCTAGACATACCTGAAGTTTGGATGGGGCTTAAGCAAAACTGAATTCTGACAAAAACTACGTGCTCATGATATATAGGTGGAGATGATTTTCTGTTGTGAGCCAAAAATAAACAGCATGCATTCATTTTATTTTTCTACTTGATGAACATACCCACTATCCCAGTGGCAACCTGATTTGGAGAGGCAACAGATCCAAAAGATGGTATAATTGAAATAATTCAGTGTTTTGACTTTGGTTTGACCCTAAAATTACTAGAATACTTTAAATAGTGGAATATGTGGAACCTGATCTATTACATGAGTACAGATATGTATGCAATCGTGTTACTCTCAGGCAATTAATGAAACATAATTACCGGCGGTTCTGGAGTTTTAGTCAAAACCCTTAAGAAACAGGGTTCCACATATCTTAATAAGGAGATAAAAATACAAAAAACCCTTCAAGGTTAACCCTTCAAGGTTATCTAGCAAAAATTGCTTTCCTTTAGCAAAGTAAAATCACTTTTAAGTTCACCTCAACGGCGCTTGATATACAGATGCATCCATGCAGGTTTTTTGGCATAGCTAAGCAGATCTTTCACTTTAAGCTGGAATGAAGATGTTTTTGGAGTAGAACATTGCACTGGTCCATTCTACATAACTCTTTTCTTCCATTTAAGAAAAAAACCCTAATTCTAGACAAGCAGAGAGAGAGAGCTACCCAGAGCGAGCTTTTTTTTTTTTTTTGCATCTAAGGCATTCAGCAAAAGTTATTTGCTGTTTCTATACTTTATAATAATTTTCCAGTTTAAACAACACCATATCTATTTAGAAGAGATGTTATTGTATAATCTTCTGGAAAAGCAAAAGAAATTATAAAACCAAAAAATATAGACAGGCAATTGTTTTGGAAACAAACTTTGCTGTCTTAACTATACTTTCATTGTTACAAACGCATGCTGATTTTTTTTTTGTTGCTAAGTAGTTATATTTAAAGGTAAAGGTTCCCCCGCACATGCGTGCTAGTCGTTTCCGACTCTAGGGGCCGGTGCTCATCTCCGTTTCAAAGCCGAAGAGCCAGCGCTTGTCCGAGGACGTCTCCGTGGTCATGTGGCCGGCATGACTAGACGCCAAAGGCGCACAGAACGCTGTTACCTTCCCACCGTAGTGGTCCCTATTTTTCTACTTGCATTTTTACATGCTTTCGAACTGCTAGGTTGGCAGAAGCTGGGACGAGTAACAGGCGCTCACTCTGTTACGCGGCACTCGGGATTCGACCCGCCAAACTGCCGACCTTCTGATCGACAAGCTCAGCATCCTAACCCACTGAGCCACCGCATCCCCAAGTAGTTATATTTATGGCATAGTAATGTAAAAAATTGTGATACTATTAATATATTAATAATTTAATATATTAATTTATTAATAATTATTATAAATCAACAATTGAGATTGAAGAAATAGAAAAACCATGACCAATAGAAGAAATTAGCCTCTTAAAGCTATTATGTAGGGACCTGTGTTTGAAAGGGTCATTCCTTAATATAGGCAACTGTCACTAAGGCCAATGTCAACTCAACTAAAATGAAGGGACTACCAGGCCTTATTTGGAATTAAGCACAATTGGGGGCGAGGCAATTGCAACTCAGCGGTACTGTTCCTCAAATGGAGACATTTCCTTCTTCTCTTCTCCCTATTTTGGTTCAAGGTATCATCTATACACCTAATAATATCACTGATATTATCAATGCTAGATTATCTGCTTTGCAGTGCAGTTCAGGTATTCTGACTTCTCATCATTGAAAGATGTCAGGTTATGCAATACCAATGTTAAAAAGATAATAGAAAATATTTTGTTTACCTACACTTTTACGGACAGAAAAGGACCAGTTCTCCTGGGGTGCTTCATATGAAGTTTGCCTTGCATTTGATTTTAACTAGATTGCCTACACTAAGTTGGGCAACATATTTCTCTCTTTTGATTTAGGACATAATGTGTTCATATTATCTGCAAAATGATTATCCTAATATGGAAAAGAATATTGAAGTATATTTTAATATGAACAGGTCTTGCCTTTGTGTTCTGTATGGACTAAATAGATCTATCAAAGCCACAGACCCAGCAACCTTATATTTAAACAGCTGGATATAATTGAACAGGTTAGTTGGAAAATATTCCCAAGAAATCTTGTACGTAACTATGGTAACCAGCTTACAGCTGCACACATTGACATATGCTAAGCTAATTATTAGCCATAATAGGTCAGAAGTGCCCAGGTAAGTCATTTATGTATTTCAAGGTTTTAATATTCAGTGTCTTAGTAGTATCATTACTCATCAAGATCGTCCAACATCACCTGCCATGACAGTCAATGGCTGTTCAGAGATGAAGATTGCAAGCCACATGTAGTTTTGTTGCTTCAAAGAATTCTTTAGCAAAAAATAAACAGTGAGAAGCTTCATCTCAACCTTCCCTACTAAACTAGCACTATCCAAGTTATTGAAACTGTCTTCATTCTTTATTACACATCTATGGTCCAAATCCAAGCCTCTAAGTGTGTCTTTCAATGGGAGATCACTCAGACGATATGTAAGATATAACATGTGTACAACTAACATATTTTTAAAGACTTAACTATGTAAATACATTGAGATCCATTGCAGAGATCAGTGTCCAAACCAGAATCAGGAATATATTGCTGGTTCAAACCCTTGTGTGTTAGATCAGTGCCACTCCTGGCTGGTCGAGGGTGCCCAGGGGAAAAAAAAAGTTTTGTGTCTGAGCAGTGGTTAATTCTTCCTTGAGGGAGGGGGTGGTCCTGCTAGTTCTTGAAGTAGTGCACCCTCTTCTCGAGGCCATAACTCAACCCAAATAGTCTGGACAATTTTCATCCAATCCACCACCTCAATTTTAAGGAAGGTTGTGGAAAAAGTGGTCACATGGTGCTTCAAAGCACCCTGGATGGAAATTATCTGGACCCCATTCAACTCAAGCAAGACTGGGTTGCTTTAAGTATCTAGGCCTTCCAGTGTCCAGATGTTAACTTTTGATCCTGGATGGGGTGACACTGCCTCTAATGGATCTGGTGCATGATCCACAGGTCCTCTTGGACTTGTGGCCCCTACTATAAGAGCAGGCAACAGCTGGGCTAGGAGGATCTTTGCACACCTCCTCATTGTGTGCCAGTTGCACCCATTCCTGGATTGGGAAGCTCTGCTCAGAGTCACTCATACCCTTGTGACCTCCTTTGTCAGTCCCAAAACCAATGACACATGGCGATTTTTCCAAGGTGAATTGTTATTTTCACACCTATAGACAAATCTTGCCAGACTGAGGACTATACTATCTGCATCTAAAATATATTGTGTGAACTATTAGGGAGGGACTATTTTTATCTTCTTTCTCTCATGTGTCACATCTGGACTGAGTAGCCTCTTACTCCTCTGTAATGCACCCCCTCCCTCCTGGGAATCCACCTCCTTACTATATTACATCACAGAATAACTGTAATGTGCTCTTCACGGTGCTGAACTGGTGCAGAATGCAGCTGCACAGGTAGTAAATGATGTCGGATAGTCAATACCTGTAACACCACTGTTTTGTTAGGTGCCTGGTTGTCAGTTGTTTCCGGATACAATTCAAGGTGCTAGTTGTTATCTTTAAAGCTTGGCTTGGAATCTGAGGGACCATCTTCTCCCAGTGGTTTCTACTCATCCAAACTGATCTGGCATGAGTGGCATACTCCAAATCCTGTCAGACAAGGAGTATTGGCTGGCTGAGACTAGGAGACATGCCTACTCTGCCGTAACCCATGCGCTCTGGAACATTCTCTCTCCAGAAATTAGTATGGCCCCTACTCTACTGGCCTCTCATAAGGCCTTGAAGACCTAGGCCAGGGATCCCAAGTGTGTTAAGGTCCCTGATTCCTGGCTATATTAACATCCATAATTATGATTTTTTTTCTTGGCGGCCATACATATTCTTGTATTTTTGATTGTTTTTATGATTATTCAATGTTAAGAGTCACTTATTTGAGATAGGTAGCCATAGAAAATGAATTAATGAATGAATGGATGGATGGATGGATTGAAATGAAAATATTTAGTAATCTGGAACAGTTAAATTTGTAAGCGTGCCTGAATTTTTATTATTTACTCTCAAAAGCCACTTTCCCTAGGTTTAATTTGTATGTCTCCATTTTAAAGAAAGAATTCAGCCACTTTGATCCATGCCTTGCTTTATCTCCTGTTTAGATTGCTTGCATTACATGGAGTTGTTCTTGGGAATAACCTTATGATTTAACAGAAGATAGAAATAGAAATAGAAAAAGGAATGGAATAGGAATAGGATATAATAGAATCTGGAAAGGACCTTGGAGGTCTTCTAGTCCAGTCCCCTACTCGAGCAGGAAAACCTATACCATTATACCAGTTATAGATCAACTTCCACGAGATTTGCATTATTTCAGGGACAATTCTAATGTGTTTTTTTTACCAATGAAGGCTTAAATAGTCAGAAACTAGATTATTCAAAAATAATCTCATACCAACCAGTTTTTAGTTATAATTATTGGGTGCCCTACAGTATGAGAGTTGGCCTGGTAGAATAATATAGAAACAGCCTTTTAGTATTAGTAATATCGGCTTTCTCCTTAGGTTAAGCACAGGTTTGCCCCCTCTTTATTATAAATAAAGTCTACTTTGTTCAGTACATTTAATGTTGTTTCATCTCTCTCTTGCTCTGATTGTAGCTCTTGAATTTAGTACATTTTATTGCTTTATTATGTAATATTCAAATAAAGCACTTAATTTTGTTTAATGACCAGTTCATACACACACACACAGACATAGAGAGAGAGAGAGACATAACTTAGCATAATGTAGCCATAAAAGCAAAATCACAAAATAAGGTTATCTCAAATTGGAAGATAAAAAGAACTAGAGAAGATGTCCTGTGCCAATCAAAGGGACAGTGATTACCCCCCCTAATCTTATACAAAATTATACAAAATTTGACAAGTTTTACATAACTCCTTGTGACTGAAGTGATAGGCCTAAAAATTTTATTGCAATACAAGTACATTATAATACTGAGACAACTGAAAAACAAGGAAGAAGTATACTTCTATTGTTGGAACTTCTTTGGTCTACAAAAGCAAATTCTGTTTTACAGTAGGTAAGTTTCCTTTATGCCATGGGAAAAGCATTATATTTTGTCAGTATGAAGAGTCTTCTTTAACCAGGAATTCTTCTGCTACTGGCTTAAAGAATGCTTATCTTTTGGCTTTAGGACACAACTTGATATTATCTAACACAATAGGAAATAATGACATTCCAACTGATGATTCCTACCCTTGACTCTTTGCTCAACATTGGTTTCGATGTTCTCTATTGTGCCAAGAGCGCCCCTGAAGAAAAACCATATAGTTAGAACTCTGAACACTAAATTTTAGACAATTCCAGAAAGACTGTTTATATAGGAGAGAAAATGTACCATTCTAAAAAAAATGATTATGGTATGCTGTTTAGGTGCAAGTTGAGAATGTGATGCTAAGAGTAGCATTTTAAATATGGCATTTTGGAATCTGATTTTTAATCCCTCTTTCACGTGCTTTCACTGATAGAACCCAAAGCTTTACCGTGATGTACATTTGTAAAGCAGTAAGTCAGTATGCTTGTAAAAAGCAAGCAAACAATGCCATCAAGGCCCATCCAATCCTATGGTTGCACAAGAGTAACCAACCAGCCTTGGAAATCTAAGATGAGCTGTGAGAATCCCAGCTTGCCTGGCTAAAACAAACTGGACTCAAAGCAGAAGAAAGAAGCAACAGCATTACTCGTGTGCATGCCTCGATTTTCTAATCTGCTCCTATCCAAGACCCAGCTGCCCTCATATTTCAGTTAATTTTCTAACTGAAATTGTTCCTAAGAAAACAAGAGCTGCCATCAGGGGAATCGGTAACATATACAGGCAGGAAGCTGTGCTGAGCCACCAACAACCAGAATAGAAACAGGAAATGGGCCCTGGATCGAGCATACCAGGATCTACTGCAAACACAGCCTCCTGCCTGAAGCACAGAGACAGCAAACGGCATCGGTGACTTGGAGCAGCATGATTTATAAGGCAGATTCTGATTGGCTGTCCTTCCAAAGAGACTCAAGCATACATCCTCCCCTGCTGCTTGGAAGGTCCATGACTGACACAGCAATGGGGGTGGGGAATTTCCTTCTGAGCCTCAGGTTAGCCTCTTGTAGTTCAGAAGTGGAAGACACCAGGACTACTAAGCAGATCAATTCCAAGAAATGTGTCATGCCCAGAAATGATTTCACTGGAATAAAAAGAGATTCCCAGAAACAGCCTTTCCAGCAGTGCTAGAAATAAAAGCTATTTTGCAGCTATTTTTTAAAAAAAGCAGACACTTAGAATGAAATTGGCCTCCAGAGGAATAAAATTAAGATGTGGGTAGTCACACACGCATGGTTTTGTTTTGCTATTAATCTTTTCATGCAAATGAGCAGTCATTCAACAGACAGGCCTTACAGGAACCTTTCTGCCAGAATAATTTGGGAGGCACTGATCCTTCAAACGCCATATGGATCTCTGGCACGGTGTACTCTGGGACCATTTACAGCAATGCCTAGACAAGTTATAATTAGCAAGCAAATGTTATTTTCCCATGAATTTACAAATTGTTGGGCCAAGTTCCACACTGTGAACTGAGGAAAGAGAAGGATAATGTATCTTGGTAAGAAATTTCTTCTCTTCATATTAGTACTTACAAACTCAATGTTATCACAGCACAAATCCTAAGCTCACAGCCTGATATTGCTGTCACCTATTGGTCTATCTGGAGATATTGGTCTGTCTACAGCAAACATGTCAAACTTGCGATGTCGCACAACGTATCGGAGCCTTTTCGCCATTGCCGGCAATGGGGTGGGCATGGCTTCCAAATGACACGTCCGGCCTGTGGGCCAGCAGTTTCACACCCCTGGTTTACAGGAACAGAATTTACTCTTGATAAAGTGTGAAATAGACTACCAACTGAATTCACTTACACTTTTATTCATGAAATATGTGCCCTATAAACACAACACAACATTTATAACAACGATCTCTCATACAAGGAGACATCGATTGATGTAGCTAAGGACTGCCCAAGTAGATGTTTAATCTTGGGGGAAAGTATACAGTTAGCAAGTAAGCAGAGAATTAGGGAAAAAGTAATTTTCCTGCCCTTAGCTACTGAATAATCCCAAGAGTTTTGTTTAACATCCAACGTTCTCTGTCCTCATTAGTTATTTGAAATCAGTAATATCATGATGAGCCAAATAAGCATATTTTCTTTCAGAAGAAGCCAGAAAGCTCTTATCAAATCACACTGCAGCTAGAAATTCACTTAGTACTTAAGTCTTATTTGTGATAAAAGAATTGGTGTAGCTGCATGTCTAACATACGTTTTCTACCTTACAAGTCTGGCATGGGACATATTTTGAGGATACAGATAGTTCTCAACTTACAACAGTTCATTTATTGACCATTCAAAGATACAGTGGCACTGAAAAGAGTGACTTATGACTGTCTCACATTTATAACCACTGCTGCATTCCCGTGCTTATAGGATCAAAATTCAGACACTTGACAACAGACTCATTTTTATGATGGTTACTGTGTCCTGGGAGCATGAGATCACATTTTGTGACAAGCAGAAGTCAGTGGGGAAGCTAGATTCATTTAACGATCATGTCACTAAAGTAACAATTGCAGTGATTCACTTAACAGCTGAAGCAAGAAAGGTCGTAAAATGGGGCAAAATTCACTTAACATAACGTCTTACTTAGCAACAGAAATTTTGGGCTGAATTGTGGTCATAGGTCAATGACTGCCTGTACTTCTTTCTTCAGGAAATGGATACATGAATAAATCATAATTAAACATTTTTATTTTATAAAGGGACCTTCTATACACTTACTAGGCTATAACTTTCCCAATTATTTTTTCACAGTCAAGCATTTAACTGAATGTATTGGAAAACCAACAAGAGCAAATTTAAACAAGTACCACTGCTAACTTTACAAATGCGTAGTTGAGATAATAATGATTGGGACAGGTAGCATTCGAGTAAGGTCTACACTAGAGACCATGAAAGAAAATTCTACTACAGCAAATAGATCTTAATTTAGCAGACTTTTGGATGCAACAGAGAAAATCTGGCATTATAGAGTATGCTTCTATATATGCGTAAAATCCCATTCCACATTTTATATCTGTAAAATGTCTAAACTATTTGTTTAAAATTCATGTGCCATGTTACACATACATAAAGATCCATTTGGATTTAACAGATCCTCTGTTTAAATGTATTCCCCATTTCAGTTAACTTGAATATGTACGGTTTACTGTTTCATAAATACTTTATATAAACGTACGGTATGATGATATATAGAATACTGTAAGCTTGCTCAGAGTCTTCTGGAATAGGTGAATATGTAGGCCCAGCCCTCCGTGTGTGTGTGTGTGTGTGTGTGTGTGTGTGTGTGTGTGTGTGTGTAAAATATTGGGTACAGTTGAGATGAAATGTGCATCTGGAGAAGCAGTGGTAACACAGAGTTTTCCCAGGGAGAAGGCAAGACATTTTATCAGAGAGAAGCTGAAATTATAAGAGACTGCATAACTGGATGAGGGAAGAAGGAAGAAGTTCAGGATAGCCACACCCTAGAATCCCTCAGGATATATCTAGTAGGTTAGAAGTTGGTAACTTTAGTTTGGCAAGATTCTGTCCATTAGAGGACATAAAGGACTGAACTTAACTGAACTGGATTTTGCTGTCATCTCTGTGTTTGGGTACGACAACAGCTCTAGGCAGAGCATCCTCAAAAAAACAGGAAAATATGAAAAAAGGATGACTACAGTAAAACTGTCTTCTACTTGCTGAAGAGTCATGCAAAACCAAGGCAGTTGCTGGGCAAGGCCTTCACACAGTGTCAGGGAAGCTTTCTGTAGCCTTGCAGAGAGCCAGCAGCTGCTTTCCCCAGGTATGCCCAGGCCCCCAAGATGGTAGAATACAGGCTGGCCAAAAGAGCAGAGATGAAATGGGAGACAAGTAGATGGGAAGAGCTGAAACAGAGTCAAGCATGGGCAAAGAGGGAAATGAGGTCCCCACCTAATGACCGCCATCAGGCTACCATTAAGTGGTGTGCTCGTGTTGTGCTTCACCTAATGACCACTTTGCTTAGTGATGGAAAATCTGATCCCAGTTAGGGTTGATAAGCAAGGACTGCCTTTACCAACTGGTCCACCATTACAGTGTTTAAACTGATGCCAAGTTGTAGGGGTTGACTGTGTAAGCATTATGTCATATAAATGTATTTCCATTTAGTGCTATTTTGATGACATTTTTAAAGCTGGCCTTATTTAACTACCAAGGTATGATACAAATGTTAAAAAGTAATAACATTTCATCCAATAAAATAAGCTTGATAGGCAAACTGGTAAACAAATATTTACAACAAAGACAAAGCACACACAATTATGCATTATAAAAAGATGTCGTGCAATAAAATCAAGTTTACAAGTTCATAATTTTTTAAAAAGGTATTAACTTAGAACAGTCAAGGTTAAGGAAAGGTGGAATCTTATATTAACCTACTAATCAAATAAAAAAATTTCAAAACTTTTTTTAAAGGCTATTTAAGATCCACATTTTTAATAGCTGCTAAGCACACTGTATGTACCATATTTTTCGGACCATAAGATGCACTTTTTCCCCCCAAAAGGGGGAGGAAAACGAGGGTGTGTCTTATGGTCCGAAGGTGATCCATATGGCCAGCTCCAACCTCCGCAAGTGGAAAGCAAGGGAGATTGCCAGGAGCACGAATTGGCACGTGCTGAGAAACGCCGATTCCGCGCTTCTGCAATCTCCCTCGCTCGGTTTCAGCTTCCCTTGCTACAAAAGCAGGCTGAAACGGAGCGAGGGAAATTGCCAGGAACGTGATCTCACGCTGCTGCAATCTCCCTCGCTCCGTTTCAGCTTGCTTTCTGCAAGAGAAGCGGGTACTGCTCTAATACGGAGAGGGAAGGACAAAGAGGGAGGGAAGGAAGGAAAGAAGGAAGGGACAATGGGAGAGGGAGGGAGAGAAAGAGAGAGAAAGAAGGAGAAAGAAATAGGGAGGGAGGAAGAGGGACAGAGAAGGAGAAAGAAAGGGAGAGAGAAAGAGGGAGAGGAAAAGAGAGGGAGAGAAAGACAAGGAGAAAGAAAGAGGGAGGGAAATAGAGGGAGAGAGAGAAAGAGAAATAGAGGGAAAGAGAAAAATAGAGAGGGAGAGAAAGGGAGAGAGAGAGAGAAGGAGAAAGAAAGGGAGAAATAGAGGGAGAGAGAGAAAGAGGGAGAGGGAAAGAGAGGGAGAGAAAGAAAGGGAGAGAGAAAAAAGAGGGAGAGAGAGACAAGGAGAAAGAAAGAGGGAGGGAAATAGAGCGAGAGAGAGAAAGGGAGAAATAGAGGGAAAGAGAAAAATAGAGAGGGAGAGAAAGAGGGAGAGAGAGAAGAAAGAAAGGGAGAGAAATAGAGGGAGAGAAAGGGAGAGGGAAAGAGAGATGGAGAGAAAGAAAGGGAGAGAGAGAGAAAGAGGGAGAGAGACAAGGAGAATGAAAGGGAGGGAAATAGAGGGAGAGAGAGAAAGAGGGAGAAATAGAGGGAAAGAGAGAAATAGGGAGAGAAAGGGAGAGAAAGGGAGAGGAGAGAGAAAGAAAGAGGGAGGGGGAGAGAGGGAGAGAAAGAGAAGGAGAGAGAGAAATTAAATTAGTAACATGATTGTTAAGTGAATCTGGTTTCCCCACTAACTTTGCTTGTCAGAAGGTTGCAAAAGGCAATCACATGACCCTGGAACAATGTGACCATCATAAATATGAATCGATTGCCAAGCATCCGAATGTAAATCACATGACCCTGGGGGTGCTGCAATGGTCATAAGTGTGAAAAATGGTCATAAGTCGCTTTTTCAGTGCTGTCGTAACTTTGAACAGTCACTAAGTGAATCGTTGTAAGTCGAGGACTACCTGTACTTTTATCATTTTTTTTTCCTTTTTTGGGGGGGTCAGGTTTTTGACACCTTGCTGGGCAACTGGTGGTACTCAGACATTGCCTTGTCCTAAAAGTGGTACAATGGATGAAAAGGTACAATGGATGAAAATGGTACAATGGATGAAAAGTCCTGTTTTAGTATACCGGTACTATTTGGTTCAGAATATTTTTTTCTTGTTTTCCTGCTCTAAAAACTGGGTGCGTCTTATGGTCAGGTGCGTCTTATGGCCCGAAAAATACGGTAGTTGATTTTGTGAGATGTAAATTTGATTTATAAAGTATCTCAAACTATTCATGGGGATTAGGAATAAAAGTCCAAAAAAATTTATTCCCACTGCAAAGTACTGTTAGTTGGTTGGTTAGCTGACTGAGTGCTATCAAATCAGTGTTTACTTTTGGTGTCTATATAGATAAGATTTTTCTCCAATATTGTATGAGTACAGTGGTACACCTTGGTACTCAACTGCTTTGAAACTCATCAAATTTGGCACTTACCGCATTTTGACACAAATATTTTGTCCCAGTACTCATTGTTTGTTTGGAACTCAACACACAAGCTAGAACCTGTTGTCGGCTGCCTTGTGTCACTAATTATTCCTTGCGGGGAAAAATTTGTTTGGTACTCATCATTTTTAGTGCTCATTGCACCTCCTGGAACCAATTAACAATGAGTACCAAGGTATCACTGTACAGTTATATCCAATTTGAGATTTGACTTCTGTATATTATGCACTGATCTAATAATTTGCCTGGTATAATCAGCCAGCAAAATGCACACCAGATTGAAGGAATTTGTTTTACTGCCATTTCTAATAAATTTACTCCTCTTTTTCTTGATATCCTCCCTTCTCAACTTCACAGTTCTTTACTCCTGGCCTTTCTTCAACAGATAACATTAGTTACTGTAAGTCACTTGAGAAGCTATTCTGATACCCACTGGTACATTTCCTATTAGTACTGTTACTGAATATCGAGTAGGCAGATTGGTTCAAACTGACAGCATTTAATTCACATTTCTCAAATTAACAGGCAAAGTGAAACATCATAATCTTCTGTTTTCACAGTTCTGAATTATGAACATGTACATCTCCTATCAAAAAAAGATCCATGCATTGCCAAAAGTATTTGCATTGACAGAATACACAGTATTCCTTGCTTAGCGGCTCCTTCGGTTGCAATGGTGAAGAAAAAAAGTATATTTGAGACCACTGCCTGGATCTGTGAAATTTGCAGATCTGTAAAGCAACAGGAAGCTGAACTAAGATTGTAAGCACAGTTGTAGTCATGTGGTTTTTCACTTAGCGACCAGGTTGTGGTCACTATCGTGATCACTAAAGGAAAACTACCTTCCTATATGCAGAAATGGGCATTAATTTTCAGGCAGATTTTAATTTAAAAAATAATAATAACAATAATTCAGCAAGGAAATAGAACAAGTGTGTGCCTAAAAGATGGAAACATTGTAGAAAATTATGGAGTTGTATTTACTGCTAATTTGACAGTATCAATTTCTGATCCTTTAACATTTATACTATCATGTTTTAAAAGAAACACACTAGGAACATTTAAACTCTGCTCTACCTCACCCTTATAAAATGTGCTTATGTCTAACTTCAGTATGGTTAATTAACTACTAGACCTAGGCCACAGGAGCATGCATTTGTTCCCCATATTTGCTTCTTCCCACTTTATCAATTCTTCCTACTTTGTTACTATTAAGTGTTTTATTGATGCCAATCATCATCATGTCTTATACAAAAAGAGTCCTTAAAAGAAATCATGAATCAGTCATTTAGTTCAAGTGGAATACTCAGTGCTATTTCCAAACCCCTATCCATACAGAAGACCCTATGATTTTATAGATTTGCAAGGTTGAATGCAATATTCAATGAGAAAATTTTTGCTCATGCAATTAACTCCTGCCTCCCCTGCTTGAAAAAGACCCCTATTCCACCAATCTCTGGAACAAAAAAAAGGGAACTCTAGGATGGGAGGGTTAATTCAATCTACTGGTGCGAACTGTGAATATTAATTGCTTTGGATACTGAAGCAAATTTGAATATACTGCTTAGGATCCCAATCGTAATTAAATATTTAAAAACAATTTCAAGTTCTGGTTAACTGAAGCTGAGTTAGTGTAGATTTGTTTCCTGCACCAATCCCAACACAGCCAACTTGTAGCCAGCATGAATGAATCAACTGGGAATAGGTTGCCCTGCCTGAGATTGAAAGCTTACTGTTATTATTTATTCAACAAAACACTAAATCCTGACTTAGCATGTTTGAACTAATGTAAGAGGACCAATGTTAGTATCAATTCAGCTCCTGACTACAAATTAGGGTTGGTAAAATAAAATCTACATTTCACAATTGAACAAAAGACGATATAATGCAAAAGCTCACTCCCTGATAAGAATGATGAGATACATAAGTTGTTGAATTCCTATGGTCCAATTTTTTTATTTGGGGGGGTTTGCTTTTATTTTTACCCTTAAAATTTTTACCCTTAAAATTATCAGCATGAAACAATCAAGAGTTACTCAAGGCATGGAATTCAAGAGATGAAGCAGAAACTTTACTTGACATACACATTGACTCCACTCTGGCAAGAAGTAGTAGCTAAAGTTGTAATGGCTAAATTTTGGAAAATTTATCTTGCTCATAGCTGATCTATTATTTCCACAGCAGTGCCCAGTCTGAAATGATCTCTCAGTAAATAGCTAAGCAAAATAAAAGTCTGTTTCTGTACTATACAGTGGTAGTCTGTAGTCTGTGCAAAATATGACTTCATTCCTTCTTTTGCACTGTTCATATTAGAACCATGTGTCAACAAATCACCTAGGAGAATGCTTGCTATTCTTGACTTCAAAACAAGATATTTTCATATTTTGATATGTTGTTCCAGAGAAAATTCTCTCACAGAGATACTTCTACTGTCTCAACATTTTATTTCATGTGTATCATTAATAAATTATACTGTCCAATCTCAGAAGAGTTATGTGCCATTATGCTCCTTTTAAGCAGGGCTATGTAACCTTTAGTCAAATCCAGTCCTTTGAGAAGTACTACAGCAAAAGAAAAGAAAGGTGGGTAAACCTAATACTGTAATCATAAAATCTTCTAGTATGTTCATATTTGGGTTGCACAAATTGGGTTTTTCTCATTTATTCAAACAGTTTAGAAAAAAAAATGGGGGGAAAGGGCTCTAAATACAAACCACTAAGCTAAAAGCCCAACGGAGAATCTAAAGCAAACAGGAAATTGCAAAATATTCCATTCTAGTTATAATCACAAAAGCGTTTTTTTAGCCCTGACAAGAGACCTTGAACTGCTGAGGCACATCCCCCAAATCTAAATTTTAAATATCACACTGCGTGTATTTTTTTTGAAGATTTCTAGAAATTATATTGCGATACAATACATTCTGCTGACATTGAATACACAAGTTCTCCTCACTTAACCACCCTAATTGGGATTGGAATTTCCATCGCTAACTGAAGGGCCAATTTATTAAGGAAAACACCATGTGATCACATCAGTTAGCAAGGCAATAGTAGTGGTGGTGGTTAGACCTCATGTTTTAACTCTTGCACTTCACTTCACTACCTCGTTATCTCCTCCCAAATACCTGCCCTTTTAACGGCTCTGCACTCTTGCCACCTCCCACACCTGCTTTTGTCTTTCATTTTCTTCCTCTTGATTGATCCCTCATTAAGCAGCTGCTGGGTCACGCAAGGCTTTGCTTTTTTTATAGCAACCACCAATTCAGGTCTTAAAAAAACTTTTCCCAAAAAAGTACCTAGATTTAAACTTATACGATCTGCAGCGGAGGCTACTCCGTAACTGAGGGGAAGCCACCAAAAATGACTTTTTAGTGTCCTCATCAGCTACCTTTGTGGCACAGGTGATGCTGACTACCCCTTGGCTATTCGCTTATAGTGAGACAAGCAAGCAATGAAGATTTTTAGTAAGTTAGAAATGAGAACTTTGTCAAATCTGATTGTAAGCAAATAGCCCTTTTGTCATCATATTTGCACAGCTGATATAGGTAACACTGTCATTAATGGAAAGTCAGCCTGCTTTTCACCATGATTGCCATACTCTCAAAAAAGATGCCATCTTAATTATATACTACTGACACCCACCATTTATAGGCAGGAGTCTCCTATACAATTGAATAATTTCTCATTTTTAAACGTGGAAGTATTATTCAAGATTCATATGCCATTTTATTCTGTGCGTGATGACTTAGACAAATTACTGTGTATCTACGGTATACAACTAAAAATGACTGCTCCATTTTTTTAAAGGGATTCAGACTAGACAAGGAAATCCGAATTCCATAATTGTATTCTCTCCTCCCAGATTTTTCCCCCTCCTTCATTTAAAAATGGTATTGACGCAAAGAAGCACCAACAAAACCACAGAGTGCCTAACTATGGAGGTGGCAGTATCTATGGGCACTTAAATGAAATAGGAAGTTGATCACAACTAAGGAGAGTTCTGCATTAACTGCTGCCTCTAGAAAAAGGCTTTCCTGCCTTGCGCAAGCTCACATTATTACACGGCACATCGATTTGGGCAGGCTGGGTTTTTCTGTTACATTTAAAAAAACATAGTAAGATAGATAAACCTAGACATAGGAGTCAAATAAGAAATGTGAATCCCCAGGGCACAGCCATCTACAATCTAAATCAGTGATGGCAAACCTTTTAGAGACCAAGTCCCTAAACTGCAACCCAAAACCCACTTATGTATCATCTGGTGCCGGGTGGGCGTGACCCATTAGGTGGGCATGGCTGCAGTGGTAACGGCAGACTGGGTGGGACTAAAAAGTTCAATCAATCAATTCCAACTTTGTGAGATCTTTTTTTTTTCCCCAGAGAAGTTGAAATTGATTGATTGATTGAACCTTTTTTTTTTTTGCACACGGCAGCCGAGGCCTAAAGCGAAAAGGTTTTATAAAACCCAGCTGAAGGCCTAGGACTGGGGCGACAGCGTGCGTGCCAAAAGAGAGGGCTCTGCGTGCCACCACGGATCTAAATGACAGCCTCACTGCACCAAGCATCTGCAGGGTAAATTTGGGATGAGAAAAGAGACCATCACCCGAAGGACGTTGTGCTGGGCTCTGCATACTTACTGACCATCTGGGCAATGAGATAACAAAGTTGTGTCTTCAACACTCACAAAAACTCAGCCTTTCTCTGCAGATAAAGTAAAGGAAATAATCTTTCCAACTCAGTGATTCTAGGAGTCACGTTTCCTTCCAGTGTCTTTTTCTGTAAGTCACTTCAGAAATCAGTTGCACGATGTACAGGTGTTGCTTACTCCTACATAAATGTTGTGATTTGTGCTTATCTGAGAGCTTGCACTGCTGCAGGTCTGAGGGTTAGGTGGATAACACTAGGACTGGACTGTGGGAGAAGGAAAAGCCCTGGTTCATTTGGGAAGTTGGTAGCAAAAGCTTTCATCACCTAACACCAAACGAAACCCCCCATACCGCCCCCAAAGAGTCTGGAACTGGAGAAATGACACAGGAAGGCAGCTGACCTCCAAATTACTTTAATCTACTATAATCTACTACCACTGTTATTCTGGGACCCTTTCTACGCTCTTTTCCCAGGATCCTACGTGGAGACTACTGTAGGATCCTCTTCTGACTTCTCATAGAAGTAATTAGGGATCCACACCCCAACCTTAGTATTATCCACCTAACCCTCAGACCTGCTGCACTGCAAGCTCTCAGATAAGCACAAATGACTACATTTATGTAGGAGTAAGCAACGTCTGTACATTGTGCCACTGATTTCCAAAGCGATTTAGAGAAAAATACACTGGAAGGAAACTGAATCCTAGAATCACTGTACTGGAAAGGTTTTTATTATTATTATTATTTTAACGAGGATCAAAGAACCTGGTACCTCTGCATATACTATATATCAACTCGTATTGAAGGTAAAGGATTAATAACGAAAGGCTAGGAATTATAGCCCCAAACACCTGGAGCGCTTATCCATGCCCCTGAACAAAAGGAATTGGGAACTTTGTTCAGCAAACAATCCTGGAGATAATTTGGAAAGGCAGCTGAATTCCAATAGATTATGTAATGTTGCCTACCATTTAGACATAAAAATCTGAATGCACAATATTCTGCTTTAAACTGAAGTCACTCAACTAAGAGAAACTTAATTCCAACTACTGGTAAATCACTGACTATATGAGTATATATAACACCACAACCTCTGTCTCTGTTTAGCACTAACTACATCAGTCTCTTCTGTAGCCAAAACTAGGAATATACAATGACTATTAGCTATGCCAACTGGGAAGACTATGTAGAGAACGAGGTATTGTGAAGCAAATCAGCTGATCATGGAAGAAATATTTCTTTTTAGTCAGTATCTGAGGAAGAAGTTACCTGCCCTGCATCCCATTACTGGTGTGAACATTAAGCTTCTCTGCACACTGCAACTTGCATCCCTCTATTTATCTATATGATTGAAATATTCAATGTTGACTGCCTTTTCAAAGAAACACCTAGTAAACCTTTTTTAAACCTTTGCAAACCACCAAGCTCTTTTACATTTTGTTCTCACAACTACAGTTTTGAGAGGTGCACTATTCTGAAAGCCAAACACTCTAGTACAAGTGGAAGAAACCAATTCCAGGTCAGCAGCTTAAACTCATTTGAGATGCTGGAGGTAATCTCTTGAGGAGAAACTTGGCATAAGGCCGAGGCAATAAGTAGTTTTTTCACACATTACAAAGGCTGTCCTTTGAGGAGCAGGAAAGAGCTATACATATGAAGCCATTAGCCTACTAATTATTCTCTTCACAAAACACAAAAGATATAGCAAAGGCCATAAATAGAGAACTATATATGTCAGGGGTGTCGTATGCGTCATGCTGAAATCGCGCCCACCCCATTGCCAGCAATTGAAAAAAGGTCACGATATGTCGTGACACATTACATGACATTGCAAGTTTGACAACCCTGATATATATGTGATGGTCCATCATATCACCATCTACTGCATGCAGCTCAGGGATATCACCAAAAAATGAATAAATAGTATAACCTCTTTGTCATAATTTAGGTGCTAGGCACATACAAATATAACATATATTTTTGAACTAAAGATGCAACAATTGATCACATCGGAATGAATTTTCTCATCTGCAAAAAAAAATCAAGTTAAGCAAGTTAATACAATTAACTAATGGAGTTTAGCTCTAGCAGAAATTAAATCAATAGAATGAAACTGTACCATTATACAACGCAATAGAAATTTCATACTGTGAGATTAATACAGACTGAAAATACAGCAAAATCATACCTCTTATATTTCAGGCAAAATTCTTCCATTTAAGTAAAAAAAAAAAAACCACCTGACTTTTATTCAGTAATTTAGAATTACATGATGCATCCAATTTTTTCCCCAATTTTTCCAAGATAATGCACAATAAAGTGTCCTGTTTTGCCTCCATTGTCTAATTCCAACGCATCTCTCTTTGACTCACCGGTAAGCTAGAGGGTCTTGACTGCAGATTCAAACTCACATCTTCTTGCCCTTTACTGGAAGCCATTGATGTGGCAGACGATGCATGGGAACCAAATGAGTCCTGTGACAACTCCTAGAATATAAAAAACCAACCAATGGGGGGGGGGAGAAACCCACAGAAATATTATTTTTATCAGTCTAAATTATTGTACAGTCATCTGTCTTCCTTGGCTCGGTTCAACTGCCCAAGTGGTGACAACAGTTACAAGTAGGTATTATAAACAACTGCAGATATTAAAAATTAGTGTAACACAATAATGTTAAAAATCCTTCCTAACTTCCCATGTTGAGTCACTATTTCTTGCTCTTGCACAGCAAATGACATCAATAAGTAGCCAAGGAGCAAAATGCTAAGCTTGTAAGCCGCCCTAAGTCTTCGGAGAAGGGCGGGATATAAATGGAATTAAAATAAAATAAAAAATAAAATAAAAATATCTATGGTATATCCAATCAACCAGATAAGACGGACTGTTATTCCATCAATCCAGGATCAGCAAGGACATAATTTTGTATTTTCTCTCTGATTTAAGATAGTAGCCTTATCGATATAGAGTGCCCATGGGTATGTGTTTCTGTATTATTAAAATAAACTATACCCAATGAACAAAGCTTAACAACCTGCCTTTCTGTGCTTCTTGGAAACACAACAGGCATTCAGTGGTTAACTCACTGCCCCCTTTTGATCCCTACTCCAGAGATATAGTAGAGACAACGCAAATGCTTGAATCTTTCTTTTTCTCTTGGCGCAAGCTAGATGTTTGGGAGACCTAGTCAAGACCTCTTCTGCAACAATTCACCATGCAGAGAAAACTAATACGCGATGGTATTAGCCTTCCCTAGCTTTATGCCTTTCAAGGTCAGCAAGTACAGTGTTGCAGAAACTGCCCTAGTTCGCAAAGATGCACATGGAAGAGTTTTGAACAGACAAGCTCCAATTTCTTCAAATCGCCTACTTCATTTTCCTTCACTGTGGTTTTGCATTAGTGTAAGAACATTCTCCAATCCTCACTTTTCGTCACATGTGGTGTTCCAAGTACTTCTTTACTACTTGTCATGTGACACCTCTCTCTGAAAGTAAGGTGAAGGAGGACAAGCATCACATAGCAAATGAGGAGAAAAAGGTTCAAATCCCCACTCTGCCCCATCAAAAACCTAGGAATTATCTCTCGCCTGTGTTGCTTTACAGATATATATATAAATTACAGCTGTACTAGGTCAGGGGAAGGTACTAAAAGGAGAACAATGTATGCCTCTTTGAGCTCCTAAAAGAAAAGGCAGGGCATGCATTGATGTATCTAAATCAAATTGCACTTGATAAAGTACTTTTTGCCTGTAGGCTGTCACAGACAAACAATGAAAGGTGGTGTTTTATTTTGCTGTGTTTTAAACTGGCTTTCTGCCTGGTCTGACAAATGGGCTACTCAGGTATTGATAAGTAATTGTGTTCTCAAATATTTAAGGCAGTGTTTCTCAACCCCGACAGCTTTAAGACTCCCAGAATTCCCCGGCCAGCAAAGGAGTAACTCATCCCTTTGCCAAGCTGCATTTCTTTTTATTTCCACTTGAAAAGCAGAAAAGTTATTAAGAGATCTGACCCAGAACCCGAGCTACTGTGTAACTGCCTAGTTTTCCAGAAACAGAGGACTGGGGCAGTTCATGGAAGACAACCTACCTGTGGAGGTGGGAAGCGCTGCTGAGAATAGGCTGACGGCTGTTGTGACTGAGACGGAGGGTACGTTGCCGATGGCTGGGCGAGCGCCGAGGTAGCAGACTGCTGAGCTTGCTGCTGCTGCTGCTGGTAAGGGGACTGGGACTGCTGCTGAGAGTAGGGAGGCTGACCCTGTGGGTGCTGCTGCTGGCCTGGGGCTGACTGCTGGGGGTATGGAGATGGGGACTGCTGGTGGGGTGGCTGAGGCTGTGGCTGTGAATAGTGGGGCTGGGATGACTGAAGCTGGGGAGGCTGAGACTGAGTTTGCGTTTGCTGATAAGAAGGCTGAGCATGTGGGGCCTGAGTGGGGGGCTGCTGGGCATAAGAAGGCTGTTGCTGGGGGTGAGGACTCTGCTGGTTATAATAAGGGGTCTGACTCTGCTGCCCGTAACCAGTAGGGCCCTGCTGTCCGTAAGGCGGTATCTGTTTGGGAGAGAAAATTTTTGAAAAGGAGAGAAATCAATGTTGGTCGGGAAGATACTAAAGAATGGAGCTCAGAGATACACATTGCAGGTAGTCCTTGACTTATGACCATTCATTTAACAACAGTTTGTGAAGTTACATCAGCCTCATACTTGACTTATGACCCATCCTCAAAGTTACAACACTGCAGCCACATAACTGCATTTGGCAACTAGCTCATTTTACAATTGTTACAGCATCTTTCAGTCACACAATCATGGTTTGTGACCTTCCCAGAGGGCTTCTAACAACTCAATTGGGGAAGCCAGATTTGCTTAGTGACCATGATAAAAATGGTCGTAAAATTGGGTCCGGCTGTGTGATGTGACCAAAATTATGATTATAATATCGTAAACAGGATGGTCACAACTGTTCTGTTATAGGGATCTCAAATACTTCTGTTTATTTAGTGCAACTGGCTTTGCCCAACCGGCACCTTCTAGATATATGCCATGAAAATGAGACAGCCCAGCGCATCAGCAAGGCACTAACAAGAGGTGGGCATTTTCTTCATTTATTTGCTTACAATAATGTAACTAGATTCATTTAGTCACCTTGGATTCAAAGCTGCACAATAATAGTAAATAAATTAATCTAGTGACACAACTGAGATATTTACCAACCTGTTTCTTCACTCAAACCCAAAATTTAAGGTTTTGAGATCCTGTCACTGTTTACAGAAAATAAACACATGTTTTCAAAGGACTGCGTCCTTCCTCTTTACCTGCTGTGCATAAGAGACACTGCCCATTGCAGTCTGCGTCCTGCTTAGAGTCCCCACTGGATATCTCTGGGGAGTCTGTGGCCCATATGGCTGTCCTGGATATCCATGGCCTTGTTGTTGCCCTGACTGAGGTCCCTGCTGTTGTGTGTATAAGTTGTTTCCTCCGTAAGGCTGAGGTCTCATCTTCCCCATCTGATCCATTGGACTGGATGGCTAAGAAAAGAAAATCAGAATAAGTTATAAAATATCCAATTGCTATAGACAGCTATCTAATAATGCCACTTACTTGTGAAGAAATTGAAAAGAGCCAACCAAAAGAAAGGAAAAGAAAGATAAAACAAGCCTTTAATGGTCATTAAAATTCAACAGGAAGTAAAAAGGCAGAGGAAAAGGCATCTTTTGGAATTTTATTATATCATTATTTGTTCTGGAGTTATAGAGAGCCCTAGGATAAGTTACTATTGCACACCTTCTCCAACTTGATGGCCTTCAGATTTTGGGGATTACAATTCCTAATCGATAAAAATCAAAATTTCCTGATGGTGCTGGTTGGGAATTAAAGGAGGGGTGGAAAGAAGCAATAGATACAAATTCTGCACTCAATTTTTTGGCACTGAGAGTTAATTGACTTCTAAAACCATGAAAACCGGTATCAGTAAAGATTGGCCAAATAGCAACTGTGCTCTTACTTTAGTTTTTTCAATTAAACACTCCTTTAAGTTAAATTCAACTTCCAGAGATTAAACAGCCATGTCCATTCTGTTTTCTTAACAACAGGGAGGAAGCAGTTTGCTACTGTCTTTTTTCAGGATGCTTTTTGATTTCCCACTGTAGTCCATGGCCCTGGGGTTCTTAGTGGTTTCCTATTCAATTGCTAATCAGTGCCAATCCTGTTTAGCATTTTTGAAATCTGCCAAGGTTGATTGTTGCCACTAGCTGTAGCACTCAGATGTCAAACAAAACTTCATTATGAAGGATCATTACAGGTTAAGAAAGCTAGGCCAAAATCAAAACTCTGAAGCAAACTAGATGGACCAAAAATATCGGATTTTATTAGTTTCCAGCAACTACACTAAGACATGATATGATAACCTACCCTAATTGTTTGAGAATCTTCCTTCTTTTATCTGGAAGTAACATCAGTATAGAGTTTACCAACAAATAACTCTTCAATAAGTTCTGGTCTTTTAAATCACTAAGTTGGTATGCCTGATCAAAAAACATTTTTCTGTTTGATTTTTAAAAATCTGCTGTTTGTTTCCCAAAGAAAACACATGAGAATTATTGTTGTAAAATAGATTAACATATCTCTTCTCACTCCTTGGTAGTATTAGTGCAGTGTTAAAAAGCTGGATAATTATCATAGATTTAGGTTTTTATACATAACTTTTATAAAAGCTTCTAAATCCATGGTAAACTGACAGTTTCTGATTTAAATTGAAAGGGTCAGGATAGGAAGAATGAAACATTCAACATTTAAGTCAGTATGCCAGACATTCCTAAAATCTTCTAGATTTCACTTCAATTTTGCAGTCATTATCTCACATTGAAAAATTGCAACTAAATGTGAATTTAATATTTAAAAAGCCCTGTCAAAACTGAGTAGGGTCTTATGTCATATAATAAACATTAAGTGAAAATATACCAACATATGTTAAAGACTAATCCAAGATAAAATAGAATTTAAAGTGTAAAGAGCTGTAAAGTCTTTCTTAGACCGATGTATGGGAAATACTTTCCGTAATTGCACGTCTCAATCATACACAGATAAATATGAGGAAAATACTGGCCTAGAATCCAGATCTTTTTTTAACCACTAACAACGCTCATCACTTACTAAATTTAAAGAAATCAGAAGCAATCTCAGAATTGCTGTTCCCCAAAACCTAACATGAAGTAAAGAGCACACATTCTAGGTTATTACAAAACATGAAAATAGCCAGTTTCGTCTAGCCCAGGGGTCGGCAACCTCGGCTCTTTTATGACTCGTGGACTTCAACTCCCAGAATTCCTGAGCCAGCAAAGCTGGCTCAGGAATTCTGGGAGTTGAAGTCCACGAGTCATAAAAGAGCCGAGGTTGCCTACCCCTGGTCTAGCCAGTTTGGAGTAGTGGTTAAAGCACCAGGCTACAAAGCAGGAGATCATGGTTAGAGTTCTAGTCCTGCCTTAGAAAGCTGGCTGGGTGACTTTGGCTGGTCCCTCTCTCTCAGACCAGCTCACCACACAGCATTATTGTTTCTGGGGAAAATGGAAAGAGAAAGTTGTATTGGATACATTCACCACCTTAAGTTATTTGTAAAAATGTTAAAAGTGGAATGCAAATTTAAAAAAAAATAAGCCCTCACTCAATTGCTGGAGAATATATGGATCTAACCACATATTCTTCTTTGCACATTCTAGTCTGGTTCCAATGAAAATGCTGCTCTGATTGCCCTGCTCTAAGTCAACCCCCCATTTTCAATCCACAATGCAAGGCAGACAACCACTTACTCTCCAGATACTTTGGATTACAATTTTCACAACTGTCAGTCCTTTGAGGTAAAGCTTGAGAAACAAATAGAAAAAAATACTAGGACTTATTGATAAAGGCTATAACAGAATCTTATCAGCAATGATAAGAAATGCCTCCCTCCTTCCCTTTTATACTCAAGAAAATCAAAGCGGGACATCCTAACTATATTTTTCACACTTTCCTGCGTTCTTAGGTGAAGTTCGTTTTCCCAATGAATGCTGCGCAATTTGTGAAGGCCATCTCCATGCTCTACTACAATACTGGTTAGGGTTGATGGGTACTGATCGAATTTAAAATATTTAGAGGTGTTTGGTGCCTAGAACTATCTAAAAATGACTATGATATTCTCAAGAAAAGAATGTCAAATATCTAAGCTGGATCTTCCAGATGTGTTGTGGCTATAGCTTCTATTATATCCACTCTGAGAATTATAGTGTAACACAGCTGGAGAGCATTAAGTTGGGGAAGGCTGCTGTGTGAGTGTAAGTAATCTTTAAAATGACATATTTAATGTTCAAGGGCAAAGCATGACTTTTTTTTTTAAAGTAGTAGTACTGTCCCTTTCCAACCCATCAATTTATGTTAACCTGTTCTGCTCAGTTTGCATGTTATTTTCCAAGGACACATTTCTCCAAGCACCACATGCCCCATTCTAAACAGCTGTCTCTTTATGAAGCTTCTTAGTACACCCCTTCTTTATCCATGATATAATATTGGGGAGGTTTTGATGATTTTTAAAGTTTTAAAGGATATTGGTTACCTCTGACATGAGTTAACTCTGCACTGAGCTGTTTTGCAAATTTGGTCTCCTTCCAGAACAAGGCAAGATAATCCACATCCCCTCCTCTTGGTCAACATTTAAACAGTAGCCTCACAAGTAACCCGTTTCTGTCTGGCCATAGAACTTTTACCTTTATTACCGGCATCATTGCTTTGGGGGGAGGGGTTTTGGCAGTTTCAAACAATGGTTTTCTAGGAGTGAAAATTGTTGTGGCAGTACTGCAAATTTGCAAATCCAGTTTCTAAGACCAAAATAAATTGGAAAGACATTGCTGCATTTAATGTTATAATTAATGTTACTCCTAATTGCAAAAACAAAGGCCAAAGAAAGAATTCTGATTCACTTTCAAGATGGTTACACTGCAGAAGGCAGAAGTGAAGTCAGAATCCTTAGAATACGGAGAAACTGCAAATCCCACCTTGGGTCTTTTCTTTTCTCCTGGCCAGCTCTGCCATCAACCTGATAATAAAAAATTACGTTTTTTGTGGGGAGGGGGGAGGAGGAACCTCACTGGCTCTTTAACTGAGAGAAGCTCTAATTGATTCCCACAGTAATTAACCTGCATTTTACCTCAGAGTGTGCTAGTTAAGGAAGTCAGTGCAGCTATTTATAACTCCTCTCAAATTGAGGGCAGACTGCCTAAAATCTAACACATCCCAGCTGTACTCCTGTTTGAACTGGGGCCAAGGGAATTTTTTAAAGCAATCTTGGCACTGAATGAATGACACCAACACGATGAGAGCACAGAGTTGGTTGTGTTGTGGTGACGTAGCAGCGGAGGTGGAATGGGAAGGGGGGCAACTGCATGAGAATCCCTCCCTCTCCAGTGTGCTCTGAGCTCATACGCCCCAACCCTACTACTATCCCTCTACAGCCAAGCCAGCAACCGCTGAGATCAAACTACAGGAAGTGTCTTTTCCTCTGAACACACGTGGCTGATCTGCACAGAGCGGGGCCACGCCATCCCTGCCAGGGAGGTTAACTCTCATAATCTCTGACCATAACCCAGAAAGAGTGCAGGGAACAGATGGGGATGGGACCCCAGCAGCAGGATAGGTCATGTGATGCTCCACACGGCCTTGAAAGCACAAACTATTGTTTGGCAGCTGGGCTCTGGAAGAAAGCCAGCGAAGGAAGACCGTTTCCACTGGGCAATTCAAGGAGAAGCAGCAGCTGTTGCTGCCTCTTCTTCTATTGCACCCTGCTTCGCTCAAACTACTCAATGAGGACAGAGAACACTTGAGCCCCTGGGACCAGAAAGCCACCAACCAGATGAAAGCTTGCACCAACACTGCGCAGATTTAATACAGCTTGGTAAATGTGCAGATGCCACCTCCATCATCTCCCCCCAGCTGAACCCAGATGGGCTCACAGACACATGCAAGAAAGAAATTAGATTTCAGGGGAGAGGAAGAAAGGAAGGATTGTCTCCCTGGGCTAAAGCATTACACTACTTGGTTTCTAGCCGACTCCTCCAGAGAAAATAAACCACTTTTTAACCTCACACTACTAGTTTTAAGACAAGAATACTTTTTAAAAAGAGGGATAGATGATCACTGTGGGAACAGAGGCATTATCTCATTTCCTTATTTGAAAAGTTCTCAGGATTTTGGTCAAACGTAATGCTGTGTGCCATGCTATTTCTTCAGTTTATGATTTAGCATTTTGGATAAAACATGCCTTACTGTAGAGAGTGAACTAAGCTACACAGTCCATTCACAAAATGCTTAAAAAGCAAATGTCCCATATTAGCCCCCTGAATGGGCTCACTGGGTCTTTCTATGGGAGGTTGGAGGGACATAATTTTGAAGGCATACATTTCTAGTTCACCAATACTGTAATTAAGCATATCATCCAAAGGTAGGACTCTTACTTTATTTTTTTATTTATTATTTTTATTTATTTATTTTAATTCCATTTATATCCCGCCCTTCTCTGAAGACTCAGGGCGGCTTACAAGCTTAGCAGTAGCCTTCATTCTATGTATATGCCTGCTTATTAGGGCTTTCGCCCTCCCCCCCAAGCGGCATTATTACAAAGTCAGCTTAATTGCCCCCAACAATCTGGGTCCTCATTTTACCTACCTTGGAAGGATGGAAGGCTGAGTCAACCTTGAGCCTGGTGGGATGCGAACCTGCACTAATTGCAGGCAGCTGGTGTTACTTAAGGAGGCATTAGCCCACTGCTCCACCAAGGCTCCATATATGCCACCCATCTCACTAACAAAGTGACTCTGAGTGAAGCAACTTTATCACATTATGTTGTTTCTGATAGCCAGAATATATTTGGGTAACATGTCTTAGTTTGAAAGCTGGATTGGTAATTTCAAAGTGAAGCCTCTCCAGCACTTTCAAAACAAGCTAACAGTCAGTCAGGAGGCCCCAGCACAGAATGTTTGCCATAATTCTATTTTATAATTAAGGATGTATAAATATAGTAAGACAACTTTCAGAAAGACACAACCTCAGTTCTATGCAAAGTGAAAAAAATAACCTACAAATTTCACAGCATGAATGATTTAAAGATTGTAATATTATTTGCTGTTAGGGAAAACAATCATCTGCTATCCAAATTCCAGATTTGGATTTGCAATGATTCCAAATACATAGCAAAGAAGCATTTCAAATTAAATGAGAAAATTATACAAAACCATACTAATATGATAAAGACAAAAGGCAAAGTGCGGTATTACAGTCAAGGGAAAAATTCATCAATATTAACTGTAATTTCGTCATTTTGAAAATCATGGTACACCAAGAATTTTTGTTGCATCCGCAAAGTTGCTAAACACATTCTCTTCTCTCTATGAAGTTAAACTATAATTCACAATTAAGTAAAAGGAATAAAGTGCCTGCAAAGAACTTCCAACCGTCATAAAATGTGGCACCCCCTGTGGTCACATGATATATTGGATGCTTGGCAATACTTGAATGAACGACCATGTGCAGTGTCTTGTGGTCACATGACTTCAATTTGTGATGGGTTTTTGCCATTTTCCAGCAGAAAACTGCAAAATCCACTACTTGCTAGATTCACTTAATGACCACATGATTCACTTAACAATTGTGATTTGCTTTATAACCTTCCTGACTTACTACCAAAATTCAATTGTCATAAATTAAGAATTACCTGTATGTCAGCTTTTAGAACATGCTTCTGTAATTTTTTACACCTTGAAAATTGACACATACATTAATAAAGTACAAATTACTTATTCAAGAAGTCCCCTCTTTCAACATAAACTTTCTAATGGAGCTAAGCCAAACTGGTTATTATTCAGCCAATACACTGTTCGACACCCTGATTCTACACAGGTACAAAGAAAAGGTGAAAGTCTTCAAAGCTAATAGTTGGGTGGAAGATAAATAAGGCTGCAACTATACTTTTCAACTACAGTAAACAAATAATTTGTTGTTATTCCGTGTAACTTCTTTCAAATGAGTTCACTCAAGCCTTTCTTTCCCACTTTTTAAATTGCATTTTTCAATATTCGAAGGCATTTTATCTTAAAACATACAATTTAAAAAGCATATTGATAATTATTTTAGCAAGAGACCACATTGTAAAATACAGAAGTCCAAACTCCAATGGAATGATATGCACTGGTTCAGGATATGCAGGTTATGTGGAATCTTGCCACATTCTAGGTTTGACAAAAATAACAGTGGTTGCAACAAACACCAAGAAAAAAAACATTAAAAAATGACAGAATAAAACAAAGATTCCCATATTCTGGCTAAGAATTTTGTTTGTTTTTTATTTCCTTAACTGCCAGATTTCTCTTTTTTAAAGATTTAGTTAAAGGGATTTTATCAAATAAAAATAAAATTGAATACTAAACGTGCATTTATTATTCCAGACACAAGCAGACATCTTTCTTTTGGAACAGTTTACTACCTGTGTTTCTAAATATACAAGGCACAAGAGTGCAACTTTCACCCTCTTCGCAATAATGAGAAACACAAGTCATAAATATTCCCCCTAATATCCTTTTGTCTTTTGCTTTTAATTTATTTTGCTCAATATTATTTTTTATTTGTGTAATATTATTTATCCCCAAAGGAATGGCATGATGGTATGAATGCACATGAAGGTCTTACTACTAGATGCAACACCTCACCAACATTTGTGGCAATGGAACAGAATTTCCCATGATCCTTAGTACTGGTTAATTGACGCTAGGCGGTTTGTGTAAGACTTCTGTTAATACCAAAGTTATAATTATTGGGGTGGAGAATAAGGAAGAGAGAACAATAATATGGAAGTCAAAAAAGTAATCAACAAGAATCATGTAAACTTGCTGATAACTTTTTCCAATCCCCTACGTAAGAAATATGGTATCTTATAAAAGTAAATATCTTACATCTAATATCCATCTAATGAACAGTGATTTTTTTCAGACATACCAATAAATTTATGTTTTCCAAGTAACTTTACTTATATAGTTCATTGAAAAAAATTGCATTTATTCATTACATGGGATCCCACATTTTCCAAACTGGGTGATAATGTTCTAGCACTATATCAAAATAAATATATCCATATGGAAGTTCACCCATCCTGGGATATAAATCATCCCAATATAAAAGTAAAATCCTTTCAAGAATCAGGAAAGGAAAAAAGATTGCACCCCTTTCAATTGGACAGAATTGAAGCAATAGGCCTCTTTAATAAATTCTGCCCCCAAACGCTAACAAGGGATCAATCACTATGGATCAACTACAGTGATCTCATATTCTTTGGCCAGTTAAACAGTCACATATATTGGAGAGACTTTAATTTTACTATCAAGCTCTCCTGCAGCAGAATCTCTGGGGGAAACACAAACAAGAGCATTGCCTGCCAATTGTGGGATTAGCCAGACAAGTGATTGTAAAAGGGCAGACAACTAAAGCAAGGGGAGGCAAAGAGGGAGGAGATGAGGACAATTAAAGAAATGTAAGAGGCAGGGGAGGGCACATGTATTTCTGAGAAGAGTCAAAATCAACTTTTATGAGAGAAAATATCAGGAAACCATTTTCTGAGCCTTCTGCTTTACTGGAGTTCTGAGATTTTTTTTATTTTTATTTTTTTGGCCATCCTACTTGAGAATGATGGGAATTGGAGTTTTTGGAAGAGAACTCAACTGAGATACAGCATTGGATGTAGCTGTTTTTCCATTTCAGCAAAACACTGAGCAGACAGAAATACTTTGTTTTGCCAATATTAAATATTTGTGAACTGAAAAAACTTGCCAATTGTTCTTCCTTCCTCAAATATTGACATGTTTGGGGGATAGGGGAAGAAGACAGAATAAAAATTGGAGGAATCAAAACATGGTTTAGCACGACCTACAAATCCAGGTCTTTGAAATAAGGACAACTGTGAGCTGCCTCAAACTTTAAAACTATCACTTTAGGCAGAAGTCCCCTTTCCCACCTTTTGGCATTACTGTTCTGAACAAGTGTTTAAACTGCAGATCCCACTTAATCTTTTCTTTTCTCAGTATCTCAGCAGTACCTGTCAATAAGAGAATAGCCCATACCACACTACAACAGTGAATTTATATTATTAACTAGGTTTGGGCAATGCTTCAGATTCAGTTGGAAAGAGGTGCTTGAGAGTACAAAAACAGCACCTGCTTACAACTCATTAAAGCATCTGCATCTGTTTTCAGGATCAGGCAGTCCAGAAAAAAAAAAGTGTCTGTTTAACAAGTCAGGTGAGGCAATGGTGGGTGCCCTTGCACGGCCCAAAGCAGCTCTTTCAAATGGAATCTGAAGTATTAATTAGCTTTAATGTAAACTAGTTCCAGCCTTCTCTAAAAATAAGGCAGAGAAAGCACAACTTTCAGAATTGGCTGCACATGAACAACAGGGTTGTGTGATCAGCACCTCAGTAATTAAATGTAAGACCTGATTGCTCCCACTGGCTGACTTGTTGCAGAAGAATAAAGAAGATGTTTGCTGGTTAAGGTTCTATTTAGAGTTCCCCCAATTTTCATCCTGTCCCTGCCCAGACTTAACTCACCTCTAAACCAGGCAAGTAACTCCAGAAAGAAGCTAGCAACTAATTGGTAAGAATAATAGAATGTATTATTTATACATAAAAATGCTTTATAATTAAAAAAAAGCCTCACAGACTTTACTGCCTTGAAATTAAACCCTTACTGCCCACTAAAGTCCTTACTATATTCATATCGTGACTCAAAAGATACTTCATTACAAAATCCCTAATAACCATCGGGGTGAAGGAGAATTGTATCTCTGGTTCGTTAGTTAGTGCAACAAGGAATACCAAATCAGAGCTGGTTTACGTCTAGTACACTAAAATCTTAGAACAGGGGTCTTCAAACTTGGCCCTTTTATGACTTGTGGACTTCAACTCCCAGAATTCCTCAGCCAGGCACGCTGGCTGAGGAATTCTGGGAGTTGAAGTCCACAAGTCATAAAAGGGCCAAGTTTGAAGACCCCCGTCTTAGAATATGATATTCTTGGGAGGTTATCCCCTAATAGTGACTGGAAGGTGGAGATAAACTAGCACGTTTTGCCTATTCCCTAATATAGGATGATATAGCAAAAGCTCAAGTTTATGTCAGTTGGATGATTTGAACTGCTTATAAAGAGCCAAGTTATTAACACCCAGATTTGTTTAGCTGATGGGGGTGGGAAGAAAGAGAGGGATTCCTGGCTGCAGATGAATAGATACAGAAATTCATATTAAGCCAATGCCAAGGGGAAAGGAGGAACAGGCATTCCTGAAAACCTTTCGGTACAGTTTAAGAACAAGTATAGCAAGAAACCGTAATACCAGGTGGTATAACCAACTACAGTTATTATAAAAATAGTTTCAGAACAGAACACAGCTCCCTGACTCATTTTTCAGACATTTTGGATTGTACAGTAGTCCTCAACTTACGACCACAATTGAGCCCAAACTTTCTGTTAAACGAGATATTGAGTTTTGTCCCCTTTATGACCTTTCTTGCCACAGTTATTAAGTGAATCTCTGCAGCTGTTAAGTTAGTAACACGGTTGTTAAATGAACCTGGCTTCCCCATTGACTTTGCTTGTCAGAAGGTTGCAAAAGGTGATTACATGATCCCGGGACACTGCAACGGTTATAAATCTGAGTCAGTTACCTAGTGTCTGAATTTTGATCATGTGACCATGGGGAATGCCACAATGGTCATGTGAAAAATGGTTGTAAAGTCACTTTTTTCAATGCTGCTGTAACATTGTAAGTCGAGGACTACCTGTATCATGTAATAACAATATGACTGAATGGTATGCATTGGTGGCAAGTATGAAAGAGACAAGACTGGCATATTTCAGTTCTGACACTCCACACCTTCCACTTCACTTGGCTCATCCACTCTAATTCCTCTTCATGCTGAGCCATGGTTTGCTTACTCATAGTTTGCCATATATCAGGCTAAATTTACACAACACTGAGGAACAATAAGAAAATTTTGGCTTATGCATATATCTAGCCTCCACATTACAGATAGTCCTCAACTGGGAATGGGACAACTTGCCAACTCGCCGTGGGACAACTCGCTGCAGTACAATTTAACAATTCTATTTAATTATTTAAAATAAATAAAAAATATTTTAATTTTTGCCATTCACATTTCATTCTGGTTCAGCTTTTGCATCCTTTCTTTAATGATCCTATTCCACCATTTCTTTGATATTAGTGTAACTTTTGTCCTCCTACAGTGAGTTGTACTGTGGCGAGATGGCTGTGGTGAACTGTCCTGCAACAAGTTGGCCTGACAAGTTGACTGTGGTAAGTTGGCCATGGTGAGCTGGCCGCGGCGAATTGTCATAGATCCTCCTCAACTCACATCAATTGAGACCAGAATTTATTTTGCTAAGTGTGTTGTGCCCAATTTTACAATTTTGTTGCCACTGTTATTAAGCAAAGCACTGAAATTAAGTGAATCACATGGTCATTTAAGTGAATCTGATTTTCTCTACTGACTTTGGTTGCTGGAAACCAACCAGGAAGATCGCAACTGGCAATCACGTGAGACTAGAACACTGCAACCATTGCCCAGCAACCAAATTTTGATCCTATGACCATTTGGATGCTGGAATAGTGGTAAGTACAAGGACTACCTGCAAGTCACTTTTTTCAGCAGCATTTTAACTTTGAATGGTCACTAAATGAATGGGAGTCACGCTATTCTCCAAAGCACCTGAAGGCAGGACAAGAAGCAACGGATGGAAACTCACCAATGAGAGAAGCAACCTAGAACTAAGGAGAAACTTCCTGACAGTTAGAACAATTAAATCAGTGGAACAACCTGCCTCCAGAAGCTGTGAATGCTCCAACACTGGAAGTTTTTAAGAAGAGACTGGACAGCCTGAAATGGCATAGGTTTCCTGCCTGAGCAGAGGATTAGACTCTAAGATGACCTCCAAGATCCCTTCATCATCATCATTATCAACATCACTATCACCACCACCACCATCATCATTACCTGTATCTTAGGTACATTTTAAGATGGGATAAGACATCTTTCGACGGTTGAGGATTGTATTTCTCATTTGAGGGATGGCTAAGAGAGCACAAGACGGACAAGGTGTCTCTGGGAGTTTTGCCTTGGGAGATTTTTTTATTTAATGTTTGCCATTGCAAAACAAAGGAATCTATCTTACTAATATTCAACAATTGTATTCAGAGCTGAATCTGGGATTAACTAAGGGTTTTCTGGAGCCATATTCAGTTGTGGAAACTTACTCTGCTCATCCCTTTTTAGTTTGGGTCCATTAATACACAAAAGGGAATGGAAAGTGGGCAGTGTCAGTAAAAGGCAAGTCTTCTGGATGGTATTGCATCAGTGTCATTAACTCCCAATATAAAGGTAAAGGTAAAGGTTCCCCCACACATGCGTGCTAGTTGTTTCCAACTCTAGGGGCCGGTGCTCATCTCCGTTTCAAAGCCGAAGAGCCAGCGCTTGTCCAAGGACGTCTCCGTGGTCATGTGGCCGGCATGACTAGACGCCAAAGGCGCACGGAACACTGAAGTGGTCCCTATTTTTCTACTTGCATTTTTACGTGCTTTCGAACTGCTAGGTTGGCAGAAGCTGGGACGAGTAACAGGCGCTCACTCTGCTACGGGGCACTCGGGATTCGCCCCGCCAAACTGCTGATCTTCTGATCGACAAGCTCAGCGTCCTAACCCACTGAGCCACTGCGTCCCTTAACTCCCAATATAGTGGACTTTAAAAGGTACAACTGCTTTATTGCTGTGTTTCTTAACCTGGGCACTTCAACTCCCAGGATTCCCCAGGCTGGGGAATTCTGGGAGTTGAAACCTTCAAGCTGCCCAGGTTGAGAAACACTGATTACAATATTTATTGCCATAGAGATAAAAAAAACATTACAAGTCGGGAGGAGTAGAAAGGGGGAAAAAAGCTTAAAATTACCAATGGAGTTTAATGTGTATTTCAAATGGAAACTTGATTTTTTTTTCCTAAACTGAATTCTGAATTGCTACTGTATCAGCTGCTGCAAAGATGTGAGTTCCTGAAGAAATAAGACAGTTCATTTTTTTTAAACTTCTGATTACTGGGTTATTATTTCAGGGACACTGACAAGTACTAAAATCTAGAAGGATGCATCCTTTCAATTCACAACAGATCACAGATTTCAAAAAAAGCAAACAAGAAGCTTTAATTATATTTTAAATCGTATTTCATTATAACAGTTTGTTAGATAGCTTTTCATGTTCTGGTATTTGATTTGTTTTCTTGGGCTTCTTCATGAAAGAAAAAGTGTAGTGTAAACATTATATTGACATGGAATTAAATATCACATACACGCTGTTCTGAAATCAGGGCACTTTTTACAACTGTAATCACAGACACCAAAGAACCGTAATTATTTCCAACTTGTGCAACAAAACAGAACAACTGAACAATGAACTCTCAACAGAGTTAAGAAAATCGCCATGTTCACACATCACAATAGGCTGTAATTCTGATTTACTGTGAAGGAGCACTCAATCTACTGTCCATGAGAGCAACTGAATAAAACCAATGATAAGTTCTCCACTGTGAAATGTAAGCCCAATCCTTGTTGTGTCTTTCCCAATCAAGCCAGAAATCTGAAGCCAAATTCCGAATTCATGACTTTTCTGAATTCATGACTTTTCATGCTGAGTGGCAAATCTACTGGCTGGGTCCATGCTGTACGTTAGGTTAATGTTGTTGATGCTACTGATAAACATTTGTGTGTTAAAAATCCATGTCAAGTCTTATTAATCATCTGGAGATTAGAAAAGATTCAGATCAACCTGGTCCCGATAAGAACTCCTGTTCAATTGGTATTTCACTGTATTTATCTCAAATAGGCATAGGCATCTTCTCTTGAATACAAAACACTATTACAAAGCAACTTATTGAATAACATGAAAAGATTAGCAAGTATCAAATAAAATTTAATATGGGTATCAAATAAAATTTGATACCCATATTAAATTGGTAAAAATACCAATTAAAACATCCTTTTTAAAAATACTACAAATGACAAGGCAGAGTGCTGCAAAAAATAAGGGAGCCCCTCATTGGTGTAGTTCAGGGGTAGGCAACCTTGGCTTTTATGACTCGTGGATTACAACTCCCAGAATTCCTGAGCCAGCCATGCTTGCTCAGGAATTCTGGGAGTTGAAGTCCATGAGTCATAAAAGAGCCAAGGTTGCCTACCCCTGCTGTAGTTTAATTTCCTTTAATTGGTAGCATATTTCAAAGATAAGGAGCCACTGCAGAGAAGGCCTCCTTTTAAACCAGAGGTGGTCTTTTTTTTAAATTATGGGCTGAATAAAGGCTTCATCTATAGTGGGCAGAAAAATAAGCCACAGTGTGGAGAGGAGAATGGCTTTCAATTTACAAACATCCACAGCACCTTTCACAATAATTTAAAAAAACTCCTCTCCTTGCCACTCCATCATCTCTACTGCTCAGTGGGGAAGCCCCACCATTTGCAAATAGAGAAAGAAAATGAGCAGTTCTTCCACTGGAGGTCGTTTGACTTCTGTGCTATGCAAGGAAAGACTTCCCTTTCTCAACACACACCATGAAAATGCAGAGAGCAAAACAAGAGAAAGATTGTGGCTTCTATCCCTGTCTTCTACCTGGTAGTTTTCTTTTGGTGGACAGGAAAGAGAAGGTGTGATTGAAGAGTCCCAATCCCCATTTTCAAATGAGCTAGCAGAAAGAAAAAAAACACAGTAGTATCTTCAGATTTGTTGTCTCGCTATATATCACTTTCAGAAAGAGAATCATCAAACAGTGTTCTCTAAACTCCACGCAGCCAAAGTTTGCCAGTTAATAACTAAGCGCCCAAGACCTGCATCGCTCACATACCGTACTTTTCATTCAATTCCCACAACAAAGTGAAATAAAACGACCCAAGACAAGGATGGGCAAGATAGGAACAATAAAGCATTTTACCCAGGACAATTGCCCAGTGCAGTATGGCATGATCACTGAGTGAAAAGCCAAAGAGAGACAACATTTGCCATATTAATTGTTTAAAAGAAACTTACTCTCAATAGTTAAAACCCCATTATGGAGAAAGACAGCCTTTGCTGGGTATTCCTGTTTAATTATTTACGTCCGGTTAATACATTCCAGTTTTCTTTCTCTCAGCTATTCGGGATAGAGTCCTGCAGTCATTCGGAAGAACATTTAATCATCATGAAACATAACTTGGGAGATGAGTATTAAAGAAGACCGCTGCATGGCCAGCACTTTCTACCATATATCTGGATCGACCGATAGGGAGGCAATAAATTCCTTCAGCAAAACGTCCAGGTGTATTTAGGACCACTCTTTCTCAGGGAATCTCTAGGACTGGCGGGGGCAGGACCCATGCCCCAATATGCATGGGGATCATTTGGTTTTTACCCAGAGAGTTTTAGACTACCACAAACTCATCTTTTAAGAGATATTCTACATCAGGGGGATCAAACTCGCAATGTCATGTGACGTGTCGCAATGTATCGCGACTTTTTTCCCATTGCTGGCAATGGGATGGGCGCGGTTTCGCCATGATACACACCCAGTCCGCAGGCCGGCAATTTGACACCTCTGTTCTACATCCATCCATCAATCAATCAAAATATAATTAAAAAATAATTGAATTTAGAACCAGAGCTTGGGTTTTTTTGTTGTCAGTGTTAAAGTACATTCCTCTAAGTAATACCTTCTTAACTATTTGGACTGTATGGGAAATCAGGGCACAATAAATACATTTAAATTCATTGTATTTCTTGATCTTCACTACTGAGTGTACCGTAATTGGTATTTACGTAGCCAATAAATGGGTATAGAAACGTAGAAAACTGACAGGGGAAAAAAAAGACCTAGTGGTCCGTTGAGTCTGCCCTTTGAGTGTTTTTGGTTTTCTTTTTTCGTTTTTCTTTCTTCCTTCTTTCTTTCTTTATTAATTTATTATTTTAAAAAAATTTATTTTATTTTTGTCAAATGATGGGCATGTGTTTATGCCAAGGGGGCTTAAACTCAGTTACTGATGACTGACTCACTACCTCCACTGGAAGTTGGTTCCAAGCTTCCACTACTCTTTATTTATTTATTTATTTTATTTTAATTCCATTTATATCCCGCCCTTCTCCAAAGACTCAGGGCGGCTTACAAGCTTAGTAATAGCCTTCATTCTATGTATATGCCTGCTTATTAGGGCTTTCACACACACCCCAAGCGGCATTATTACAAAGTCAGCTTATTGCCCCCAACAATCTGGGTCCTCATTTTACCTACCTCGGAAGGATGGAAGGCTGAGTCAACCTTGAGCCTGGTGGGACTCGAACCTGCACTAATTGCAGGCAGCTGGTGTTACTTAAGGAGGCATTAGCCTACTGCTCCACCAAGGCTCCCCAAGACATCCCCAAAACTGTGTAGTATAGAAGTGTTGGGCACTGGCAAGGCAAGACTCAGGTACTAGTCCAACCTCAGCAAAGCTCTCTTGCCTCCATACACTTCCTTTGGGCTCTACTGGTAGGAAGCAGCACTACACATGCCTTCTTGGGTTTCCAAATGAAAAGCAGGTTATAAATCTCACAAATAAACTAGCTCAGCAAGCCTCCTCCATCTTTAATGTCAATAACAATTTTCTTTTGACATTTTATACATTCTAGTTCATTGTTTTTCTGTTCTCTCATTTTCATCATTTAAACATCTTAATTATAAGAACAAAGTATGCTGGTTCAGCCAAGCATGAAAGTCAGGAATTGAGACAGAGGAGGGAATTCAATTTGATGGGAAAATGTATAGCTGGGTCATTGTAATATTTAAACAACCCATACAGCTTTCTATAGGCTTTGTTTATCATATGTTATGCAATGGACATTGACATTTATGTGTAATACTAAACCAAGATTTCTAACCAGAGCTTGCTGAGCAAGTCTTGGTGGCCTGATTCACACATAACACTAGGCCATCACGGATGAATTGCTTACATTAAACCAAAGAAACCACAAGTGAATCTCATTATAACATTATCACTGAACTATGTCATTAATTATTACGGGCTCATTGGAGAATGCCAACCTGTCTCTTCCTAACATTTCCTACTGGCTCTGTATCTCCAACCACTACTTGTGTTTGCTCTTTCTAAATAGACAAATTGCTTATGGCCTGAACTAACAAGAATTTATATCATTGGAAAACACTGGTCTGCCCTGAACCCTTGTAGCACCTGGTTTCTGGGACACTTGGGACATGTGTGTCTCAATTCATTGCTTCAGTCATAATGAATTCAAATGGGATTTGCTTTCAGGCCAACAGCTTTACTCTCCAAATGAAGGGTAATGTTAAAGTGGGGTGTGTGTACTGAGCCTCAAATTGAAATTCATGAATGGTATCTTAATGCAACATGACACTGAAACGGAGTTATAAAGAGAGAGAAAAAATCAGTATCCAACAAACATGCTTATTCTCAGATAAAAGGGTTTTTTAAAAAAAAAATCTATCCAATAGAAGTAAACAGGAAGTTTAAAATCTAAAATCTACTTTCACTGCATAAAAAGAATGCAATGCTTCTTTTCTCATCGCTAGCCCTTGTGCACCTTAGTAGCTGTACAGAACAGTATTCAGAACCCATTATCCCTTTCCTTTGCTCTAGACCAGCGTTTCCCAACCTTAGGAACTTGAAGATGCGTGGACTTCAACTCCCAGAATTCCCCAGCCAGCTATAGCTGGCTGGGGAATTCTGGGAGTTGAAGTCCACGCATCTTCAAGTTCCTAAGGTTGGGAAACGCTGCTCTAGACTTTCTAGACAAAAAACACCAGCAAGGTACAGAGACAATCTGCAATAAAACCATTGTTAAGAGTCAGATTCAACTCTTGGGATTATTGCCAGATTGCCCAGCAAATTAAGAGACAGGAAACAGGTACACTAGCAAAACAAACAAACCGTACAAAAATCATTCAATGATTAAAACTCAAGGAAATTGGGATACTAAGTACGGTAGGTAACTGTATTGACAAATCTCTTTCTGAAAGGCCAGATTTTTTAAAAAAAAATTGTACTGTTCTAGCAAAGTGATTTGCTGCTGAAGTTGCATTGCAAAATTGCTGAGCAATACCAAGACCTGCAAGCCCTGGTGCACAGGGAAATATGAATCCTTCTCCAACCATGCCTAATTATATCACATGGGCAGATCACTTATACCTTTTTGCAGCAAGCAATATATTAATCCCCAGAGAAGCAGTTCTTCCTGTTCCAGCCCTGTTGGTACGTTTTCCTCCCTCAGTGTGCCTCCCAAGGCAAGTTTGGGCACTATTACTTTAAACACAGAGAGCATAAAGAAAGAAAGGAGTGCTCCACAGAGGAGGAGGAATAACCTTGTAGTTAAGCATAAGGCTAGGAATCAAAGACTGAGCTTCTTCCTCAGCAATTGCACAGACTCCTTTTATCAAGCCTCTGAATTTCCAGTTTCCCTTACATAGATGGGCTATGCCAAAGAAGCAAAAAGACCCAAATAACAATTTTATTCAGTCTGATATTTAAAGTTCACTCTACGTAGTGCCGAAAGAGCTGCTGCATTGGTTTGAAAAGAACATGTCTGTGGGGGGAAAAGATGCATTTAAATCCTGCTGAAAAGTTTTAGATTCCATCTCCTATATAGCAGCAATTTCAATTATCAGAATTTAAAGCCATTCATCAGTTGCTCTGCTGCTCTAGAGAAATGAGGAGTAAGAAAGATACAACCCCATCTCCATACATTGAAATAATTCAAGCAAAAGCCAACAAGCTAATCACCCTCGGTTGTTATTTATGACTGCCACTTGTTAAGTAATACAGTTTGTACATTTTAATATTTTTAATTTATCAGAAGACTTATAACACCATATTTGGGTAATATAAGTAGACCTGCAAGAAATACTAAAGTACTATTATAGCTTCTCTCAGCATTGTTTTCTTCCAGAATAGTTTATACTCTTAAAACTTGATTTTTGGTTTTTAGCTACCCAAAGTGTGGCAACTAAACATGCTTATTGAGCTATTCAGAGAGTTTTACGTAGCACAGAGATTTATTTTCTCACTTCTGAAAACTGTCAAGTTTCCCCAAACTTGTCATACTTCCTGTTGTATTTGGTGCATTTTAGCCATGTAAAGACTCATTCTTGAAGTTCAAAAATTTCAGAACAGTAAATATGTATATTTACAATAACAGTTATTAAATTCCTTGCAGAATGCAGTATGTGTATCTTAATACCTAGTGTGCCTTGGCTTTCCCCTTAACAGCTACAAGTTTTCAGGAGACAAGGAAATAAAAAAAATATATTCATCCTGTTCTGAATGGGACTGCACTTCTTTTTAGCAGACTCAAAGTTTAGATTGGCTGTTTCGTTTTATTGTTATTGTTTTACAGCTGTACATCACTGGTGCCACAAAGCATCTTTTTCCCTTTTTGGTAGATCTACCTATAAAATGTATCAAACTACCATTACATGAGAACTAAATCAGTGTACTGTATATTTTAGAGAAAGTTGGGTTCTATGGAAAACTATCTTTAAATTCTGGCTGGTACTGACTGAGGAATTCTGGGAGTTGAAGTCCACCCATCTTCAAGTCCCCACGGTTGAGAAACTCTGATTAAGCTATTAATTAGAACTAGCCTCATGGAGCAAGCCACAAGGAACAAAGAAGCTACTGAAGCTTCCAATGCATATTTAGGAAAAATGCAGAACATGGGTCTTAACCATCACATGACCCGGATCCAGATGTCAAAAAAACCCCTGTATATCTACATGATTTTGCTCATGTATTGAGCTTATCAGTGAAGGGCATTTTACAAGTGCCTAACTCTTGAAGAGAAAGAGTTGAAAAGCAGCCTTCTGAATTATAAGGCCTAGTACCTGTCATCTGGCCCTGAAGTGGTCTAATTCAGAGCTCCCCAACCTTTTGGGCACCAGGGACCGGTTCTGTGGAGAGAGGTTTTTCCACGGACCCGAGGGGGTGTGGTTTTGAATACTACCTGCATCCTGAAGATGGAGCTTTGCTTGTTTATGTGGCCCGGTTGCTGGCATGCCACGGCCCAGTACTGGTCCACGGCCCAGGGGCTGGGAACCCCTGGTCTAACTAATACTCATTTTAGTTAGGAAGTTATTTTTTTATGTTAGTTAAATAGCTAGGTCAACATGGCAGTACTGGTTCTTCTGAAGTTATATATTATTAGTTTATATTGCTGCTTACAGCTGCTTTTCTATTTTTAATTACAATTTTACAGGTTCTTATTTACATGACATTTTTGTGAATTGCACTAGAAGACAGGAAACATCTTTTAAGTAAAGAGAATAGGTTTACACATATCTTTGACCAATCTATTATATAAAAATAAACCTGAGTTTTTCGCTCTTCCTGAGAAAAGCCAATTATCATTAATGAGTTTCTAATACAGATTGAGTCAGTGTGGAACGCGACAATCACATTTTCTTATAATTAATACAGAAAAGTGGAATAAAATAGTGATTGGGCGGTATTGGGTCAGAAAGCAAAAACAGAAAGACAAAATTTAAATACCTCCCAAAACATGTAACATCAGCATTTAGCCCCAGATCATCACTCATCAAAACTTAACAGCGTATTTAGTGGAATACACCACATATATTAAATACATAAGGTAAAGGTTCCCCCGCACATGCGTGCTAGTCGTTTCCGACTCTAGGGGCCGGTGCTCATCTCCGTTTCAAAGCCAAAGAGCCAGCGCTTGTCCGAGGACGTCTCCGTGGTCATGTGGCCGGCATGACTAGACGCCAGAGGCGCACGGAACGCTGTTACCTTCCCACCGTAGCGGTCCCTATTTTTCTACTTGCATTTTTACGTGCTTTCGAACTGCTAGGTTGGCAGAAGCTGGGACGAGTAACAGGCGCTCACTCTGTTACGCGGCACTCGGGATTCGACCCGGCAAACTGCCGACCTTCTGTATTAAATACATACCTATCTGCAAAATGCTTAGAATCTCATTCAAACTGGTGGATCTATAAAAGATTCTTAAATATAGTCCTCAACTTAAGAGTAATTTGTTTTATGACCGTTCAAAGTTACAATGGCACTAAAAAAGGTGACTTATGACCATTTTTCATACTTATAACCGCTACAGCACCATGATCACCTGATCAAGTCTGACACCTCGCAACTGACTCATATTTATGATGGTTGCAGTGTCTTGAGGATCATGTGATCACCTTTTGCAATCTTCTAACAAGTCAGTGGGAAAGCCGGATTCAATTAACAACCATGTTATTAACTTAATAACTGCAGTAACTCACTTAACAACTATATCAAGAAAGGCCATAAAATGGAGCAAAACTCACTTAACTGTCTCATTTAGCAACAGAAATTTTGGGCTCAATTGTGATCTTACATTGAGGACTACCTACATTGAGGACTACCTATAACTGCACCTTTTGGAATTCAAACATGAAGATGGGGATACAGTTCAGAATGAATGTGGCAACAGTCTATTCTTGAATTTGCTGTTATAATGAATTTTAAAAACTAACCTTACAAGAGTTCATTTCATTCCCACAAATCAGAATGAACTTTAAAACCAGTGCAATTTATTTGGTTGGGATAGAGCCTAGAAGCATACTTTTTATCCTTTAAAAAAAAAGACTTTAAGTGACTTTTAGAAAAATTATCTTTCAGTTTATAGAAAACTCCCTTACACCCACCAGGAAATGCTACTTATTCATCTTGCAAATAGATGAGTGTTTTATAAAGTGGTTTCCTCCACGTGTCGGTATGCAACAATCTTATCTTAAAAGGTTTGATATGAATTTCTTGTTTTGAAAATAAGTGACACTCGTTTCCATTCCAATTCTAACACAAACCTTGAGCAAAATATTAATCCAGTATACGTTGTATTTTCTCCTGCTTAATCCCAGATAGGGTTGAAAAGAATGTCATAGGCTTCCTTCCTCTTTTTAAGGTTGTCTTGCCTGCACCAGTGACAACAGATTCTGGCTTGAATCATGAATAAAGACAAATTATAGTTAAATCTAATAGTATATAATTCAGTTTTTGCGGGATAACATATGTATCATCTAATGGTTGATAAAAGAGACAATGACTTCTTCTCAAGGTATTTGTTGAGATCACAAAATTTGACATCAGTTTCCTAATTAATAGCCACAATGGCTATTTTCTGCCACATTAAAATTTAGAATGAATATCTGAATTTATTGAATTATTGAATGCAGTTAACACTTCAGAACTTTCAACCAAATATAAAGAATTATGAAAAAAGAATTGGTAAAGTTTCTGTTCCAGCAAAAGCAAAAATACTAATCTGTAGGGGTAACAAAAATTAGTTTTCCTGCTTCCTTATTCTTTATGTTTACAATTATTAAATTATTTTACAAAATGCCTTGTTTCTGATGGGCAGGTAACTGAAACATGACAACTTCAAGTCCTTAAGGTTGCTGCGCTCTATAAGTAAAATAAACCTCATGTTGTAATTTGAATTCAACTGGTTTAAAAATACAAAAAGGGATTTCTTCTTTTCTCCAAGGACTTCTGATGCCAGGGAGATCTCTCAGCACAAGTCATAATTTGTGAATGAACTATTATAACATTACCATTGACATTAAGCTTTAAAAAAAAAAGATGAAATGACAGTGGAGACTGATTAGCTTAGAAAATTGGCAGGAGAGTCAGACCAGAAATGGTTCATAAAGCAATAGTCCCATTGGCTCCTCAGTACATAACTCAATCAAGAGCCTTGACATAGTATTATGATAAGACTTTCCATATAAATTAACACACGGAAAGGAACAGCCCGCACGCACTTGGGGGGGGGGGAAATCAGCCATGTGCAAGACAATGCATATAGACTATGTTTTAATATATATATATAGCATATTATTTTTAAGATTTAATTCCAGGAGAAGCAACATAAAGCTTCCACATTTCCTTACGAAATCCCACATAGGAGCATCTAGTCTTCACAACAAGAAAAACTCCACATATAAGGAAGGTATAACACAGGGGTGTCAAACTGCCGGAACGCGAGCCGGATGCATCATAGCAAAACCACGCCCAACCCATTCCCAACAATGGCAAAAAAGTAACAATATGTCGCAACACGTCACATGACTTTGCGAATTAGATACCCCTGGTTTAACATGAACATAGAACATGGAACAAAAGGAAATTTAAAAATCAGCTCTATCGTTTTAAAGAAAAATATTCCTGCATGAATGTCAATTTCTACAATCCTTCAAACCAATTTGGAAGAAATTATTTTCAATTTTTCTAATGAACTCAGAAATAATCACTGTGATGATCAGAAATCATGTCAAACCGTACTTTTCTAACCACAGATAAGAACTGTTTGTTTCCATGGCTTAAGATTCCAGTCTACCATCCAAGTACTGAGTTCCCTAAACTGCTTCCTACCTTCATGGCACAGCAGTTTGAAGTGAAGCACAACTGCTCAAACTCTTCCATCTCAGAATTCAGAGATGACAATAATATAATAAATCAATGTCAAATAGTTTTTCTTCTCCAGTTCTGAAAGCTCCTCTGATATAGGTCTATAAAACAGCATTTGTTCAAATCATGATTTCATCTGTAATGTACATTTCCATTTCTCTGCATAATAACTTGATTACATTAAAAACTAAAACAAAATGCTGCCTGGATCCATAATATCACTAAACCAATAGGCTTTAACTGAACCTGTTCAAACACAGTGACCTGGTTCACATAGAATGCTAAACATGTGGGGAAAACATCAATGTAAGACAGACATGTCAAACACAAGGCCCGGGGGCCAGATCTGGCCTGCAAAGTGGTTTCATGTGGCCCGCGAAGCCATCCTGGAAACAGTGAGGGAACGGCCCCCACTGCCTTGGCCCTGGCCCAGAGACCCTCCTTCTGCCAGAGACCCTCAAGATCTGTCCCACTCCTTCCCAGGCCCCCATAGGCACCCTTCATGCGAACCTTGTAAAGCTGGCCATGCCCACCCAGTAGGCCATACGCACTCTAGCCACGCCCACCCAGGCCACACCCACCCGGCCCCTTGAGAGCAACCGCAATGCTGATGCGGCCCTCAATGAAACTGAGTTTGACACCCCTGATGTAAGAGGTCAATTCACATCTCTTACAAATGTTTTCTCCCTAGCTTTAGCTATAGGAAAATAGGCTACTCAAAAAAAAAATTGTGTCTGGCTACAGCCATGGTTTCTTTCAGCCCCATCCACAACACAGCACCAGCAAATTATGAAAATTGTAGCTTTTGACTGAAAAAATGAGTTACCCATTTGTTTAAAATTTAAAAATCACACTAGCTAATTTTATATATTAGTCTACGTCAAAATTAATCATACAATGCCTTGAATCTAGAACTATAAGAATGTCAATGAAAATTGTAAGGTTATATGTGAATGAAGTATACATTTAACGCAACTTTCCAAATTTACATTATTTTCACACAGTTATACACACAGTTAGATTCTCCTCTTCTGTACTGGTAATTTGTCTCTAGCACTGTACAGAATCAGTCACCTACCACCCATGGAAATTCTACAAGCCTATTTTTTCAACATATTATTAGTAAAGACCTTTTCCTATATAAGAGGAATGGTCTATGGCAGGAATATCCAACACTTTCCAGGCATGTTCAGAAAGGGACACACTTAATAAAGAGGATGGAGTTAGGACAAAAAATAAAATTATTTCATTTTCAAAATTAAGGGAAAGTTAAATATAAATTATTACTCCTTAGTCACCTATTTTGGCACATTAAAAACTAAATCAGGCTGCCAGCTTTTAAAGATCACAGAATAATACATCCCAGATTTTTGGGGTCCGTATATAGCCCTGTGTTCAGTCTGTATATTTTAATCAACAAGATTTCAAAGATATGAGGTTTCTAAAAGCCTTGCTCTAGCATTCAAAATCTCATATAATTTTCCTGACCCAGATATTTAGTAAATACACCAAGGTCTCTTGGCAATTTCCATTTAAAATCAAAATTAAAATCTAAGATATTAAAAACAATTTAAAGCAATACTTAAAAGAATATCAGTAATTACAAACTTGTTTAGATGGTGTGTTTTCATGCTTTTTTAAAAGCCAACAAAGAGGTCAGCTCCTTTTAACTCAGCAAAGCATGCATTCCAAAGAACTGAGCTAGCAATAGAGAAGGTTTGTTCTCAAGTCACAGCAAACTTCCTCAAATGATCTCAATGAGTGGATATTGGCAGGCGTGCACAGGGCACAATGTTCATTCAGGAAGTCCAAATGCAAACCATACACAGCTTTCAAGATAATCCCCAGCAATATTTCAACACAGGTGCAATTCTGGTCAGAGGTTTTTCCAGACACCAACCTGAAATTTTCTCAAAAGCAGCAAGGAGTCACCAGTGCTTGTACCATAGTTTACCCTCTTCAGTCTTTATAAAGATATGTAGTGTATAAAATTATTCCTAAAATTAAGAAAACCATTTTTCCAATGAAGCACAGTAACATCTTGATCACATAATGCCTAGTAGTACCTAAGTGAGACTATGATCTATAATACCTGTGTTTCCCAGAAAATAAGATCGGGTCTTTTTATTATTTTTTTTGGCCTCCAAAAGAAGCACCTGGTCTTATTTTCAGGGGGTGTCTTTTATACTCAACTCTGGGACCAACAGCCCCACCTAGCCAGCAGCCCCGCCTAGCTGCCCCACTTCTTCTGATCAAAGGAGCAACTTCATTCTGCAGCCATTTTGCAGCCAGGCCTTTCTGGAAGGCCTATGCAGCCAAGTACCGGCTGCAATGGCCTTCCGGAAAGGCTTGTGACTGAGAAATGTGGGCCTGGCTGCAGAAGAAGCCACAGAAGTGGGCCAGCGAGGAGAGGCCTAGCTGCAAGGTGAGTGGGTGCGGGGCGCATGGGGCAGCTCCACACCCCCAACCCTAGCTTGATTTTTAGGTGTGTGCCTCGCCTCAAAACTAGGGCTTATTTTGGGGGTAGGGCTTATATTAGGCCCACCCCCAAAATCAAACTAGGCCTATTTTTGTGGTAGGCCTTACTTTCGGGGGAAACAGGGTATGTGGTTATTTGATTTTTTTTAATTATTAGTCAAAAGCCAAATACCTATCAATTCAGACCAACCAATTGAGAATCTTCTAACTTTAAACCCAAACGTTCTACCAAAGTTACTACCCTTCTTGCAGCCTATGTAACCAAATACTAATTTAATGAAAATAAGGATAAAAAACTCAGTAAAATGCTATTATCATTTCAGACATTTCTTATTCTAAAGCATCAGTGCTTATTAGTAATATAGGCACATAGTACCAATTTCATTTGATTCACTTTTAAATATTTCCATATTTCTCTTATTAACTTTAGCCTCAACACCAATAATACAGAGCAAGTATTGAGTCCAAAATGCATGTTTTATTAAAGCATCATTTTAAATTCTAAATAGCAGCGTTTTGTAAATTGTTTATGAAATGCTATTTAAAAAGTTACAAGATATGACCTACTACAGAACTGTATTAGTCATTCTGATATTTTTTTTCTAGATGCCCTACAATTGCAGTGAAAACTATACTGCAATTGATCAAGAACTCTAAATTTCTGGAGTTCTAAATTTGGCCCTGTACTCAGGGCCAAAGAGCTGCTATAGTTGCTGATGTTGATACTTCCAACGAAGAAAATCAGGGTATGTGATATCAATTTTGCATGTAAGAGTAGGTAAGCATTCATAGACTAAGTTCAGACACTGCACTGAGCCATCATGCTCTGAGAATAAACTAAAGCCTAAGCCAGGGTCTTCAAACTTGGCCCTTTGATGACTTGTGGACTTCAACTCCCAGAATTCCTCAAGTCAGTGTGCCTGGCTGAGGAATTCTGGGAGTTGAAGTCCACAAGTCATAGAAGGGCCAAGTTTGAAGAGCCCTGGCCTAAGCCATTCACCAGGCTATAAATCACAACTGCTACTTTTACTAAATCAAGAACCAAGCACTTTACAGATAAATGTGAAAAATAGACCTAGTCACAGACTGGATTCATGCATTCTGTTAAACTATAAACCACAAGTTATGCATCACAATTGTTAAATACACACATGTTAAGTACCTTATTAACATGTTTGAATTAATTTTTTTGTAATATGTTTTTAGAGTGACCACACAATGGTAATTAAACTGTGTAATGCTTCTATAGCAGACATGTCAAACTCGTGACATCACATGACGTCATGCAACATACAGCTTTTTCTCCATTGCCAGCAATGGGGTGGGCGTGGTTTCCTTGTGACACGTCCAGCCCGCGGGCCGGCAGTTTGACACCCCTGTTCTATAGTAACTGAACATAAAGGTAGTGATCTTGGGTTATTTAGCATGAGACAGATAAACTAATAAGTTAACCACAAATTTTGCCAAGTTAATCAGAGATTCTTCTAAGTCTCTAGATCAGATCTAACAATGGGAACCAAACAAATTATGCAACACTATGCTATATGAAAACAGGAATTAATCTATTTCATTTCTTCTTTTTTGACCAGCATTCCTTTCTAAACATCCCAGTCATTTATCACTTCAACCTAGGGCTATGTAAGATAAATAAAAGTTAAGCCTTACAAATAAAAATAATTTCATCTATATTTTTCAAATCTTGAAGGAATGGGGGAACGTGTAGTCTGAAGCATACTCCAATCCCTCCTCCTGTTTCGGTAAAAAATGATTCGAAAATCATTTTTATTTACATATCATCTTAAGTATGTCCCTCTTAGAAATGGCCAATAGAGAAATGTAAAAAATAATGTATTCTATAATGTTTCATTATCTCTAAAGTAGGTATGCTCTCATATAACCTAGTATAATTTGCATACACTTGCTCCTAATTGTCATAAACTTTTCAGTAAGATAGTCTCCACTTATTAATGAAATGCAAAAATGCTAAAGAGGGATTGGTTTTTGCAGCAAAAACATATGCGAAACAATATGGAAAGCATCTTCAATTTTTAAGTTAATACCTGCTGTATGGTGAGCATCTTTACAACTGTGAAATGTAATACAAACATACATTACCCAGGTATTTCAGGTTACCAAGACCAATTATAGCTCTCTGATGAGCATACCTGTTTTTCAGCGTATTAGCAGCTCTAAGAAATCTGTGCAGTTTCACCTAAATACACAGAATTGTTACAATCTGCTCCAAATTGAATCAAATTTGGGGGAAAAATACAGTTCTACCTCAGAAGAATTAGGGAACAGTCAGTTTCTTTCTATTTGTCCTCCTCTCGTCTGTCTACCATCTTCCTAGAATTGCAAACCCATTTAAACAGATTATTGTACTACAGCAGCAGGTAAGCTGGCAACATTGCATAAAATATATATTTAAGTAGAGAATTTTTAATAATAATTTACATGCATTTTTAAGAAATAAAGTTTAAGTAGTTAATCTCTTTTTGCTCCTAATGCAAAACAACCAAATTAAAGTATTACAAAACTGATGAAAGATCTAAAATAGTAAGAACTCAGCAGATAAATGAAATATATTTACCTTTTAATAGACTTAACATATACCAAATACCAGATGAACAGTACAGCCTAACACATAAGTGTATATTACCTACATTTAAAAAATAAAACTATAAATTTCAGTTATAAGGTAAACTGAACTATCATTCCCTCAATTTCTGTTATTACACATATCACGCTTTTATTAAATGTCCCTATATAAAGCAGAGATTCAGCTTTCTCTTTCAAGAAAATAATTTTATTTGCCTTGTAGAATAAAATTGACAGTTTAAACAATATCAATTTTGAAAATAATGAATTATAATTATTGTATTTCTGTTTGTGGAGCCAGTTACTGATTCAAGATGAAAAAGGTCAGGTCCTGTTGGAAACAGGAGCTGTACCAAACTTGAAAAGAATCACTTATTCTCCAGGAGTCAGAGAAACAAAATAAATGGTTTGACAGGAGGAAAATTACACTGCACGCAGTATTATGTCCACAGAATCGACTTCAGGCTTAACCAGCAAAATAAATTCGTGTTAGCACAAAAATGCACCTCTGCCTCTTTTGTTTCAGGCACAATGCATCTAGGGCAGCCGGTCTGTGGAACTGCTCCCGCTGAACCTCCTCAAGGTCACAGCCAATTTCAGCTGTGGAATCCGAATAATAATAATAATAATAAAAATTAAAAAGTCAAAAGTGGCAGGGATGCGCTGGATTATGGCTGGTAGGAAAAGCAGAGTGTAAAAGTTTATGAGCTCATCAGGATTGTTGTACCATTACATCAGAGGCAATTATAAATGGCCAAGAGCAGGAGATGGGGAGCCAATCAGATCACAGATAGGATGTCAACCTAAGACCAACTGTCTCCTGGCTTTGACAGAAGGATTTTACCTCCATAATTCAAATCCCAAACCAAAGCAATCTGCACTTACTACTCCAATCACTGAACTGTTTACCAGCACTGCCAGGCAAAAGCCGAAGGCACCTGGCGATCTAAAACGGTTATCCAGAAAATGGCTCCGGCCAGCCTGGACAAGAGAAGAGTGTCCAAGGAGGTCCCTCGCCCTCTTCTTACCCCCTGGCACCTCGCTGGCCGCCCAGGCCGACCCACCCCAAGGGGGGAAGAGGGAGACGGCGGAGAGCAGAGCCCCACGGACTTCGCCAGCCCCGAGCCGCTCCGCACACCCTCGTTTTCCCCAAGGCAGCAACAGGGAGCTATTTTTTTGCCACCCCACCCTTCCCTCCCCAGAGGTGGCGGCGGCCAGCCTCGCCTCCCCCCACCCCCAGGACCCCCCGACAGGCTCGCAGCAAGGAAGGGCGACAACCGAACGGAAGGGTCCCCTCAGAAAAGACCTGCCACTAAGGCTGGAGAAGGGAGGAAGGGAAGGCAGAGGCAGCCATTTTAGAGACAGAGGAAAGAGAGGCAGACAATGGCAGCTCGCTAGCGATGTGGGCCTGGGAAAGCCCAGACGAGCCCGGACCCACGGAAGCGGCCCCCAGCCCCGCAGAGCGGCAGGCTCCCCTCCTGGCCTTCGCTCTCGGCCCTCTCCAGCCGCCGCCCCCCCACCCGGCCGACGGCCCAGGGGCGCCCCGGCACCCCCTTCCCCCGCGCCCGAGTTTACCTGCTGGCTCCTGGCGAGCGACTGTCCCCCGGCGGCGCTGCTGCTCCCGGGGCTCATGGGCGCGTGGTGGCTCCTTTGTTGGCTTCCCGGGCCGGCTGCCGCCCAGCCCTGACCGGTGGCCCCGCTGTACTGAGAAGCAATGTCCGGTGCGGCCGGGGCCTTGGTGGTCGCTCCGCCGTCCTGGGGGCCGCTCCCGTAATCGGCCCCGGGGTACCCTTGATAGCCCCTGGTCGAGCTAGGGGAAGTGAGCAGCTGGTTGAGGGTGGGGGTCGAGGTGGGTTGCTGGGTAGGGCCCCCAACGCTGCCGCCTCCTGCGCCGCCGGCCGAGGGCCCCATGGCCCCGAACCGTTGCTGCTGGAAAACCGACGCCGGCGGTTTGGCCCCGGCTTGAGCGGGGCTTTGAGCGTTTCCCCGGGGGGAGCTCAGGGCGTAGGCCTGAGGGGGAGGCGGGTAGGCGCCGGCGCTGCGCCCGGCGGCGGGGTAGTAGTTGTTGTACTGGTGGTTGGGGAAGCCGTGCTCCGCGCTGCCGACGCCGTGCGAGTTCTGGGGAGGGGGCGGCCCCTGGGGGGGCCCCACGGGCCCCGAGTACGGCTGCTCCAGGCCCCCGCTCTGCAGCGCTGCCATGCCAGGGCTTTGTTGTCCGCCATGTTGGTGGAAAGCAGCGGCCGCGACGACGGCCGCAGCCGCCTGGGCGCCTCGACCGTAGGGTTGCCCGAACCCGTAGGCTGGCGGGGGTAAGGCGGCCGGATGAGTCGGGGGCGGCGGTTGTTGCTGCTGCTGCTGCTGCGGCGGCGTCCCCACCCCGTCGCTGCTGTTGCTACCGCCGCCGCTACCGCTACCGGGCGGCTCCGGGAGGTTATTGTTCAGGGTGGCGACGGGCCTAGGGCCCGGGTTCCCGTTGGGGCTCTTCAGGTCGGGCTCGGCCCCGGCGCCCCCGCCGTTGCTCTCGGCCCCGTCCTGCAGTTCCTTTCCCGGGGGACCTTCACTTTCCGACTGCTTCTCGCCGCCGCGCTCCGCCGCCTCGCCCCCCGCCTCCTCCGATGAACAATCCCGCTGCTGCGCCTCCGCTTTCTTCAGCTCGGACGGAGCCGGGGCACCCAAGCTGCTGGCGGCGGCGGCGGGGGCCACCTGAGCGGCCATGATCCCCCCTCCCCAGCCAGCCAGCCCCCCCCGCCCGACCTACTCCCCGCCTGGCCGGCCGGCCGGCACAAGGCCTCACCGCTCTTCTCCTCCTCCTCCTCCTCCTCGTCTTCTCCGCTCAAGCGGCGGCGGGCTCCGCGGGACAACGGGGTCTCATTCCTCCCCCGGCGCGGCGAGCTCCGGCGGGCTGGTCGCGGGTGCGAGGGGCCTGGCCCCGCGGTGCCTCCTCGCTCAGTTGCAGCCGGCGAAGAAAGGGGAGAGGAGGAGGAGGAGGAGGAGGAGGAAAGGGGGAGGGGAGCAGGACGGGGCTCCCGGTGGGGGAGAGGAGAAAGGGAAGGGGGGCCCAGCGGGCGAGGAGACGCCGGACGGAGCCCCTTGCGCGGAGCCGGGCCGAGAGGCGAGAGCGAGGCGAGCCCAGTGGCGGCGGCTTCCGACTCTCGTCTGCCGAGTCCTGCTCACTCCGACACGAGGCTCAGCACTGCCATTTTACCCAGCGCCGCGGAAACCTGCCAAACCCGGAGTGGAATCCGGCGCGGAGCGGAGCGCCCTTCCCCTCCCCCCTCACAAAGGAGGAGTTGCCAGGCCCTGGACGCTTTCGACTCGGCACGGCTGAAGCTGGAAGCGAACAGCCGCTGGCCGCTCGCAAAACCTGTTCCGGATTGCCGGCCGAGGAGCCGAAGTCGAGCTTTTCGAAGCCACAAAAGGAAGCTCCGCTGCTGACAAAACAGCCAAGATGGACCGGGGGAAACCTTCGCTTGGGAGGACAGCGGAGGCAGCCCCGGGCCTCCCAGTAAGCCCCAGAGGGAAGCGGCATCGGCTTGCTCTCTTTTTTTTGGGTAAAGCTCACAAAGCCTCCCGTCGCTAGGAAAGTCCAGGACTTGGTAGCTTTAAGGGCAAGGAGGGATTAAGGAGACGCCGCATAAAGGCCGGAGAGATGAACTGCCAGAATAGATCAAAACTTCAACCAGAGCCCTGCTGGATGGAGCAGCAGTGGGAAAGTTCACTCTACTTGCGATGCTCACTGTAATAACTTGGGAAAACCGGGTGATGGGTGGCACTGTTCCTTCAGAAAAGGCGGCAGGCGTGCAATTCCCAGCACATTTCAAAGAGGATGGTAGTGCAGTACCTAGTGGCCACTTGGTGTTCCTTTGCATAATTCGCAAGACAGTGTGAACATCAATTAATCACAGGGGGCAAGTTCACACCAAAAAAAACGTTTAACTCCCAGCGTATGTGGTTCAATGTATTCCGCAAACGGATCTTAGGGAACAATGATCATGGTTTTAATTCAAAGTAAACAAACCAAGAAATTAATTTATATTCCTTGTGACTATCCTTAATGCTGCAGGGAGCATCCTGCGCAGTGCCAGAAGCAACATGTGAGGTCCACGTACTCTGCTGGTGTTTAATGCCCAAACGTGTACCCTTGTACTGAAGCAGGGCCCTGCGCCTCCACATCTCTTATTAGGTGACTTATATGCCAAGTTCAGGTTTTGGTTGAACTTGCAAGCAACATAAACACATAAAAAGAAGTTGGTCAGTCCACAAGATCCAGTGGTTTGTGGGTTAGCTCATTGTATGAACACAGCCTCTGTGATGAATAGCAGAAATATACAGATTTTAAATTTAAATAAAAGAAAAAATTCTAATGATTCTAACAAGCATACTGATGCCACAAAAGAAAAAGGCAACACACATACCATAACGTTTAATCATTCCGATATGCAAATCCCATTTAAACTACCAAACAATGCAGTAAATATGAATCCAACATCCCTTCATTAAGTTTCCCAAATCAAATCCACCCACTAATAGGTCTTATCTCATTTTGGCTTCAGAATTGCTTATTGTTCTTTTTACCTTTATTCTTTATCTTACATTCTACCTTTATGGCCTACTTATTTGTAATTTCTAACAATTCAGTTTATGAATCAGATTTCATTAGCCACATGCCTGATATACTATGTCCTGTGCAAGTAATTCCAGATGTTTGTTCTTGTACCCATTATCTTCTTTATGAACAAAAATATTGTGACTTCACTCCTTTTAATTGCCAGGTTTGAATTGCAACCCTGAAGGACTTTCCACTCATTTGATTTTAGTAGCCCAGAGGTGAACACAACAGACCACATACACAAAACAATTTCCTAAGTTCTCATTTGCTTTGTGGCCATGTCAAATTAAAGCTCAGTCATCTTATATTCAAGTAAAATTGTCTCTTCCACCTGCCCAATCCAAACCTTTCATGCAAATATGTGAATGTAGGATTCGAAAATCATAAGAACATTTGGGAAAGCATACAGAAATTGACTAGTAAATGCTTTTGGTCTTCCCTTTTCAACATTGTTGATTTCATACACATGCATGCAAACAAACACACTTGAGGACGACCACAGAGCAGTGTGTGTGTGTGTGTGTGTGTGTGTGTGTGTGTGTAGACATAGATAGCATAAATGTATATGACAAGAACTTAAGAGAATTTGTAGATCAGACCCAGGCCCTGCACTGCCCATCTTATTTTCTACAACGCAGCCCCTCACCAGATGCCCATTCAAAGCAGGACACAAAGGCAACACTCCCTTCCCACTCTTATTCCCCAGGCAGTCTCAGATCTTTGCTGGTAATGCATATAACCATTGTCATGGGGATGGGAGGAGATGCACTGCTCTGCTCTAGTGATGTCATAAGGAGGTTGCCAATGCTATACATCCCTTTAACACTTGTGCACCCATATTCCCTATTAGAACTGCCTTCCTAGCAGCAGTGGATCAGCCAGAGGCTCACAGTTGGTTACGCTGGAAAATTGGTGGTAATGGAAAGAGATTTAGACTAAAAAACAACAGAGGGATAACACAATAAAATTACTATCCAGAAGAAAATTAGGAAATGAACCCATTTTCAGAACAAATGTAATATTACCAAGAGTTCTTGTGAATTGCTCTGATAACGATAATTGGTGTTTCTGATCAGTTGACAACCAATAATGATAACACTCTAATCAGAACTTCTATTATTGCTATAGAACTGTTTTCTTTGATATTTCATCAAGTAGGTGAGCTTGGCTATCTACTGACATTCCATAAATCTCTATAATTTGTAGTCCTCTTGTTTAAATGTTAGTAGATTCAGATCTTTCTCCAAGTCCCCTTTCATTCTTCCTTCTTTAGATAAGCTATCGAGGGATGTCAGATATTTTTACATTCTAGAATGTAAAAATTGTATTTTACTCAGCTCTCTCAAAGCCTCATCCATACTATCTTTAATTTCTTTTTTATAGGCTGTAAACAACTGGTTAATCTTTTGTTCATTTTTTTGCACTTGAACTACAATTAGTAACTCTTAATTCCCTCAGGACTTATTTTTCAAGCAATACCTTACCAACCTGAGGAACAGGCTGTTTTTTCCTTCCTGGGGCATTCCTCAGTCTGCAGACAATGGCACTTCCCAAATTACTAACCCAGCAAGGACTGGAGTTCAGTGTCAATGCACATGCTTTGCACACAAGGCTAGGTGCTATGGCATAATGTAGTTTATTTGATTTGGGCTTGGTATGGTTTACAGCTAAGAAGGGTTTGTGAATCCAGCTAAACTCACAGTGGCTTATTTAGCAAATCATGGTTAACCCATGTGTTGTATGGGAAGCCACGCAAACCCATCCCATATCAGGGAATATAGGATTATAGGAAGCCTTGGAAAGCTAACTTGCTAGGATAATATTGATAAGTATGAAGCAACTGTGGTCCAGTTTGGTGCAAGACCACCCTTCCTATTTTGCGAAAGTTAACTCTTACCTGGTGTTCAGTTATAAGCTTCTATTTCTCCAGACCCAAGTAGCAATTCCAGGAGAAATATATGATGGAACAGGTATTTTGACAATAGTTTTACATATTACCACTAAGATCAGAGACCTGGCACCCCTGAATAACCGTTGTTGAGAGACAGCAGCAAGAAAGGTCCATGTCCTACCAAGTGGGCACCTAGTATGCATGCAGCACTGTTAAAAACAGGATGCAGATCTAGAAGGGCATTTACTGTAATCTGATCCACAATTTCAAGCACCCAGTACAGCATATGGCTGTTTTAAAGAACTGAGAGAGATGATACAGTCATACATGCTCTGAAGCATTTCAGTTCTAGGGGAAAGAAACATTAGAATTTGCTTTGTATGAACTAGATTCTCACAACATACTAAGTCACAATGCACTTTTTGTCTCTGTGTTATATGAATTCACTCATAGGTTTGTTAACTATGGTTCATTACTTCTTGAACTCACTAACATAGGTTCTTGTTGCAGTTACTTCAATATTCACAATTTCTACATTGATGGTATTAAACCTTATACTTTATGGGCTTTAGCTTCAACCTAAATATGTATTTTGGAACTACATGGTCAATATACTGGTATGTAGCTTAACTTAGATCAGGGTGTACAATAATTCAAATTAATTAATCCATCCAGATGCTTCCAACTACAGGTCCCTGTGAACATAACTAGTGAGGTGTACTTACAAGACACAGAGTCCAAAGTACCTGAAACAGTAGGGTGTCGGGCTATAATTAGTTGTCCTGACCCACCAACTGAAGATCGAGGGTCAGCATTGATTATCGCTTTCCAAGGTACCAATCCCAGGCTGAATCTGTCATGATTTGTATCTTTTAACACTTATTTTTGGCTTTGGTGGGCTGTATTTTTGTTTTGGGTGGTGTAGATTATGAAAAAACTACGCTATGCAGATTTGATTTTGAGTAAAAGGGAGTTTAGAAATATTTCAGACAATTCGAGTGGGAAAAGCGAAGCATCTCAAGAGCGGATGCGAACATATTGAAGGCTGGCCAGGTCCTGAATGCAAGGCACTTCGTCTCCTCTCCTCTCCTTTCATTGGATACTGAGCACATGGCCTCTAGAGCAATGCCAGCTCCTGCTTGCTTTGATACCACCTTTCGTGAGCTTGTGACTCCCAGATGGCAATACAGGCCACCACCACTAGGTTGGCTCCTATTAAAGTTGAGTTTCATGAAAGTGGTCCTGCCACTTAACACAGCATCAAGGCAGTTAGGAAACCTGGTCTAGATTAGGGTGCTAAAAAAGAGAGGAATAGGGTTTCTCTCACATTTTGCCAAATGTGTGATGGCAAATGTGGACTGAATCGTTGACATGGAAACGGGATTGGAACACACGCATAACTCCCCCCTTCAGTGTGGGCAGAGGGACAAGCACACACGCGCACTCTCTCTCTCTCTCTCTCTCTCTCTCTCTCTCTCTCAGAATTATCGCTGGCCCCTAAGCAGACTGCAAACATGGCATGGAATCCTTACTAGGAGTAGGGTAACATTTCAGAAATAAATGCTTCTAACCCTGAAAACAGGAGGGAAAATACAGTATTAAAGAAGGTATTAAAGTATTAAAGAGGGGGGGATGAGAAGGAAAAAAACTAGAAGCCTATACTTAGGAGGGTGCTGGGTTTTTTGTTTTTTTTTCTTACTCAAAGGCAGAGCATTGTGAGATAGCAGCAGCACTAAAGGAGGAGAGCCATCTATTATTTAGAATAGAGAGAATTACAAAATGTGGAATGGAGTCCAGACTCAGATTATGTCCTAACCCAAAATACTTTGGGGTGGGCGGGGGTGGGGGGTGGGGAGAGAGAGAATTGCAAAGTGCTGAGCTTCAGATAATGCTGCTTCTTTCCAATGACTTGTTTTGTGCATTTCCTTTCTTCGTTACTAGAATTCTGACACTTCATTCTTTCTTTCACTATGCTTCTCATCCTGCTGGGAAAGATCAAACCAGTGAGCAAGTAACATGGAATGTCTTCCACTCTCCACTGGGCAACAGCAGCTGCCAGCCTTGTGTTCCTTTTGAGGCTGAGTCCCCCACACTTAGGGCTTTTCAGCCTGCCTTCCCTCCCCACACTGATACAGGGCTGGCGGGGGCGGGACAGAATGAGAAATTTTTAACAGCGCAAACTGGAGTTTGAACATAAGGCAACGATTCATTTGCAGAACAAACTGTAATGCTCAAAGAGTGACATGGATTTTCAAGGTGAGGGCGGTGCTGCCCCTGTAAATTAACAAGAGGATTTGGGGAAAGAGACCAAGTTAAAGACCTGTCAGAAGGTTCAAACTAATGCCCGTATTTGATTAAGATTTTATAGTGACTGACTTCCAAAAACTTTAGACTGCATATTAAAAGACAAGAAAGTGGACTGACTCGAAGTCAAGGAAATCTATTATTTTACCAGTCCCAAACTGAGAGCGTCAAAACCTGAAACAGATTACAGTAAAGACAGATGGAATGGAACCTAAGGTACAGCACATTCTGTTCCTGTAATATAAATCTCAACCTGCAGGGACTTAAAAAGGGAATGTCATCGAAAAGGAGGGAGAAAAGTAATAGAAGAGATCTTTGGCCCAAATGTGAAAAACTCTTTTTAAAAAGCTATTATTCATTGGCTTTGTGGCCTTCTGTATATTCTTGATGTTAGTTGTACAGAATAACATCAATGCAAGAGCATGTAAACATCTAGATCTGAATCCAGTGAACGTGGGGGGAAAGGGCAACTTCAACATTTCACAGAACAATAAACTTGATTAGAACAGTAAATATAGGACCAAGAACAGATTTGGAAAATATTCTGAATTTTAAAGAGCAAACTATGTGGCTGGTTATTTTAAATTTTGCTGTTTGATACTACAAGTACACAATGTATGCACATGCAGCACATTTTTTTTTACGATTGCCTGTTTGAGGATTTACAAAACTGGTGTTCTGGATCAGAAAATGAACACTTTTAACTTCTTTAAAAAATCTGGATTTAATATTTCTCCCAGCTTGCCTCATATCTGTGGTGGTGTTTATTAACATACATTTATTAGGTGCAGAATCCAATTCTTAAAATATTTTGAGTTTTTCTTACAGTGTAACACCCACTTGTCCCAAACACCATTCTGTTAGAACTTGGGAGCTTCATATATGTCACCATCCAAGAGCTTCAACCAACATCAATCCTGGGGACCATCTCCTGCCATGGAATCCCATATCATGAGGTTATAAATCATTACTTTCAGCCATGCACATATAGTATACAACAGTCTACCTTACTGGTGCATTTTTTAAATAAAATTCTATAAATCTGATCTCAGTATAAGCATGGAGAATAACAGATCTTTCTCCCAAAGTGTTTACAAAACTTCAAAGCAAGAGAAACAGAAAGGGAGAGATAGAACAGTGAAATAATGTAACTTGCAACTTTCTTAGGGCCTTTTTTCCATTAAAAGGATTATAGTGTTCTCCATCCAGTCTTGAGTCAGGAAACTATACTGATATGAAATTTGTTATCCCCCTTGCTATCCCGCCACTACTCCCTATTCCAGGCCCTGATGTCCCTCCAAGATAATGGGTGATCAAGCCTAACCTATTTTATGCAAGTTGATGTCTGCTCTTGAATAGTATCAATAAGAGCATTCAACATGAATACTCAAAGACAAAGAGTGAGATGAAGGCTATTTCATTCAGATAGTTGTCATGGCACACACATGCAAGTGAAAATACAGCCTCAGTCATATGGGCACACTTATAGTGCAGGTAGTCCTCCATTTACAGCCATTTATTTAGCAACTGAAAGTCATTTACAACCAGTCCTTGCAGTTACAATTGTTGCAGCATCCCCAGAATCGCATGATCAAATCTTGGCAACCAGCATGTTTATGATGATTGCAGTGCCCCCAGGGTCATGTGACCAGCAACCTTCCATATATCCTGAAAACCTTTTATCAAATGGAAGCCTTTCATCATTTTCAGCACACAGGTATGTCTTCTTATTGTTATTGATGTCCACTACTTTGTGACAGAAGAACTTTTTTATTTTCAAATAATTACTTTGTTTTCATTTACTTTACAAATTTTATATCTGTAGGCAACTGGCTACTTATATGCAATAAGTAACTTGTACAATAATATGACTAAGAAGGTTTGTGAATGGAAATTGGAATTATTTAGGAAAAAAGAAGTCTATGTTGTGTTGCACTTTAATGTAAGATAAAGCATAACATTTAGTGTTTGTAAGTTTTATACACTGAAATGTTTAAAGTTCCAACTTAACTCCAATTGCTGACTTCCATAAATAGAACTGATGGTAGAAACCATATTCAGGAAACACAATTTAAGCCACATAGTATTAAAAATGGTTTGACTATACATACTACAAATAGTTGGGATAAGACACTATACAAAGCTGTAAGCCACATATTAAAAACACAGTAGTTGGTTCATATGACTATGACTGCACTTTTTAAGTATGGTTTAGTCATAGTTTACTAAATAAACTGGAGTTGTCTCAATTCTTACATTAAACCAATTTCTAAAAATTCTATGATTAGACAAAGTACTTTAAATCCAACTTATCAAAACATAGCTTAATATGACACAAATCCAGTTCCTACTTTGGTTAAAGAAAGTGAAACAATTTATACATCATGCTAAATTAAAATGCTATTTGGTTATTTTAGCACAATGGATAAATCCACCTGTTATGGTTCATAATTCATTATTTGTATCTTGGCATTATTGGCGATTATAACCACTGCAGCATATGCTGCAAGTGATCATTAAAAGGTGCCTTAAGACAATACGAAGCAGTGTTGAAAGTGTTATTGTATGATCCCAACGTATCAATAGAGTTGAGTGAAAGACTCTGTTTATCACATTCCCAGTTTAACCACCTTCACAAACACATTGAGGGGAAAAAAATCTCTATTCTCATTCTTATGTACCATCCAATAGCAAAAGTCATTCAGGTGGCTTACAGTTTTTAAAAGCAAACGCAAGTGTAACATGAAACCAAGGAGAAGATGCAATTGTCAATAAAGCCAAGCAAATTAAGAAAAATACAGCTGGTGTCCACCAGAGGGTTTTTTTTAAATGTTCTTTTGCCACGTTTGAATATGTTTGCAAGAAAGGATTCCCCTCCCCCAAGATTAATTCATGCAATTAAAAAAAGCCTGAACCCCAGCACTGAATGATGATAGTCACTGACAAATAAGAATAAATTATGGCAGAATAGCCCACCTATTCCAGCCTACCAATATTTCAGCCAACTCGGTATCTGATCTGGACTTTTAACATATTGGCTCACTCAATTTCCTCTTTCAACATTGCTTTTGAAGCACTGTGCATAAACATCCATTTGAACAGAAGACAATGAAGAAAAAACCCAATCCACACTATATACTGTTCTCATAAACTAAACTAACTGTATTTCACCACTTTTTTCATTTTAAGCCACATACTACATATGTGAACATCCAGAAAAAATAATGTGTATTTTTGGTTATAAGAAAGACAGTTGATTAGACATGGAATGTCTAATCATAGATGAAAACTAGCATTACTTTGTAAAATGAGACACCAGATTTGAAATCCGCTTGAAAGCCAGATCTGCTTGAAAGCAGACTTGCTGCAGATTGAAGTGCCAAACAATTTCACCCACACTAAACCATATTGGTATAAAGCAGTATTAACTACTTTCATACTATTTTTATAACTATGTTATAAACTATAGTTTACAAATGACAATGTATGGATTCCAAAAAAACTCACACTATTGTCATTTTAATACCAAATATATAGAGCAGTGTAATTAACTAATAATGTTCAGTCTGTACACATTTGGCAGGTATTTCACATTGCCCTGATCGAACACGCAGACAAACTGTGCCACCTAGTTTTAATTTTTATCCTCATAATCAGCCTATTAAATGGGTTAGGTCAGGGGTAGGCAACCTTGGCTCTTTTATGACTCATGGACTTCAACTCCCAGAATTCCTGAGCCAGCATGGCTCAGCATGGAAACGTCTTCCTTTCTCCTCAGCATGGCTGCCTCAGGAATTCTGGGAGTTGAAGTCCACGAGTCATAAAAGAGCCAAGGTTGCCTACCCCTGGGTTAGGTCAAAGCTTCCCAACTGAAAGTGAAAACATGAATTAGTCTTCCACATTTGGTTTTTGTGGAACAGAAAAAGTAATCAATATTTCAGCTGGATATACTTTTAATGCTGAAGGTTAAGAGTTTCTCAGCTAAGCCTTGGTGAATCTTGGTGAAAGTAAATTTATACTCAAAATTCTTCCCAATATACCCGCTCTTCATATAGCGACCTCAGTTGGCAACCATTTGTAAATACAACAGTAATAAAAATTAGTTTTCTTACCAAAATGTGCACTTCTGATCCAAATTTTGTGCGCCTGACAATACATGCCAAAGTGAGAGTAATCGTAGCAAAGCTTTGTGAGAGAATTTTATCTGAGTTAAACAGCAACAACCAGTTTGCAGCATCGTTTTCTCTCGCTCTCTCTGTCATGCGTTCATTCAGCATATTTCACTTAGCCATATAGTCTTTGGAATGGAACTCAATAGCTAAAGCAGCTAAAGGAGTGGTGGTGCCACAGTGATTAGAATGCAGTATTGCAAGCTAACTCTGCCCTCAGCGAGGAGTTCAATCCTGACCGCTCAAAGTTGACTGTCCTTCCATCCTTTCGAGGTCAGTAAAACCAGGACCCGGATTGTTGGGGCCAGTATGCTGACATTGGTAAATAATTCAGAGAGCGCTGTAAAGCACTATGGAGCGGTATATAAGTCTAAATGCTATTGCTAACAGAGAAGTGAGTATGCCATGGTTATGGAACCAATTTTCGAAAGAAAAAGATTTGCCAAAAGTAGCTGTATCTAATACATAAATTTTATATTAAAAATAAAAAAGTATTCTCCAAATGAAATAATTTTTAACTATCTCTTTGAGGCAAAGGATGTTATACAAACGTTATGTTCTAATGGTGCACGTAAGTATGTATATATGCACATCGATAAATTACTGCAGAGAAACTGTTTACAATTCTTTGATTTATTTTAATGGGTATCTGAGGTTTTTGGGCAGCAGCAGAGCTGGTTGATAGCCAGAAAGCACTACGTAAGCTATGAAACATACAGAAGCATGTCAGAAATAGAGACAACATGGAACTGCACTCAGCTTTAAGTACTCAATTTTATCCTGAATGCAATTCGAAATACTAGTTTTGATGTATAAGACTTTGAAAAGGCCTCAAATCACAATGCATGTCAAAGAAAATGCTATGTAAATTATAAATGCTTGGTATCATCTTGAACAAACACATCAATAGCACAACACATCAGGCCTTTGTGGTGACATAACACTCTAACTATAGAAGCCTTTCTCCAAGCAAACCCATCAAGTTTGCTTTTTTTTTTTACTACTTTCAAAAGATTAATGAAGTTACGGAAAGGTAGTTATGTTACTCTAAACTGGAGCTGAGCAGCTTGAAGGGGGATATATGTCAAATATTTTATCTTTTCAAGCCACATCTATTTGTTGCCAGACATACTAGAACCACACCGGTGGCTCAGATGTTGGGCTTGTTGGTTGGAAAGCCGGCAGCCTAGGTTTGAGACCCGAGTGCCACACAATGGGGTGAGTTCCTGTCCTCACTCTAGCTCCTGCCAACCCAGCAGTTTGAAACAATGCAAATGCGAGTAAACAAATAGGTGCCACTTCAGTGGGAAGGTAACGGTGCTCCGTGACATCATGCTGGCCACATGACTGCGGACATGACTTAGGACAGCGCTGACTCAATGGCCTTGAAAGAAAAGATGAGCACCACCCCCTATAATCCGCAGGGACTCTTTTTACTGTACCTTTTTTTTACAATAATAGTAGAAATGTTACCCCAATTGATTTAAGGGGAAAGGGGGAAATAACCCACTCTACATTGATTGTTGTCTCACCACCTCTTGACATAGCAACTGTTCAGCAGCTCAAAGCCTTTGCTAGTACCATCTTCACATGTAATTCATAACTCAGATTAATGTTACATATATTCTCTTTCCTTGGCCTCAAATTTCTTACATTTAAAGTTCGCAAGGGGTGGTCCTGGCGATGGAAAAAGGACATTTTGCATACAAAACTGGCACAAAAAGCCATGGACAGAAAAATACAGACGTAAACAGTAACAGCCTTAACTTGATTACTGAACTTGCTCATTATTAGGTTTACACAATGCACTGATTCTTAAACTACACAAATGAAATAAGTTCATTCAACATGCTAAATCACAAACCCAGCCAAAGTTAAAACTAACAAGCTTCCTGTATTGTGTGACTGCAACTGCTAAGCAAAGCACGCCTTTCTGTAGCATAAATTCAGTCAATGAAATTTATTGACTAGAAGATATGCTGTACATTTTACTGTTAATCCAATTTATAATGTCAATACAATTTTTTTAAAAAAATAAATCTCTTTTTGTTTCTGTTTTACAGAAATATTAAACATGGCACTAACAGTTTAGAAAAGGATCTCAGTGACTACCACTGCAATATATGCTTATTTGCTTAAAAGTAAGTCCCACTGTGTTCAACAGGCTTATTCTCAGGAAGCGCACACATATTTCCAAACAGAATTATACATACAAATGTAGTTTTATTATCTTCTGAACTGATGGAAGAGCAGTTTTTAATCACATCTTATCAATTACACTGATAATGCATTTACATGACTAGAAAAAATATCATTTATATTTGAATATACTGTTTAATGATAAAGCAAAGTCATGTTTTATTCTGGATCATAAAATGGTTCACTCTTTAACCATGCAAATGTATACAGTGGCCTCTGTTACAAGCTTTAGAAAAAAAGAAGAGCCCAGATGTTGGTCAGGATTAAGATTATACCAAACACATTCTATTCTGCCATATTCCAAACAAAATGAAGCAGACAGAAAATATGGACGAGATAATAGGAATGGAAGATTAGGGAAGAGAATTTTTACACACTCCTACTATATTCAGACTTACTTAGCATATTTAGAACCCTACCATGTGAAAAAAGCACCCAGATTCAAAACATTAATAACAAATATAATTGTTGGAGAATTGATAGCCTTGCAGCATTCCTTCGATTTTAGAGATAAGCGCATCAAATGTGTTAAGGCAATGATGGCGAACCTTTTAGAGACTGAGCGCCCAAACTGCAACCCAAAACCCACTTATGTATCATCAGGTGCCGGGTTGGCGTGGCCCATTGAGTGGGTGTGGCCCATTGGGTGGGAATGGCCCATTTGGTGGGTGTGGCTGAGTGGGACTAAAAAGTTCAATCAATTCCAACTTTGCGAGATCCTTTTTTTCCCATGAGAAGTTAAAATTGATAGATTGATTGAATTTTTTTTTTGCACATGGTGGCGGCGGCCTAAAACGAAAAGGTTTTATAAACATTTGGTTTGTTTTAGTTAATTAGTCCTACAGCATCTTCCAAAAGAAGAACTTAATACTACTTATTTAACAAATGCAGCTTTAATCTTCTTTAAATATTTTATCAAGTAAGAAATAAGAAAAAACAAAGTCGAAAACCACTCAAGCAAATTAAAAATATCATTGTCTGGATATCCTGTAGAATTCTATGACTAGAATGATAGTGAAAAGCCACATTTGCTATCATCTTTTTAAAAAACTGCACACAGTGAAAAGGAATTAAGATTGTTCTCAGAGTCTGAATTTTAGGAAAGATCTGTTTTAAGGGGAGTCTCAAGCAGAGTCACTTACTTCTCAAACTACAGATTTCCTATGGCATTAAAAATATCCCATGTTTTACAAGGTATTAGAGATATAAAATGCAATGATAGTGTTAAAAGTGCTTGATTTGTGGTGTCCTAAAGTGATGGATTCTGAGCTTTTCATGTTTCTATAAAGCTATAATATTGTAAACTCCCTTCTATGAAAATGCCCTGTTCTATACTGTCATTAAATATACAATAATTGCAAAGGGATGGCTCCAATTTATAAACAGAGCAGGCAAAAAACTATCCTGGAATATGAAGAAGGAAGGAAGGAAGGAAGGAAGGAAGGAAGGAAGGAAGGAAGGAAGGAAGGAAGGAAGGAAGGATTTCTGAACAGAATAATCTAAGGCAGGGATAGGCAACCTTGGCTCTTTTATGACTCGTGGACTTCAACTGGCTCAGGAATTCTGGAAGTTGAAGTCCACGAGTCATAAAAGAGCCCCTGATCTAAGGCAAAGTTGTATTTATACAGATTAAACTGGCAGAATTCTTTATTCAGCAATAGTTAAAGGTGGCTACAATCAGTTATAAAAGGGAGAATAATCAACCTAGTTCACAACTGAGCTGCAACCTAGTTTCACTGAGAACAACCATTACCATGTTCCTTACATGTGTACATCAGAACACAGCAGAACCAGGTTAAATCAGAACAAGACTTGATTAGTCACAAGGGTGAGCAAAAATACCAATGCAAGCATTTTAGGCAGGATCCAACTATGAATAAAACTACAGAACTTTTTTCATCTGGCAAAAAATAAAACTAAATAGATATAGATAGATATTGTGGAGTTTTCTTTTTTAGTTACTAAAGAGCAGAAGGAGACTGAAAATTTACTATTTTCCCAATTAAATGAAAAATTTTAAAAAAATCAGTTGAAAATATTTTTATTGGATATTTGAAAAAGCACTAAAATCATCTGTAGCATAGTGTTTTCTTTTATACATTAATTTATATAGTGCTAGTTCAAATGGCTTTGGGCTGTTCACAAAATTAGGAACAATCACATTAGCAGTAGAATTACAGCACAGCAGGCACATCCCACGCAAGAGATATCTATCCTGCAGTATAAGTTCTCCAAAATGGACACAGAACCTTTAAAAAAGGAACAATTTAAAGAGTCTCTGCATATAAAGCTCCTAATGCCCATTGTCTGTCAGTTAAACCCCCTTCGACATAGCATGCACAGAATAGGATTGAAAAGCTATCATAAATTATTTAAAAGTTTAAGTGATAAGGTCATATACAGTACATATGGCAAATAGGTTGAGTAAACAAAGTATTACCTCTTCCTACAGGGAAATCCAGACACTAAGTTATTGAACGCAAGGAGATTTGAAGTCCTAGCTCAGGAAAACATCATAATTACCCCCAATTTGCAACTTGGCTTCTTCAGCCAATCCACTAGGATGGCATGCAAATGTCTCCTACCACCTTTGGGTCTTTCTTTTCTTTATAATATGCCATTATTTCTGGGGATGTCTGAACTGCATTGCCTACAATCAAGGAAAGTCAGCAAGATGACACTGGATTCCCTGCATTGGTGCCAGTTTTCCAAAAGTCAATTGGTACTTTCTAGTGGGTACATGACAAACAATAGCCAAAGTATTTACTATATGAGCAGGGGGTACACATTTTCTAATAGTGGGAAAAAGGTGTTAAGGAGGAGATATACAGTACTTTTGGTAAGCAACAGTGCTACAAGTTCAAGTTTCCAAAGGTTTTGTAATTTTGTCTGAAAACACACCAGGATTTCTTTTATTCCTGAACATCTGGGTAGATTTTGTTTGTCCTTTCCTATACCCCAATCCCTATGAAACAACCAGAACTGTGAGAATTCCCCTTCCCTTTCTTTTCTGCCAGTTGGTCAGTTAATTTTATGACACTAAATAATCAGTTTCATAATTTCTTAGTTCACAATGTTAGTTGGGAAAAAAATATCAAAGGATGATTTCCTATGCTATCAGGAAATGTAATATACGTTTTCCTCTAGCAGAATCTCATAAGAAAAAACTGACAGAACCAAACATTTGAACAGAGTTTCGTCCTGGAAGAGCGCCTTCAGTAATTACCTGCTCTCCTTGACAAACGAGTTGTGAGGAAACAGTGGCTGAAGCAGGGGTGGGATTCAGCCAAAGTTTGCATCACTTCAGCAGAACTGGTAGCTAATTTTTTGTTACCCAGGCCCAGAATGGACTTCTGGAAGCGGCATCCACACAGAGAATCAATCGGTTGGTCTCATATTTGAATCCTACCACTGGGCTGAAGGATAAGTTGGACTGTGGCACCCCTTTTATGGCCCCTGGGCCACATCTGGCCTTTTGGCTCTCTGTATCAGGCCCATGTGGCCCATTGTTTTTATTTTGAAAGCGACTATTTTTTTTTCCAGTTTATATATGTGGATGTGGTCATGCCTATGCATCTTCATGGCCCTACTGCTTTGGCCCTCCAGTTTCTGATGTGATTCCCTTGGGAAAATTAATTGCTCACTCCAGGACTGGAAAGTGCACTCTTTATGTTTTGTAAGTGAAATGCTTGTCATATTGATAACACTCCCTCAAAATGAGTCTTTAATTTTCTAGTTTTATGCAATGGTTAAGCCAGTTTTCCAGTTCAGGTATCATAGGAAAATATTGTATAGTTTAATAGCTCAGAAAAAAGTAAACAATAGAAGCAAAGGAAAGAGGGAAAGGAAGAGGCAAGAAGGCAACAGTGTTTTCTTTGCCTCAAATCACAACATTAAAAGGAAGTAATGCTGGGTTCATACATTGAACCAAATTATAATTCAGCTTGGTTTAAAACTCTGTCAGCCCGACTACTATGGTTAGAAAAGTGCTACGTTTTAGGCAGACATGTCAAACTCACGTCACGTGACGTCGCGCAATGTATCGGAGCTTTTTCGCCATTGACGGAAATGGGGTGGGCATGGCTTACCAATGACGCATCTGGCCTGTGGGCCGGCAGTTTGACACCCTGCCATAGGGGGTCCAAAATGTTTCACATGTTCTTGGCACTCCTGCTAAACGGTTCTGGGGAATGGCTTTTCCCATTCACAGAATGGCAGTCATAATTAATTACAAAGCACCTGTTTGCCAGAATACTATCTACGTTTCCTCTAAACTCCTCCTGAAAAACATTTTCTACTCTCCTGTTTGCCTTTGATCTTTTCCTGGACACATGGGTGTATTTTCAAACAAAGCACTGGGCTATAGGCATTCATCATTTTAATACATTAAGAAAACTTTTGGGGCCCAAGTAGAATTTAAGAATTCTTGAAAATAAAAATGGAAACCATAGGCCAGGGGTGCCAAACTGCCAGCCTGCGGGCCAGTTTCATCATACCGAAGCCACGCCCACCCCATTGCCAGCAATGCAAAAAGTCGCGATACGTCACAACACATCATGTGACGTGAGTTTGATACCCGTGCTACAGGCTGTCACATTGCTTTGTGGTGTATTCATTTCCTGTTTCTTAAATTACAATAATTTTGAATGAAGTAAAAATTGGGTAGAACAGAAAGATTGGCAGACAGTGAAAGAGATGTTTGTGTGCATCCTGGCATTATAGGACCCCTTACTGGAGACCCCAGGCTTAGCATAATGCTTGCTTCCTATGAAAAGTAACCTATGAAATTGTTTAAATATCGATAAGCTATAAGTGACAATATACAATATATTTATCATCAATCAACATATTGCAATTGTTATATCCACAGCAGAAAATGCCCTATTTCAGAAGATAACCGATGTATTAATGGAAGAGATAACTGCTTTGGTTTAAAGTAATTCATTAGCTAATTACTGTAGAGTTATGATAAGCTGAAACATAACAAAAATGCAGAAATGCTACAAAATAAAACCAATATATACTGTTGCTCTCAATTGCTAAATCCAACTAAATCACAAGTGCAGAGAATCACAGAATACACGGAGTGCTAGCTATGCTGACTTATTTCTAGAATACAAACATGTTTTTGTGTGATACAATATCTGGAGCACTAAGCAGCTATTCTAATGAATCTGAGCACCACAGCGCCAAAAAAAATAATTTGGAAAAAGTTGAAACTTCAGACATCTAAGATCAAATTTAATTTAATACATTATTAGAAATGATTTGTCTGTTCCTCATAAATAGAACTGTCTAAATATCAAATCCCACTTTTCATAATCACCGCTGTGGGGGAAACTGAGCCAGTGTGCTTATTGAGTATACTCCTATGGGTATATCTTGATATCCATCCATCCATCCATCCCAAAGCAAGTTCTCAACCTGTTAAATCTAGTACAGTTGCTCATTATGGGTAAATTAAAAAAGAAGTTCAAGGAGACAATGAGAGAACTAAATGTTCCTTACCACAGACTCATATTCCTAACTATATTTATCTAAAATTATACTGATATTTTAAATAAACAAAAGTACCTCAGTAATTGGGCTTAACTGACCTTTGAATATGAGGTTACACGCTGCTTAAGGTTGCAATACTATACCACAGTGAAATAGTATAGTATAGTATAGTATAGTATAGTATAGTATAGTATAGTATAGTATAGTATAGTATAGTATAGTATAGTATAGTAAGAATTGAACTGGTAAGTCATAGGGATTGGATGGCTTACAGTTAAATAAACAATGCATCAAAAAGGCAATAAATTCTTCCTTGATATTTTTTCATGTATATACTTCATTTTCATGTGATTTTTTTAAAAAACATCTTACTCATTTGTCTTTTTGTTACCGTATGTTGTTTTCCTGACAATCATTTTTTAATTCTCACCCCTACTATGGACAGGATCAAGCTAAAAGCTTATTGTATATATTTATCATTCCCACCCCCTGCCATGGCTAAGCAAATGCCTATAGGAAATCCAAATCAAAATATAGAAGACTGAATTCCCCAGCAAACGGCTGATATTTAAAGACAGACTGCTTTTACCACTTGGGCTATGCGTTATACATATCCACTCCCTTGGGTTCGATGAGAATTACTTCCAAATAAGGGTGTGCTGGATTTCAGCTGAGGAGAACAATCTTTCCACATTTATGAAGTGCAGGATGAGATGGAGAGATCCCCTGCAGGACAACCTATTGTCCTGACATAGAATCAGCAATTCTATTGCACTGCTGTTCTGCTTTGGATACCACGGGGGTGGCTGTGCCCCTTCCATTAATTGCAATTGAAGAGAATTTGCTATGCCATTGGAGGTTTGCACACCATCACCGTTTTTTCCTAACACGTCAGATATATAAAAGGATGAGGGTACATTTTCACACTGCCTGTAACATGCTCCGTGCATATCCAATTCCCTCCCCTCCCCTCAGTTGCTGGAGAGTGTAATAGTTGCTCTTTGACAGACAATATTTATTGTTTATGGGCAGACAATATTTTTATTTATCTTTTATGTCACCTTTGCTTCCTCACATCTTGCTAATTTCAGCATACTAAGTAATAAAAAAGAATCAGGAATATTTTATAAATATAGATAATACATTTTTGGAATGTGAACAAGAGTCAATCTAGCTGGAACTAACAAGCAAGATATTCCATTTGATTACAGAATCTGGCCATAATGCTAAACATATGTACTAAATCCCACTGAACTCATAGTAGTTATCTCGTTGCAGTTGCACAAGATTGCATTATCAGGCTTGTAAAAGTTGTGCTATAAAATGTGGTATGAATATCCTGCAACTGCTAAATATTTTATTGATTATGGAAAGATATAGTACAGGTAAAACAAGAGTATAATTGAAATATATATCGAAACAATTGGACAAGAGATTAAGATAACGTAAACACGATGGGTGGCCACATGCAGGGAACACAGTATTTTTCTCTTTCACTTTAGTTTCCTACTGTCATCTTTTCTACATGGAGTAAAGCTGCAGAAGCTTATCCTCATTTGTACCTGGTCAAATCTATTAATATACACACACACACATAAACAAAAAGACCTCTCGGATAGACTACTGCAACGCTCTCTACATGGGGCTGCCCTTGAATACCACTCGGAGGCTCCAGCTGGTGCAGAATGCGGCCACGCGAGTTGTGATGGGGGTCTCCCGATACTCCCATGTAACACCTCTGCTCTGCGAGCTGCATTGGCTTCCAGTTGTCTTCCGGGTGAGATTCAAGGTGCTGGTGATGACCTATAAAGCCCTAAATGGCATGGGCCCAGATTATTTACGGGAGTACCTTTTGCCAGCGTTAACTTCCCATCGTCCTGTGTGCTCCCACAGAGGGCCTCCTCAGGGTGCTGTCGGTCAGGGAATGTCGACTGGCGGCCCCCAGGGGGAGAGCATTCTCTGTGGGCGCGCCAGCCCTCTGGAATCAGCTTCCTGTTGAGCTCCGGATGGCTCCCGACCTTCGCTCTTTTCACCGCGACCTGAAGACTTGGCTATTTGAACTTGCTGGCCTGGACTGAGGGACTGAGGTTTTAGATTTTAAATTTTAATTTTAGAACGTGTTTTATTGTTTAGGGCTACTTGGTTTAATTTATTTTAATTTTTGTATATTATGTGTTGTATATAGTGTTTTATTTGCCCTGTACACTGCCCCGAGTCCTTCGGGAGAGGGGCAGTATATAAATCCTAATAATAATAATAATAATTATTATTATTATTATTATTATTATTATTATTATTATTATTTCACTGCAGATTTTTGCATTTACATTAGAATTGCCAATGCAGTTTCTAAAGATATATTATCGAATGTGTTGAGTCAGGATAGATTCAATAAGCAATTATGGATTTTATTTTACCAGACTTTACCAAACAGTATTAAATCATATTCAATTTTGCACCACAAGCATATTAAAACGTACTTGTGAAGTGCAGTAAAATATTAATTTTTAACAATAAACAAGAATAAGTTACATTTGAGGAATGTGATACATGAAGTTCCAATCTTGTGTTGGAAAAACAAGATTCTCTTCCAGAAAGGTTATTAGAAATTAAATGGTTGAAACACGTAAACTGAAGCTCGTAACTTTTATAGTTTACCGTAATATGCAATATGTTAGTTATAAATGTCCTATACTATTTATTAGATTTTTATCCGTTTACTGTAAGTAACTGGCAAGCAGACAATATTCCCACCTATTTTCCCTACAACGTCCCTATGAGGTGGGTTGGTCTGAATGTGTGTTACTGGTTCAAGGTCACCCAGTTGACTTTCATGACAAAGGTGGGAATAGAATTGACCATTTCCTGGTTTCTAAGCAAGCCCCTTAACCACTATACCAAACCGACTCTCCAGTATATTATTTATTTATTATGGTTCACTGTGCAGTCAGCCAGATGTTTAGACTGGATTTGGCATTTTTATTGTTACATATTAACACAGTGATTAGGATAACAGGCAAAGAGGCCATGAGTACTGACAAGTATGAGGAAGTCCTAGGCTATTTCTGCAAGAATTACGCTACACAACTTGGTCACATTGTCATAAGATTAAACTGTTCTTTGTACAATATCAAAAGCTCTGTTAATATCCTGGACTAGCTTGTTAACCTGTCTAGACCAGAGGATAGATTCCAGCAAAGATTAGATCTTGACTGGCCCAGAATTGAACAATCCACACAGTTCCTTGATTGGGCTCTGCTGAATAGCTAAGCTCTATGCAAAAATGCATTTTATAAATCATTCCAAAAATTAAATTGATATGATTCAACAATCTGAAATAGTTTTTGAGTTGAAACATTCCAGCATTTTAAGTCAAAACATTATGATACTTGGAGACAAAATATAATTTCAAATGGAAAGAAATTAACATTTTGAATCAAGTGCAGCTGATCCACACGTTTTGCTCTTCCACCATAGCAGGCTTCCCATACTCTCCTATGAAGGCTTTTGGAATCTGCTTATGTTTTAGGCTGATATCTGAAAAGTGTTAACGGTGTAAAAGGGGGAGAAAATCAATTTAAATCTTTTTGGTATAATAGCCAAAAACATAGTTCGATACAAAACATAAATTATATATCCCAACAAATACCACTGTTACAGATTAAAACCCTAAAATATTGTGTTGCCAGTAAACAAAATAGTGGCACTTTGCAACCCCCAGTTCCCCAAAAGTGGTAACTCAATAAACCTTCCAATACTTAAAGTTTGCCCTCCAGGAAGGTGATATGTACTTTTGAAGGCTTTCACAAATGGATCAAGTTTACTATAGAAAATGAGTTCTTTTTCAAGCACAGGAAAGAATGTAACAGGGAAGCCTTAAACATATGCTACACATGGAATAGATAACTTTTATTGTCATTTTTTACGTGGGCACACTGGCGCACATTGAAAGTGAAATTCTGTTGCCTGCTCTACACATACATAACACAGATACAAACATGCTATACACAACATACACCCTTACATACAAATACATATAAATATTAATTACTGTCCATCTTGAATACATAGAGGAAAGAGGAAGCCTGAGAGTTCACAAGGTGAATACTGTTATGGCAGAGGTCCCCAACCTTTTGGGCACCAGGGAATGGTTCCATGGAGGTTTTTCCATGGACCGGAAGGTGCGTGGTTTTGTGAGCTGCCTGCATCCCGTGGATGGGGCTTTGCTTGTTTGTGTGGACCGGTTGCTGGCATGCTGCAGCCCGATACCGGTCCACAGGTTGGGACCCCTGCTGTATGGAACAAAAACTGTGACTGAATCTTGTTCTGCTTCGGATATCACAAAGCCTTGGATATGAGTAGGAAACATGTATGTATTTGATTAACAAGGCCACCCATTCAAAAGGCAACACTGGGCAGCTAGCAAAGCTTAAAAGCACAGCACACAAAAGGATAAAATAATAAAACACCCTGGGGACCAGGCACACAACTCTATGAGGTACGTATAACTGTGCTTCCCCCCCCCCCGATACACAGCTGGGAAATCAAGAGTTCTTCATAGTCTTCTTAAACGCCAACCCTTTTTAAATTTTATATACTGTTTTTATGCTTTTAACATTTTATTGTACACTGCCCAGAGTCCCTGTGTAAGGGAGGTGGGCAGTTCTTAAATATGACAAATATATAAATAAATAAGTGTATGCGCATAACTAGAGGTAAGTCATTTTCAACTCAGTTCTGAAGAGTCACACAGAAGAATGACATCAGTGACAAGGTACACATGGATGATATTAATAATGTTTACTAGGTTTAGCATGTTGTGTAGATTTAGCCATTGTGCTTTGTAAATCAGTTTGATTTAGCACAATATGTGAAACCAAACAACTGTGGGTTAACAAACCATAGTCAAGCAAACAGTGGCTTAATGTAACAAGAAACTAGAGCCACCTCAGATTTCAAAACTATAGTTAGGATTTTACAAAAACTATTATATCTCTTAGGTAATAAAATATTACAATTCTAGTATGGAGCTCCATTCATGATACATCTCACCTGGTTATTGAATTAACCAATTTTCTTGGTTTGCTCAACTCACTGAACCAAACTAAAGTAGGCTGAGATTGCACAACATACTACATCTTAAAAACAGACAAAACCAAAATGAATATTAATGAAGCTTAATATGCAGTTGCTTGGTCCTTGCATAGTTTAACATATATAAATTCATCCTCTGTATATAACACATACAATATCATTTCTGTCATTTTCATTTTGAAGATGTTAACAAGGGTTATATGTACCAGCAAATAGCAACTATATTGCCAAGACTATTTTACAGTTTATATCTTTTCTAAAAAATAGCCTCAATGAATTCATTGGGATTTATTTTCCAATATTTGCAGCTCCAATGGTGATCAAAAAATTGATAGAATTTATGTGTCCACATGAGCAATAATGGCATGAATGGAATCTCCTACTCCAGCGTTACCAAGTGTAATCTGTCTGCTGAGAAAACGCAAAACTGGTTAAACATTCTCTCTAGGTACGCGTACATAACCTGCAAGCATTTCATTAACATTTATGATTCTAATCTGTGTTGAAATAACTTCTGTGCTTCAACAGATGGGGGAAGGGGAAATAATTGAAATATACCAAATATGCATTAAGAAACAAAAAGCCTATCTCCTATTTCTGACAGATTATTTTTTTTAAAAGGAAAGGTTAAATGTTTGGTGAACCAGAAGAAATTATAAAGATAATTGCGAAGGCGGAACTTTTTAGCAAGGGTATTCTATACATTAACAGTATATCTCAGCAACAACACATTAAATACAAATTAAGAACCACCATTACTAATTGTTATGAAGCAGCTATATGCTTGTTTTCCAAAGCAGTGAGCAGTTGTGTCTGTAGTGAGCTGTTAGATGTGACAACAAAATCAGCAGTGCAGATGCAGGGCTGGGTCCGGGAGTTTTTGACTGGTAGAGAAAACCAAAGCTGGGAGACCTTCTTTTCAGGACTAATGGGAGGGAAGCAAGTCATGGGAGCCTTGCTGGGGGATGGGAAGAGTGGAGGGGGAGGGGGAAATGCAGAGCAAGGCCTGAGAATTATCCTCTGTCCTCTCCTCTCCTCTGTTCAGCAGGACTAACAGGAAGATGTGAAGCCTTTGTAGCTACAAATGGGAGGAGAAAAAACAGCAAGAATCAAATTGAACATTCTTAGGGGGTTTGCCCTATTTCTCAGGGTTAATAGAGTAAATAAGACATACTAAATCGGTCGAAAACAAATCTTCCAATCATTGTCTTTGCCCATCTCCTAGTTACTTTAATTGGAGGACATGAAATTCTGGTAAAAATCCAGAGTTAGGATTTGTGGAGTCCTAGTGCTACGCAATGGGCCTGAACAATTTTAATTTTCTTTACCCGGGAAGCAGACTCAACATATAATTAATTGTCAATGGGAATAAAATATCCAGCAGGAAGTGGTACCAGATAATTTTATTAGGAAAGGGAAATTAAATCCAAGATTTTGATAAAAAATCAGTTATGTATAATTTTAATTTAGCTTGATTCCCATAAAAGGATCCCATGAAACTTTCAAATATGACAAGATTAGACACGCCTGTTTAAACTGGAATTTAAGGAAGAAAGCAGAAATATAAACGTATGACTTTTTTCCTGCAGAATTAATGGGAAGAAAGGGTATGCTCAAAAGGAACCACAAAATACATTAAACAACCATAAAGTAGTCAACAATTTACAATGGTTGTGCTTTTACAACATGCTAAATCAAAATAAGCATGATGGCCAGATTCACACAAATACTAAGCTATAAGACTGTATTTGTATGGTATGTTAATCACAGGCTTACAGTACTTACATTTTACTCAACCTAATTTCCTGAGTCCACATAACATGTAAACATACTGGCTATCTCTGCACAAAGTGCTTGGGTAAAATGTGATTAATTACTGTGATTCAATGCACTATGCTCAGCTGTTGTGATTTGTGAAAGCATGGATGGATTACAATTCAAGCACACCTTGTGAACAAAACCTCATTCTTATACATTCACTATGCCTGCAAGTCTTTAAAAACAACGTTGTAGAAAAGTGTGGTTAAGTGTAAATCTAGAAAGCCAAATTTTACCCCTTTATAAAGTTCCCCAGATTTTGTCCAACAAAACACCTCTGAATCAGAAGACACCCACTCTTATTAAGCATTTCAGCCACCCTCTCCAAAGCTGAGCAATAGGTCAATAGCTTACAGTTCTGGGCAGTTGTAAATTCCGACAAAAACCTCCCTTTATTATGCATCTCGGTTGCTCTTCACTTAGCCAAAATACAGGGAAACAGTAATGAGCCACTGACACACCTAAAAAAAACGGGCTCTGCCAAAGAAGCCTCTGTGGGAACAATGCAAAAAGTCTCTTTCTTCCCCGCTTGGCTGTTGGTGAAAACGAGTTCAGGGGAAGTTGCCGAATCTCTTTGGAAATTTGGCCCCATTTAAGCAAACTCCTGCCTGAATTCTGTAGGACATTTGTTTCCCGAAATATGCCTAGGCTCTTGCTCTTTTAGCACTTCACTTTAATCTTTCTGGGCGGCTTGTCTTCAACTGAACCAAGCTTTTCCCCAAATTCACCGTCGTTTCGACTTTAAGACGAAATCCCGAGTCGTTTGGTCCGTATGTCAACCGCGAACCCAGCCCGCGTGTTCGATTACGCCTTTTAAAATCTAATCTGGCCAAAATCCAAGGCAGGAAAAATAGCCGCAGGTGAGACGATTCCCTCGGCTCTTCTCCAAGGCTGTTTTCTTAAATTCATTTCCAGACCAAGTTTTTTTTTCCCCACCCCTTCATTTTAGGGAAGCCCTCCCTGCTTCATTCAGCTGCAAACAAGGGTGCAACTTTGTCTTTTCCTAACTTTTCACCTCCTCCCTGCCTGGGCTTCGTTCCAATGCTTTTTTTCCTTCTACAACAGGGGTCTTCAAACTTGGCCCTTTTATGATTTGTGGACTTCAACTCCCAGAATTCCTCAGCCAGCTTTGCTGGCTGAGGAATTCTGGGAGTTGAAGTCCACAAGTCATAAAAGGGCCAAGTTTGAAGACCCCTGTTCTACAACGACCGTCGCTTTTGCAGGGCGACCTTGCTGCTGGACAACATGGAGCGGAGAATGGTAGACAGGGAAGGAAATCTCCTGAAAAAAAGGACTAGGCGCTTTCTCCCTTTTTTCCTCTCTCTCTCGGATCGGAAGGGTGTCTACCCTGACTCACTTCCAGAAAAGCTCCGGCCATGTGAAACGTCGCCTCCCGGGGGTGGGGGAGAGCAAACACGTTTGTTTCAGTCGATCTACGGGGGTCACTCTGACGTTAAACCCGTGTTTGTACCGCGATCAGGTGTTTTCACGAGGGAACGCCCGCCTGGGAGGAGGGGGCGATTTTATTTTTATTTTTTTTAAAAAGGCTATAATTAAAATAGAACTCCGGGCGAACGAAATAAACCCCCTCCCCTCACGAGGAGGGGGTAAACAGCCCACAGGTCCACCGTGGCGAGCTGTAGCTCGTTATTTCCCCGCACGTCAGGAAGCGGCCCTCCGAGGCGAGGGAGGCGGGGGGGGGAGGGCTGCCCACCCTGGGGCTCGGGGCGAAGAGAAGGGCAGGCTCGTCGCCGGAGCTGGCTGGCTCGGCTGGGCTTTGGCGTCTCTGAAACTCGCTGAGAAGCGCCCCCGGCGAGGGAGCGGAGGGGGGGGGGCAGGGCGGGAGGCTGTTCCCAGCTCCGAGCCGCGTTTTCCCGCTCGCTAAACGAGCTCTTCGGCTCGGCTCTCTCTCTCTCTCTCTCACGAGCTGCCTCCCTCGCGTGCCTCCGGATGCCTCCGCCGCGGCCGGGACTCGTTCCTTCCCCTCCCCCACCCTTGACTCTCAAAAGGGGCGCATCTCCCAGCGAAAGGCCGGCCTGAAGGGTGCGCCAAAGGCCGGGCGGACTCCGGCGGGCTTTTCTTCGCCGGGAGTGGCGGGGAGCCAAGGGAAAAGACGAGTTGGGTCTCGGGAACTCTTTGACGTGCTTGCCACAGGCTCGGCGGAGGGCTCTGGCGAAGAAGAAGAAGAAGCGGCTGAGCGATACTCGCTGCTCGACGCTTCCTGGAAACTCCCGCTTCGGAGCGGGTCGGGTGGGGCGGGCGGGCGGGCGGGGGCGGGGAGAACGTCCTGCCCTGTGAGAGGAGTGGGCGGGTAGTCCGTCAGGTGAAGGTGAAACTCAGCCCCGGGCTGAGGACGGAGCTGTGGAGGAACCAAGCGCGTGCTTGTCCTACGGACCCCGCCGCCGTGGGAGGGGGGGCAGAAAAGCGACCCCCCCTCCATTTTAAAGGGGACGCGGTTGACTTTCTCCCCTCCCGAAGAAATCCAGCCCCAGAGAGAAGAGCGGCGCTGCTCTCCCATCCTCCAAACAGGCGCGCACAAAGACCCCCCCCCGCCCCCTGGCAGGAGGCCTGTGGAGCGGCACGTCCCCCCCCCGGAAGTCTGGGGGAGCTTGGCTTCGGCACAGAAGTGCCCCCTCCCCGGGGTGGGGCCCGTTGGGATGGGACCCCCCCAGTTCAAGATGAGGAAGAGATGTGTGCGGGGGGGGGTTGAGAATTAAGCACGAACCCCCAGATCAGCCCAACCAAGGAGTCCTTCCTGCTGATCCCCCCCCCCGAAGCAGGCTGGATCGCCCTTCCCAACGAGGGATGCAACTTTTCCACGCACGGTTCCGTCCCCAAAAGAGTTAAGCAAGCAAACAGCCAGGTTTTCCCCCCCCCCCCGGAAAAAAAAGGGGGAGGAGGAGGAGAAGCAGCAACAGCCCCGCTTCCTGCAGATTTGGAAATCGAGCGCAGGAACGCAAAAGCTTTTGAAAGCGCCCTCCCCGCTTCCCTCTACGTTTAGTTTGCTAGCGCTCCCTGCTTCCCCCCCCCCTCTCTCTCTCTCTCACACACACACACACACTCCTCCTCCTCCTCCCCTCCCGTCTCCTTTCAGAGACCTTCAATTTATCCCATCGCCGAGCTGCATGTCAGCTGGGAGGTGGGAAGAGGCTGGCTGCAAACTGCAGAGGGTTAATGGCAGAGAACTGCGCTGGGGGAGGGGAGGCCGCCTTTGCAAATGGCAACCTCGGCACAGAAGCGTTTAGCGCAGCCGAGAGGGGAAACTGCGAGGAGGGAGAGGAAAACTCTCCCTTTGCTGCCCTCTGGTGCCGGATCGTGCCGAAAGGAAGCGAAAAAATGGGTACAGCAACGTTGTGTACCTAAAACTGGAGGAAGCAGGCGGGGGTGTGTGTGTGTGTGGCGTTTTTTGCCTTTGGTGGGGGCGGAAGGCTTATTTGGGTTGAAACAGTTCCTTTGCACAGATGTGTATTTTGGGAAGGCAAAGGAGGTTTAGATGAAGTTTGCGGCCGTAGACTGCATCTGTCACTATCTTACAGTTCTGTTTTGTAGGTTTTTATCCCTGAAGGCTTCATCTAGACGCAGGGGTCTTCAAACTTGGCCCTTTTATGACGTGTGGACTTCAACTCCCAGAATTCCTCAGCCAGGCATGCTGGCTGAGGAATTCTGGGACTTGAAGTCCACACGTCATAAAAGGGCCAAGTTTGAAGACCCCTGATCTAGAGTTTGGATGAGGAGCTGAATTAAATAAATATAAATAAATAAACCTTTATTGTCAAAGCACAACATGTGTACATTGAGATTAACTGAGCCTCCCCCCCTGCTCTCTCCCCCCAACACACAGTGACAACAAACCCTCCATCCTACCACACCATGTGAACCAACTACACCACACACCGGTTTCCTTCCCATTAGGCAAGGAAAAAGCAAATGGAAGGTTACGAAAGAGGAGGGATATGTCAGACTCCGTGTTCAGTGGGGGCTGTGTAGGCAAGGCATTGATTAGTTACATGTCTACTCAGTCAACTCTTTAACATCCACATGTGGACCTTCTCCAGGATCCTGGCTTGAACTTTTAAGGTCTCCCTGTAATTCAGTTCATTTACTTGGCTGCTGGTTGTATATTTCTGTTTCCTTCCATCTTTGCTGTCTATCCATAATAGTCTCAGGAATGATCCTTTCATTGTCCGGTCTACCAAGCAGCCTTGTGTGACCAATTGGTGTTTCTTGAAAAATAATCCATTGCCAGCAGACTTCACCACCACCAAGAAGGAGCTGCCACAGATAAGGTTTTGGCAGCTGCTGCCACTCCAAAAGACAGCGCCGCCAACATCTACAAGTCTCATAGATACTGCCAGCTCCAATGCTGCTGCCGCCACACCTCTAGTTGCCAAACAGCTGATTAGCACACCAGTGTTCCTTTGCTGGTGTCCATAATTTTTAAGGCATCATTCTGACCTTTTCCCTTTACAGGTTGTGCAACACCAACATTCAAAAGCATCAGTATTGTTTCTGTTCTGCTTCTTCAAAGTCCTGCTTTCAATTTTGTAGTGTGTCACAAAGAAAACCATTGCTTATGTATTTCTAATATTTGTGATAGGTATTTCTGAAACTTGTTTGCCACTCATCTTGCTGAAAGCAGCTCAAGGCAGCTTTACAGACATTGAAGAGAACGCAGAATAAAACAATAAAGGTCTTAACGATAGGCATGGCATGGCATCTTTTCCATGGCCTTGATTGCTAGCTTACCAAGAGCTAGTTTGCAGACTGCTGATTCTGGATTGCTGATTCCTTTACTATTTATTTGATTTATATGCCATCTTTATTCTTTTTACAACTCAAGGTAGTGTAGATAACCAACCACTAATAATTGACCCTAAAAAGCAGAAACTTCAAAACTTCAGCTTCTTTGTTGTCGCTGCTAAGATTAGTTTCTGACCCGTTGGCATTAGTTTGGTCTTCATGTTTAACCTTAATGCCAATTTCCCCCACTGTTCTCCTTGCCTTTCATTAGAAGATCATTTGCTTTTTCAGCTACTAGAACAGTGTTATCAGCACAACAGAGGTTATCGTGTTTCTTCCTCCAAGTTTAAGACCACACTCATCTTCCACTCCGGCCTTCCTTGATGCATATTCAGCATATAAATTGTCAAGTTTTGCCATGTTCAGTCTGGATCATGGTTTCCTGTGCTGTTGTATAGGTTTTGGATGAGATGCCCATTTTCCTAAAGGCATTTGACACTGTTGACACAATCAAAGGCCTTTCTGTAATCAGTGGAGCATGTTTTTCTTTTTGGTATTCTTTGGTTTCTCAGTTATCCAGCATGGGCCAGAATAATATCTCTTGTTCTTTGTTTTTCCTAGAAAAACATGGTACACCATACTGGTCTGCAGATCAGCCGGCTATATTTTAGGCAGATGCATTGTACAAACCCAGGAAGTTGGGTTCAGTCAATGAAATGAGCATAATGTATGCTCACAGCTACTGTTAGGGAAGAATTCTGGTATTTACCATAGAAATTAAGTTCTGGTAGAAGCTGTTAAAGATGGACCATCCATCATTCATTGCCTGGATATAAATCAGAAGCCTTAGCCCAAGTACAGGACAAGTACCATAAAGAGATTCATTAAGAGAAAAAATCTAGCTCAAGCAAGCCATTCCAGTACATCCTACATTTTTTGACGATAAATTGCTATTGCCTTCAAGTAGTCTCCCTATAACCGAAAGCTGAAAAAGGAATTAATAATATATACTGTATCAATATACAGACACACGCATTCTTGTGCCAATGGAATATGTGGTGTCTCTCATTGATCATTTTGTATAACATAAGCATGAAGAGGTGTTCCATATTTGGGCAAAGGTGCTTCATATCTCACATCATACTAGATCCAATGCACGTTGGCCTGCTTTAGGTCCAAATAGTGCATGGTAATTCAGAGGAACTCTTTAAGCTCTTTTTAGTACTTCCCTCATATACAGTATAGATCCAGCTATATATACTCTCAGAGTAAATTTACTATTAATACATAATATGTAGTAATATTTAACATTCTCTGTTACCTTGTCTTTTCCAAACACTCCATCGCCTCAGTATTTTTTTAGGCAATAGAATACACACATACACATATTGTCAAACTTATTTTCTGTGTCTAAATAAGAGGACTTGACAAACTGCTGATACCTAGTCAACAAGCTAATTAAGCTGCAGGAGCTTCCCCTTCAGTCACTGAAATGTACTTAAAATTTAGGGCAGGGACTTTGCAAAAAACAGTGAAATACATTATATCCCCCTTCTCTCATCAACTTTGAAAGCAAATACATAAGGTACAAATCCAAAGCCAACATGCTTAGCCTAGTAAGATATTGCAGGACATAAGGATTGCTCTTTATTCTTGACTTTATACTCCCTCAGTTTAGGTTGAATGTGCAAGACAATAGAATTTGGTGTATGGAATATTACTGATGCATTCTAAAGTTGGATTTCTTTCTATCCAATCTTAGAACTTGGGTCTCTTAAAAGTGCATCAGGGAAAAATATTTTAAGGTTTCCATAGTGAAGGCTGAAGCAGGATGAAAATTAAATGTCCTTGTTGTAATTGCAAGGTAAATGTGTGTCTCTCTGCTTTCTACTTCATGCTTTAATCATTTTGACACCAAGCTACACAGCAGTAATTTAAAATTAATGTGATTGACATTCGATGGATAGCAAAGCCCAACATGGAGCTCCACCTCCTAGACAGGATGGCTCAGGTTGAGGTTTCAATTGGCTGCTAGACTTAAGACAGCTGACACAACACCTAGCAAAACATGGCAAACAATTAATCTACTAATTTCATTTTCCCTTTAATTTGAAACCAGAAAATTGTTACCCATCAGCTCAGAAGCATAGCTGTCTAGTCTCATGTTTCTCTGAAGAAACAGCATTTGTAAGGTTGGTCAAAGTGGGGAGAGTGTCACAAAAGTAGATACGGTAAAACATTTTTATTAACTGGATTGTGCTCCTTAAATACCAGAGTGAAATAAAGTTAGTGGGCTACATTTGGAGAAACAAAAGATTTTAATGAAAGGGAAGGAGACAATACTATAATCCGGTTAGCTTTAAATAATCTGTTAAAGGTTATTTATGTACTTTTAAAGTGGCTTGAGGTGACTTAATATTGTTTTAGCATGTATTTTTCTCTCAAACTTATTTTAAATTGAAGACAGACTCATCCTGACTACAGATTAGAAAGGAGCTCAAAACGTACTTATTTCCCCAGCCTTCAATTTCTAGACTAAAATAGCAAAGAAATAAGCAACTGGTGCTTTTTTTAATATTTTCAATCAGCTCTCAAATGTTCTGGAGCTCCTCCACCACTGTGGGTAGTGATTAAATACTATACAGGTAGTCCTCAATTTACAACAATTGAGCCCCAAATTTCTGTTGTTAAGCAAGATAGTTAAATGAATTTTGCCCCATTGTATTATTATTATTATTATTATTATTATTATTATTATTATTATTATTATTATTATTATTATTATTATTATTATCTTGGCACAATTGTTAAACAAATCACTGAAGTTGTTAAGTTAGTAACACGGTTTAGTGAATCTAGCTTCCCATTGACTTTGCTTGTCAGGAGGTCGCAAAAGAGGATCACGTGACCATGGGACACTGCAATCATCATAAATATGAGTCATGTGCCCAGTGTCTGAATATTAAACACATGACCATGAGCATGCTGCAATAGTCTTAAGTGTGAAAAACGGTCGTAAGTCACTTTTTTCAGTGTGGCTAACTTGAGGACTACCTGTACTGGCAACAATCCTAAATATTTGAAGGACATGAAAGTTGTCTGAGCTTGGAATAGCCAACTGTATATCCCAGATGTGAAAAAAATCAGAAATCAAGGTCAATTCTTAGTATAGTATATTCACGACAGTAGATATCGTAGTAGTAGATCCAGTAGATCATAGACAGTAGATCCATGACAAGAGCAATTCAGCAATTCAATGCCACCCCCCCCCCCTAACTTACCTGCGTCACATACAACCCTAAGATTTCCTGGTAGATTCCCATCTAAGAATAATTTAAGTCTGAATGCTTTTTTATGCACACTTAAGCGTTGTTATCTGCTAAGGACACTAGGGGGCGTATGTTCTCCCAGTTCACAATGGACAGTGTTGCCTCCAAGTGAAAGGAAATTTCTCACCTTCACCTTGCTGTGAGATAGAAGCAAAATGAAAGAATTATCTTATTCTGTTCAAGAATAATTATACTAGCTAATGGCTAATGTTTTCTCAGTGATACCTGTGAAAACTTTGTATGAAATTTTGTTTGTTTTTTTTTTAAAATAGTTTTATTAAAACTTTTCCCATCCTGTTCGTGTTGGAAGCATTTTTAAAGGTGCTTCCAGGTTGAAAGGATTAGTGACATCACTGTTGCCAGGGGATGCCCATGGAGCTCCCTTCATGTCCCCATCAAGAGCTGGAGTGATATATATATATCACTGTGGCTCAAGAGGTAAAAATACTGCCTAATATGCAATCAGCCCAGGTTCGAATCTCAGAAGGGTATGACTGACTGATGAAGACTAAAGAGTCAGAAATGCATCTCAGCCTCCCTTAATTCTTTGTTAGTAATTTACACAAATATATGAACTGTCCGGTGTGACTACAGCCTGTTCGATGGCCTTTGAGATAAGGCTGAAAACAGGAAATAAAGATTTGCCCCATGTTTGGGGCCTAGCAAGGTAATCTAAATAGTTAATAGTTGACATATATATATAGAAGACATATATATATAGAAGAAGGAAGCTATATATATGTCAACTATATATATAGTTGACATATATATATATAGAAGACATATATATATAGAAGAAGGAAGCTGAAGCCACCAGCCTGAGGATGACGGATGGGATTCCGTCGAAACGTTGCTCCTACACCTTCAATTCTACGCGGGGAAAAACCTGAATGACCAAAGATATATATATATATATATATATATATATAGGGGGGAGGAAAGCAAAGAAAAAAATAGAGAAAAAAACTAAGAAAGCAACTTCTACCCTCATTACAATAGGTATAAACAATTTTACTACCTCTTCACCTTCTCTTATTTAACAGATATAAAACTCTTTATTGCACTGTTCATCTCTTCGCTCTACGAAAATCCAGTAAAGTAATGCCTTTTCTAATCCAGGAGTCAGCAGAAGTCCAAACAGAGCCCTAAAATAGTATCATTAATTAACATGTATTAAAGTCAACATTCCACATCTCAACTTTTAGCTGTAAGCAAATTCACATTTAAAAGACCTAAAGCGGTTCTGGTATCCTATTGTGAACAAAAGACTAAAGTTTAACGTGACAAAGAGGGACAGTTTCTCTTTTAAAAGAGGACAAGATCACAAATATTCCTTAGTGTACTTTAAGTGGAAAGACAATTAGATACAAAGTCAATTTAAGTGCTGACAGATTAGAATATATAAAGCAGTTGTAAAGAAAAAGGCTTAAAATCGTTAACTGTAAACAAATTGAATATGGTATACTACATTTTTCAACCGTAGATGTCAGCAAATCTGAAAAGAACCATCCCAAATAATATATCCCTTTCAAGGAAGCATTCCATATCTCATCTATAATCAAAACCATATTTAGAAAGCATGAAGTAGTCCCAGTAATCATTTTTCCAATCTACATAATAACAAATGCAAAAGGAACAATGCAAAAGAACATGTCCCATTTTAACCCTGATCAAATAAACTGACTTTATGCTCCTTTTTACATAAAACAATTTTGCTCTTTTCATTCAGATGGTTGTTGATCCATGTTTTGAACTGCTGTAATAGTTCAAACAGCCTCTTTTGTAAATCCAGCAAAAAGAACATTATTATTCCAACTGCTCACTCGGATTGTCATTTTTATTTCCTCCTTAATTCTTGTTGTTCTCAGATAAGACTTTGTTGCATATTTATTTTGGTAGCATCTTCTTCTGGGACGCGGTGGCTCAGTGGGTTAGGACGCTGAGCGTGTCAATCAGATGGTCAGCTGTTTGGCGGGTCAAATCCGGAGTGCCGTGTAACAGAGTGAGTGCCTGTTACTCGTCCCAGCTTCTGCCAACGTAGCAGTTCGAAAGCACGTAAAAATGCAAGTAGAAAAATAGGGACCACTCCGGTGGGAAGGTAACAGCGTTCTGTGCTCCTTTGGCGTCTAGTCATGCCGGCCACATGACCACGGAGACGTCCTCGGACAAGCGCTGGCTCTTCGGCTTTGAAACGGAGATGAGCACCGGCCCCTAGAGTTGGAAATGACTAGTACGCATGTGTGGGGGAACCTTTACCTTTTACCTTTACTCTTCCGGGAACAGACTTTTCCCAAGACACAACATGGCTAACATTATTGATTCGAAGTCCCAATGCAGTTCCTCAAAAATATCTCTGAATGCCATTATAAGCTGTTTGTCTTCTTATGTCTCCAGTTTTTCCTTTTCCACCAAAATGCATTTACTCTTTAAAATTAATTTCAAAATCTTAATATTCTAAATGCAATTTCCAACATTTTCTGACCCCCTAATCCAGGGATGTCAAACTCTCAACGTCATGTGACGTGTCGCGACATATCACAACTTTTTTTCCGTAGGTGGCAATGGGGTGGGTGCGGTTACGCAATGACGCATCTGGCTCACGGCCCGGCAGTTTGACATCCCTGCCGTAATCCATTTAAAACTTTCTATACCCAAAACCTTGTCTTGCATTTTGCTGTTTATTTTAAATTCTTACACATTATAAAGATACACCTTCATTTTCTTACATATTGGCTTGAAGGCACTCACCTGGTGTCTCCAGCCTTGTCTAACTTCTTAAAGCAATGAATAGGCAACTTCATAAAAAATAATTAGCAAGGAAAATACAAACTTAGTTTGCTTTAAAAGGTTTAATGTGAGGCTGAAGCAAATACATTTCTTCACCCCTGGTTCTCCCACCCTCCAGAGATCACAACTTTGTAGTCTCTTCATGAGAAGCAACCATATAGAGCAGAGGTCCCCAACCTTTTGGGCACCAGGGACCGGTTCCGTGGAGAGAGGTTTTTCTGTGGACCGGAGGGTGCGTGGGTTTGTGTGTGGCCTGCATCCCACGGATGGGGCTTTGCTTGATTGTGTGGCCTGGTTGCTGGCATGCTGTGGCCCGGTACCAGGGGTTGGGGACCCCTGATATAGAGCACAGCTTGGATGCTCTCATGTCCTGTCTTTGTCCAAAGAGTTTTGAAGAAGCTATTATTGGTTTGCTGCCTGTTCTTACCACAAACATCAGCTCTGCCATCTTCAATCCACCATTAGGAAGTCAACATTGTATGAAATTTTGAAGGTACAGTTATATTTGTTGTGACTTTAATTCTGCATTTACTATTGGGTCAATCCCTGGGAAGTATCTAGAGGTCTAAGTGGTCCTATTTTGTTGGATTAATTTTAATTGGGGGGCGGGCGGGCTGGGAATGAGTACAAAGTGCAAGGCAGGTTTCCACCTGATCCTTGTTTCTGATGATTAACCTCTAACTGTAAGAAGACCCATAGCTGAGACCGGAAGGTTAAAACATTCCTATTTAAAAGAGGGAATGATCCCACCTTTTTCGAAGGGACCAATAGAACAGCCATTCTGGAAACAAACATGGTGGAACCTAGCAAAATTTATTAATGATAAATCTGTGGCAAGACCCCTTTCTTAAGCAAAGTGCATAATATGGTAATGGTAGAGTTGATTCTCTTCAAAATTCTCTTCAGTTAATTTTGTTTGCCCAGTGGGAAAACTATTACTGGGGAAAGACAGAAGGATGTAACACCAACCATTCTCCTTGACCTGTTACTGCAGGGATAATTAACTTGAGGCTCTTCAAATCTGTATTGCACAGTCCTAAACTATGCTTCTGATAACTGTTGCAAATTGTTGAGATAAGAAATGCTTGAAAATTATAAGTTTTAAATACTAAGGACTTCAATCCGCAAAGTAAAAGCCATCCTCAAATAAGTTGTATCATTGTCTTGCTTACTCAGCTCCTTGGGCTTCCCAAAACTGTTAAGCACCATCTCTGACTCCCAGAAGGGAAGTGTCAAGTATCAATGGTATACTGGAACCGTAACCCATGTTAGGAAAGAGTGGGACTGCCTCATAGTGTTGCTTATCCTTATTCATTTACAGGAGGTGGTGTTAAAGCAGGGGTCCCCAAACTTGGCAACTTTTAATATTTGTGAACTTCAATTTCCAGAATTCCTCAGCCAGCTTTGCAGAGTTGAAGTCCACAAGTCTTAAAAGTTGCCAAGGTTGGGGACCTCTGTGCTAGAGCACTTCCGGTAGATCCTCAGATGAGGCCTACCAAACTAAAGCTCAATTTAAAAAACGTGAAGGCACTATCAGTTAAGTGGTTTCTTGGTGCAGATGGGTGGCTTTAGTTGGGGAGATGCTGGTAGTTAGGTTAATAAGTCATTAGTGATCTAAATAACTCCTGTAATATGGAGTGGTTTTTTAAAAACCAGTTTGGTGAGTATTCTAGTTATGTCTATATTTGGAGAAACTTTCTTGGATGTAATAATCCATGTTCGAAACTGCCATTAGGATTATTATAATACATAGTCTTACCTTGAAAGCAGACTCATGGGGAAATAAATGAATAAATACAAGGCACCGAAAGAGTATTAGCTGAAAATAGATTTCCTTGCTATTTTAAGCTAAAGAGATTTGAGAGTAACAAGGTCACAGCAACATATTTTTTATGTACCTGGACATGGAAAACTCATAAAAGATATAAAAATATTTGTCACTGTACTTTCCAAACAGCGCTGCCTGTCATTAGTTCCATGGAAACTGTTTTTTTTAATTTACAAACTAACAAAAACCAATAACTCATCCAGAGTTAGCATTCCAATTCTAACAATGGAGGAAAGCCATTTTATTTCAGCAAAAGAGCACTGAAATCTCTAATTGATATAATTGAGCAACTGAGCCACTGGATTGATGGAACACAGAAAAGGGAGCAGGTGTCCTGATTGAGAAAGAGATGGAAAGCCAAGAGGAAATATTGATACAGAAAAGATAGCGGTACTGTTGCTATTAAATCACTTTATAACAATTGTAAACACTCACCCAACCCACCAGTTTATTTGCAATGTATTTTACAATCGAGTAAGATTGACAGAGGGTTTCATAGGCAAGCTGTCCAGCCTCAAAGACCCAAAGCATCCAAAATACAATCGGGCAATTGAAATACTTAAAATGATGGCTAGTACAGTCTTTTCGGCATGTCCAAACTACTTGCAATATTTAATCACCTTTAATATGAGATACAGGATTTTCTCATTGTTAGCTTATTTATTAGCACTTAGTGTGCAAGAAGTTTTTCATTCTTTCCTTTTTTTGCTTCTTTACTCTGAAATAGATCAAAGAATCGTCATTTTCCTAGCCTAAGTATCTTTTTTAAATTTGAATAGCAAATTCATCAGGTTAGTATCTTCTGCAGCCTCAAGGACATATCCCAAACTGATGGTACAAACGTGGCAATCAAGTAGCCAATTAGCAGGTTCTGAGTAAATATATATTATGTTATGGGTTAATCTATGGACCTGTCATTTAGTGTATTTTATCAGCCCATCTTCCCAATTTTTTGAACTACAATATGGAGTTCAGTTTGCATACTATGGAGTCCCATCTACACATTTTTGTTGTAGTATCTGAGCTACGAGGAAAGTTTCTCTGCTTGTGGAAACATTGATGTATTCTCAAATAAAAATTTATATTCCATCAAACTGAACAAAACCTAACTCAAGCAGATTTACAACAGTTTAAAGTAAGCCACATAACAAATGCTGTTTAGCAAAAGAAAATGTCTGTCAAGAGAGCACAAACAGATCAACAGTAGAAACAGATATTTCTGAATTTGAATAGTAGTATTTATTACAAAACTGTTTTGAAGGCAGGCATAAAAATGGGCAATTCTTTTTAAGGTGGCAATGCCAGTAAAATGTGAGGCATGGAATATAAAATAACTATTATTTCAATACTCCAGTTACATTGGACTACAGCTCCCAGAATTCCATACCAGCAGAGCCAAAGGCATCCACTTGACAACGAATTAGTAAAAATAAGACTTCAGAATTAAGAAAATCACAGTTGCCTGGTAGTTGTTTCCATTCATTCGCAAAAAAGCAGGTGGCCATAAATTTTTCTCTTTTGCACAGTGCTGATGAATTACCATCCATCTTGCTCCTAACAGTCATCTGTACATTCCTGGTAGCCAGACTTATCAGTTATGTATCTTTGTTTCTAAATGGAAGTAGCTTACACTTCCCCCTTGAGTTCCCCCTATTAAAATGGGTCCTACTGTCATAAAAGCTTCTAGTTGCCATTGGAGTTTATTAGGATTGTAGGTTCTGGAATCAGCACAAAGACTTCAAGAGCTGCATTGCTTCCATGAGATGCATGTTGAATACCCAAAATTATTACATGAAAGAATCATTAGTTTGGTAGGAAACTGAAGACTATAGGTCAATCATCTGCACAGTGCAAATCTTATGAAGAATGTTAACGACATTCAGTTGATAGTCCTCTTATTTCCATTGGAGACTCTCCAGTTTCCAGATTAATGTACTGTTAAGCAAGTCTTAGAAATGTCTTCTATACTTACCTGTATTCTGCTTTCCAACAATTTCCATACATTGTTTATGTAGGAAAGAGAAAACAATCTCCTGTGACAGGAGATTGAAATACCCCAGATATGCAAGTAGTAAATTCTCTCTGTACATCTGCTTTAATGCTTTCCATAATTTCTTTGTACTGTGTTCCAGGCTGGAAACTATCCATAAAGATAGTGGTTCTTTGGTGTAGATCAATTAGTAAGAAAGAGTTCCTCAATTTACTAAGAGTTAAACCAGCCACGCAAATGCTTATAGTTGACATCAAACAAGTCAGCATTATTACATATCTAAGAAACTTAAAATAATGCCAGTATGGTTAAGCCACTGGTGAATATTATACAGAAAAAATGTTTTTCAAGGCCAAAATTGTTGTTGGATTTATTCCTATTATGTAAAAGGAGCTTTTCTGAATAGTCACTTAAGACAATTTATATTACATATTTTCCATTTCTATGTAAAATGTGCTCTGTCCCATTAGGTGGATTCTTTGAGGGAGAAATAGGTTACTCTTGTCACATTATAAACTTTTAGCTGCCACCCCACTGCAACCAGGGTACGTGCTTTTCTAGTGATAATAAACTCGGGAGCGTTAGCAAGCTTTCCTCAATATTCCCTACTCCAAACTTCTTCACACTGTGGGAAATCTAGATCAGTGAATCCAGAATGAAGAAAGCTAAACAGATAGATAGAGAAAGACAGGAGGAATAGAAATAAATAGCGTCAAGAGCAATAGCAGAGTATTCAATAAATGTAGGTAAGGTAGAAACAATCTCTATACTGCTAAAACTCTGTCTCCTGTAACCGATAACTGGGCAAAACAGTGCGCTATAGGGCTTTTTTTTTTAATCAAGTAATTAAAATGCGCCAACTTACAGAAGGCATCCAAAATCTCAGACCCATCATTCCCCTGGAATTGAAATTTGGCAAATTTGATAAAACATTTTATGACATAAATATCATGAAGCAGTTTATGACACAATATGTCATAAAGTTTCCTGTGCTGATGTTTGACTGTGCTATACAGTTCACCATGGGCTACTTTCAAGGCAGAGGCATTTCTGACTGTATCCCAGATTTTCCAGCGGAGGCCTTAAATTAAACATTCTGTCATTGTTGAAGGCAGTGAGGAATCCGTTAAGGAAATACCTCTGGAAGGATGAGCCAAGAGGGCAATGGTTGTCTTAGCTCCGTGTAAAAATCAATGATGACAAGACAGCTGTTGCTGATAACCTCCCTCCTGCCAAATAAAAACCAGTATCTTCATTTGAATATCCCATCAGGGAAAAAAAAGCACATCATTAGTACATCTAATTGGGCAGTTCTTGTTCATCACATCTGTGCTCTTCCATTATCATATAAAACAGGGGTCTTCAAACTTGGCCCTTTTATGACTTGTGGACTTCAACTCCCAGAAATCCTCAGCTAGCATGCCTGGCTGAGGAATTCTGGGAGTTGAAGTCCACAAATCATAAAAGGGCCAAGTTTGAAGACCTCTGATATAAAACAAGGGTTGCGGTTTGCTTACATTAAAGATTGACAGAAATGAGAAAGCAAACTTAGCCTTAACTTTAGGCATCATTGTTCCAGCCAGAGTGGAAAAAACATTGGCTGGAAAGTTTTGACAAAAGCAGGTTCCTTTCTCTCCCCCACGTATGGGCAAATTAGACAGCCAGACAATTAAACAAACCATACTTCTTGTATCTTTTCTAGTTCAGGCCATATCGGGGAGGGAAATATTTTAGGACATGCTTCATTTTTCTATTGAAATGTCATTAAGGAGTGTGATTTACTATTGACACATGATACACAGGGACCATAAATGGAGATCGTAAGAATATGACCATGTACTTAGAATATAAAATATTAATATAAGGAGCCCAATAGCACAGATAACCATCCAGACAGGGAAATGCAAGGTTAGTCAGTGAAGTAACTTCAAGCTGCATGATATGATTTATTTCAAAATTCAGACAGAAACCCTGAGTTACCAGCTACACAATCAGTTAAATTAAAAAAAAAAGGAAAAGAGCAACAAAGACTTTTTTGGTTGGACTTAGCATCATGGAGATGCTGGATTGTGCTGTTTGGCAGAGTTTAAAACAAACAAACAAATAAAGAAACAGACAAAAACCCTCTCCCCTTTCTCCATCTAGAAAATCTGGACATCTTCACCACTGAAAAAGCATTTTCTTTCGTTACACATTTAAAAGCTAGATACAATCTGGCATAGATTTCAAGAGTCCGCAGGATTTGAGGATTTAGAAAAAGTATATAATTCCAACCCGTTGGGATGGAGTCGTCTTCAGTCGCGTGATGTTGAAAAGAGAAAAGAGGGAAGAGATGAGTCAGAGTTGTTCAAAACCATCTTGAGTAGCAGCCACCTGGCTTGGATGATAAGGAGCAGGAAGTTCAGCTTGTGCACAGGTGAACTCACAAATCATGTAAAAAGTGTGTGTGTGTGTGTGTGTGTGTGTGTGTGTGTCTATACAGAGGGGCCTTTTAAAAACAAACAAAATGAAAACATCTCCACTGGAGTGATCTCGATGAGAGAAGCAGTGAGAGCACACTTTCAGCTGTTATCAGGTTTGAGTTGCTGAGATATCAACTTGTCTAAGGCATTGCCATTTGCAGGTAGAGGTGTTTTGCAGGAAGATTACTGCATGTTCATCTTCTTACCTACGTCTACATAGATTCCTTTTTAAATGGACTCTCTGTTCGTTTAAGAACAACACATCACAACAACAAAAAAGACATCCATGAGGAGAACAAGAGCTAATCTTTCTGAAGGCACTTGGCCCTGATGGACTTCTTGGTGGAGTGACACTTTCCTGTGTCTCTGGAAATACCAGGGGAGTTTGTGCAGAGTCATGACTTGGGGTGCTGGAGAATTACCCTGCATTCCCATATCACAGAGTGGTAGATGGGAGCTTCTTAACCCGCCTCTGGGCCAAGAAAGAGGCTTCAATAGGCTTCAGTTGGGGACTTGGCTTTGAGTTGTTCAGTGCAGAGTATGTGGCAGCCATGGCACCCTGGAAGAGAGACGAGCCACAGGGGTTTGCTTAAGAGACAGACATGTATAAGATGCATGGGCACCAGTTGACATCACTACAAAAAATTGATTATTTGCTGATCACTTAAGACCCCAAAGCACTAAACCATTCACTATCCCATCTAGCCATGCTGTTTGGAGACACAGCATTTTCACTCCAACCTAGAACTAAGGTGAAATTAATCAGTGGAACAATTTGCCTCCAGAAGTTGTGGGCGCTCCAACACCAGAAGTTTCTAAGAAGAGTTTGGACAACCATTTGTCTGAAATGCTATAGGGTTTCCTGCTTGAGCACGGGGTTGGACTATAAGAACTCCAAGGTCCAATTCTCTTATTCTGTTATTCATTTATTTACACATTGTCAAGAATCAAACCTTTTCCTGCTGATATCTGGAGGCATCAATTGGGGAAGGTGGCTTCAACATATCACTCCAAAGCGTGCTGTCTCAAGGCCCCACCTCAACAAGCAATGATGATAGGGACGACTGATAGACAATTTGCTACTTCTGAGGCTCTTATTAATCTCAAAGGTTATCATTATCTGTTTCACTATCCATGGAAAGATGAACAATTTTATTAGTGCTAAGCCTCAACTGAGAAAGAGCAATTTAATCCTGCTTAAGGGAACAAATCAAGATCTTGAAAGAAAGCAATGATCACTTATGCGGTACTTTCTTCAAGGAAATATTGGTAAAAACAAGAATGGAGCCAGAATGTTTGCAGATGTCCATGGAGTAATGAAGTCCACTTCTCTGGGAGTCACAACTAAATTGGAGTTTCCCCACTGAATGTATCTGGGGTAGGAGAATCACTTATTGTGTGAAACAGCCTGATGTATTCTTAAAGAAATATAATGGCTAGAGTTCCTCAAAGGGGTGCAGCTTTTTTTTAATGCTTTCAAGTCAATATTAATTCTAGCAACTGCCTGGACAAGTAATTGTAGTTTTCTTGATAAGATTTTTATAAGTGGTTTGCCATTGCTTCCTTCCTAGAGCCGAGTGTGTTTGACTGATCCAAGGTCACCCAGCTGGCTTTGTACCTAAGGCAGGACTAGCCTGATAACTTTAACCAGTAGACCAAATTGGCTCTCTCTGCCTTCCATTTACAGACTAGAATTCCTTCTCTCTCTGACTGGTGTTTTCCTGCTAGGAGAAAGAGATTTAGCCAATTGGGAAACATTTCCCAAAAGCTGTATCTGGGAGTTTTAATCTAAACAATCTGAAGCAGCTTAGATATATTATAGAATGTCTGAAGAATTATTTCCTAAGGCTTTCCATCATGTACATGCACATACATAGGACAGGGAGAGAGAGAGAGAGATAGAGAGATTTGCTACTCCTGATGAGTTTACTCTAGTATTTTAATTATTTTTTAAAATACTGTCAGGGTGTAGGAACACGAAAGTGCCAACTTTAAAGGACTTCTTCAGCCAAACTAGTATTGTGTACTTTGGCAGCAGTTCTCTTGTTTTTTCCCCTTCTTTTCAAACATGACATGCCACAAATGGACCATGGATTTCCCACATGTAATATGAGTTGTGCCAACCTCTCTCTCCCATATTGTTTCTCTGTTTCCTCACTGACCCAAGGATACTGAGAGAAAACTAGGGTCGTATGACAGGATATGGCAGGAAACATGCAAAACTCTTCGTACCTTTACAAGCTGTACATCCTGGTGACTTAATTGGCTCTGAGGCAACTTGTCCTTCTGCGTTATCCACGGGTGTTGGAGTACCTGTTTGGCGGTCAAACGCTGATGCGGATCAACGTGGAGCATCTTGGATACTAAATCCTGCAGTAAGTATTCAGAAAATATAGCTGCTGGATATCTTTCTTCCCCCTTGCCAGTTTCTTGGCTACAGTGAAGAAGACAGTGCTGTTTCTTAGTTAATTTGAAAGTTATTTCCAGATTTGTCATATCGGGGAACAACAGTGCCTAGTCAGCCAAGAGTGGTAAATTAATTCTTTAATTCCTTCCTTCCTTCCTTCCTTCGCTACATTTGGATATCATGACTGAATCTAATCTATGGCTTGTTCTTCTTTACAGGGCAGTCATAAGCTAGGGTTTGTTCTCTAAATAAACCATCATATGGAATCTCTAATTTGTTCAGGTACTTGTTCTAGCAAGAGAAGCCAAGGAAGCACAACCACATGGCAGGCACTGACATCCTTTTCATTCACACAACAAGGTGCAAACAGCTTAAGGAATCCATAGTTTTCTTCATTAATAATTCCTCTTATTTCTTTCCTTATCACCTTGGTCTGGTCAACTAACTCCAAAAATTAAATCAAAGGAGTTAGTTTTAGACTCAATGAATTCCAGGAATTGCAGCCTGAATTAATTCCTGGTCAGCTCAGAGTTAATGGACTGTTGAGTCTCCCTGTTTCTGAAATAAAGAAGACCTGCAAAAATGGGGCTTTATGTACACCCTTTTTTTAAATTTTCCATCTCCCACCTTCACCACAAGGGGATGGAAAGAGGACAAAAAGGAGAATAAATATAAAGCCTCCCTCCCACAAATCTGACCACAATGAGGCTCACCCCACTTGGACCATGATGATAATTTTGCTTTTCTTTCTTCATTTGCCAAAAAGGGAGAGAAAATGAAGCCAGGCAAACTTTGGAGCTGCTGCTGGGCCTTTAAAAAGAATTCCTACAGAAATGACCAGCTCATTTGCCATCGTGCACTGGCAATCAGGAAGCTGAATTAATTGCTCTAGGAGGAATAACTTTAGCCCATCATGTTATCCAAAACCAGTATCTCTGGTTTTCTATCTCAAAAAGAAAGTGAGTGTCTGTATGAGTTTGGGGGTAAACAACAGAGCTATATAAAATTATATAGCAGGTTGGAAGTTTTTTTTTTTTAAAAAAAAACACCGTTTCCCTCTCTCCCAAAATTAGACTCATTCAATCAAACTGAATTGTGAGAGAATTGGGACAGATAAATAACTTCTTTTGTTATGGCAGAGCATAATTTAATCTGTGGGACTGGTTACCACAAGAAGGAGTAAAAACTGTTTAATAAGGCAGTTTTAGCATTCCTGGATGATGAGGTTATGAAAAACTCATAACCATAACCCCAGAGTCAAAAACTCAAAATTTTTAACCATATCGGAATGGTTAAAAATTACACTCCAGAATCAATGTTCCACATGAGGGTGTGGCGGCTCTCCTAGAAGCATCTGGCCAGCCACTGAACGAAAGAAAAGTGGACTATTATAAACCATAACGTTAAGCCAGAGGACTCTTGTGGTCTTTTGACTGAAGGTGGAAGCTGCTTTGTCACTGCCTGAGTTTAAGAAGCTAAACCAGGGGTCTTCAAACTTGGGCCTTTTGTGACTTGTGGACTTCAACTCCTAGAATTCCTCAGCCAGGCACGCTGGCTGAGGAATTCTGGGAGTTGAAGTCCACAAGTCACAAAAGGGCCAAGTTTGAAGACCCCTGAGCTAAACCTTACCTTGGCTGCATCGGAAACGGTGTTCCAATTTCCTCCTTTGAGGGAAAACTTTCCTCCGCCTATCCGAACAAGGATCTCTTCAGGGGTATCACTGGGCCCATTTGCAAATGGAGTATACCTGCAAAAGGCAGAAGGGGGCAGGGAGAATGACAACAACCGCATATTTAATACATGCAATATCAGAATGTCAGATGAAAGAGAACATCTACAGAAAGAGGTCCCCAACCTTTTGGGCACCAGGGACCGGTTCCGTGGAGAGAGGTTTTTCTGCGGACCGGAAGGTGCATGGTTTTGTGTGCTGCCTGCATCCCATGGATGGGGCTTTGCTTGTTTGTGCGGCCCGGTTGCTATCATGCCACGGCCTGGTACTAGTCCACAGCCCAGGGGTTGGGGACCCCTGATTTAAAGCACGGGGTGAGAGTAGACATGGATACAGAAGACAGGAGGACTGTCAAGGAGAGAGATTCCTCACTAACATCTCAACAGCATCCAATTCCCAGAAAACTCATTCAACTGCTGGTAGAGATTTAAGTACAGATTATTTTCACTATAAGGTTTGGTTATGTTTTAACACAGAGATCTACACATATGCTCAGCAGAAGCTGGGGTTCTCAGGAGACAGAGACAGACTCTGAACTAAGAGATTTCATAATTCATTATAATTATGAGCATGTAATAAGTCACAGTGCACTATTTTGGAGCTGAATCATATGGTCTAGTCTGTTAATGATTGGTTGGGAATGGAAGATTTGCTGTGGGGCAAACAATTGGCCGGTCTGACCCTCAGGTTTGTTACAGTTCTCTAGTTTAACAGTGACGGCTAATAAAATGCCTATAGCAGCTTGGAAATGTACAAGCGTTGCCTAATTCTTAAGCAATATTATAATGTGCCTGGCTGGATTTTATTGATAGCCAATGTAAGGAGAATTTTGCCCAAAGGGGAGAGAGTGAAAACTCCAAGTGAATCAGTTTTTTACTCATTGATGGGAGAGAATGGCTTAACATGTTGCGTGAGCTCATTTGTGTATAAGTTAAGTCTCCACAACATGTTAAGCCAAACCTTCCAAATATAACTGTGTCTTTTTGTGACTCTAACTATTGTGCTACATAGGGCATGACTGCTACCTACAGGTCATGTGAACCCAGCAATTTTAACATACCCAACAAAACAAACGTAAAGAAACCATGGCTTAATAATAGCGAAGTTGTCAGTAGCAGGGCAGAATACAAAATACAGAATACCAGGATTGGAAGGGGCCTTGGAGATCTTCATGTCTAACTGAGAGACCTCCCAACCTTTCTAGACAAATTGCTGTCCAATCTCTTCTTAGAAACCTCTGGTTATGGAGCACAGCTTCTGGGGATAAGCTGTTCTACTGATCAATCGTTCTCACTGTCAGGAAATTTCTGCTTAGTTCTAGGTTGAATCTCTTTTTGATATGTTTCCAACCATTACTTCTTGTCTTGCCCTCAGGTGCTTTGGAAAATAAGTTGTGACAGCCTCTTCTTTGTGACAGCCTCTCAAACAATGGAAGACTGCTATAATGTCACCAATTAAGAACGCAGCCCAAGAGGAGACAGATTCTAACCCCATGCTCAAACAGAAGATTCACTAAGCAATCTCAAGATCTTACTTGTGTTCATATGTTCTCTGCTAAGCATGGGTTGCTGGGTTCACATTGTGCATTAGACCATGACTCATAGGTTCACATAAAAGATTAAACCAAAGCTAAGCCATACGATGGCTTAATCGAATTATCTCACCTTATCCCGTCTCACAGAACTACTGTGAGATAAAAAGGAGAGCTAGAGGACCACCAGTCTCTCCAGCATTCTTTGGAAGGGGAATGGGTGGAATGAAAATTTAATAAGTTTGTTTAATAAACAAAATTCTTGTTCTCCCAGCAAACACAACGCATCCATCTTACCCTGCTAGCATTGTGTAGAGAAGGATTCCTAAGCTCCAAATGTCACAGGCCTCATCATAGCCTTGGCGTTTCAAAACCTAAATAAGAACAAGAATGGATATATAATTATGCTAATTTTCTTGGTTCTGGGGGAAAAAAAGAAAGGAAAGAGGCATGGGTGACATCTCCAGCAATATAAAAACCACGAGGTATAGAAAGCAGCTCAGTTCTGAGTTTCTCCTCTCTCTTATCACTCCTGCACATCCTATTAAGGAGATGATCAGTACTTGTTGGTCTTCTTTACCTTTCCTTATCCTCTTTCCGTTTCCTGTTTGTGTCATTTAAGAAAAAGACACTCAGTTCCACTAATTTCCAGCCATTGGCTGTGCTATTAACCAAGAGTGCTTTAAATACTGTGTAGTTACAAAAAAGCAGTTGGTCTAATTAGCCATCTTATGTATGACTAATTTCTAAGCAAGGAGGACAACATTCTCCATACACAACCTTCCCCACGGTGGATCTTCCAGTTCAGGCCTTGAGCCTTTCGGAACCAGGCTGCGGAAGTGGCGGGCAAGCATGTGCACGCTCCATTTGTGCGAGCATGCGTGCATGCCATTCATAAAAATGGAGCTGTGCATATGCACTTTCCCGCTGCTCGCACGGAACCATCCCCTCTCCCCACCCCCACCCCCAGGCTGCAAAGCCAGAAAGCTTAGGGAACTCTGTTCCAGATGAATTCAGATTGCAAGACCAAAGATTCCTAGGATTTATTCCTAGGATAAAATGGGAGATGTTTCACTCCATACATAAAAGGTCCTCCTTGCAACCGCAGAACATCCCATTCTTGTCTCCTAACATTACACTTCCCCTTTCAACATTCTTCTAACAACTTTTCTTTGGAGGTATGGATGACATCCCCTCAATACAGAATGATCATCATGTTGTAATTCTCTGAAACAATCTGGAGGGAGTCTGCTTGATGGGAGGCCAAGACCACTTCAAAAGGGTCCCCCATGCCTATCAGTTAAAATACAGGTAGCATTTGGAATTCCAGGTATATTCTGGCTTTCGTACCTACTCTGTGAAAGTGCAAGAAAGGAAGCCATGAGAATCTGAGATAGTTACTAAAATTCAGATGCAGTTAGGAACAATCACAAGAGAAAAGATCCAATTTTTATGTTGGTCTGTATCCCCAAGCCAAACACACTAATGGTGATGATCTGGGGGAAATCTGTGGGAGGAACATAACTCGGGAACTTCAGAAGATTTAGCTAAGAGCAAGAGTAGGCTTTCTTTCCAGTTTAGGGGACAGATGCCAAGTGTCCAAACAACCTTTACACTTGATTCCATTGTAGCAGATTCTCCTACAGATATTTGCAGACACAAAACTACCAAACAGGTCTTTAATTCAGCCCAGTTGGGTGGAGAAAGTGATTGCAGAGACTTTCCTGAAATGGATGAAATTAGTAGAACAAGTATGTTTTACTTGGGGATTTAACCTCAACAAACTCAGGATTGTGAGCTGCTTACCTCTGGAGCAACAAAGTTGGCAGTATAGCAAGGGGTCATGAGGAGCCCATTGTCTGCCCTCAGTTGCTTAGCAAACCCAAAGTCACAAATGCGAATACATTCAGGGTTGCCAGACTCATCTACGTAGAGGATGTTGCTAGGTTTCAAGTCTCTATGGACCACCTGCAAAGCAAAAGTGGAAATTGCAGGTCATGAGTTTGTCACTGCTTCCTTTCAATTTACAGATATGTGCTCCAGTTCCAGATGTTAAACTTCATTCTGATCCTACAACTGCTGTGTATTTTATTTTCCTGCTTTTGGTTTACAAAACCCCTAATAAGGATGACAAAAACATAAGCAGAGAAAGTAGGAAAAAAGGGTGTAATAAAACAAAAGTCACAATACATTGATAGAAAAGGATTGCTAAAATAATGTTGCAATGGAGACTAAAATCAACCTGAGACTGAACCCACAGATGTTCACCACAAGGACGTTCTAGAGATTTGGTACCACCAGAAAAAAAATAATAATCCCTGGGTCTGGTTTGTAGGTGTCAAATCTCATGTGACAATTGAACTTATAGCCAAGACCAAGCAGAAGTTATTGCTTTGCTTGAAGGCAGGCATATGTGACCTCCTTCAAATTCAACGCAGCACCACCAGTCAGGTATTAACACCTGTAAAATACTTGATCTCGGTCTCTCCTGATGAATCTCCTCTGACATTTACCTTGTACTTCTTCCATACCCTGATGATACTTTGTCCTGATTTTTTTTTTAAATGAACCCAACTCTAGTGGATTTACCCTGGCTTTTCCTACTTTTGACTTTTTTTTTGCTTCAACACAGGTGATAATTTATTTGAGGAACAAATTAAAACTTGCCATGTACATACAAGTTTGACGTGCATAAAACACAAAGGACCGTTCTGATGTTGTAGGCGTGCACCCTGGCACAAAGGCAGGGAGGGCCAGGGAAACGGGAGGGTTCGTGCCAGCCTCTCCTACTCACCCCTTGAGAGTGAAGATATTCCACAGTCTTGCAGATCGTGTGCAGGACGGAGCTTGCTTCTCTTTCTGAAAAACACTTCTGCTTGAGAATCCTGTCTAGCAGCTCCCCACCTCTCATTAGTTCAGTCACCAGGTAAACATGTTTGCCATCATCGTACACCTGCCAAATGGATATTTCTAAGCAGGTCTGAGAAAAAATGATTTAACTTGTTTCCCCAAACCATCTACCAACTTCACATACTGTACGTCCGACTTGAGGTCTAGAAATTGCACAGGATGCAATTCTGCACAGGGATCAAGAGTTCTACAATACAGAAACAGCATTTCAACAACCATGGGGTTGTCAAAGAGGCTTGTCTCTCTCTCTAGCAGTATTATGCTGAATCACAATTGACATGCATGCCAGCAGAAATATGATGGGACTACAGCTTTTTAGGGCATCGGATGTATAGGGTCAACTCTTTTGCTGTAACCCCTGCTTGTTTTTTTGTTCTACTTCAACAAACACCCCCTGTAAAAAGGAGAGTCTGCTCTGGCTACCAGGAAGGAAGTCAGAACTGCCTCTGAATATGGCTTCAAAAAGTCTGTGCCTTTTACGGATCTTGCAAGGCCATGACTGTGAGCAGATCCACTTTGGCAGCGAAAAAGAGACCAAAGGGCTGTTTATCTACAGGTTTGCACTTTTCACCAAGGAACTACAAGTAATTCACCTAACTACCCTACTTGAGATTGGAATCTCAGTCGTTGAGCAAAGCAGTCATTAAGTGAAACATCTTGTGATTACTTTGCTCAATGACTGCAACCTTAGCACTCCTGGTTGCTCGTTTAGCAACCTCATGGGTCATTAAACAGATGGGAGTCCCAGGTAAGTAGCACGGGGTGCCTCAAGGGCTGGGGGTGGGTGGGTGGGTGCCTGGAATGCCCAGTGCAGGCTGTGCACAAGTATTTTCTCCATTCAGGAACTGAAAATCCTCCCTGCTGAAATCCAAGCAGGATTTTCAGATCCTGAATGGAGAGAAATGTATATATGGCCTATGCCAGGCCTCCCCCACCCCAAGGCACCCCAGACGCTGCCTCTCTGCTCTGGAATTGTAAATCCTCTGTGACTGAAAATCCTGATTGGAATTTGGGACAGATTTTTTTCAGCCAACTCCTAGAAGAGGGAGTACTCGTGGCAGGCAGCTTTTCCTGCCAGCTTCCCCATATTGATTTTCCGGGAAAGCCCATAGGGAAGATGCAAAACGTGATCCGATGATCACGGGGCACTTGACAATGCACCGTAAGTGCAAACCAGCTGCCAAGCACCCAGATCACAATCATGTAACTGCAGGGGCACTGCAATAGCCATAACCTCAGCCATGGGGTATAAGTGCTTTATTCAGCACTGTTGTAATTGTGAACAATTGCTGAATGAACAGTTGTTAAGCGAGGACTACCTGCACAAATATTCTGAACTACTGTCCTGCCCGAGTCATGAATGAACAACTGCTTTTCCCTCATAAGCACTGTCTGTCGATAAGCTCTATTCCGCTATGACACTCACGTCCTTCAGCGTGATGATGTTGGGATGCTGCCCGTAACGCAGGAGTATCTCAATTTCCTCGGAGGGATCTCGCTTACTCTTGTCAATAATCTGCAAGAAGTATATGCCGTGTTATTACTACTCGCTACTACTTTTGGGGGGGTTGGATTACGTTTAAAAGTTGAAAACACGACATACGCATTGAATTGCAATCTCTCCAATAATCCTGCAAGGTTTTATTACTTATTCACTGTACCTCTCGCCAATTCCAATAGTGTTGAGGCACGTACAAAGCAATTAAAACATACAATAAAATATATATTAAAGCAATATAAAAAAGCTTAATTTATAAAATTAAGCAGCAGAAATCATCAGCATCAATGTAAAAGTCACCATCCATAAAAACAGCAATAAATACAGAATAAAAGAATAAAGTTTTAAAATCTCTACAATATATTTTTTAATTTCTTTTCTATTATAGGAAAGACAGTCTGAGGTGTGATGCAAGAGTGTAAAACAGGGGTCTTCAAACTTGGCCCTTTTATGACTTGTGGACTTCAACTCCCAGAATTCCTCAGCCAGCGTAAAAGTTCACAAGCCAAGTTTGAAGACCTCTGGTGTAAAACATCATTTACATGACTACACACAAATTATATGATCTACAATCCCATCCAAGATGTCTGTGCAGTCAGCAAGTTTATGTTTATGTTTTGTTTATGTTTTATTTAATTTATATACCGCCCTTCTCCCTGGGGACTCAGGGCGGTTCACAGGGCATATAAATAAAAATACAATACTATACAAAAGTTAAAACAAAGATTAAATCAGTGCCCAATTAAAAAACAATAATGCAATCTAAAATAACAATTTAAAACCCAGCTCCCCCATCAGGCCAGACCAGCCAATTCAAACAAATGGGTCTTCAGACCACGACGGAAAGTTCGGAGGTCCGATGCCGTCCGGAGCTCCACCGGCAGTTGGTTCCACAAAGCCGGGGCACCCACAGAGAAGGCTCTCCCCCTGGGGGCCGCCAGTCGGCATTCCCTGACCGGAGGCACCCTGAGGAGGCCCTCTCTGTGGGAACGCACAGGGCGGAGGGGAGTTGAAGCCGGCAGCAGGTGGTCCCCGAGGTACCCCGGACCCATGCCATGTAGGGACTTAAAGATCATAACTAAGACCTTGAACCTCACCCGGAAGACAACTGGTAACCAATGCAGCTCGCGGAGCAAAGGTGTAACATGGGAGTACCGGGAAACTCCCAAGACAACTCTCGCGGCCGCATTCTGTACCAGTTGGAGCCTCCGAGTGGTCTTCAAGGGAAGCCCCATGTAGAGAGCATTACAGTAGTCAAGGCGAGAGGTCACGAGCGCATGAGTGACCGTGCACAGGGCATCCCGGTCCAGATAGGGCCGCAACTGGCGCACCAGGCGAACCTGGGCAAAAGCCCCCCTAGTCACGGCCACTACATGATCTTCTAGGGTAAGCCGTGAATCTAGGAGGACTCCCAAGTTGCGAGCCCTATCCACGGGGGGTAAGAGCTCACCCCCCATAGAAAGAGATGGAACATTTTGAATGTCCCGGGATGCCGGAATGCACAGCCACTCAGTCTTGTCAGGGTTGAGCTGAAGTCTGTTCCTCCCCATCCAGACCCGAACCGCCTCCAGGCAACGGGACATCACAGCGAGGGCATCACTGGGGTGGTTTGGGGTCGAAAAGAAAAGTTGGGTATCATCGGCATATTGATGATACCCAACTCCAAAACCACGAATGATCTCACCCAGCGGTTTCATGTAGATGTTGAACAGGAGAGGCGAGAGAACCGACCCCTGAGGAACTCCACAAACGAGAGACCTCGGGGCCGATCTCTGCCCCCCTGCCAACACCGACTGCGAACGTCCCAGGAGATAGGAGGAGAACCACCGAAGAACCGTGCCTCCCACTCCCAATCCCCTGAGACGCCGCAGCAAGATACCATGGTCGATGGTATCGAAAGCCGCCGAGAGGTCTAGTAGGACTAGGACAGAGGAATATCCCCTGTCCCGAGCCCTCCAGAGATCATTCACCAGAGCGACCAATGCCGTCTCCGTGCTGTACCCGGGCCTGAAACCCGATTGGTAGGGGTCCAGATAATCCACTTCATCCAGGACCAGAGGGAGCTGATGCGCCACCACACTCTCAACAACCAAGTGGCAGTAAGATCAGGGACTTTTCAGCTCATTCAACTCCACCTTACATCAATTCACCCCCAAAATTGGCAAATATACTTTGAGCAACCAAACTCACACAAAGTCAAGGCTTTCCTGCGTACACATTCCCAACTTTGCTCCCCTGCGCTATTATCTACCAGGAAGCGTCTCGTTTAAACTAATGGTGGGATGTTTGAAGATTTCAATAATAATAACAGCAGCAACAACCATAGCGACCTGGGCATTGAAACTGTGTGATTATGGATGAAACGTGTAACAGTGATACCCATTGTCATCAGGGCACTGGGAACTATGTCCAAAAACTTTGCAAAATACATCAAGAAATTGCAGCTTCCTGCAATAACTCCAGCAAAGCTACAAAAAGCTACTGAGCCTTGGTGGAGCAGTGGGCTAATGCCTCCTTAAGTAACACCAGCTGCCTGCAATTAGTGCAGGTTCGCATCCCACCAGGCTCAAGGTTGACTCAGCCTTCCATCCTTCCAAGGTAGGTAAAATGAGGACCCAGATTGTTGGGGGCAATAAGCTGACTTTGTAATAATGCCGCTTGGTGTGTGTGTGTGAAAGCTCTAATAAGCAGGCATATACATAGAATGAAGGCTATTGCTAAGCACATTGGTTTGTGCTTAAATTGTAAGCCACCCTGAGTCTTCGGAGAAGGGCGGGATATAAATGGGATAAAAATAAAATAAAAATAAAATAAAAAACTGCGCTACTTGGAACATCTTACATTTTAAGGAGATACCTGGTTGATACCTAGGATGCTGGCAACAACCCGTGTCAACCATTAGTGCCAGTCAAATTGAGTGTTCAGTTGACTGAGTTTCATGTTTTATGAATAAAAGTTTTATATAATAATAATAATAATAATAATAATATGTTCTTGGGTTGGACAAAAGAGGGAACTCTCACCTTGGCTGCATATTCTGTGCCGGTTGCTTTGTGAATACACCGCTTGCACACTGAATAAGAGCCCACACCGATGGCTTCTTTAATCAAGTAACCATCATTAAACTGGAGATTCTTCCCATGCAGTTGCTATAAGGAAAGAAAATGAGAGGGAAAAAATCAAGTTTGCTAGATTACATACAGAGTTTCTGAAAGTCTCTCTCTGTTGCTGAAACTGAAACAGGATGGAGAAATCCAGGTGAAGTCGTGTATGCAGGTAGTCCTCGATTTGCAGCCATTCATTTAGTGATGTTACAAAAGCACTGAAAAAGTGACTTATAATAGTCCTCATGCTTAAAACAGCTGCAGTATCCTGACAGTCATGTGATTCAGAATTTGGGTGCTTGGCAAAGGTTGCAGTGTCCTGGGAAGGGGGGTGGAATCACGTGAACCCTATTTGCAACCTTTCCTGCTTTCTGCCTCCAGGCAAAGTCAATGGGGGAAGTTGGATTCACTTAACAACCACTTGATTCACTTAGCAACTGCAGTGATTTGCTAAAACCGTGGCAAAAAGGTTGTAAAATTGGGCAGGACTCACTTCACCACTGCCTTGCTTAACAGCAGAGATTCTGGTCCCAATTGTAGTTACAAGTCAAGGACTACCTGTATGCTATTTTCATATACCTGAATGTTGCAGAATGATTTTCCGGTTAAAATTCCCCTCCTGACTAATCTAAACTGGCACTGAACATCCCAGGACAAATAGCAGCTTTGGAGCAGATTAGATTCAACAGATGCGAAGAGTTTGTTGAAATTCATAGATTTCATAGAACAGATACAAATCATTAATTGGCAACAGTACCTTTGTGTGTGTACACAATTTTGCTAGAAGACAAATTTGATATGACTTTTAAATTGACGAATTTTTGCTTGATTTTGGGAACAGCCCCTCTCCAAGTGATTCTAGGGAGCACTGAAGGTTTTGAATTTTCAGGAATTCTCCAGCCTTTTCTTACCTGAACGACAGAATGCAAAGGCATCGGTGGTGATTTAGCTTTCTCATCCTCTATCAGTCCAGTGGCCACAAAGCTGAATCCTCGGAAGAGTTGATGGGCTCCTGCGCTAGGAGGAATTCCAGGTGAATCTAGAACAAAAAATGGGAAAAAAGACTAGAACTCAACTCTCTGGAACAGCAGCATGTCAGGAACTGACCACTGGCTATTATTCCTTCCCCAAACATCCATGACAAAGGCTGGACAAGAGCTGGCTGGGGAATTCTGGGAGTTGAAGTCCACACATTTTAAAGTTGCCAAGTTAGAAAAATACTGCACTAGCCAGCTCTAATATTGAGACCGGGATGAGGAACCCGGTGGTGTTGGACCAACTCCCTTCCCTCTCACCACTGCTGGCTTGGGGGTGAGAGTTCCAACATCTGGAGAGCCATATGTTCTTCATGTCTGCTATTTCTTCAATTCCATTAACTATAGGAACATAAAATGCTCATCCGAGATGTATAGTAAGGAAAGCATCGTATAGAGAGCCTCCGTGCATCTTTTTATATTTATTTTGTGAGAGGCCACTTTTCAGAGACAAAGTACCATTTCTCTATATCAGGAGAGCGTACAGGATCCCAAATCTTTCTGAACCTTATATATGCAACAAAAGCCATGAGAAGGGGTCAAAAAATGTGCAAAAGAACAGGCAAGAATCTGGTTCTTGTGGGTATGAATGAAATGATTTAAAAATGGAGGCAAGGGCTATTTCTGTGTCCCATGAACAGAGGTCCATAGGTGTTCATAAAGTGAATACAGGAACATACACAGCACCCTCGTGTCCTTAGATTATTAAAAGCCAAACACCAACCTTTGGGTGTGCGGGAGGTAAATTCTTTGTCAAAATAAAAGGTGTCATCTGGCCGGCCCACAGCAGGTTTGAATGGTGGCTTGATTTCTCGACGGAAAAGCTTCTGGAGGACGGAAATTCATACAGAAAGAGGAGGGTTAGGGTCAGGGTATGGATGCACCAGGAGAGCCAAAGACACAAAGAAATAAAATTAGCCACAGGCTGTTTTTCATGGAAATGGTGCCCAGATATTTGAGCAGTACCAGTCTGGATATTCAGGAAGACAGCAAGCCGGGTTCTAATTGTTTAGCTACCTGCAAAAATTTGGAAACCAAAGAAAATCGTGCATCCTGGGCTCCGATCTGTGGTTCCATGAAATAGCCAGCATACCCAGAGTTGCTTCTATCTTCGTATGCTCCATAAACCAGCCAAATCTATATACAGATAGTCCTCAACTTACAACTGTTTGTTTAGTTACCAAAGTTATAATGGTAGTGAAAAAAAGTGACTTCCTTGCATTTCAGATTATAGCAACATCCGCATGGTCACATGATCAAAACCGCTATGTTTTTACAGCTATTTGCCGTGTCCCGCCATTTGTGACGTTCCCACTGATGTCCAACAAGCTATCAATGGGGGAAGCTGGATTTGCTGAACAGCCGCATTATTCTCTTAACAACTGCAGTGATTTGTTTAACTGTGACACAAAAGGTTGTAAGATTGGGTGTGATTCACTTAATGATGACCTTGCTTACAACACAAATTCTGATGCCAATAGTGATCATAAGTTGAAGATTACCTGTATTGTCCTGGGCCTGAAGCCTGAATTTTAAGATCTTACCAAATGAAAAAGGAAACAGAGCAAAAACAATTCTACCATACTCACATTCCAATCAATGGTAGAGTAGAAAGAGTGACGTTTGATTTCTTCAACACCATCTGGGCCAGATCCTACAAAGTAAAGTGACAAGTTCTACACACAACATAGAGTTAAATGCATACAGTAAAGAACAGGGGTGGGCAACTATGGCAACTTTACGACTTGTGGATTTCAACCCCCAGAATTCCTGCTGGCTCAGGAATTCAGGGAGCTGAAGCCCACAAGTCGTAAAGTTACGTACATGTCCACCTCTGGTAAAAGAATGTGTCTCTCCACCCAGTAGCAAAATCCTATTTGTTTGTGTCCTACGATTCAAACATCTTGATTGTTTTTAGTTTTGACAAGTTTTAACAGTATTGTGCTATGCAGAAAACCTGCTGAAAGAGTCATGGATGGGCACATTGCACGGATGCAAAGCTAGCACAAAGCTCTTACCTAACCTGTTGATTGGGTTCCTCTTGAAAAGGGCTCGCAGAAGGCTTTGGGCTTCACAGCTTAGAAACTGGGGCATGCCCAGCTTTGCTCTAAATGAAAAGATATATATGTAGACATGAGACAGCAAAGGGGAAAAAAACCCCACTGTCTTGGCACAGACAATGCTGTTGAACTAGCCAGGAGGTTCATCATCATCATCATCATCATCATCATCATCATCATCATCATAATAATAATAATAATAATTTTATTTATATACTGCCCTTCTCCCGAAGGATTCAGGGCGGTGAACAGGGCAGATATATAAAAAATACAAAAATACAAAAGTTAAAAGAAAATTAAACATATGCCCAACTAAAAACAGTAGATACATATATTAAAAATGACAATAAAAACCCAACCCATCCCCCATCAGGCCAGGCCGGCTTGTTCAAATAAGAGTGTCTTCAGATACCCCTCAAAGGCCTGATTTAATACAAAGCAGGGGCCACTATCTATAATCCCTGGAACAATTTCATCTCTGAATCAAGTGATGGTTTCCACCTGTATCAGAGGTAGGCAACTTTTGGGGCCCACTAGGGATTGTGAAAGTCTCTTTTTATATTTGCACACACACACAAAATTTATCCTGAAGTGGGGAGTCGAGTGAGGGAGTTGAAGGGGGAGGAGTGGCAGAACCTGAGAGTTAAAAGAGGGATCAGCCGAGAATCCCTACGTAGCCGCAAGCCAGCTAAGTCCAACCTTCCTGGAATTCCGTTGACCCTTATCTAACTCCAAACAGGTGCTAACCATGAGTTGAGAATATTCCTGAGCATAGCAATAAATCAGCTTATTTGGACCTTCATGCGTAGACCTGGTCTTTCACGTCTGACTTTTGCCTATTTATCTAATGGCTTCCATGGCCAGGTGCATCCAGTTATAAAACAAATATTTATACAAGAGAAAATGGTGGGGATATTCACCATCACTTTCACAACTCCAGGATGGTTTCTATATCTGTGTCAGCTTTTTTTTCTTCTGCCCCCCCAGCCCCCCCCCATAAAACTACAAAGCACTGGGCTGAGGGCACCTTCCAAGCTTGCCTTCTAATAATGTCAATATAGTCTGTGGGATCGAACACGTTCCCAGAAACAAAAACGATGCTGCAAGGGTTTTGCAGCCTCACTTCAGTAAATAAACACATTTCCTGAAATTAAAGTCAAGTACAGCAGAGCCTAGCAGATGCCAAGGCACATTGGCATCCATAAACACCCTGATGACTACGTCTCTCCCATGCTGCTGTGCAGCTGGAGAAGATTACAGCTTGTCTCCATATGTCCAGCTTCTTGTGAGAAATGAAATTCAACATATTTAAAGAGCACTTGGATCAGCACAGTTGGAACGAATCCACCATTTTGTGGCCATGAGATTGGCAGTCAATAGTTCGGGGGGGGGGGTATGGAGATTATATTGGCTTCTTTTAAAGCAAATATCTCAACCTCTCCTTTTGGTGTTTTGACAGTAGCCAGGATGATCAACAAATTTCCTTTTAACTACGGATATAAAATCTATTAAAGCTTAGAGGGACAAGTATATATAAAAAAGCATCAAATAACTTCATCAGCTTTGATCTCTTTACAAACAGACACTTTCCAAAGCAATTCACCAACCAAGGGTCAACCTGAGGCAAACCCTCTCCGGGATCTGCATGCTGAGACTCACTTGAGAATGAGTGTCATTGTTTCCTTCCTGTCCTTTCCTTGGAATGGCAGGGCCCCTGTCAGCATCTCAAACTGCAAGGAACAACACACGAGAAAATCAGCGAGCCAGGCAGTTCCAGCAACAGCACTCACCATTGTTATTTTCTTTAGGACACAGAACATAAAATAATAGGGTTCAAAAGGAGCTTGGAAGTCTTCTAGTCCAACCCCCTGCTCAAGCAGGAAGCTTTATACCAGGGGTCTTCAAACTTGGCCCTTTTATGACTCATGGACTTCAACTCCCAGAATTCCTCAGCCAGGCACGCTGGCTGAGGAATTCTGGGAGTTGAAGTCCACGAGTCATAAAAGGGCCGAGTTTGAAGACCCCTGCTTTATACAATTCCAGACAAATGGCTGTCCAGTCTCTTCTTTAAAACCTTCAGTGATGGAGCAGCCACAACTTCAGGCGGCAAGCTGTTCCAGTGACTAATTGTTCTCACTGTCAGGAAATTCCTTCCTTATTTCCAGGTTGGATCTCTGTTTAATGATCTTCCACCCATTACTTCTTATCCTGCCCTCTGGTGCTCTGGAGAATAGATTGACCTCCTCTTCTCTGGGAGTGCCCCTCAAGAACTGGAAGACTGCTATCGTTCACCCAAAGTCTTTCTCTTTATTAGACCACACATACCTAGTTCCCTCAATCGCTTATCGTATGGTTTAGCCTACAGACCCCTTATCATCTTTGTTGCTCTTCTCTGTGTTCTTTATAGGGTCTCAGCATCTTTTTGTATCACAGGGACCATAGCTGGGTGCAATATTCCAAATGTAGTCTCACCAGTGCATTTCCTCGTTTTGAGTTTTACATCCAATGTTGCTTTTGCTACCCAAGGAAGCAAAATGACTTCACCCTGGCTCACCAGATGGGAAGGACCCTTCTTATTGGTCGTGACAAAAGCAGACCATGCCAACATGCAAGACACGCCTGTAGCATCGCCTTTGTTTGCCATTGGTCTGTTTGCATTAAGCATCAGTCTCCTTAAAATAGTTAAGCATCTAACCCCAATTCCTTCTGATCGACAAGCTCAGTTAAGTGAAGTTTGCCCCATTTTACGACCTTCCTTGCCACAGTTGTTAAGCGAATCACTGCACTTGTTAAGTTAGTAACACGGTTGTTAAGTGAATCTGGCTTCCCCATTGATTTTCCTTGCAGGAAGGTCGCCAAAGGTGATCACATGACCCCGGGACCCATCATAAATATGAGTCGGTTGCCAAGCATCTGACTTTTGATCACATGACCACGGAGATGGTCCTAAATGTGAAAAATGGCGATACGTCCCTTTTTTCAGTGCCGTTGTAACTTTGAACGGTTGCTAAATGAACTGCTGTAAATCGAGGACCACCTGTACTACTTAAGGAGCTTCTCCTCCATAATTCAAATCAAATAGAAACTGATCGGTTTCAAGCCAGGCCACTTTTGCAAATAATCACCACAAGAGGGCAGCACGTCTTCAGCTAAAGACCATCCTTGCTTGGATTGCAGGTGCTTTTACAAAACCAAAGGATTCCAAAACTCTGCTCAGGGGCTCTGCTGCTTGAGCTGATTTCAGGGGATCTTAGGTGTGGTGTGGCGGATCCCAGGAGGACCATCCAGAGAGTTTAAAATGCCTTATTGGAGCAGGACTTCCACGTCACTACCCAGACCTGTTTTAATGTCTCATCAGTCTAACTCACTGGAAGTCGCACTCTTAATTTAACATTATCCATCAAGACAGAATGGCAATGCCCTGTTCGGGGGGAGGGGGGGAGGAGGGGAGAATGTTTTTTAGGTTATTTATTTATTAAATTAAACTGCCCACTAACTGAAGCGCTCTCTGCAATTTGCACTAAAACGTGCTCAGAAATACAAGTTAAAACATATGCAATTTAATAAAAAATAAAAAATACCACGTAAACCAGGTAGCTGCAAGACAGTCATTCAAACACTAAAGCAAGATGAGCTAAAATACAATTAAAAGCCTATTTAAAAAAGCTGGGAAAATAGCAAAGTCTTGACTTGGAATCAAAACAATGTGGTGAGCTGAGCCTCTCTGTGGAGGGAGTTCCATAAATGGTGTCCCACCACAGAAAATATCCCTCCCCCCCCCCGGGTAGAGATCCACCTCACCTTCTTTGGGGAGGAGATCTGAAGAAAGGATTCAGGAGCTGATCTTAAAAGTCGGGGGCATTTCTCTCCTGCTCCAGGATTACAGCCGGGTGGACTTTAACTCCCCACCCCCCCATTGTATCATTACAAGGCCTACAGCAGACATTTTTTTGGTAATATATGCCCCGGCTTGCTTAGCAACTAACTGCCAAGGAATATTCAGAAAGGTATTTCCATAGGCATGTTAACTAGCAGTGGCAGGATAAAATTGGATTTAATTTACCATCCATTTGTCAAACCACTAAAGATTGACCAGCCAGCTCTGGGAAGCAGCAAATGGATCTGCAATCTTTCCGGAAAAAAAAAGCCTCTTGTGACACTGATGAATGCTCCTATTGTTGACCAGTCAGTGCTTGAGAAGATAAAAATTAAGCAACGCTACCCCTCTTGGACCGAAAGCAATTTACTTGCAATCCATTTCCCAACCTGAGTTTCATACCAAATTAGCTTGGGTCACCTTCCCTGAATAGTCTTCTCCACATCCCCCTTTCAGGGCAAAGAGTGATCCAAGAGAAGGTCTTCTCGGTGGCAATGGTCAACCTCTACAGTGGTTGTTTTCTGATTCCAACGCACTTGCTAGTGGACATTTAGCTTCGAGGTTTCAACCTGCTATCCGCCTATTTCTACTTTATCTTTCGACTAAAGACGGAGGCTGCCAGCTCTCTGGGAGCATCTGAGGTAGTAGCAAACTGACAGAGGGAACTGTACCATTAATACTCCGTAGGACCACCAGTCTGCACTCTGGGTGTGTCCCTGGCGATTCACTACTTCTGGTGCCATGTACTCCACGGTTCCGCAGAAAGAGTAAGCCTTCTTCTCGTGATCAATGGCTTCTTTGCTTAAACCAAAGTCTACAAGAGAGACAAGAGTTGGGGCGGGAACAAGGTAAATTGATGGTGGGGAATGAAGAGCACCATAAAAGAAGGGAAAGGATAGGTTGTGGTTTTTTTTAATCAAGTTCAAGAAATAACAAGAAGAAATAGGAGAGCGTATACCTGTAAGTTTGATATGTCCTTCATCATCTAGGAGAATACTGTGAAAGAAAGAAAAAAACAATTGAACACAACAAATAAGCTACGGTAGAATAGCTGAAATAAAACCAGGAAGTAAACGCGACTAAACATAGGCTTCCAAAGCAGAATGCAACTGCATTCCTAGAAGACCGAGACTAGAGGTAGCCAATATTGCTAGTGGGAGCCTAATCGCTGAAATCCATCATGAGGGAACTCACATTTTCAAGCTCTCAACCTGCTCTCCAGTCTAGGAAGCCAATAAGGCAACCACAACAGAGGGTTGACCAGATTGAAATCTCCCTTGTGTCACAGAAGCTCTCTAGGGATTTGGGGCCAATCTGTCTTAGCCCAAGAGTCCAGGTGGTGCATTGATGAAGATGTTAAGACTAGGAGCAGGGAAACCTGGATTCTACAGGTATTCCTCGACTTACAACCATTAGTTTAAAGACTAATCAGAGTTATGATGGTGCTGAAAAGAATAACTTATGATTCTGTCCTTCCACTTACAATTATTGCGTGGTCATGTGACCAAAACTCAGGTGCTTGCAACCAGCATGAATTTGTGACAGTTGCAGCATCCTGGGATCACATGATCACCCCTTGTGATCTTCCCAGGGTGTTTCCAATAAGTCAATGAGGAAAGCTTAATGACCAGGTTGGAATCGCTTAACAACCATGGCAAAAAGACCTGCAAAATAGAGTGCAACTCACTTGTTGACCACATCGCTTAGCAACGGAGGTTCCGGTCATAAGCCAAGGACTATCTATATTCATTTTACAGCCATAGAGGCACACTGTGTGACTTCAGGCCAACTTCTCCCTCTTGGTCCAAAAGCCAATATGGCAAAGGTGGTGGATTAAGAACGGGAACACCAAGGTTTATGTTCTTTTTCAACCATGTAAGGACCCAAGAAGCTTTGGGCCAGTTGCAGCCTATATCACCTGATATTGGTGAGTGTAGGAGAAGGAGTGGTAGAACCTGGGGGCGGAGTTAAGAGGAATCAGTCTAGAATCCCTGCATAGCCACAAACTATGTCCAATCCCCTCAAGTGGCATTTCCCCTTATCTAACTCTAACTCTAACTCTAACTGACCATTAGTTGAGGAGGTTCCTGTGTATAGGCTGTTTAGCAATAAATCAATTTAATCGGACCTTCATGTAAAGGCCTGGCCTTTCATGCCTGACAAGAGGGTGCTATGTATGCCACCTTTAACTCCAGGAAGATGGGAAAAGTGGAATACACATTTACCAAGCCCATAAATAAAATAAGGAAATGAGAGGACTTGTCAATAATTAGGATTAATCAAAAATCTTTGCAGAGGAAGAGTGAAGCAGAGCTAGAGGGCAGAAGGTTGGGGAAAGCTGAATTGTGCAGGAACTAACGGTTTTCTTCTAAAGATGTAGGCTTGGCTTGCAGGATGGAGAATTTCACTTGTATTTTCTCCACTGGGACCACAAACTGGGGTGATCCGATACGTTTTTGGTTTTGCAACTGGACAGGCTGCAGCAGTTTGGGTCACAGTGGAGCTAATTGAAGGTGGTTATATCATAATTTGGGAGGTGGACATGGTTAAAGGGTCAGGGCCCACTACTCAGTACATCTCCCAGGAAGCCCCAAAGTAATACGATGATATCACTGGAAAGGGCAGAAATAAAACAAAATATTTTAGCTTTTTTTTTTGCACAGGGGGAGGATAGAGATGAGAAAAAAACTGAAAGATAGACCCCCCCAAAAAAGTGAAAAATGAGAAGAAGTCGCTGAAGAGCAAATCACTCCAAGCACATTGAAACACACACACACACCCCTCCCATTTGGGGGTGATTGTTTATGTTCTGGAGAAGCTCAGGGTAAGACAGAAGTGATTTAGCCCCTGTAGGCCTATCTTTCTTTTAAAAAAAGGAAAAAAATGCATTGATAAAATTGAACATTTAGTGACCAAATTACAAGGGTGTAATCTCTGGCTTCTGGAGGGCTGTAATGGGATACTGGGTAAGGCCTAAGGTTGCCCAATTCTCATTCAAAGCATTGCATTTCGCCAGCATTCTTATTGTAAGCCGAACCTACCCCAGAGAATTATATTGTTCTCTTACATTCCTTCTAGCACTGATGACATTACCTAGTTTGGTAACGAAACGTCTGCAAGAAAACCACCAAGCACAAAGAGCAGCACTGGCCCCACAGTTCAACCCTGAGCTACGAACTACGTCATATGGATGAGTTAAGGGTCTCTTGAGTGTCCATTGAGTAAGCCCATCTACAGCCAACGTGTATTTGCCACCCAATAAGATCCCTGGAGGAAGCCAAGTCAATGAGCTTCTGGCCAGGGCATACTTCTCTGGCTTGAGGTCCCTGTACACGATTCCCAAGCGATGCAAGTGGCCAAGTCCTAACGCCAGTTCTGCAAGGTAGAACTTCACATCTTCCTCTGTGAACATCACCTGAAAGAAAGAGAGAACTTGCCCATTCAGGTCAAGCAATACCGCAAAGAAAAGCAAGACTATTTATATGCAGATAGTCCTTGACTGACAACCATTTCTTTAGCAACTCTTTGAAGTTACAATGGCACAGAAAAAAATGTGTCTTATAATTGTTCCCCACACTTATGATCATCGCAGCATCCCCATGGTGATTAAAACTCCGGCGCTTGGCAACCGACATGTATTTACAAGGGTTGCAGTATCCCAGGTCACATGATCACCATTCTGTAATCTTCCCAGCTGGCTTCCAACAGGCAAAGTTAGTGGGGAAAGCTGAATTGCTTAAAGACTTCCTGATTCACTGAACAACTGCAATAATTGGCTTAACCCACTATGGGAAAAAGGTCATAAAATTGGGCGCGATTCATTTAACCATCACCTTGCTTAGCAATGGAAATTCTGGTCCCAACTGTGGTCATAAGCTGAGGATTAGTACTCCACGAGGGAGTAGAACAGGGGTCTTCAAACTTGGCAACTTTAAGACTTGTGGACTTCAACTCCCAGAATTCCTGGCTGAGGAATTCTGGGAGTTGAAGTCCACAAGTCTTAAAGTTGCCAAGTGTGAAGACCTCTGGTGTAGTGCTTGTGTGTGTGCAGGACCATATACAGGAAGGGTCATAAAAGTCAAGAGGGCAGCTGTGATGGCCAGAAAAAAACCCACTGCTTTCTTACGTACTGCTGCGTAGAGTTGTGGTTGTCAGCTTGACCTTCTTAACCCTTCCCATAATGTCTGCATCTGTGACTATAAGGCTGTTGAATAAAGGACAACTCCGTACTTTGAGTTGAATTCTGCACTGTGAGAATCCCTTTCCTTTTTTCTTTTAAACAATGTTCTTGACTTTCTTACGTGATGCACTGATTGGATTAATCACAAACCCGATTTCTCATCAATGACTCTTTTTTTCTGATATTTCTGTAATGGGGGGGCAGGCTGAGAAGGGCAGAATTCTTAGAATACAGTTATTTTCTGGAACACAAGATCAAGATTTGCATACAACTTGTTTGTTGTTACAGAAACTGGGCTGTCTTTCACCAAAACCTGTGTCTTGCATCCTGGACCCATTGCCAGCATGATTAACTCGAGAACCCAACCCACTCTCTCCATCTTTTTTCTATCTGTTTTGTTAAAGCTCCGTAGTCTACTCACTTGCCTCTATTTTACAGGCAGGTGATAGAAAATGCATCAATTTTAAAAGCATTGTTAGAAGTTGCTAAGCAGCTGGAAAGAAGGGGGAGAACAGGGTAAAGAGAACAGAGTCTTCATTGAAAGCTATTCTGTTTTTCCCCTGTTACAAGTAGTCCCCAACTTATGTCTGCATTTTGGGCGCTCAACAATCGGTCCCCATTTATGTCTGTTGTAGCACCCCGCAATCACGTGACCGTGATTTATGATTTTTTTTGACAGAAATCAATGTTTACTTCCAGTTTCAGGCAACAACCACCCCATACCAAATCATAGGCTCGCTTAATGACCATGGTGTTCGCTTAATGACTGCTGCTAAAAAGGCTGTAAAATGGGTCTGGTCGGGTGGTGACTGCTTTATAACTATCATGATTTACAATCGTAATTGCAGGACTCAATTACGGTCATAACTCAAGGACCATATGGTACCTGCTTGCTCAGATGGCCCTTTCTGTTATGCCATCGGGACCTCCCCCCCTTGCATTTGCTGCCCCCTGCCCAGCCCCAAGATATCCAGGTGCTGTGTATGAAGACAAGAGACTGTTAAGCAGGCACTACTATTTCTCAGTCCTTTGGCTGCACTTGAGAGGAGATGATTTGGTACTACAGGAGTCTATCAAGCCACTGCTGAATGCCAGAGTTTCAGAAAAGTTTAAAGGCTCAAAGTTATATTTTTTGCAAGGGAAACACAAACAGAATTATTACCAAATAGATATAACTGGAATTGAAGGAACAGTATTCATTCTATTTGTGATTCTCACCAAGCTGGCTGAGGAATTCTGAGAATTGAACTCCAGTCCTCTTCAAATTGCCAAGGCTATATAGGACCTTGTTCTGGTCAATGGTGCCAGTATCCTGACAGTGATGCATCTACACTGCAAATCCTACATCCAATAGCCAATAGCCAGTAAGTTATGTGGCATGCGAATACACTCACCTCTTTGGAAAGGCGCATGAAGAGGTCCCCTCCTCTGAGAAAATCGAGGATGAGGTACACTTTCCCTTCTGTTTGGAAAGCTGAAATGCAAGGCAGAGAACAGAGGTCAGCGTTCCCTAAATAATTGCGGCAGCCTTCTGGTATGGTGGCCCCTGCATCATGGAAGTTGGGGAAGGCCGAGTCAGCTGAACTTGAGGCATTCTTCTCTAAACTGGATGGCTTCCAGATGGGTGATCCTCAACTCCCCAAATTCTCAGAAATGGCTATGTTGACAGGGGCACTCTAGGAACTGAAGCTCATGGTGAAGATACATATGCAATGACATCAGTGATGCCATACATACAGTCCCCGACTTACGATCACAACTGGAACCAGAAACAATGTGGTTGTTAAATTGTATTGTTCTATTAGAGGGGTGTCAAACTCGCAACGTCACGTGATGTGTCGTGACATATCGCAACTTTTTTGCCATTGCCGGCAATGGGGTGGGCACGGTTTTGCTATGATGCATCCGGCCCGTGGGCCGGATGTTTGACACCCCTGTTCTATTATCTTACTTTTGTTCTATTTACACTCTTTTCATTTCTTCCTTTTTATTGTTCTCAGCCGCCTAGAATAGCCTCATGGCAAGACAGGTGGCAAATAAATTTAACAAACAAACAAACAAACAAACAAATAAATAAATGAGTCATCACAAGACCACAGCTGATTTTATGACTGTTTTGCTGTGGTGGTTAAGCATGACTATTAAGTAAATCTGGCTGCCCCTGTTGACTTTGCTGATTGGAAGCTGATAGGAAAGTTGCCAATGGTGGTCACGTGACCCTGGAACACCATAACCATTGTAAATACAAGCCAATTGCCAAGCACCTAGACTGCAATCACGTGACCACAGGGACGCTGCAACAGTCATAAGTGTGAAGACCACTCATAAGTCACTTTTTTCAGCACTGCTGTTATTTTGAACAACTGTTAAATGAATGGCTGTAAGTCAAGGACTACCTGTATATATGATGACATCATCATGCAAACATCATCATTATAAATTTGTGGTGCCTGTGGCAAGTAGTTTAATGTTAGTATGACAAGGTTATTTAAGCTCGTGTCATTTGTTCCTCCTAGTCCCACATCCAGAGATGCCCATGTGAGCAGTTTCTTTTAAACTTTTAATCAGCTTTTGTTGCAACATATTTGAAATATATATTGCTTTGCATGGAAAATTCCTAACATATTAATTTTGTGCTTTTAACTTTCTAAATTTTGTTTCTAAAAATTGCATTAGAGTTCATGTGTACTTGCTTGAGCAGAAAAGCAGAGCATGCTGACCCAAAACCTTTTCTGCATACTATATAAATCGTGGCAACTTTAAGACTTGTGAACTTCAAGCTCCCAGAATTTCCCAAGAATTCTGAGGAATTGTGGGAGTGGAAGTCCACAAGTCTTAAAGTTGCCAAGTTTGGAGACCCCTGTAGTTAATAAATAAATGCCTCATCCAGGAAACCAGCTGCATCTATGCTCGCAGAGTTTGAGAATGTTGAGTAATTGTCATCTTTTTATACTCTGCCCAGCAAAGCCCCACAAGGTAGTCTACAAAAAAAATATATCACCTGCCTGTGACCTATATTGCTCCCCCAAATCAGGAAAACAAAGTCTTGTACTCACCATAATGGAGTTTTACGATGAATGGGTGGTTTACTTCAACAAGAATATCTCTTTCCATTTTGGTCCTTACACGATCACGCACTATCAACAGAGAAGAGACCAATTCAGTGGAGTAAACCTAAAAAAATGCACAGTACTAGCCCACATGAAAATCAAAGCCTGCAATTCTTGGGCCATATCAGTGAAGCACAGAGGTCTTATAAGTCGATCAATTGTTTAAGAGAACATTATCAAATAGAGGCTTGAGCATTGTAACTATGCTGGCTGAGGAATTCTGGGAGTTGAAGTCCATAAGTCTTAAAGTTGCCAAGTTTGGAGACCCCTGGGCTAGAGGAAAACCAAGCTAATGAATGTCCCTCACGTATTCTGCTGGCCAATACATTTAGATTCATAAGCCTGTAGGACCACCTCACCTTTCAGAGTTGCCTTCTTGAGGACCTTCATGGCATAGAGGTGGTTGTTATCCGGTGGGGTGATTTTTCTGACAAGGAAGACCTGTGCAGAAAAGGTCTAGATGAGAAACAGCAACACATCTAGCAGAATTGGGGGGGGGGAACAGAAATGGGAAGTAGTTTTGGAGCTAGGTAATGTAAACACACATAGTTTACATCAACTATGAAATATAAAGCCTCACCTTGCCAAAAGAGCCCTGTCCAAGAACTTTAAGGAGCTCAAACTGAGACGGGTCAGCCTTCTCGGATCCTTCTTTCACAAGATATGTGATTGTATATTCTTGGACAGAACCTTCGTTCTGAATGCGAAGGAAGGAAAAGGAAAACAAGAACCGGGTAAGCAAGGCACACACACACACATGAAAACAATAACTGCAAATAGAAAGAGAACAAGCATCCGAAGATGCACATTGGCTCCAGGTTTACAAAAAGTATGCAAATTCTTGTGACCCTAAGAAACAGCCAGATGTTAGTAACAATACCTACTTTTATAGGCTTGTAGTGAATTGATTGAACTTGTGTGTATGAAAATGCTTTGAGCATTTAAGAAAAGAAGGCAGGAACATTCAGTGATAAATGAGAGACATATCAAGGCCGAAAGAAAGCACAAAGTCAGATAGAGGAGTGTGTGTGTGTGTGGGGGGGGTTTCATCCATTTAGCTTATGTTACTATGCGACCCCTTCTGCCCACAGGCAAACAGGAACACAGTGGGTTTTTTTAAAAAAATGAATTCTATTTTGCATTTCTTTTATTTCTTCCAGTTCAGAGACCAGGTGCACTATGCCAAAGTAGGTAACAATAAGCTGTGATTAGAATTAGAGGGCACCAAGCTGCAATTTTAAAACAGGCTTAGGTAAATGCATCTGTTTCTGTTTCCCTAGAAAGGGTTGATATAAAGGTTAAGCGGGACAGGCCTCTGGCTGTGGCACAACATTTAGAAAGGGCAATTTTGGGAAGATTGTACTTTTGATCAGCATCAGTAAAGTTGACCAAAAGCTTGCCTTAAACCTACCACTGGAAAATCTTACTGGCACCAGATATATCAATGGTGTGGAAGGTCTCTAGAGTAGGGGACCTCAGCCTTGGCAACTTTAAGACTTGTGGACTTCAAGTCTCAGAATTCCTCAGCCAGCTAGTTGAAGTCCACAAGTCTTAAAAGTTGCCAAGGTTGGAGACCCCTGCTCTAGAACAGGGGTGGGCAACCATGGCAACTGTACAACCTATACAACCCAGAATTCCACAGGCCCTATAAGCTGCCATAGTCGCCCACCCCTGCTCTAGGGCTGTCTTTGACTCCAGGTGGTGAAGCTTAGCCTCATAGGCTGACCTGGCAGATGGCTTCAGTTTCTGAAGAACTCTGAGTACTTAGATGTCCAACTAAAAGGTCCTATATTGCCTCAGATCAGTGGTGGGATTCAGCTGGTTCTCACCACTTCAGCAGAACCGGTAGCTACTTTTGTTGCCCAGGCCCAGAATGGACTTCCGGAAGCGGCATCCACACAGAGAACCGGTTGTTCACCTATCTGAATTCCACCACTGCCTCAGATTAATGTCATGTCTGTGGCAGTGTAAAAAATAAAAATCAGGTCATGTCAGAAGGAGTCAATTCGTTGATTTCATTATGTGCTATCACAGTGGGATTGTCCTTTTCAATAACATAAAAGATTATCCTGGAGAAACTCTTATCTCCATCTGGTGGCTTTCGGGCTTTGTAATAGTGGAACCATTGCTACAGTAATTGAGTCCCCTTACCCTTCTGTTGGTTGTCCTCTTTATTTAGTTCTATTTTTCCCTGCATTATACACTTCTCAATAAAGATACATCTTTCAATAATGTATACAAAATGTGATAATTTGAAAATAGTAATTTATGCCTCACACGAGAACTACGGACTGCTTTGTTCTGTGAGCCATTTGTTTATTTTTCCCCCCCTGGTTATCTATAGAGTTCTCGGGAGTCTTCTGCAACACCAAAGTTTTAAAAAGTCAATACTCTTCCTCGCCGGCTTCGTCAAAGTTTCACTTTCACTTCTATTTCAATGTCACAACTTAAACTGATGCCTCTGTGATTATGACTTTTGAAGGTATAGAAGCATCACAGCATCTGAGTATCTTGTCCAAGGACTTCATTGTTATCCTTTCAAGTGCCGGCATGGGTAAAGCTTAAGAAAGATGATCTTGATGAAAATATGGAACAGCCATTTCCTCCAACGTTTTTTTTTTAAATCCAGAGCAACAAGATAATATTCAGAAGCCGCTCAAACAGAGGCCTCCCTGATTTACTGGAGAATAAATAAAGGGAAGGAGGTATAGCACAATCATACTTACAAGGTCCTGCTATATATTATAGTAAATGCTAATAAAGATAATTTTAGCCTTCCTGTGGAGTTGATTTCCTGGTCTGGTCTACCTAGTGGGTAGACTAATAATCTGTATCACATTTCTACTCCGCGAGCTGCATTGGCTTCTGGTTGCCCTCCGGGTGAGATTCAAGGTGCTGGTGATGACCTATAAAGCCCTGAATGGCTTGGGTCCGGGATATCTGAGGGAACATCTGCTGCCGGCATCAAGTTCCCTTCGTCCAGTGCGCTCGCAGAGAGAGGGCCTTCTCAGGGTGCCGCCGGTAAAAGATTGCCGGCGGATAACACCCAGGGGGAGGGCCTTCTCTGTGGGTGCACCTGCCCTCTGGAACCAGCTGCCCGTGGAGCTCAGGACTGCCCCTGACCTGCGTTCATTCCGCCGAGACCTGAAGACTTGGCTCTTTGAGCTCTCTGACCCAGGCTGAGAATTTTAACTGGGGTTTTATTTTCAGGGATAATTTAATCTTTTTAATTGTCTTTTAACTTTTGTATTTTGTATTGGTGTGATTTTAAAATGCCCTGTAAACCGCCCTGAGTCCTTCGGGAAAGGGCGGTATATAAATCTAATAAAATCTAAATCTAAATTTCTTGAATGGTAGTTCTTTACTGTTGACAGTTAAAAGTCAGAAGTTATCTACCACTCCAATAACTTTATTTTCACTGCTGGTTGCTGGACCTGTTGATCAGTTGGGATTTCTTTATATTTAACTTTAACTCTAGAAACTGAAGGCTTGATTTTGGCTGCTTAAGCGTTAAGCTATTCAAACTAATCCCATCCAGTGCAGATTGTGCAAGACGCAGAAGAAACAATAGATCATATACTCAGCTTGTGCAAGGAGATCACACAAACTGATTATAAACAAGTCAAAATGATTCACTGGAACATCTGTAAAAATTATCATGTGCCAGTAATGAAAAAAATGGTTTAAAATAAGTAGATTAAAATATTGTGGAATTTCCAAACATAAACTGACAAAAGACTTGGATCATAACGTAACTGATTAGTTGCGGTTGAGAAGAAGAAAGGGTGGATAATTGATGTGGCAACACCAGAAGATAATATAGTATAGAAGACAAAGATTTACAGAAGATTACAAAATATCACATTCTGAAAATTGAAAGATTATGGTATAAACGAACTGTGGTGTTTCCAGTGATTATTGGCATATTGAGTGACCTACAAATATTGGATGACGTGTAGAAAATCTGCATATTGGCAACATTTCCATCTGTCAGATACAAAAAGCCACACTGCTTGAATCTGCATGTACAGTACACCAATTCATTGTGTCATCCTTGGTTCTTAGGAAGAGCTCAATACATATGAAGGACAACACTAGCTAAAGAACTGGCAGCTGTGATCTCACATTTTTGTGTATATAATAATATTTTTATTATTTTTAACAATTTTTTTTAATAAAATGTGATTGTGGGCCATATTTGTTGTTTTCCTTGTACATGCACATGGTAGAATTGCAAGCTGCTTAATGCTGTCTGATAACTGGAACAGCATATCAATGTAAAAAAATAAATAAATGAAATTGTTGCATTCTTGCTTGGAGCATTTTATCCATGAAAAGCCAGAAAGAAAATTTAGAAATAAAGAAGCCTCTGCATTGGATAGAGACCTAGATTTATGCTCCTCCAGTTTTTTGTTTCCTTGTATCCTAAAAGCTCGAAAAAAATATCCCTTCTCCTTCTTTCTCCTTTTAAACTACATTTATATTTATCTAGTGCAGGGGTAGGCAACCTTGGTTCTTTTATGACTCGTGGACTTCAACTTCCAGAATTCCCGAGCCAGCATGGCTGGCTCAGGAATTCTGGGAGTTGAAGTCCACGAGTCATAAAAGAGCCAAGGTTGCCTACCCCTGATTTCTAGTGCCGGGTTCCTAAATTCTATGCTGATTGGGGAATTCTGGGAATTGAAGTCCACAAGTCTTCAAGTTGCCAAGTTTGGAGACTTCTGATCCAGTGAATAGTAAAGATGCAGGTGAGCTTTTTGGCCTCCTGTCTTTAACAACAACATTCCCAACTCTGGACCTCCACAGAGGTGTGCATTTTGTATACATACAAACGTATCTTCATATATCACTTTATGCATCTGGCAAAGCAAACAACATATTGGCCACCCTATGAGTCTTGAAAAGCTCCAGAGTCCTGATCCACACAGTTGACAAGTTGCCAGATCCACAACCTGATAACTTGCAAGCATTTGCTCTTTTCCTCTGGTCCCATATGCGTGTTTTCTGCTTCCTATTCCCCACTCAAAACATCGCTCTTTTCTTTTGCCATCTTCTTCTCATTCCTTTGGGTGGGTGGCAAAGAATGTGAATGTTTATGTCATCTAAATTACCCACTGTATCTGCAAACACAGGCTCGGGTTTCTTGCAAAACACAGTTTGTGTGGCTGGCACAAACACCACAGGCATCCTGCCAGCTTCCCCAAACCATCTGTTCAGCCTCCTGAGCTGTTCGGTAGACCCCCACCCCCACCCCCATCCCTTGGAAGCCTTTGGCCCAGCAATCCTTCCTTTCTGCCTGGGGGAGATTGAGACGGTGCCAGCGCTTGCAACTGGCATGAGCTGAAAAAGCCTTGCCTAGAATCAGATTCCAGTCAAAAACATGCTTCCTATTGGAATCCTAAGAAGGAGTAAGTAACCTCAAACTACACTCACAGAGGATGGTGGGGGACAGTTTTGCTGATGACCAAAAGGATGGGGAACACTTTGCCGAGTACCACTTATAAAAGTCCTGGGCAGTGTGGAAGTGTTTGAGCAAGACCAGGTAGAGTCAAGTTCAATTCCAGCATTAGCCAAGGAAGTTCCCCTGGATTTGGGGCCAATTACGTTTTCTCAGCCCAACCTGATTCATAGGGTGGTGGTTATGGAGAAAAGTTGATAGAGCACGGGTGTCAAACTGCCGGCCCATGGGCCGGATGCATCATGCCAAAACCATGCCCACCCCAGCTCCAGCAATGGGGGAAAAGCTGCAATACGTCGCGACACGTCACGTGACATGGCGAGTTTGACACCCCTGTGATAGAGGGTTTATTTGTTGCCTTGAGTTGCAGAAGGAAAGGCAGGGTATATATCTAACTATGATTACTATAATAGAAAAAAAACCCTCAGAAACTTAGAAATGGTTCTGCTAGGTCAGACATGTCAAACACAAGACCCGGGGGCCAGATCCGGCCAGCGAAGTGGTTTCATGTGGCCCATGAAACCATCCTGGAAACAGTGAGGGAACGGCCCCCACTGCCTTGGCCCTGGCCCAGAGACCCTCCTTCTGCCAGAGACCCTCAGATCTGTCCCACTCCTGCCCAGGCCCCCATAGGAACCCTCGATGCGAACAATATAGAGCTGGCCATGCCCACCCAGTAGGCCATACACAGTCTAGCCACGCCCACCCAGTAGGCCACGGCCACCCTGGCCATACCCACCCGGCCCCTTGAGGGCAACAACAATGCTGATGCAGCCCTCAATGAAATTGAGTTTGACACCCCTGTGCTAGGTCAACAAAGGCCACCCTAGTTCAGCATTTTTCAGTGAATCAGAGATTTGGAAAAGGCCATTGGAGAACCTTCTGCTCAAGACGAATTAAGTACCTTCTGCCTCTGAATTGAGGCATTCCTAAGAAATACCTCCAGAAATCTTATAGATAGGATGTGAAATTAAGAACTCATTCCCAAAGTGATATACTACCAGTGATCATGCCAACATCTATTAACTATCACGACTAATTAACTGCTTATGGACACCGTCATGGTTTTTTGACTTTCTTGAAAAAGCTGGAATCAATCTTGCAGTTGATCCAAGGCTTGTTTGCCCAATTCCTGGTATGATTTCCTTCATATTTTTGCCAGTTTTATTTCATCTCCCTCTGAATTGATTAAAGGCCTAGACAGAACACAAAAACTAGCCAGGGAACAAACCAGATATCTAAACCATGACATCATTACTCCACTACATAATTACTCCTTATCAGTAAGTCAATAACAACATATGATGCCAAACTGTGGTTAGCTGTCGTGAAAACAAACCATAATATAAATACTGATTTTCTTCTCACATTACACTAACCCAAAACCAAACTTTATAATTTAATCTGTATTTACTATGAAGTCATAACCATATCTAGGAAAGTATTAACTAGAATACTTTTTAACCTGAGCATCTTCTAGAGCTGTAGACTACAATACCAAGAATCCCGAGCACTGGCTATACTGGTTGAAGGATTCTGGGGTCCTCACAACTAGAGGGTTTCCAAATTGGGGCAAAGGAATTCTAGTTTTCTGCAGAAAATAACTCTTTCCCAACCTTTGCCTGAGGTCATTGTGGACAATGGATGTTGGCTGCATTTCTGCAAAAACGTCCCTGGGGACACAGAAAGAAAGCTTCCTCAAGCAAACTACTGTGATAATTTCCAGAAATATGATGTGTGTAAGCCATCCCAGGAGTTCATCCAGGTCAAGATGAACTGGCTGGTGAATTCTGGGAGTTGAAGTCCACAAGTCTTCAAGTTGCCAAGGTTGGAGACCCTGATCTACAGTATTCCTCCTTCCCCAGCTAACATCCACCAAGTGTTAGACTATAACTCTCATCATTTGTCCAGCCACTGTGGGCTAACTTAGGATGAAGGCAGTTGCCATCAGATATATTCAGATGGCACCAGGATGAAGCAGTCTCATCCGTATTCAACCCAGAAAGTTTTGCAGCTTCACTTGAAGATGCCAAGGATTGCTCTGCTTGTGAGCTTTGCCCTTTCCCACTTCAGCAGGCACAGCCTCTTCAGTCAAGTAGCCTTAGTCTACTCCTGTGGCCATTCAAGCTTTTTCATTGTCTGTCTTCAATCATTTCTGTTTGTCTCACAAGGTTGGACAGGGTGGAGATTTCCATGCCTCCTCTATTAAGCAAGAACTGAGTTTACAAAACCAACCAGCTGATGTTCTTTGTTGGATGACATTCTGGTAAAGTAATATTATTCTTAACATGACAAATTTCCACATGTCTAGTTTAACGTATCTGAGAGACAGATTAGGTTTACTGAAAGTGCTATGCCACAATCCAACAAAAACTCTATTAAATGAAGCAACAATAGCATGGAATTACGGTAAGAACGTTTCTGGAGCAAACTCTAAACATCCTTGTCAAATTAAGTTAAGGTCGCATGGAATGAATTCTGTAGCAATCCGTCAGACATGCACAATCAGACCCCACATGTACAGCATAAACTAGCCGCTTCATTGCTCAGTGCCTATTTCACAGCAATCTTCCCAGACTGGCAGTTGCCCCTGGGAAAGGCTAGAGATAAGATCCAAAGAGGTCAGATTTGCCTTCTTGTGTCTACTTAATGATTCCAGACTGATTCCCCACTTGACCTCTCCTCCTGACTGGGACCGTCTCTCTCCAACACAACCATGATACATCTAGCCCAACTGTTCACCTAGAATGAAACTTTGGTCTACGTTCCTCATCACTACAGTTTTTTTCCAGGCTGTTATCCTTTTATTGCACTAGTGGAGAAGTCCCACAATTTCAAGCCACTTTGCTAAAGAGCAACAATTGTAAAAGCTACAGGTCAAGATACCCAGAACATGCCAGCCTGGAGAAAGCTGAAATAAAGACCCTCCTATACAGCTGAGAGAACTACTCAAAAGAAAAAATTTTCCAAGCCACCCCACCATTCATCCCTGAAGTTGCCTTGTTGCCCCAACAAATGAGCAAACAAGCAGACAAGCGTAACCAGAGAGGAATTGGCCTGCACTACTAACCGGTTTACTGACATTGCTAGCAGAAATCAAGGGCAGATTGCAGGCTTCGGCACGCCGTTTCCCCAGAGCCAACTGTGTGAGAAAGGCAAAGAGGCAAGGAAGCTTGAGCTGCTTAGCCATTTCCACTGTCCCATCCTGGTCAAAACAGCCCATCTCCAGCTGCAAGGTCTCTATGGGAACATGGTTGAAGACTGCAGGAAAGCCATCCGATCAGGCACACTTGATTTCACAGAGGACTAGCTACCCCCATAAAAGCAAACCCACCGGAAGCGCGGGGGCTGCTTAGCTGTCAATGCAAAGAAGGTTAAAACAGAGCTTCCTGCCTGCATCTCTTTTGTACCATGAGTTGTGGTATGTAAACGTGAAACACTTCAACTCTCTCACACCCCGGTTTTATTTTTATTTAAGACCAAGCTTTTACCCACAACTTCAGTGATTTTACTCCCTGAAAGAGTTAATTTCCTCTGCAATAACAGCAAGATTTAGTCGCTTATTTCAGGATTAAGCAATGGGATGAACCTGGGCAGGGGTTTGCTCTCCAAGCTTTCCGTTTAGCTCCCAAACATTTCGTTACCAGGCTAGGCATCGTCATCCCTGGGGCTTCAGTAGAATTCTCTTGTTCTACCGTAGTCTTTTTTAGCTTATATACATTCAAGCTAAAGAAAAGACAGAACAAGAGAATTCTATTGAAGCCCCAGGGATGACGATACGTAGCCTGGTAACGAAATGTTCGAGAGCTAAACGGCAAGCCTGGAGAGCAAAGCACTGCCCAGGTTCATGCTTCATCCTGAACGGGTGTGACTGGCCGTTCGTTTGGTGCTCTCTTCAAATTCTGAGAAGTTGGTTGGTTCCACTGTTGGTTGGTCGCTCGAATAGGCAACCCCTGGTTTGCATGTGTCCACAAGCACCCTGTATGTGCTCACTTGATTCCCTGAAATTGTTCCAGTGACATTTGGCATTAGAACGGGCAATTTTTGGTTGACACCATTTTTTTCCTTTTTTTTAAAGCATGTACAGTAAATGTTTGAAGAAGGAGAGTGCAAAAGTTGGGTTGAAACTAAACATTAAGAAAACCAAGATCATGGCATCTGGCCCTCTCAATTCCTGGCAAATAGATGGGGAAGAAATGGAGGTAGTGACAGATTTTATTTTCCTGGGCTCCAAGATCACCGCAGAGGGGGACTGCAGCCAAGAAATTAAAAGACGTTTGCTCCTGGGGAGGAAAGCCATGGCAAATCTAGAGAGCACACTAAAAAGCAGAGACATCACCCTGTCAACAAAAGTGCGTATAGTCAAGGCTATGGTCTTCCCAGTTGCAATGTATGGCAGTGAAAGCTGGACCATAAGAAAGGCTGAGCGCCAAAGAATTGAGGCCTTTGAACTATGGTGCTGCGAGTCCCTTGGACTGCAAGGCGATCAAACCGGTCAGTCCTAGAGGAGATCAACCCTGACTGCTCTTTAGAAGGCCAGATCCTGAAGCTAAAACTCAAATACTTTGGCCACCTAATGAGAAGGAAGGACTCACTGGAGAAGAGCCTCATGCTGGGAAAGATTGAGGGCAAGAGAAGAAGGGGACGACAGAGAATGAGGTGGCTGGATGGAATTACTGAAGCAGTAGGCGTGAGCTTAAATGGACTCCAGAAGATGGTAGAGGACAGGAAGGCCTGGAGGAACATTGTCCATAGTGTCACGATGGGTCGGACACGACTTTGCAGCTAACAACAACAACAACAGTAAATGGTACGGAAAGCTCTCTCAGGACCTCACTGTTGTTCTCAAGAATGCTTCTTCCTTTCCCCCATGGCCCCAGAAACATCTGTAGGAATAAAAATAACACAAATAGGGAACCATGGCAGCACAGACAAAACAGAACACTTTCATGGGCAGAGCATTTAACTTCTTGGGAACTCCAGCTTCCCTATGCTCTTTTTAAAAGAAGGTGTTTTTCCCCCCTGTTTGTCGGTTGAGAAACTAAGCTTCAAAATAATGTGGGCAAGATCTGGAGTTCTTCCAGAAATAAGACAAGCTGCCCCTGAAAAGTCAGACTGCTTCTGTGTTTCTTCTAGACCTTAATCCTGGTTTTTTTAAGGAAGGAGGGAAAGATGGAAGAAGGAATGGGTGGGCAGGGATGGACTGAGGTTGTTATGGAGAGCCTCCCCATAAAATTCTGCACTGTCCTTAGTGCTCTCTGAGCTTGGTGGCCATCAGGCTCAGAACTCAGAGAGCACCAAGGACCCTACAGTTCAAACCTGAACTACCAATATTCTCTTCTATTGGTACCATAAACTTCTGCTGTGTGGTAGGGTCACTGGATGACAAAAGCAACCCCAAGAACATCTCAGAAACCAGAAATACAATGTTATATCTTGGCACATGTAGATCAGTATATAGGAAATATGGCAGGGGGATGGAGGCAAATAAGGAAGTCTGGATATCTTAGAACAATTTCATGTTTCAGCTTTGAGGGCTCTTCCCCCCCTATGCCTATTTTTGGACCCTTGGAGACTCTGGTCTACAGTTCTGTTATTTGAATTCTAAGTTGGGTTGTGCTAAGATATCCATCATGCATGGATGGATCTGTGGATGAGAGGGCTGATCTGGACATGTATAAGTGAGACCTAGTTGAAAGCAGAGTGAAGGATTCAACTCTCACAGATGTACCATCCTGGATTTCAAGAGTGGCATCAGACACGTCTCCAGGACAGCACTGAAAAACACTGTGCACCCTTTCCTAGATATGAATGGCCCTGACTTTGAGAGCCTTTAGTAAAGGTAGTCCTTGTCTTACAGCCATTTGTTTAGTGACCATTCTAAGTTACAATGGCATTGAAAGAGCGACTTACAACCGTTCTTTGCATTTATGATTGTCACAGCATCCCCATGGTCATTTGATCAAAATTTGGGCGCTTAGCCACCGGCATATATTTATGACAGTTGCAGCACCCCGGGGGTCCTATGATCATCATTTGCAATCTTTTCAACTGGCTTCCAACAAGCAGTCAATGGGGAAAGCCAGATTTGCTTAACAATCACTGTAGCTCACTTAACAACTGTAGTGATTTGCTTAACAACCATGGCAAAAACGATCGCAAAATTGGAATTCTAATCTCACTTGTGGTCCTAACTCAGGGGTGAGGAACGATGGCCCCTTTATGACTTGTGGACTTCAATTCCCAGAATTCCTGAGCTAGCATGGCTGGCTCAGAAATTCTAGGAGTTGAAGTCCACAAATCATTAAAAGGACATCATTCCCTGCCTCTGCTCAAACTCAAGGACTACCTGTAAACCAGTGAAGAGCTTATTCTTCCCCCAGGCTATTGGGTGAGCCATTCCTGGGCTTCTGGTTCTATGTTTTTGAATTGCTCCAAACACATTATATTGTTTTGACCGTCATGGTTCCGACAAATGAAACCCTTCAAAGAACCTCGAGGCATTGTTTACCTTAAAGAATCTTTATTCGAGTAGCATAGCTTCTGCGTACATAGGCAAAGCCAAAATCTGAATTCCCTCCCCTGAGCACATAGTATCAAGCACAATTCTCTCCTCTAATTAACAGTCATAAATCACATTCTCCAATTAGTTTGAAATGCAGGCTTTCCCTCCTGTTCTCCAACCCACCATTTCTTATCATCTCTTATTTCAAAAACAGTTCTCACACTTTTACAATATTGTTATGTCTAACTCCCATACACATTCCTCCTCCCCCCCCAGTATCAACTAATTCTAACTCTAATTCTAAGAGTAAAACATAAGAAGGAAAATGGCTGCATCTCCATATGTTGTCAAAGCAAGAGCATCCAATGTTAGCAGCGTTGGTATTGACATTGTCTTTCAAATGGTCTTTATTGTTGGTTATTTTTAATTGACTGTTAGCCAGCCGGAATCATGTGTTAGGTGGTTAGCCATATAAAGTGAATTTAAAAGCCAGCTGGGTGACCTTGGGCCACTGATTCTCTCTCAGCCCAACCCACCTCACAAAGTTGCTCCTATGGGGAAAATAGGAAGAAGAGGTGTTGGATATGTTCGCTGCCTTGAGTTATGTGCAAAAATAATAAAAGGGGGATACAAATAAACAAATAAAAGCTAACTATCTAAAGAAATGCAATTCAGATCTACCATTCACAATTTGGGTTGCTCTATTTTATTAAACGCTCAGAATATGCACAGAAGCAAAAGACTTAATACATTTGAAAGACACCAGGTTATGGAAAGGATGAGTATTTTTTTTTAAAAAAATAGTTAATTTATAATGTTTGAAAAGGGAACCACAATTTTAAGGGACATCCACCTACCCACACCAAAGCCCCTTAAGAATATTTCTTTTAAAGGGCCCATGCTAAGATTTTCCAAAGCTAAAATCACAAGAAATTTAGCATAGGTCCTAGGGTTGCAATCTGCTTCTTTCATGAAATAGTAACCTCACATTTTTAGCAAGGTGCATCAGAATAGTAGATTAGCTTCATCTATCTCGCCAGGCTGATTGGTCTTGAAAATCAGCATCAGTCTCCTCTGGTTTGGGGATGAAGCAAGAACTCAAAATCCTCCCTCCTTTTTCTTTTTACACAAATGCACCAGTCTTCTGCATTTCCAAACATGGGCTCAAACTGAGCATCAAGACAGCCTATAACCTCAGAAGGAAAGAATGCAAAATGTCCTTCGTTAATTCAGCTCCAGTCCAGTGCAGAACTACACCACACCAATCAACTCTCAGCATTTGCCCTCTCTGAAAAAGTGAGATGCAAAACAAAGAAACTTTTCTGAGAAGTGGGTGAGAACATAAATCTTACCTTCTCTGTGGTTTTCATGTCTCTCTCAATCCAAGTGGGCTCCCGTTTTGCCTGCAAAATAAACTGGATTTAGCATTTGAGCAGCCAAAACAAGAACAGATAGCCAAATAACTTTTCCCCAAGATCATCAAAGAAGATTAAGACACAGGTGAATTCCTATGGTTTTCAGGTCTGGCTGTGTGGTGCAGAATGCAGGATCTGTTACATTTTAAGTTTCCTTTTTTTACAAAAAATATCTTTATTAAATTTCAAAATCAAACATTAAAATAAAAAATAATATAAAAGGAAAAGGGAATAATGGGAAAAGTTAAAAAGTGACAAAAATCATCAAATATATAATAATAGTGGCCTCTGATTTCTTCAACACAGAAACAATAATACCACCTCCCTCTAAGTTTAAAGAATAATACCAATACTTAAAATATCATAAGATACCAATGCTCAACGTTCTAAAGAACCAATATTCATAGTGCAGTCTTGTCTTAATTTTAATTTAATATATATTGTCAAATATGGACAACCATATAATTTTAAATCCACAGTATTTCTCTAGTCACCTCAAATCTAATCTTCAAAATCAGAAGTCACACGTTGCTTTTTCTCCTTGTCTTGTACAAAATCTAACAGTGGTCTCAAAATTGTAAGAAATATAAAATGCAGATTTACATTCACAGCTGAATTTCTGTTGCTAAGTAAAACATTTGTTAAGTGAATTTTGCCCCATTTTAAACCTTTCTTACCACACATGTTAAGTGAATCACTGCAGTTATTACATTAGTAACATGGTTGTTAAGTGAGTTTGGCTCCCCCAGTCACATTGCTTGTTAATAGGTCACAAAAGGTGATCACATGACACCGGGACACTGTAACCATCATAATTCAACCAGTTGGCAAACATCTAGATTTTGATCACGTGACTATGAGGATGCTGCAATTGTCGTAAGTCTGAAAAATGTCATAAGTCATTTTGTTTACTGCACGGTGGCTCAGTGGGTTGGGACGCTGAGCTTGTCGATCAGATAGTCGGCAGTTTGGCGGGTCAAATCCCGAGTGCTGCGTAACAGAGTGAGCGCCTGTTACTCGTCCCAGCTTCTGCCAACCTAGCAGTTTGAAAGCACGTAAAAATGCAAATAGAAAAATAGAGACCACTATGGTGAGAAGGTAACAGCGTACCGTGCGCCTTTGGTGTCTAGTCATGCCGACCACATGACCACGGAGACGAAGCGCTGGCACTTCGGCTTTGAAACGGAGATGAGCACCGGCCCCTAGAGTTGGAAACGACTAGCACGCATGTGCGGGGGAACCTTTACCTTTAAATATCAACAGGTTGGGGGTTACTCGTCCAAGCTTCTGCCAACCTAGCAGTTCGAAAGCACGTAAAAATGCAAATAGAAAAATAGGGACCACTACGGTGGGAAGGTCACAGCGTTCCGTGCGCCTTTGGCGTCTAGTCATGCTGGCCACATGACCACGGAGACGTCCTCAGACAAGCGCTGGCTCTTCGGCTTTGAAACGGAGATGAGCACCGGCCCCTAGAGTCGGCAACGACTAGCATGCATGTGCGGGGGAACCTTTACCTTTACCTTACTGTAAATTTGAATTGCCACTAAATGAATGTTTGTAAGTTGAGGACTACCTGTATTGTCAAGGCAGTCAATTTCACCATCTCGGCTAGCAGCATTAGTTTTAAACTCCATTCTTCCACTGTGGGTCTGTATTCCTCTCTCCATCTCTGTGCATATAGCAAACTTGCATCTTAACCTTCCATTCTGAACGTGAGATTTCTGGTCTGTACCGAGGCAGGCACAAAAGGGAAGGGTGACTTAATAATAATAATAATAATAAGTTGGAAGGGACCTTGGAGGTCATCTAGTCCAACCCCCTGCTAAGGCAGGAAACCCTATACCATTTCAGACAAATGGCTGTCCAGTCTCTTCTTAAAAACTTCCAGTGTTGGAGCATTCACCACTTCTGGAGGCAGGTGGTTCCACTGGTTAATAGTTTTAACTGTGAGGAAGTTTCTCCTTAGTTCTAGGTTGCTTCTCTCCTTGACTAGTTTCCATCCATTGCTTCTTGTCCTGCCTTCAGGGGCTTTGGAGAATAGCTTGACTCCCTCTTCTTTGTGGCAGCCCCTCAGATATTGGAAGACTGCTATCATGTCACCCCTCACCCTTCTCTTCATTAAACTAGACATACCCAATTCCAGCAACTGTTCCCTATATGTTTTAGCCTCCAGTCCCCTGATCATCTTTGTTGCTCTTCTCTGTACTCTTTCTTCTCTGTACTTCTTCCTTGCCAGAAATGCATCTTGAATCTTACAACCAGAAGCTACTAAAACAAATAGAGTCAGGGTAACCACAGATTAAAGAATCAAGACGGCAATAACAACTTTGCAGCTGAAGCTCTACTTGGATTTTAGGTGGATTGCAGAACTTTGACTGCACTGTTGCAGTGGCCATCTTAACAATTTTGACCATACCCAGCAGACAACTGTAATGGCCAGAAGCTACAGAGTTGGGAATAGGGGTTAGCTAGATATAGTTCTCTTGTCTGGCAACAGGCAACAGCTGACGTCCACAAGTCTTAAAGTTGTCAAGGTTGCAGGCCCCTGTCCTATGAAGCCACTTCACTATTTGTGAAGCCACAAAAGTTTGTTTTTGTTTTGAGAAACTTTGCACACAAAAATGGAAGTAAATATTCTCCCTCCGCCCCAGACATTAGACAAGTTATTTGCCACCCTTAAGAAAAGAAGAGGAGTTTTTCCAATTGTACAATTCACATACTTGCAATTTACAGCACAGAGAACAGAGAATTGTTTTGTTTGTTTGAAGTAACTAATCTTTCCACAGGCGAAAATATTCCCCTTCTAACACTCGGGAGGCAGGGCATATTTTTGTCAAATGCTTCCGGTTGCAAAGCACCCTCGGCTATTTCAGTCTGTACAGGCAGTCCTTGACTTACGACCACAATTGAGCCCAAAATTTCTCTCGTTAAGCGAGACATTTGTTAAGTGAATTTTGCCCCATTTTACGACCTTTCTTGCCACAGGTGATCACATGACCCCCCAGGACACTGCAGCCGTCACAAATATGAGTCAGTTGCCAAGCATCTGAATTTTGATCACATGACGATGAGGACGCTGCAACGGTCATAAGTGTGAAAAATGATTATATGGCACTTTTTTCAGTGCCGTTGTAACTTCGGGCAGAAAATGAACTGTCAAGGATTACCTGTATGAACTTTCATAACCTTGGTTTCTCGTCTGGTCTACCATGTAGTGCTAACAAAGCCTCTGCCTTGCTCCAGCAGGCCGAGAGGCCACAGTGAGAACTGGATGTGTTTGTTTGAAATAGGACTTTGGAGCCGAGCAAGCAGGAGATAATTCTGCTTAAATAAAGTGCCTTTGATTTCTTGCTCTCTGCAAGGAGCGAGCCCTGGGGACAAAATGACATTTCAATAGCTACTCATGGAAAACCAATCAAGAGTCTGTAGTAGCCTGTAATATCATTGTTATTATTATTATTAAAAGTCAGACCAAAAGGGCCTCTACACATATGTGAATAGACGGCTATGCCTGTAAACAGACTGTAAAAAGTGCTCACATTTCTTTAGACATTGGAAAGATGCATACATCAGTTCATGCACAAGAGTTTCCTTATGCAAACGGAAGTATTCTCCTCTTTCACATCTCTCTTCAGCAATTTGGAGAGGAACCACCTGGGAACACGAGTAGCAGAAATTTATTCTACGAATTGTTAACCAATGTTTCAACAGAAGAGAAGATGATTAGAGGAGCACGTCCTTCTGACTAGCAGCCAGAAGGCACTATGGAAACTCCTTAATCTCATAACGCACAGACAGGCTGAACCATCGTTTCAACTGGGAACCTGTGAGCATCCTAAACCAAGCTAAAACCCAAAATGGTAGGGAATTCCTAAAAGCTTGGCATTTAGACAAATCAGCCATCAATAGAGATATTAAGAGACAAATCACATTTACCTACTATTAAAAAAAACAATTAAAAAAGCTAAGAAGGGAACAAAAAGACCAGAATGCGTTGTATCCAGCAACCAACATCCAGATAAGCAATACCAAGAAATAAGCAGAAAACTATACTAGTCAGAGGACTATTCCCCACCAAAATTGGCAGGGGAAGCTATTTTATATAAGCAGGGAGTAAACTCCAACTCACTAACACTGATGATATTATCTAGTTGGATAATGAAACATCTGCAAGCAAACAACCAAGTTCAGGGAGCAGCATAACTAATGTTCTGCCTCGTTAATGGGGGCAGAAAGCCAATTCTTCTAATGAAGCAGAGGTAGATAAGAATCAGTTTCACTACCCCCCCTACTCAAATTTCCCACTATTCTATTTTTAAGTTTCTGAAGATTCTGTTTAATAGTCTAGATATCTATGAAAATTTTCCCCAAATGGAAAATACTAGTTGCTTTGTACTATTTATGAATGGGTGGGAGGATGGCAACAGCCACACTTGTAAGCTATTTATGAAATATTTCTCTAAGCTGGAACTATCAAGCTGGTCTAGGAATTATACAAGCTACTTTCTGAACACACCTCAACATATCAAGTTAAAGAAGACATATTGAGAGCATCAGGAAGAAGCAATATAAGGGAATTCTAAGGATTATCAATAAACTGGTAAAGGTTTCTATCCTTCCATACAAATTCAGATCATCTTCACAACACCCAAAAGATCGGAATTCTCACTCCACTGTCTCAGTCCCAAATTCTAAGTATTCTACTAAACAGATCTCCATTATGGATTGCTTGTTTTAAGATTCCCAGTCAAGTATGTTTCAAAATTCCCAGCCAATCTGGCTATAATTGTAAAAAAAAAAGCTGAATAATGTATTCATTATAAATTTCTCTGTTCCTCTCACGCAGGGCTGCTTAACCGTGTGAACTTGAATGGGAAAAAATTGCCTTTACTATATAACTTCTAACTGAAATTTAGCTTGTCTTGTTATTGATTTAATGGCTTGATAAATGCATTATGTATTTGTTATTTTTACTATTTAAATGTTAATTCTTCAACATAATATTCCAGGGACAGGAACTTGTCATTCTTTAAGAGATGATGACTACAACTCCCAGCAGCTGCATCTAGAAGGGCCAATGAAGAGGTTTGCTGGGAAATGTAGTTGTTCTCTTTATAACTTTTTGGTTGCACCTTTCACCAATATTTATTTATTTATTTATTTAATTAAATTTTTATACCGCCCTTCTCCCGAAGGACTCAGGGCGGTGAACAGGGCATATAAATAGAAGTACAAAAGTTAAAAAGGATTAAATTGTTGCCCGAATTAAAACAATCAAAATATAAAAAAAAACATTAAAACCCTAACATTTCCCCCATCAGGCCAGGCCAGCTTGTTCGAATAAATGGGTCTTTAACCCGCGCCAGAAGGAGCGAAGATCCGGTGCCATCCGAAGCTCAACTGGCAGTTGATTCCATAAAGCCGGGGCACCCACAGAGAAGGCCCTCCCCCTGGGGGCCACCAGCCAGCATTTTCTGACCGGAGGCACCCTGAGGAGGTCCTCTCTGTGGGAACGCACAGGGCAGAGGGGAGTCGACGCCGGCAGCAGGTGGTCCCTGAGGTATTCCGGACCCATGCCATGTAAGGAACCATAGCAAAATCTTTAATTTATGGCAAGGTGAGCAATTCCTTCGATGTGGCTCCTTCTTTCTTAGTGTCAGACCTATTCGCAGGCATAGGATGGTATCAGGATGGTGGGAACGTAACATGTAGAGGTGAGCTTGATATTAAGCTCAGCCTGAGAAGAATTTGGGAATTAACCAGCTTTATTTTTCACCTTGTATGTTTACTAATGTTTTCCAATGAGGATGAGAAATGGATTGTTTGCTTTTCAGACATATTTATTTTCAGTTAAACAACAATTCCACCACTTCCGGTCAATGGATTGAATTTCAACTTTAATTAGAAAATGGTATTGATAAATAGCGGGTTCTTTGGCGCAGGAATGAAGACGAGGTAACTGAGTACAGGGAAACTCATATTTTATTTCGTGCAGAATCTGTACTGAGCAAATGGCTGCAACTAGCCGCAATATATAGTTTAGCCCCTAGGCGGCAGCCAATAGATTTGAAGCAACCATTGCTTAGTTTAGCCAATTGTAGCACTGGAAACTTGTAGTCTGGGTTGCTGGAGAGCCATTAGCTGCTCCAGCAACCCACGTGGTATTACTATGAGCCCAGTACATAACAGGTATGATGAAAAACTGACCATGCTTGTACAAAATCCAAAGCTCTGTTTATAAATGTAATTTTACCTTTTGCAGCATTGGGTGGAGGCAGGGGCAAAAAAAAAAAGCAAGAGTTTGATTACCTCATTTTGATATTAACTTTTTGATCTCTCTCCATCCCATGCAGATGACCCTGATGCTATGAACAGCATTCTGGGCGATGTTAATTAAATATCAATTGAGACTTCCAAAAGAAAGAGGTTGGATACCTATAGTAGTTATTCAAATGCTGAGAGGAAGTACAGGCAGTTCTCAACTTACAACCATAATGGAGCCTGCCCATTACGGTCATAAGTCACAGAAGTCATAAAGCAGATCACTCACATGACTGACTCAATTTTACAAACTTTTTCTGCAGCAGTTGTTAAGCTACCACCGTGGCTACTAAGCAAATGCCGCAGTCATTTAGCAAACCAAGTGTTCACTACAGGTAGCCCTTGACTTACAACCATACAATGGTGCTCAAAAAAGTGACTTAGGACTGGCCCTCTCATTTACAACCTATCACAGCATCCCCAGGGTCACTTGATCAGAATTCAGGCCCTTGGCAACTAGCAAGATTTATGACAGTTGCTGCAGCATCCCAGAATAATATAATCCCCATTACAACCTTTCCTGGAGGCTTCCAACAAGCAAAGGGGGGGGGGGAGAGGGGGATTCATTTAACAACAGCATAAGTCCGGTAACAATTGCAATGGTTCACTTAACAATTGTGCCAAAAAAAGATCATAAAAGCAGGCAAGACTCATTAAGTAACTGCCTTACTTGGCAACAGAAATTCTGGTCCTAAAATTGTGGTCATAATATGAGAACTATCTGTATAGGCCGGTTGTGCCAAAATCCAAAAATAAATACTGGTTTATAAAATGAGATCACATGACTGCAGGGACACTGCAAATGGTCATAAATGTGGATGGTTGCCAAGTGCCTATAATGCAGTTATGTGACCATGAGAAGCAGGGGCAGCCCTGGGAACTTCAGAACCAGGTCATAAATACTTAAATTCACTTGTAGGACAATGTTTTTTCCATTACAAATAATCTCTGGATAAATGAGAAAAACTGAAATGGAATCAAGCAACTCTACAATCATTGCTTACCTTCTGAACTTTGCTGAATTCTACAAGATGCTCTCAAACCCACCCACCCCACAAGGTTATATGAAAATTTCATTGGATTAAAAATATGTACGTGGCAGGGATGTGTGCCTAAGAATTTTGCAAAAACAAATTAGGCACAAACATTAATAAGTTTGTGAATTTATACAAATTAGTGTATCCTGATTTTTTTATTTTATTTTTTGGTTTTGGATATCTGGTCACCCTGCATGTCACTTGAATTTCTTTGGACAGGGAATGGAATTAAACCACAATTCCAAGATGGAAAAAGAGAGACTCTTCCTTCCGTTTGTTTGGTTTTTTCCTGAAGTTTGCCCTTACAACGAAGAGCCTAAAGGAAAACGAACAGCACAGTTTCAACAGTTAATGGAACTATTTCCCTGTATGCCCAGGATAGACAGAGAGGGATTGAGATAAGACCTAACGGAAGGGCACAGCAAGCATAAATCCAGGCTTGACCAGGCTCAAATTTTCCAAGCATGGAAGAATTCCACAACTCTGCCTGGTCTCTTCTATATCTGCATACACACTTAAATATTTTGGCAAGAAATACTGTAAGAGTCCAGAAAGAAGCTACAATTGTCAGAATTCCCCACTCCCCCCCCACCCCTAGGAAAAGACAGGGGCACTACAGCTTGTGGAAAAGAATTGGGCTTCCTGTCAAGTTACAACTTTGCTCTCAAATGGGTGCATTCAAGAGATACTGCCCACAAATCTTGTTTCCTGCTGAAGGATGGAACAACACACCCATAAATTTTGTTGCTTTTCTGCCTTTCGTGTAGTTTTAGAAACCAAAACTTCCTTTGCATTTTAGATGAGGGTGTAACTAGGTGGGTTGCTAAGAGTTTTAATCCACAATATTTTAGGATTATTTCTTCTAAGGAGGGAAGTGAACTGCAGACAGTGTATCTGAGAAATACTTGCTAAACCTCAAAAAACACACATAAAGAAAGAGGAGCAACTTCCTCCTTTGCTGAACTTCTTTGATGAAGGGAAGGGAAGGAAAAAAAGGGAAGGGAAGGACAAAAGAAAGGGAAGGGAAGGGAAGGGAAGGAAAGGAATTCAGCAAGGCAAGCGGAGCTTCTGAGATTGCATTCTGTACTTGTAAACAAGCTGTCACACTACAGGAACTACACCCATGTTTTAGCAGAGCTTGCTTCTAGAAAGAAGCAGAAGTGCCTGTGCTTAATACACCTCAGAGCTGTTCAACATCATAGGATTAGACAAAGATATGACTTAAACATCATTTATATAAATAAATACTGGAGGGAGCTTGGTGCTAATTTCTCAGATATCCTGTAGGTTTTATGGGAGGTCATAAAAGAAAACTGTACACTTTTGCGTTTTGAAATGAGAGTTGCTGAAAAGCTTCGCCGGTCCAAAACATTCTCCGTGAACTTTGAAAAGTGCTGCTGAGTTCTTCAGATTCCAAATCCATCTCCAGAATTCCCTTTTCCTCTCTCATCCCCTCTTCCATGATGATACCTGAAGCAGGTTGGTTCTCTGCAATGTGCCAGGTGAAGCTCTAAAGCAGGCCCAGAGTGGAGTTTTCGAAGCCAGCACTTACCACATTTCAAAGAAGAAGTAGGCTCAGATACCCTCCCATATCACTGCACTCTGCCTTTGCCAATACTCAAACATCGTCTGTTAGATTTATAGCTTGGCTTTCCCTGAGAACCTCAAGCAGTGTCCATAGCTACATAGAGTAACCACCCTGAGAAGAAGCTTGGGCTCGGAGGGAGAGTTTGACCCAAATCTTCCCAGTGAACTGCAGGTGGTCCTTGACTTAAAAAAAACTGCAGGTGGTCCTTGACTTAATTTAGTAACCATTCAAAATTACAACGGCACTGGAAAAAGTGACTTATGACCGTTTTTCACACAACCGTTGTAGCCTCTCTATGGTCATGTGACCAAAATTCAAACGCTTGGCAATTCACTCCTATTTATGATGGTTGTAGCATCCCGGGGTCATGTGACCACCTTTTGTGACTGACAAGCAAAGTCAATGGGAAAGCCAGATTCACTTAACAGCCATGTTATTAGCTTAACAACTGCCGTGATTCACTTAACAACTGTGGAAAGAAAAGTCACAAAATGGGGCAAAACTCACTTAAGAACTGTCTTGCTTAGCAACAGAAATGTTGGGCTCAAATTGTGTAGCTTTCCCCAGTCTTTGTCCAAGAAGTAGAGGTAAGCATGTTCCACCTGTGGGCTATAAATCAAGCAAATCAATTCCATGTTATCCACAGAACAAGCCTGCAGGGTAGGCTGAGCTAAGAAAGCGACTGGTTTAAAATCAGTGAGCATCTATACCTTCTGGTAGACCAAACTCTTCCCAGTGCCATCCAATCTTAACCACTATTCCACAGTCTTGGGGTTGGGGATTCTGAATATGTCTGACAGAAATTCTGATTTCAGCTTTTGTATAATTAGGTTAAGAAGTGAATAAAAATTACAGTATAGGAATCCAATAGAGACTTTTAAAAAAGGATAAATGCAGTAAAGTACGAATGAGTCTTTTGTTTTTCATCACTACATTAATTCTACCCTTGTAACTCAAGGTTCACGCAATGAAATTAGTTCCAATACATTACACACCAGTAGACATTCATCTTCTTATTTAGGAAATCTATGCATCAAAACAGTATAGAGGTTTGATTTCTTGTGAAATATTAAAGAAGGAAGAGTTCCTAAACTTCATTCAAAATACTTTGGGCTTCACACATTATGTATCCATGTTTGTCTGTTCGTCCTTCCTTCCTTCCATCCTTCTATCCATCCATCCATCCATAAATCCACCACACAAAATTATCCCTTTCTCTTCTATTTTCCAAATGTAAAAATATCTCAATAAACACACTAACTGAATAATGTAAAAATATCTCAATAAACACACTAACTGAATAATGAGGAATAATAATTTTATAAAGAGTTAGTCACATGAGTCTCCTGCAACAAAAGCAAGCATGAATGTCGTGGCATCTTAAAAGACTAATGAAGTGGATTTATTATGAGATAAGCTCTTGTGGACCACAGCCATCTTCGTCAGTGCTTGAGAATATTACCCTGAGAAAAGAGTATATTCACACCCATAGATTGAAGGTAGAATAAGGGCAAAATAAGATCAGATACAGGTGAAGCATGAATAAAAATACATTCATCTGAAAAGAATAACCAGGATTTTAGACTTTTTTTTGTCATCAAAAGAAAGGCTGCACAGAAAAATAAAATCTGTTCATCTATGTTCCTGGTTAATCCAAAACAATCTCCCTCGTATCTTAAAGATTAATAAATTGGGGAAAATCTTTGCTTTCATTTCTGGAAGGAAGTGCAATTCTGATAAAGAAATCAATCCTTTACAAATTCTTCTTACAAAAACAAAGTGAAAGAACAAGCAAGAACCAAGGGAGGGAACATATAGGAAGCCACGAGGTTCAGCCCTGGGCATCCTTGCCAGATAGTAACCAAGGGAAGAGAGTGCTCACTATCTCACTTGCTAGACAGCCATATTGGCGTAAGACAGATCTAAAGGGACAAGATCCTTACTAAGAAGCATGGAGAAGCCTTGTGACTGTTTGCATCAAGTTTATGGTCCAGAAACTTATCAAGGCAGATTCCACATGCCCCATAACACTCCTTCCCATCCACTCTACGAAATGTGCAATAATCTCGGCTAGGGAATGGTCCCATTCTCTCCTTCCACTGGTTCCTCTTCACTTCCATTTCTGGTGGTTGCACACGGACTAGCTAAGATAGACCAAGCTTCTTGTCATCACCCAAGCCAAGCTGAGCTGAGCCAAGTCAAGCTCAGCCAAGCCCAGCCAAGTGCAAAAGACAGCTGCACTTGCCTTGGTGCGAAACAGCAGCCTCATCATCCTCTCCACAACTGCCAGGGAGCTCTCCTCCCATTGCCCGCCTGCTACCAGAGACTGGACATCAAAGCAGAGCACACTCCCAGCAGAAGCTCTCTCTCTAGTCAAGTCATTTGGATAGAATTCAAAACTTACAGCAGAAAGGAAACTGTAATTTCCCCACTGATAAACCGCAAGAAGAGTTTCCAGCATGCAGCCTGGTTGATGAATCAGATAGGTATTAAAAGCAAAAAAAGAAAAGAAGCAGCCATGATTTTTGGGGGGAGGGGGAATGGAGGGTCCCAGATCACCCTATTTACGGGATACTAGCCAAATATATTTTTCCTGCTGTTTCCTGTGGAGCACAGCTTGAAGCAGCTAAGGCTAAAAAGGAAGTGAAGGCAACCACAAGATATTTTTGCTTTCTCTGTCTTCCTGATTTAGCAAGTTCCAACCAGCTTGCTTTGTTCCCCTAAGCCCATCCTAACTCTCCTGCTGGTGCTCAGTGTCCTACAGCAATGCAGGGAGTCCTCAACTTACAAAGTGATCCTTCGAAGTTATAATGACACTAAAAAAAATGACTTTAGGACGGTTTTTCACATTTATGACCACTTCAGCATCCCCAGGGTCACATGATCGAGATGCAGAAGCTTTGGCAGCTGGTTCATATTTACGATGGCCACAGTGTCCCAGGGGTCACGTGATCCCCTTTTGCAACCTTCGGACAAGCAAAGTCAATGGGGAAGCCTGATTCACTTAACAACCATGTTACTAACTTAACTGCAGTGATTTACTTAACAACTATGGCGAGAAAGGCCATACAATGGGGCAAAACTCATTTAAGAGTCTTGCTTAGCAATCAAAATTTTGGCCTCAATTGTGGTGATAAGTTGATGACTACCTATAGAGACATAGTTTGTGGCATGAGGACAAGAGGAAATACTATATGTTTAGAGTTTTTTTTAAATATATTTTTGTGGATACTTCTTGTGCTTTCTCTTTCTATGTCTTCACCTCTCTCTGTGATCACCACCTTTGTTTGCTATTGTTCAGTTGTCTTCAGATTTTTTTCCTTCCAGGATCTTAATAATAATCATAATAATCATAATAATCATAATAATCATAATAAGAAGAAGAAGTTGGAAGGAACCTTGGAGGTCATCTAGTCCAACCCCCTGCTAAGGCAGGAAACCCTACTGTATACCTATACCCTATACAAATGGCTGTCCAGTCTCTTAAGGCTGTATACATTCCTTCCCTCCTATTTCTCCCCCCCACACACACACACAATAAACAGCAAGATGTTGGATTAAGAAATACAGAGCGGTTGAATGTCACCTATTAAACTTTTAGGGCTAAGTATTAACTGTAGGTAATGAAGTTCTATAATCTTAACAAATTAAAAGTGCATAAAATCCAACTAAGGGATTTTGTGGTCCTGCCTTTGCCCCTTTTGGAGCGCACACCAATCAAAAGCCCTGGACCCCAAAAAGCTGAAGAGATCCCCAGGAAACAATATTGGGTCTGGTGGACACAGTGTCTGAGGAAAAAAATATTTTATATTGCATGTCCCTGCAGGAGTGTTCAGTTGCTGTATGAATGGGGAGATTATCTTAAGGTAAAAGTAACTGAGAAATAGGTGGTGTTTTGATAAACATAACTTATAATCTTCTGTTTACTCCCATGTCTATCCTAGATAAACCTGGATCAATCATGGTCTATTAGCTAAAATCATCTTCTGTCTGGTACCTTCCAGATATATTGAGACAGCCACTTTTGAGAACTGGGTTGGAATTCTGGGTGCTATAATCTCATTTGGAAGAGAATATCTTGGAGAAAAATAATTTAATGCATCCTATAGGACTGGTGAGATGATTTAACAGGCTAACTCCATATGAACTCCTTGCAAAAATACTGTGATGAGCCGAAACCTGTTAAAAATAATTTAGGCAGTATAAACCTTATAGACTGCTGGACCAACAGCACACAGGCACTACCTACATATTAGACTTCATGCAAGCATTTTTAATGTACAGGTTGGATTTGATCCCAAATCAGTCTTGGCTGGTACAGGACTAGCCCTGCCATTAGGCAAAATGAGGTAGCATTTGAAAAAAGCTGATTTTAGCTACCATACAACGTATAAATGTTTTTATAACACTTGATATATTACTATTGTTTAGTCCCTTGCAGAGAGACTTCTGAAATTTTCGTTCTGGATGCCTGAGAGGCTGAGGTCTCCAACTAAAGGGGAGGGCAAGCCAGCTCTCTTCCTATCAGCAGATAAGCCACAGTGTTGGCTACAAGCCGAGTTGCAAGTATAGATCGGAGTTTCAAAAACAGGAAACTGATATTCTGGTAAAGAAACTTCAAAAGAGCAGCTGTTCTTACCTGAGGTGAAAGAAATGGTCTCTAGGTTTCAGAGTGAAGACTGCAAACGATGACTATAGGTGCACATCTTGCGACTTCGACTTCCACCCCCCACCCCACCCCCATCACATGCTAATCCCCCTGGGAAGGTATAAACTAAGTTTTTTTAAAAAGGATTTTCTACCACGTTATCCCGAGGAATAGCGTCATTGAGAGATGAATCAACTAATTTTCTAGTGCCAAGCAGAATAATTTTCATTCCCCAAGGCATTTTAACAAAAGAACGTACTAGTTACACTCTTGATCTATCTGGCTTGCAGTTTACCACACTCATTGGCAGAGTTGCAGACAGATTTCCCATCAGTGACTGCCTTGCCGACGGCCTGCAGCAATTTATACAAAGATATAATAACTTGACAATTGAGGCTTCAGAGAGCTGGTTTTCCACCAAGAGCAAGCCTAGAAATGTTAACAGCCTGCTCATGTCAAAATATGCCGGGTCTGAAAATGTTGGAGATGCCTTAGTTTGCATGCAAGAAAAACTCAAAAGCAACTTTTCCAAAAATCTTTGGCAAAACCTTTTGAGAGTACCAAGTGTTATTAAAAGGCAAACATTTTCCTGAAGATTTTGTACCTTTTCTGAAAAGAGGCTACCAGATTCTTTCAGTTTTTGGCAGCCATAGATCAATGTTTCTCAACCTTAGCAACTTTGAGATGTATGGACTTCATTTCCCAGAATTCCCCAGTCAACATATGCAACATCCATCAAGGATACTATATATTCTACCACTTGGGGCAGCTGACCCACCAGGTTCACCACCCCACAGCTGTTTTTCATGACTTTAGGCAGCAGGCCTTGGGTAATCTTTCCAAGTAGGACTCAACCACCAATGGTCCTTCCCCATTTAAAATAGACTTCTAAAATGTTTACAGATTAGATGTGTTTATACATAATCATCAACTTATATATTATATCATTATAGTAGCTGTTGATGGCATATTTTTTTTAAAAAATAAATTTTACAGTAAACCAACCTAAAAACTGTGAGAAGATGGCACTCAAACGTTTTAAACTAGCCAAGTGGAAAGATCACATTCCAGGAATGGGCCTGCTCTAAAATGAAAGGGTCTGCTTCTCATACTTTAAAGCCACATCTTGGACAGTTCACAGCTTGCCAGAAGAAGTGAAGCAACAGGTCTGGAATAATGATTCAGAGGTATGTATTGTAACCCTAGATATTGTAAAACCTAAAGTGTAAAACATATTGAGACATGCTTTGAAAACCCTTCAGTGCTTTAAGCCAGCGTTTCTCAAAACTTGGCAATTTGAAGATGTGGGGACTTCAACTTAAAAGAGTTCTTAGCCATGGCCATGCTGGCTGGGGAATTCTGGGGATTGAAGTCCACACCTCTCAAGTTTGCCCAGATAGGGAAACCCTTTTTAGACTACCACATGCACTATGTGCATATTGTAGGCAACTATACATATAGAGCAGGGGTCTCCAAACCTGGCAATTTGAAGATTTGTGGACTTCAACTCCCAGAATTCCCCAGCCAACATAATCCACAGAGTACTTAGGCTTCAAGACCAAAGTTGCAACTGATGTTCCACCCATATTTTATGTGAAATGAGCATAAAAAACAGACTGATCACATTGGGAGAGGTGACTTTTTTGTGGAGTGGGGGGGGGATGGGGACACAGACAATACTCTGTGAACAAATTTAATTCCTGGAGAAATTCATGGATACATCCCTGTAGTTTTCTTGGCAATAATATGCAAGTGAATTATCACAGCCTTGTTTCCAGAAAGTTTTTGCTGTCACTTGTTGAGATATATAAATCTATAGATACACAAAATGCTGACACCCTGTGGGCAAATGATCAATTTTATTTCTGCAGAAGCAATGCATTTGCCTCTGCAAATAGAACATATAGAATAATATCGCTCAGAGGCTGCTTGACAGAAATGGAGAGCACCCATCATTCTTGGCCCAATTTGTTGGGCTGTGCAAGTAACCCTTCTTCACACAGCACCCCCCCACAAAAATTTTCCACAACTCTGCATGCTGCAAGAGATTAGTAGAGATTCAACTGCTGTTACCATTGTGGTGTTTTCTCAAACATTTAACTAAGTTTGGCCTTCGTGCCGTGTCTAGAATTTTGGGATGATAGGTCACAACCCTTCCTTGGTGGCACCTTTCCAAGTTCTTGAGGAGTCCTAGCATATCCATTTTCCATTTCTAAGACTTCACGTGCCCATTTCCCCTGTTCCTCTCAATAGGATTTCTTTTTTGAATCCCCGGATCATTTTTATTGCCCATTTGGAACCAGATCAATCTGACCAGAACAGAATAGATTCCAACTTATATATCCCATGATTGGGAAATTATACTTTGAATTAATAATGCCTAAATTATCACTCAGCAGTGACTGAGAAGAAAACCTCTCCTTGGTGCCTTCCAGGAGAATTTTAAAAACAGCCTGAGAGGCTGGCACTGTGACCCTGTGTTAAAAAGTACTTGGTGTTTGCAGCAGTGCAGTGGTTAGAAATCCATTTATTAAACATGCCCCTGGCCCCAACACAGGCTGAAATATAGTTAAGTTAGGCAGAATTAATTCAGTTATGGTATGTTGCATGTATATATAAATACATAGCTTTCAAAATCTGTCACAGCATGTAGTCTTCCATTTCCCCCCCCCCCACACACACACACAATAGCCTAGGAGGGATTTTAGCCTGAGACAGTAATTTGCCTCAAGTAATTAATTAATTAATTTGCTGCCCATCCCATTTTGAAGCAATTCTGGGTAGCAGTCAAATTGCCCAGTAAGGTCAATTTGGAGTGTGTTTGTGTGCTTGAGACTTAAACATGGGCTTCATCCAGTCCATCACAGCTTTAACATTCAAGTGGCCATCTAATTCCAGAAAGTCTCACAGAAGGTCTGACTGTATTAATTGTTAAGAGGAACGATTATTATAAAAATATTCACGATTCAGAGAAACGGAAGGCGCCATTTCCATTTGAGATTAATCTTCTGCACTGCTTTTACTGTTCGGTGTGAAGCTTACACCTGTCAGCAGTGGATATAGGATTAAAACAACACCTCCTAAAACCTATGGAATATTTCCTATGAGAATGCCAGATGCCTCTCTTGGCAAGATGGCAAAGATGGAATTTCCTCCTACCGTAGTTAATATTAGAAGCTTAGCCCACAGCTTTGCTCTACTCCAGTGTTTCTCAACCTGTTGGCTGAGGAATTCTGGGAGTTTATGTCCACACAACCTATAATTACCAAGGTTGAGAAACACTGCTCTAGTCCATGAGTTTTGCACAATGAGCTTTTCTCCCTTAGCTTTTATTAATTTGGGATAACAGGTGTGTGATGTTTGTGGGCTTTTTAAACAGTCTTATATTTTTAACACAGTGGATATTGAAGAGAGAGGAGGAGGAGGAGAAGCAGAAGGAGAAGAAGAACGAAGAAGAAGAAAGAGAACAAGAAGGAGAAGCAGAAGGAGAAGAAGAAGGAATAACAATAGTAATAATATGATGATGATGATTTGGTTGTTTTGATTGCCTTGAGTCAGGAAAACAAGACAAAGTATTACAAATAAAAAGTAGTGATGGAAACAACTGAAGGGCGACTGCTGAGATAATTCATTGAGTAAATAATGCGGGAGTGTTAACTACATATGTGGGTGCCATGCAAATCAACACGTCAATAATTCTGCCTGCAGCTATCTGTGTCAATCAAATGTTTGTGTGTGTTTGTAACATAATCACCTCTATATTCTTACTAAGTGGCAAATAAGATCTGGAAACTCAACATTTTCTGATGAGCTTCCTGCATTTCAGCTGAGAAAGGTTGAGAACAATGTTACAAAGTGAAATGGGTCCCAAAAATAATAAGTAAGGGATAAAATTAAAAACAGTTACAAATACAATAAACATGCATAAACAGAAAATGTGAAAAACAAAAAAAGGTATCTAAAGAAGTGACTTCCTGTGATCTTTGCAACAGTTACAAATGTAGTAATTACCATTTCCAGCTTCTGAAATTTTTCTTTATTCCTGTTTCTGCATAGTCTGGACAGTAGCAGGAGGGAATATGAAATTCATCTGAACAAAAGAAGTTATTTATGTCTCAATCTCTTATTACAAGGAAGAGAGTTGCCACAGGAAGGAAGTTTCCCCCCCCCAAAGGTATGAACTCCAGCAGATCACAAATAGCATCTGCCTGTTGCTGGCAACACTCTGATAAAACAATTTGAAAGGCTTTATTTGTCTTTATCACAGGTTAATTGGCAGGATTTTTTAAAAAAACACCTTTTTGCCTACGCCCTCTTCCCTGCCCTAAAAACTGACAGGAAACATCAGAAATAAAGTTTCTACCAATCCAGTAAGACCAACGTCCTGTACAAGCCATGATTGTATCATGGGCATCATGAGAGATATGCAAACATTCTAATTATGTTATTTCTGCAATTTGCACCATGCAACTAATGCAAGTTATTCATTCATTGCACTATAGCGATATGGTGAACATGTCGTGTGTCCCCACTTGTCCTTCCTTTGGATAGTTATGAATATCACACTCAATCTGCAATGTTAAAGAGATTCTCAACCCCATTCATACCATGAATGGAGAGCCATTGTGGTGTTGCAATTAAGGTGCTGCCCAGAAACCAGGAGACGGCGAGTTCTAGTCCCACCTTAAGCACAAAAGTCAGCTGGATGACTTTGAGCCAGTCCCTCTTTCTCAGCCCAACCCACTTCTCAGACTTCTTGTTGTGGGGGAAATAGGAGAAGGGAGCATAATATAGATTTAGATTTAGATAACCTTTATTGTCTTTTTTTTTTACTGTGGGCACAACAGCACACATCAAAAAATGAAATTTAGTTGCCTGCTCTCAAAGTGAAACACATACATGATACACACCTATATTTTTGCCACCTTTAGTTACTTGTAAAGTAATAAAGATAGGATACAAATCTTTTTTAAAAAAATGCAAAGGGTTTTCAACCTGTATTTAAAAGAGGCAGTAACACTCCATCTTCAGCAGCCCAGCCCAGCTGATGAAGGACATGAAAGAAAATTAAAGTTACAAGGCAGAGTTTCAGATTAGCAACTAAATGCAACAGGAAGTGAGAATGCACCACATGTCCTCTCTTGTACTTCTGCTTTGTTTTTAAAAGCTGGGCAGTTCCACATTCCTGGCAATTTTCTGTACACATACACAAACACACACACACACAGAGAGAAAGTGTTACTCAAGAGCTCTGGCCGAGTCTATACATGCAGCAGAGTAAGGAGCATACCACTTGAGATGAGGGGGGGGGGAAGAGGGAATGGACACATTTTTGAATACTCTGTGCATAACCAGAAAACTAGGAGGCCCAACTGGTTTTATTCCAGTGTTCCTCCTTGTTGCACTGAGCTGTTTTGGTTTTGTGTGTGTGGAGTAAGAAGGGACATTCAGAAGTAGAATCCTGCATCTTCGACTGAAATGGTAGAGTGTTAATCCCACCTTGGAAGAATAGCAGAAGATGGTTATATAAAGACATGCTGTTCAGCTGAAGTGTCTTCAGGCAATCCAACATGGTCTTCTCACAATACACAACCAGGGGACTGTAAAGCCACTCATAAGCAAGAGAGAAAGGGGTACACCCTTGTTCCAAAACAATCGATATTAAATTGATAGAGCAATATCACGAGTCCAAAGTCTCCCATCCCATGCATCTTTCTTGGTTCTTGCTATATTACCTACCACAGTTTCTGTTTAAATTTTAAAACAGAAACAATAAAAACTGGTTACCTGGAACTTTCTTTCTTTCTTTTCTTTTCTTTTCTTTTTTTTTTTACAAAAAATGTCTTTGAATCACAAGAGGAAAAATGGTGAGCAGTTGCAATCTGATGCTTTCGAAACAAGAAAATGGTCAAAAGTGTGCTAGAAGCCATGGACCATCCTGAGGGGGAAACATTACAAAATTGCCTTAAAATAGCAAATGTTTTGTTAGAGAGCCTACAGTCAAGTCTTCGTTCCAAATTTGCTCAGATGTTTTCTATAGATTTGTCTGTTCCCCCTTTGAAGATTTCCATGGTGATGTCCATCATCATCATCATTATCACCATCATCATCACCACACAGCAGACTCCCTCCAGCCTTCCCCAACCTAATTTATTTATTTGTTAAATTTATTTGCTGCCTGTCTTGATGTGGGGCTACTCTAGGTGGTTTACAATAATAAAAAGGAAGAAAAATGAAAGGAGTGTGTTAACCGGATGGAAGTAAAATAATAGAACAATAAAATAAACAATGGCAAAGGAACACAATGAGAATCATACAGCAATATGATAACCTGGATGGATGGATGGATGGATGGATGAATGGATGGATGGATGGAAAGCAGAGGGAGAGGGATGGTGGGGAGGTGGAGTCTCCATCAATCCAGCTACCTGTAATGTGGAACTTTCACATTCTGTCCCCAGGCCAACTGGCAGAGCCAGGTCTTCAGCCTCTTATGGAAGAATAGGAGGGTGGGGATAGATCTTACCTTAGAGTGTAAGATAAGAGAATAACAAGAGTTGGAAGGAACCTTCAACCCTCTGTTCAAGCAGAAGACCATTTCAGACAAATGGCTATCTGATCACTTCTTGGAAACCTTTAGTAATGGCGGACCCACCCTTCTGGAGGCAAGCTGATCAACTGTTCTCACTGTCAGATGTTCCAAAGGGTTCCTAATGCTCATCAACTGTGTAAGGTTGCAAATTCCAACTTCCTTAACTCATTTACACAAGATATCCAGTTAATATTTCAGCATGTAGTCATACTGGATTGGGCAAAAATTGATTAACACCAACTTCCCAAAAGCAGAGTAACTTCCATTTCTTAGCATGGCTTGACAACAAATGGTAATAAACCACTGCAATGACAGTGCCATCCTCTAGGGGGCAGGAGAACGCCACAGACTAAAGAAAAAGGTTTGCAAATATTGTTTCAAAGAATTAGCTGTTTCCAACCAAAGATAACCCACAGCCTCCATCATCACCATCAGGAAAACTTTTAAGTTTAGAGAACAAAAGCAGAGAACCACGGTGGGCAGGGGAGGCAATAAAAAAAGGAATAAACAGAAATTCAAGAGAGAAACCAGCTGCATTTAGAATGGAATCTGAAAGTGGCAAAAACCATGTCCCTTGATGGGTATAATATTCTAGCAGGAAGTGCTTTAGACAAGATTTTCACCTCACAACATCTGTAAGTCTCCAGAAGTGCCTTATCCCAAGGAATCCATATCTCCCTAACATATTGCTGCAACTTTGTCATAATTCCTAATTCTACCAATTCCTTGGCAAAAAAATACAAGTGCAACATATTCAGTCATACTAATCCCAAAGAAAGGGATTTGAACACTTATCACATATTTAAAGCAAAATAAAAGTTTTATTTGCAGGCTTGAATTTTAATGCAAGACAAGGGCCTAAGAAATAAAGGGACACAAGAAGGAGCTGTTGAAAAACATTGAAATGGGGAGGCAGAGAAAGGCTGTGCTTGGCACAAAAACAGAAACGGGTGCGAAGTCAATGCAAGTGCTGTGGTGGATGGTGGTCCAGAGAATCCCTTTCCCAGGTCTGTTTGCTGCCCTGAACAACTGAACTGGTCAGGTGGTTCTCGACTTGTAAATGCAATTGAATGCACAATTTCAGTCATAACTAGTGATGGTCATAAAGCAGGTCACCATGTGTCTGCGCCCAATTTTTAACTTTTTTTGCAGCTGTTTTTAAATGAACCCATTGTTCGGTATGGGGCAGTTTTTGCTGGAAACTGTAAGTAAATGCTGGTTTCCAGCAAAGATTAATCAATCAATGATGATGTGACTATGGAGCACAATAAACAAACACCCAAAATGCAATTGTGTGACTACAAGTGGGGGGAGGAAACACAGATGTTGAAACTTCGAATCTGGGTCGTAAGCAGCTTCATGTAACTTTGAACAGTCGGTAAGCAACGAGCCGTAAGTCGAGGACTACCTGTATTTTTTTTTCTAAGGCTTTCAGAATGAGCCAATAATGGCAATGTCTGCAAAAAACCCAGGCTGGAACTGCATGTAAATTAACATGACTGATCACAAGGGTATTTGCAGGGTGTGGTCAAAAAAGTCAAGATGGCAGCCCTGATTGTGCAATGGAAGCTCCGCCTGGTTTTTCCAATGTGCAACACAAATGAAATCAGGTGGAGTTTGATAACACCAATGTAACCACCAGTTGCAGACAGACCTGATTGACTGGCTTAATATTCTACCTTTCTTCCCCCAAAACTGGCACTTCAAAAGTCCCACAAGAAAATAAAATACAAAGCAGTAACGTGCACTCACTTCATCCTTCAAAAAAATACACAGTAATTGCAATTGCCAACAATTTTTTTAAAAAATATATAGAAAAACAAGTAAAAAAGTCCAAAATTATAAAAGCTATTGTTTATTCGCATTACTATTGTTGTATGACCCTTACATTAAATCTCGAGGCAGCTGAGAATACAGTTAGTCCGCAAGTAACAATTGGTCGCTTAATGACCGTTCAAAGCTACAAAGCATCCCCAAAAAGGTACTTATAAATTATCCTACGATTACATTTCGATGTTGCACACACACACCCCGTGGTCATGTGATCGCGTTTCAGGCATTTGGCAACCGGTCTCCATTTATGACCATTTGCAGAGTCCCCCATTCATGTGACCACCAGGATGGATTCACCTAATGACTATATGGTTCACTCAACAATCACGATGATTCACTTTACAACCATCATAAAAATGCTTGTAAAATCAAATCAGGTTATGTGGTGATCCACTTAATGACCGCAACTACTTACAGCATAACCTCCAGGCTTAGTTGCAGTTGTTAAGTGAGGACTACCCATGCCATAAAACAACACTAGTCCTACAACACTAAAAGGCAATAGTCCTGGCATTTTAAAATCATATTATAAAAGTTCCTAAAAGCTTTTTGCAGTTATCCTACCATAGGAAATCCACTTTAAACCCCATGTTCCTTGCTAAATCACCATTTAGCACCATTTTCAGTTGTTTGAGCAGGAAGACTCTATGGAAGAGGCTCATTTTCACCGCCCTCACTCAATGTTTCTAGGGAGGGAGCTGAGCTGAAGTCAGAGGCCAGGCAGAATGAGGGACCAAGCACCTTCTAAAAACCAAGAGCATCCCGTGGGGCACCTGGGACAGACTGGTCCCATCTTCTAGAAAAGGTTGGTGGTACCAACAAACCTCATGGTGATTTGCTCACAACAAAGGACTGACTGATAACCGTTTATTCCACCCTCAGGTCATGTCCCAAATGCCACAAAGTAAGGGCTAGATCAGATATATGCCCCCCTGTGCAAACTGGGTCTGAGATGATCTGACATAAGGCTATGGTTCTCACTGAGGTCAGGATCTCCAAACTCCAGTCTGATTCCACCCACAAGCCATAGCAGTTGGAATCGCCTTTACGCAGCAACCCAGCAACCGTAGACATGCCAATTGCCTGAATTTTGATCCCATGACTGTGACAGTCGTAAACAGGAGGAACAGTCGTAAGTCACTTTTTTTCCAGCACCATACTAACTTCAAACAGTTGTTAACCAAATGGTTGTACAAGGACTACTTGTACTTTGTTTCTATAAAGTTTCTGCTTGACCTCACTTACGTAATCTTGCATTATTACTTAAACCAATAAAAACACCAACTGACATGCAACCTGCATTGACAGGAGGGACTAAAAAGCATGCGAGGCAGCCACGGCAGAGATACGGTACAACCCAACCAGTGAAAGCAGATCATCTGGAGCCCTGATGGTTGCAACCCAAGTCCCCAGCCACTGCATGTAGCCACAAATCAAGAAAACGGCTGTTAAAAAGCTTTCTGGCTAAAAGGTTTCTTTTAAAAAAAAAAGAAGAAGAGGAGATGGGACACATTATCTTTCTAACTCTCATCGCACAGTAGGGCAGTAAAACTGGACACCAGCGGCAAAGAAATAGCCGTCATGCAATTTAAGAGTTCAAAAGCCCCTGGCCTAGGAAATGACTTTTGATCATACCAGAGTATTGGCCTCCTTTGGCCCATGGAGGTGCTCAAGATAACCATGCTGCCAGATCCAGCATTTTTTAAAAAAAAATAAATCAGAAAAGCCAGACATGAAACTTTGGACTTCCATCGTGCAAGGCAAATTTCTCCAGTTACTTACAACCTCAATTAAGCCCAACATTCCTGTTGCTTAGCGAGGCAGTTGTTAAATGACCATTTTCTGCCACAGTTATTAAGCAAATCACTGCAGTTGTTAAGTGAATCATGCGGTTGTGAAGCAAATGGGGCTTCTCCCATTTGACTTTGCTTGTCAGAAACTGACTGGGAGGGTTACAAATGATCACATGACCAAAGGATGCTGCAACTGTCGGAAGTAGCCTCTAAGCACCCGAATTTTGATCATGTGACTGTGGAAATGCCACAATGGTCATAAGGGTGAAAAATAGTCATAGGTCACTTGAATGGATGGAATGAATAATTGCATTGAAAGGATGGAAACCAGTCGAGGAGAGAAGCAACCTGGAACTAAGGAGAAACTTCCTAACAGTGAGAACAATTAACCAGTGGAATGGCTTGCCTCCAGAAGTTGTGGGTGCTTCATCACTGGAGGTTTTTAAGAAGAGACCAGACAGCCACCTGTCTGGAATGGTCACCTTCTTGAGCAGGGGGAGGGACTAGAAGACCTCCAAGGTCCCTTCCAGCTCCATTCTGAATTGAATTGAAAAGCTTTTTTCAGTGCTCTTGTAATTTCGAACAGTTACTAAACAATTATAAGTCGAGGACTACCTGTACTTAGAATGACCTGAAGTCTAGCTAGTACAGAATGGTCCCCAAGAAGGCAGCCTGTGGCAAAATATCACACCTGTCCTGAGGCCACTTCCCTGGCTAATCAGTTTGCTAATATGCAAAAGTCAAGATCCTTTTACAAAGCCCAGTGTGGCTGAGAACCTGGATAGCTGGCAGAATGCCTGCTCCATTATAGGATGGCAATGCCCATCCTGTGCGGGGAGGGGGGGGAGTTCATTTATCAGCCCTCAAGGGGCACCTGACTAGAGAACCTTAATAGAAATGCCTGTGTGGCTGTGGAATTCCTGTTGAATTACTGCATGGTTATATTGGGCCTCATAAGCTTCCAGGGTTTTCCAGTCTTACAATGCCTGCATTTTCTGCGTCGCATGAGAAAAGCACATCTTCCTTCCCCTGTCCTGACCACTTTCTGCAGGGGGACGATCGAGAGCATCCTGTCATACAGCATCACAGTCTGGTTTGGAAGCATCACTGCTTCAGACAGGAAGGCAGTGCAGAGTGGTGAGGATGGCCGAAAAGATCATTGGCAGTTCCCTCCCTCCCATCCAGGACATGGCACAAAAGAGTTGCTTGAGCAGGGTCCGCAAAATTGTCTGGGACACTACTCATCCTCTTCACGACCTGTTTTCCTTGTTACCTTCTGGGAGGAGGGGGCTTCGTGGTATCCACAGCAGAACATCCAGATTCAGCCACAGTTTTATTTCATACAGCGTCAACCTTGTGAACTCTCAAGCTTCCTCCGTTATGTATTCAAGATGGACAGTGTTTAATATTCATATGTTATGTATATGTACAGGTGTAGTAGGTCTATACATGTGTTGTATATAGTATGTATATGTTGTATATAGGTGAGTGTCATGTATGTGTTCCACTTTGAGAGCGGGCAACTAAATTTCATTTTTGATGTGTGTCGTTGTGCCCACAGTAAAAAATGACAATAAAGGATATCTCATCTCATCTCATCTTCAGTTTCCTGGTACCGCTGGCTGTTTCTCTCTGGGTAGGATTCCTGCCCTGTGTTCACACAGTTTTAACAAGTGCATGCTTTTAAAAGACATTTTATGGGATTTATTAAACACTTCATTGTAAATGAAGTCAATATTCTTTACATTACAGGATTTTGTTTCATTACCCAAATTAGGACTAGTGCTGATGATGTTATCTAGTTTGGGAAAACAACCATGCTCAGAGAGCACCAAGGACCCCTCATTTCAACTTGAGTTACAAATAGGGGAAGATTGCAAGTTGGGGTCATACAATGTCTGACTTAAGGACTGTGGTGATTTGCTTAACAACAGTGGCAAAAAAGTTGTAAAATCAGGTATGGTCACCTAGTGTCTTGTTTAACGACCGCATCACAGAACAGTCTCAATTGAGGACTAACTGTGCAGATGTCTTCTGTGAAAGCTACCAGGCCTAACAATGGTTGAAATACTACAGATGCCATTTCTGAAACCCTACGAACCCCCAACCTAGCTATCTCCAAAAATATACATATAACTCCCAGAATTCCCAGCCACCACAGCCTTTGCTGAGGCTTCTGGAAATTCCAGCCCTCACATCTGGAAAGTGTTAAAATCAGGAAGGCTGTTGTTCTACAGTAGAACATGAATCTGCTGAAAACAAAAGGCATCAGCAGTTACCAAGCCAGGAAGATATACATTTTCTTCTCACTCAGTATGTTTTTGACCTTGAAACAGCTCAGAATGCAGGAGAGGAATATTACCTTTCAAGACTGCAGGAAGCTATTACATCTCATTCTTAGCTCAGTAAATACCATAATGCAATAACAGCTTGAACATTTTTAAAATCACTGCATTAAGCCCTGCTGAGCAGCTGTCACAAAAGGTATGGAACCCTTTCCCCCTATAGTGCTCTACAGATGTTTGGGGGGATCTCCAATCATCTTCTTCTTGAACACCTGCTGGCTCAGGATGATGGGAATCATAATCCCATACATGTTTTAAAAAAAATCCAGGCTAGCATCATGGGAAACAGCCCATTTAACTTAGACTAACTAAGGTATCAACTGTATCAGGCAGAGCTGACAGAGCTGTGGCTTTATTACCAATTTTCAGAAATAATTTCATCTCTGGCAATTTGCACGATCTGATGTGTCAGCAATGAGCAATTATTGGAAACCCCCCTTTAAAAAAAGTATATAGCAGGGGTCTTCAAACTTGGCCCTTTTATGACTTGTGGACTTCAACTCCCAGAATTTCTCAGCCAGGCGGTTGATGTCCACAAGTCATTAAAGGGCAAAGTTTGAAGACCCCTGGCATATAGGAAAGAGAATAAATTACATATTCATAGGTCAAAATACATTTGAAACATCTGGGGGAAATTCTTTCTGCACAAAAGTCTTGCAACTTCTATATCCATGAAAATCAGCATGGGCAAAATATCTGCAGTCTTTCTGTGTACTGCATGGTTGAGCAGGCAAGGGTTGTTGAAAAATGCAAAACAGGAGTTAGAAAATTGGAAGACTGGTTATCATTGAATCTGCACAACATACTAGATTAACAAAGCAATTCATTTCAAAACTTTCCTAAAACTTCTATTTTCTTCTTTATATATATCCTAATTAAATTTATTAAGAAGACAGTGCAATTAATTCTCATGTATATATTTTACAAAATAAAGCTATAGCATTGAATATATTATTTATTAAACTCAGCTAAATTTTACAATTAAACTGAGAGAAGTTTAAAAAAAACAGCTAATCACCCTCCCAACAATCCTAGGACCTAGATTAAATACAAATATGTTTAATTTTCTGGAGTGCAGTGCAAGTGATACAATGATTAAGATTATCATTAGATAGTAAAAATACGGGTAGTCCTCAACTTATGACCACAACTGGGATCAGAATTTCTGCTGCTAAGGAAGATGTTCTTAAATGAATTGTGCCAAATTTTACAAGCTTTTTGCTATGGTTGCTAAGTGAATCACTGCAGTTGTCAAGGGAAACTCCTGGTCATTAAGCAAATCCAGCTTCCTCTGTTGACTTTTTGTTTGAAGCTGGCTTGGAAAGTCCCAAACTGCAATCACATGACCACCCAAGAACCTGCAATTGTCATATATATATATGCCAGTTGCCAAGCACCCAAATTTTGATCAAGGGACCATGGGGAATGCTGTTAACAGTCATAAGTGTGAGAACCAGCCATAAATCACTTTTTTCAGTGCCCTTGACCATTGTAACTTTGAATGGTTGCTAAACAAATGGTTGTAAGTCAAGGACTCCTTGTATAGCAGAATGCATCTCCCCTGCTCCTGCACACTTTTGTATTACATGCAGGCATATAATTTAACATATTCAAATTCACTGGGGGAGCCAGTAATATAATTCTACATCAGATTCTCCCCTTACAACACACAGTAATTTGGCCTAATTCACATTCCATCTGAGAATTGTTATTGATTTCGCTGGGGTATAAAAGAAATGAAGACAACCGGATTGGGACCAAAATGTTTTTGTGTTTAACTTCCCAATTCCAAATTGGCGTATACAAATGAAAAAGTGGGCTCCTAAGATTAAGATGTTAAGTAGAAAAACAAATCATAATGAAATCATTTTTTTCATAAAAAGAGCTCAAACTGCTATCCTGTGCCTCCTCCATGTGCTGAAATTCAAGGTACCTTGTTATTGCTCTTTAAAAACAGAGAAGACTTCAGTTCTCTTGATGCTGATTCAATATTCTTAACAGGTAATAAATTCTTATACAACCCTCTTTCTTTTGACATCTAACAACAGCTAACATAACACTTAGAAATGCTCCTTGATCTGTCAGTATCAAGATTTGTCCCCAGTGCAATAAAACTGCTAGAGTAACTAACTCAAGTACTCTGTTGACTGAATTTGATTATTGGAGGCAGAACTGCAAATCTTGTTGTTTATCAGGATTGCCAGCTCCAATTCGCTCTGACAAAGGGAAAAGTGTGTGGGGTCCTCGGTGTTCTCTGAGCTTGGCTATCTTCTTGCAGGCATTTCATTACCCAACTAGGTAACAGCTTTAGTGGTTGTTTTTTTTCCAGACATTTAATTACCCAGCTAGGTAACAGCTTCAGTGTACTGATGATGTTACTTAGTTTGGTAATGAAATATTTGCATAAGACAACCAAGCTCAGAGAACACCAAAGACCCCACAGTTCAATCCTGAATTACAGATTCTCTTCTATCAGGAAAATGTGTGTGAGGAGATATGTTGAGGAATGGATCTTGGTATGATATATGCAGAGCAGGTAGCCTCCCAACCCAAAAAATATTTCTAATTTACTAAAGATTTACTGAATTGGCGGGAGTTATAATACAGGCCTCTGAAAAGTGATTATTTGCTTGCTATGTACACAAGTAGTCCTCAACTTACAACAGTTCATTTAGTGACCACTCAAAGTTACAATGGCGCTGAAAAAAGTGACTTATCACTGATTTTCATACTTAGGACCATTCCAGCATTCCCACGGTCACATGATCAAAATTAAGATGCTTGGCAACCGGTTCATATTTATGACGGTTGCAGTGTCCCAGGGTCATGTGATTGCTTTTTCCAATCTTCTGACAAGAAAAACCAATGGGAAAGCCAGATTCATTTAACAACTGTGTTACTAACTTAACAACTGCAGTGATTCACTTAACAATTGTGGCAAGGTCATAAAATGAAGCAAACCTCACTTAACAAATGTCTCACTTAGCAACTTACATTTTGGGTTCAAATGTGGTCATAAGTCGAGGACTACCTGTAATCAGGATGGATTGACAGTCCCCACAAGGCAGTAACACCCCTTTTGTTTGCAGCCACAGGTTGCCCTTTTTTAAAAAAAAAATCAATCACAATGCAACAGGGAAGTGGCCAGTAATAAATATCCTGATGTTAACAGTGTGGGCAGGATCAAACATTAAATTTGTTTAATCTCAGGATGTGACAGGACTTGTGCAGGCCTGAAAGCAAAGCCAGATTGAGCCTAGGCAATGCTGAGACAGGAGACCCAGAATCTTTGTTTTGTTTTAAAATCTGAACACAGTTTTGCAAAACAAAAAAAAAACAAAAACAAAAAAAAAACAACCAGAAAATTTAAGAGATTTTTGAATAGGCAGAAGCTGCACAACTGCGCAACGGGAGTTATTTCTACGATGTCAGGAAAAAGAAAACAAAACAAAGCTGGTTATATGGAATGCAGGGCTTTGAAAGCTGATCCTTATTCAATTATTAATTGGAGCCTGTAGCTCAGAGAGCAGAGGACTGAAATATCTATTTAATGGCCCTGAAGAGTTTACCATCCCATGCCAAGGATTGATGGCAAAAAGCCTTGGGAGGGAAAGAGGTGTGTGTGTGTGTGTGTGTGTGTGTGTGTGTGTGTGTGTGTGTGCGCGTGTCCAAGAACACAGAAAACATTAAGGAAAAAGAAACCAACTGCTTTGTTATGTACAGACTGATGAGAGTTCTGATGCTGACTCTGTTTGGGTTTAGAAAGACTGCAACATTCATTTGGGGTCTCATTTTCTTCCAACATCCAATCTGGTACCAGGCAGAGGACAGATGATGGGGCTACTTGAAGTGGGAGGAGGCTGCGTACACAGAACGCAAGTATCTCTTATTTCAGGGGTCTCCAACCTTGGCAACTTTAAGACTTGTGGACTCCAACTCTCAGAATTCCTCAGCCAGCTTTGCTGGCTGAGGAATTCTGGGAGTTGAAGTCCACAAGTCTTAAAGTTGCCAAGGTTGAGGACCCCCCCTGTCTTATTTCACTCTCGTGATTCCATGCATGGAGAAAAGGGTCCATTGATCTCACAACTGCAGTTTCTTGACTTTCCTGGCAACAGACAAACCCTTCTCAGACGAGACTGCCCACATGGGAAAGTATTCGCTTTGCCCAGAAGGAGACCTAAGGTTCCATATCCATATACTGCCAGCTGGGAAACGAGTCCGGTAACAGCAATCGGAACAAAAGCTAGCGTAACATAATGGCTGAAGTGCGGGAGACTCGGGTTCAGGTCCTCACTGAACCATGGAATGAATTGAAGCTGGGCCATCAGTTTCAGCTCAGCTTCCCTTGAAGGTCTGTTGTAGCGCGGATGAAATTAGGACACTTCCATGGAAACCACCTTGAGTTTCCCCAGTGATGGGGGAATGTACACACGGGGAACAATGTATACTGTATACACATGCAATAAAATGACAACTGTCTCTTCTACAACTGTCCCGTCTCTCTAAGCCATAATGAGAGCTGTGGGAAAGAGGACAGCTTAGGATATCACGTTATTCCAACCACTGTGCTTGTGATCAGTGGCTGGCTTCGTGTGTTGGGTGAATCTGGTCCTGGACACTGGTTTTCCGTTTAAACAGCACAGCAAGTGTCCAACTTGTGTGCCTCCAGGTGGGCTTCATCATAGCTTGATGACGGTGGCTTAGAAAACATTTTTCCCTAGGCTGACTGGACACATTTCCCAAGCAAGGTCACAGGCAGCTTTGCTACAGACTTGAAAACTAACATGCCATAAACACTGGTCCAATAGTGCAGCCAAATCATAAACAAAATATATATGGAGCAACCATCACTAAGCATATTAGCACTTCCATAGATTACGAAGGTGAGATGCAGTTTGGGGAAGTGGTTAAGGCACCGGGCTAGAAACCGGGAGACTGTGAGTTCTAGCCTTGCCTGAGGCACAAAGCCAACTCAGTGTCCTCGGGCCAGTTACTCCTTCTCAGCCCGAACAAGGAGGCAGTGGCCAACTTCAAAATCTTGCCATGAAAACTGTAAGGACTTGTCCAAGTAGTCATCAGGACTCAACACCAATATAAATGCACCCCCCCAAAAACAAAGAAAAGATACCACAGGATAGAGAGGCTCCCATTTTCAAGTAGTGGAATTAAGAACTAGAAATCCAGGGGGGTACCTAATAAATCTTGTCGGAGCAACTTTGCATTCTTCTCCCTTCTGAAGCAAATTTATGTAGCTCTGACATCCCATCAGTGCAATAACTGTCTCACTCATGGAACACACAATGCACGTCTAAAGTGATCATTTTACCTAAAAAGGGGTTTCTTTTACGATGGCTCTTTTTGGCAGCCATAAGCTTCTGTATACTAGCATCTAGTATCTTACAGAATTGCAGTTTTATCCATTTAGTTTGGGGGATTCTGCTCCCGAAGTATAACTTACTTAATCATGCCAGAAAAATAAAGCAAAAAGGCCAGGGAGATGTCTATTGCATTATGAAGTTTATGAAATTGATTATTTGGGTCTCTGAGCAGATTGTGAAGAGGGAGAACAAGCACAGCATCAGATGAATGACAACTGGGAGTAGACGCTTTGGATAAAGACCCAAGGCCCGAGGCGTCTGCTCCCAGTTCCGCATTTTTCTCCTTGAGGGCCAGCTCCTTGCCCTCAAGGAGAAAACTGATGCAGAGAAGTGAAGGAAAGTTTGCAAGAAAGGAAACTGGATCTTTTAGAAAATGGCTGCTCTTAGAACATGCATCTGCAGTGCTGTTTTTGCCCCCCAAGCAAAGAGCTATTCGAACACCTTTTAGAAATTACAACGTGTTTGGTCTTGTATTCTCAGGAAATATACAGCAAACGCTATATTTTATACTTGATCATACATCTACTGAGTGGCAATTGCATTCTGAAAAATTATTGACTGTGTTGTTTGACTCTCAGAAGCTGTGCTTCTCAGAAGTGTGTTCAGGCTATCAGAATTCCCAGACAGGAGAGGCAGCAGCTGTGCTCATTGATTTTGGGAGTTGAAATCCCAGTATCTAAAAAGGCCTCTGTTTGGAATAAGCTGATCCTTGTGAAGTTCAGAGATGGCCCGGGCAAGGCAGTTTAGCCTGGAACTTAGTTTGTTTTAAGAAATCCTCCTCTTTGTGTATGGGAGTGTGGGGATGATCTTGCAGAAGGAATTCAGTGATTATTTTGTAAACATGAACTTAAGCCTGAAAGAGAGGAGAAGGTGAAGAAAAGCTCAGGATTATCCCACACTGATTCTCCTTAGCATTAAGAGGGGAGAGGGGGAATAATCTCTGCCAGGCGTTCCCGATGTTGTTATTATAGTCTGCAACAACAGACTATGGGTAGACTTTGGGAGACTCCTAGGAATGCTAGTTAACCAACAAGGATGATGAATTGAAGAAATGCTATAAACTAGGAAGCAAAAGGCAAGTTATACTCCCAATCACCAAATTAGCAAGATCAAGCCTGGGGTCTCCAGGGCGGCCTTCTAAATGACTCATGATTTCATAAAATGTTCTTTTTTTTTCTTTCAAAGCAGCCAACATTACAACATCTATCGGGTAACAGCCAGAGATCACGTTGCTTGAAACTTCTTGCTCTTCTCTCAGCAGGTTTATGCTTTGGCTGCAGTTTTGGAGAGACTCAGGCACTTTATCCCAATAAAAGTCAGATTTGGATGTTAGTGTGCCCCAGTGCTTTTTTTTGTAAAAGAAAAAGGTGCCGGAACTCACACATGTCATACAACCCGCCTTGCCTACTCTACAAGGTTCCGTCCAAAAAAGGTGCCGGAACTCCGTTCTGAGTGTTCTATGAGAAAAAAAGCCCTGGTGTGCCCATCCAAAAGATGTACGGCCATTTTTTAAAAGCATCATTCTTGTTCGCTGCATTTAAAAATGGTAGGCAGAATTCAAGGAGTAATTTTTAAAAAGGCCTTGATGCCTGGTACAATTTGCTACTCCTCTTCTTTTTAGCAGCAGTTGTCTAAGACAGGGCTCTTCAACCTTGGCCACTTTTAAGAAATGTGGACTCCAACTCCCAGAATTCCCCAGCCAGCTTCCAATTCTGTTATTCTAACTCTAATTTCATAAGGCCCGTCCCCAGGATGTCCTTGCTCTAATCTCCAAAATCTCATCGATCATCCTTGCTCTGACATACAGCAAGATAAGCTGCCTCTGCTTCTCTCCATAGATCAGAAGCGCAGCCGATCCTACCATTTTCTTAGGGGTGAAGCAACCTTTACAAAGGAAATGAAAAGTATTTGTACAGGCCAGTGGAATCTTGCAACATCCGAAATCTATAGAATTTAATCACTGAAAAGAAAAGCTATTTCTAATAATCCCGGCAATACTGATGTGGAAGAGGAGAAGAGTTACAGAAAAGACAAGACAGATGTTAGCAACAATTCCTGATGGAAAACTGACCTGGGGCTCAGCACAGATGCTGCAGGGGGGAAAAAAAGGACAAGTACCGTAGTTTATGTACCACAGCCGTGTTTCTCAACTTTGGCAACTTTAAGATGGGTGGATTTCAGCTCCCAGAATTCATAGTGGCTGGGGAGTTCTGGGAGTGGAAGCCCACCCAACTAAAAGTTTCTAAGATTGAGAAACACTGTATAGGTAGTCCTTAACTTACAACCATTCGTTTAGCAACTACTCAAAAGTTACAGTTCCGGCACTTACAACTGCTGCAGCTTCCCCTTAGTCATGTGGTCAAAATTCAGGCACTTGGCAACCAGCATATATTTATGACCTTTGCAGTGTCCTGGGGTCAAGTGAGTGTCATTTGAGACCTCCCCACCTGGCGTCTGACAAGCAATGTCAGTGGGAAGCCAGATTTGCTTAATGAGCATATGATTCGCTGAACAATCGTGGCAAAAACACTTGGCATGACTAACTTAACAACCGTCTTGTTTAGTGTTGAAAACTCTGGTTTCAGTTGTGGTCGTAAGTCGAGGACTACCTGTACTAATATTGTACGAAAAGTGCCATATTCTCAGCAAATCCCAAGCAGTGAACTGTCAACAAAATACCACAAAATAACTTTTTCTGGATTTTTTAATTTTTTTTAAATTCTCTACCAAAAATTGATCAGCATTCTGGGCTCATCCAGCATGCTATGTCTATCTTGGATTGGTATTTTATGCTAGTTGCGGTGAGGGATTTTTTTCACATGTTTGCATTTTTATACCTGTTGGTATAAAACTTTGTGCTGTGAGTTTAGAACCATTTTGACTACATCAAGATACTGGTAGTTCTTGATTTACGACCACAATTGAGCCCAAAGTTTCTGTTCTTAAGAGAGACATTTGTTAAGTGAGTTTTGCCCCATTTTACGATGTTCCTTGCCAGAATTGTTAAGTGAATTACTGCAACTGATAAGTTACTAACACGGTTATTAAGTGAATCTGGCTTCCATCTTGATTTTACTTGTCTAAAGGTTGCAAAAAGTGATCACATGACCTTGGGACACAGCAACGGTCATAAGCATGACAAGGAAGTCTTATTCAGAGCTGAAACAAAAGCCAGTTCTAAAAATGAGGATTATATTGTTGTTATTATATTATATTATATTATATTATATTATATTATATTATATTATATTATATTATATTATATTATATTATATTATTATATTATATTATATTATATTTATTATATATTATATTTATTATATATTATATTTATTATATATTATATTTATATTATATTATATTATATTATATTATATTATATTATATTATATTATATTATATTATATTATATTATATTATATTATATTATATTATATTATATTATATTATATTATTATATTATATTATATTATATTATTATATTATATTATATTGTCTTCTCTGTGGGCGCGCCTGCCCTTTGGAACCAGCTGCCCGTAGAGCTCAGGACTGCCCCTGACCTTCGCTCATTCCGCCGGGACCTGAAGACTTGGCTCTTTGAGCTTTCTGGCCTGGACTGAGAGTATTAATTGGGGTTTTAATTGGATTTTAATTGGGGTTTTATATTTATTCAAGGTTTAAATGTAATTATTTTAACTGTTCTTAATTTTTGTAATTGTTGTATTGTTATTTTAAAAACCTTGTGAACCGCCCTGAGTCCTACGGGAGAAGGGCGGTCTATAAGTCTAATAAAGATAAAGATAAGTATGGACCAGTTGCCCATCATCTGAATTTTGATCACTTGATCATGGGGATGCGGCAAAGGTTCTAAGTGTGAAAAATGGTCATAAGTCACTTTTTTCAGTACCATTGTAACTTTGAATGGTCACTAAATGAACTGCTGAATGTTGAGGACTACCGTGTATACAAGAGGAAATAGGATCTTTTGGTACACAGAGGATTATTTTTCCTTTCCTCCACTTGAGATTGAAAAAAAAATTAGCATCTTTTAAACCAGGGGTCTTCAAACTTGGCCCTTTTATGATCTGTAGACTTCAACTCCCAGAATTCCTCAACCAGTGTGCCTGGTTGAGGAATTCTGGGAGTTGAAATCCATAAGTCATAAAAGGGCCAAGTTTGAAGACCCCGGTTTAAACCAAAGTTTAGGAAATTTTTCCCCCCATCCCGATAATGAAACTACTTTGTCCTTTTCTCATCTGCTGATGGAAACTGGACCTCCAAAATATATTTATTTAAAATATTTATATAGCCACCCCCTTATATTGAATTTTGGGTAGCTCCTAGCCACCAATTAAAACAACATCATTAATAAAGCAATATAATACAGATATCTATTAAAACCATAAACATTAGGGAAAAAATATGGATGGTACATTTGATTTAGTCTTACCAGGGAAGCAAACCAGGCCAATTGTATTAAGCTATAAAGAGCAGAATTATTTTTTTTTACATCTGGAGTCTTACCTTTGGCAAAGCCTCTTTTCTCTCCTCTGGAGCTGCCTGTCCATTCTGCAAAGCAGAAGAGCCAAGCATCCATTAGCAAAGGGCTTAGCATTAAGAAAAAATAAAAGATATCTTAAGTACCTAATTCTTTTTTGGCTTCAAGCCTACAGAAAACATCCATAGTTCCAAGTTCCTTCTTTAAAATAACATGTTTCCTGTCACTGGTTTGAACTGCCAACTTTAGAGAAATTAGACAACTTATATGCCCCAAATTTGATGTGCTGAATTAAAATAAGAACAAGCACCATAGCATCACACAAAAGTCCTTGCTTTGTGTGAGCAGGTAAACAAAACATAAATGACCAAGAACAATTTCATGTACCTTTCAAATCTAGAATTATTGCTGACTAAGCTGCAGAAAGTTATGATTCTTAAAGCAATAAAAATATTATGAATCCTAGTCTGTTTGAGTAAAAAAAAACCACCATTAGCCTGAATTTGCACTGAGCTGATTCTCCCTGACTTGTTTAACAGTTATTTCAATAGTAGGCTATATGCATCAGCGCAATGCTAACTCCCAACCTAATTAACTAAGTTAAACAGTTTGGTTCATTGCTACATATGAATGCAGCCACTGCGTCTTGCCTAGGCAGAGCTCCAGTGGAGGATCGTAGCCTTTGGCCATTGTGCAGAACTGCACAGCCGAAAAACAGACAAGTTATTCTGCCTTCATATAAATAGCCCTTGACGTACAACCACAATTGGGAGCAGAATTTCCATTGCTAAGAAACATAGTTGTTAAGTGAATTACATGGTTGTTAAGCCAATCCAGCTTCTCCCCTTGACTTTGATTATCAGAAGCCAGCTGGAAAGGTCACAAATGGAGATCACATGACTCAGGGATGTTGCAACTCTTGTAAATACATGCCAGCTGCCAAGCACCCAAATTTTGATCATATGGCCATAGGGATGCTGTGACAATTGTAAGTGTGAAGACCGGTCATAAGTCATTTTTTTCAGTGACATAACTTTGAACAGCTGCTAAACGAATGGTTGTTAAGACAAGGACTTCCTGTAATAGAGCTTGCCCACTCTAGCTGCCTGACGTGCTCCTTATCAGGGAGATATGCCCATCTTCATACTGAATCAGAGTGGATGAGCTCTTCTAACAACTCCTAATCCTATTCTAATCCAAAATACTCGTACTGAATTCATTCTGGTGACGCAGTCATGAAAGTGGCAGCACTCACTAATCAGAGGAAAAGTTAGGGGAACCCTAATGTGTCTAGAAGCATTGCAAACATTGAAGGGAAGGCGAACCCTCAAAATAGATCAGTGAGTTGTCACTCAACATTCTGTACCCATTAAACAAGTCCATACTTAAAGGGCTCAGAATGTCAACTGACAACTTGTGAAAAGTATTCAGGAAGTATCTTTGAGGTGTCTGTGGATGTGAGATAGACAGAGAGAAAGAGAAAGAAAGGAAGACAGAGATAGGAAGGAAGGAAGGAAGGAAGGACGGAAGGGAGGGAGGGAGGAAGGGAGACTGCATATGCATGGAATGGAAGATCCTGAAAGAAGATATGGTTTGCAGGCATCCTGAACAATAGTCCCGCATGCTCATCTCCTTTGGACTGCAACTCAGTTTTATAGACTGAAACCTATCCGAGAGTAATAGTAACAGACAGTCGTGCCAGTTCAAGGGAAGTGCAGGAAATATATTTTCAGCTGTGAGAAGTTGTGGGGAGGGGAAGGGAGATTCTGTGGCATTAGGATTTTTGCCATTTTAACATGACCTTTTCCTTAGTCTAAAGAGCTTCCATGTTTGCAGGTGAGTTTCTAAATAGTGAAAAAGATGGACAACTGTCCCAATTCTTTGACACCTCACTGGGTTTCCTCTTAAGCCAGTCCAAAGACCAGTTTGGATCACATCATGAAAGGCGGGGGGGGGGGGCGGGGGGGAGAAGAAACATGAAAAGTGTAATAATAATAATAATAATAATAATAATAATAATAATAATAATAATAATAATAATAAGAAGAAGAAGAAGAAGAAGAAGAAGAAGAAGAAGAAGAAGAAGAAGAAGTAGTTGGAAGGGACCTTGGAGGTCATCTAGTCCAACCCCCTGCTCAGGCAGGAAACCCTATACCATTTCAGACAAATGGCTGTCCAGTCTCTTCTTAAAAACTTCCAGTGTTGGAGCATTCACAGCTTCTGGAGGCAGGTTGTTCCACTGATTAATTGTTCTAACTGTCAGGAAGTTTCTCCTTAGTTCTAGGTTGCTTCTCTCCTTGACTAGTTTCCATCCATTGCTTCTTGTCCTGCCTTCAGGGGCTTTGGAAAATAGCTTGACTCCCTCTTCTTTGGGGCAGCCCCTGAGATATTGGAACACTGCTATCATGTCACCCCTCACCCTTCTCTTCATTAAACTACACATACCCAATTCCAGCAACCATTCTCTATATGTTTTAGCCTCCAGTCCCCCAATCATCTTTGTTGCTCTTCTCTGTACTCTTTCTAGAGTCTCAACATCTTTTTTACATCGTGGTGACCAAAACTGGATGCAGTATTCCAGGTGTGGCCTTACCAAGGCATTGTAAAGTGGTATTAGTACTTCACGTGATCTTGATTCTATCCCTCTGTTAATGCAGCCTAGCACTGTGTTGGCTTTTTTGGCAGCTGCAGCACACTGCTGGCTCATATTTAAGTGATTGTCCACTAGGACTCCAAGATCCCTCTCACAGTTACTACTATCAAGCAAGGTACCACCTATACTATACCTGTGCATTTGATTTTTCCTGCCTAATGCAGAACCTTACTTTTTCCACAATTGAATTTCATTTTGTTAGATAGTGCCCAGTGTTCGAGTCTGTCCAGATCCTCCTGTATCTTAAGCCCAGTAGATAACATTCTAGGGCAAGATATTGATGAAGATTTCAGTCATTCAGGTAGAATTGTCTGTCGGTTGAGTCATGGCAACTGAACTTATTTTTTTATTGGTTTGAGACATTTCATTGCCCATCCAAGCTGCTGCTTCAGTCTGAACAAATTGGTTAGGGGAATCTGAGTAGGCAGAGAGTCGTTGGAATGTGCCAACTCCTAAAATTCTTAGGGGTATTTCTTAGGTAGACTCTCTGCCTACTCAGGTTCTCCTAACAACTTGCTCAGAGTAAAGCAGCAGATTGGATGGGCAGCAAAACATCTCAAACCAACAAAAAATAAGTCCAGTTGCCATGATTCAACCTACATACAATTCTACCTGGGTGACTGAGAATCCTTGTTGACATATTGCCACACATTTTGAGGAAGAAGCCCTGAAGTTGGTGTGGGAATACCCCTGAGAATTTTAGGAGTTGGCACATTCCAACAACTCTCTGCCTACTCAGATTTCCCTACTCAGACTTCCCAGTGTTTCTCAAGCTTGGCAACTTTAAGATGTGTGGACTTCAATTCCCAGAATTCCTCAGCCAGCCACTCTGGGAGTTGAAGTCCACACATCTTAAAAGTTGCAAAGGTTGAGGAACACTGCCCTAACCAACTTCTTCAAGCTGAAGAAGCTGCTTGGATGGGCCACAAAATATCTCAAATCAACTAAAGAAAAAAGTCCAGTTACCATGACTCAACCCTAAGTCATCCCAAGAATGCTCCAGCAAGAGATCATTGCTGTAGGCAGGTGGTCCAGAGAGAATACAATCACAGAAATCCTTTACAAGAGGAGAGTTTGATCTACCAACACGGAGAGACCCACACCCAGGAAATCAGGCAGTAACAAACAGTGGTGCTGGTGCTGGTGATGACCTATAAAGCCCTAAATGGCATGGGTCCGGGTTATTTACGGGAGTACCTTTTGCCGGCGTTAACCTCCCATCGTCCTGTGCGCTCCCACAGAGAGGGCCTCCTCAGGGTGCTGTCGGTCAGGGAATGTCGACTGGCGGCCCCCATGGGGAGAGCATTCTCTGTGGGCACGCCAGCCCTCTGGAATCAGCTTCCTGTTGAGCTCCGGATGGCTCCCGACCTTCGCTCTTTTCGCCGCGACCTGAAGACTTGGCTATTTGAACTTGCCGGCCTGGACTGAGGGACTGGGATTTTAGATCTTAAATTTTAAAAATTTTAAATTTTAGAATGTGTTTTATTGTTTAGGGCTATTTGGTTTAATTTCATTTTAATTTTTGTATATTATGTGTTCATAGTGTTTTAATTGCCCTGTACACCGTCCCGAGTCCCTTGGGAGAGGGGTGGCATATAAATCCAAATAAAATAAATAAATAAAAATAAAAGCAAACAGGATTTTAACCCTGTTCTCATTTCCTATCACCTCAATGCAAGTCTTTCCTCTGTCCCATGCTGTCGGAATAAAAGGTTATAAGGCTTAAATAAAATCAAATTAAACATTTATATCCTCAGAGAGCAGTAAAAGCAATATATTCACAAGAATTCCAAAGCCACAGGCAAGAAGCTGCTAGTTTCACCTTTCCTTCAACATCACCAAATCTTGTTTAACATCAACACCTAAATTCTGTCCATCATTCTTCAACCTATCCTCACTGTGGAGTGGGGTTCTTGTTTTTTCTTATTCTAATTTGTACTCAATTAACCTGAGCTTTTTAGAGTAAAGTGCAATCTCTGCAGAAGCCGAAACTTTGCCCTCATTGATGTTCCTGCAAGATTCTCGTCAAGCCCTTGTGCACGTAAACAGAAAAGAAGGAACTCCAGAAGAAGCACTTCCAAGACTGGAAGTGGAATGTTCTCAAAGTGTTGGGTGCACTGTTTACAAGGCGAGAAACAGGATTGAACTTCAGCCAAGGGTGGAGCTAAGTTGAAAGCTAAATCTGATTTATTGAAATGTGATTCAAATGAAATGAAATTAATTAAATACAGTTAATATGAATGTAGAGTTTTCCAAGTGTTTAATCGGTTGCTCCTCTAATTATCCTGTCAAATAATAAAAACATACAGGTAGTACTTGACTTACAACCACAATCGAGCCCAAACTCTCTGTTGCTAAACAAGACAGCTGTTAAGTGAGTCCGCCCCATTTTGCCATGGTGGTTAAGCAAATCATTACAGTTGTTAAGTGAATCCTGTGACTGCTAAGTGAATCTGGTTTCCCCCACTGATTTTGCTTCTCAGAAGCTCCCTAGGAAGGTTGCAAAGGACAATCCAAGATGCCAGGATGCTGCAACCACTGCCAAGCAACCGAAGTTTGATCATTGACTGTGGGATTGCTGCAGTGGTCAGAATCAAGATCACATGAAGTGTTACTACCACTTTATAATGCCTTGGTAAGGCCACACCTGGAATACTGCATCCAGTTTTGGTCACCACAATGTAAAGATGATGTTGAGACTCTAGAAAGAGTACAGAGAAGAGCAACAAAGATCATGAGGGGACTGGAGGCTAAAACATATAAGGAACGGCTGCTGGAATTGGGTATGTCTAGTTTAATGAAGAGAAGGATGAGGGGGGACATGATAGCAGTCTTCCAATATCTCAGGGGCTGCCACAAAGAGGAGGGAGTCAAGCTATTCTCCAAAGCTCCAGAAGGCTGGACAAAAAAGCAACGGATGGAAACTAACCAAGGAGAGAAGCAACCTAGAACTAAGGAGAAATTTCCTGACAGTGAAAACAATTATCAGTGGAACCACTTGCCTCCAGAAGCGGTGAATGCTCCAACACTGGAAGTTTTTAAGAAGAGACTGGACAGCCATTTGTCTGAAATGGTATAGGGTTTCCTGCCTGAGCAGGGGGTTGGACTAGATGACCTCCAAGGTCCCTTACAACTATTATTATTGTTATTGTTGTTGTTGTTGTTGTTGTTATTATTATTATTATTATTATTATTATTATTATTATTATTATTATTATTGATAACTGGTCATAAGTCACTTTTTTCAGTGTTGTAACTTTGAACAGTAATTAAATGAATAGTTGTAAGTCAAGGGCTGTATTCAATGGGAAGTGAAATTTGAGACAATTAGCTGTTAATTTCTGTATTACAAAAATTATACATAAACCTTAGAATATTTTTATACTCAGTGCTACCTCAATACATGCCATTAATTGGTTTTAAGGGATGCAATGAGTACTAAAAAGGAGGAGTCCCAAACAATCTACGTGACGTATCATGTGACCCTTTGTTTTGGCCAGGAATAACTTTCTGTCTGTCCCTTTTCCTATGTCATCAACCTTCTTTTCCTATCACAGCGCATCAAGCACTGAACAAACACTGAGTACTAGGACAACATTTTCACGTCAAAATGTGTTGTGTGCCAAATTTGATGAGTTTTGAAGCAGTTCAGTAACAAGGTACCACTTTACAATCACTGCTGCAAAATAACTGTCTGTAGTAAAAATGGAAGACCCTAAAATACTCACAATGGAAGAATTGTTGATGAAGATAGCAAAACTAGCAGAGATGGAAAAATTGTTTGCTTAAAGAAAGATCAAAAATTACATTAATAACTGGAATCACCTCATGGACTTTTTCCTGAAACAAGGAAAAATGGAACTGGTGATTGATGGATTTGATGATAAGAAAGGGTAGATTAAGGAAAGAAGGAAATTATGATGTGACCTTTGGGACTGTGTAAAATGTAAATGTATTTATAACTGCTGCTAAGATTGGAAGTCACTTCTTCATCTTTTTTCTTTTTCTATTCTAGTTCTTGCTTTATTCCTTTTTCAATTTCTTAATACATTTCTCTATGCTTTTCTTCAATTTGAAATTTGAATGGTTTCATTCTGCTGAAAAATTCTTTAATAATTTTTTAAGAAAAAAATTATATATAAAGATCACTAAGAAATGTAAGGGAAATTTCCAATTGTTTTGAAGTGTTCTGAAGGAAAAACCACACACTTTTGTGTGATTAGCTCTAAGTTGGCAAGAGCAGGCTTACCTCTTGGTGCTGTGTGCTGCTAATAAGCTATCTCCCTGGAATTATGGTTTAGTAAACCTGTTAAAACTCTGCAAGTCTCTAATATTCATTTCGGTGAAGCATGTATAAAACGGCTGGAGGTGTTAAAGGTAAAGGTAAAGGTTCCCCCGCACATACATGCTAGTCATTTCCAACTCTAGGGAACGGTGCTCATCTCCATTTCAAAGCCGAAGAGCCAGCGCTTGTCCGAGGACGTCTCCGTGGTCATGTGGCCGGCATGACTAGATGCCAAAGGCACACAGAACGCTGTTACCTTCCCACCGTAGTGGTCCCTATTTTTCTACTTGCATTTTTACGTGCTTTCGAACTGCTAGGTTGGCAGAAGCTGGGACGAGTAACAGGCGCTCACTCTGTTACACGGCACTCGGGATTCGACCCGCCAAACTGCCATTTGATCGACAAGCTCAGCGTCCTAACCCACTGAGCCACCGCATCCCTTTTCTGGAGGTGTTAGTGAAAGAAAAAAAAATAGGGTTTTCCCTTTAGACTAGTCTAACTCTGAAGTTGCAGAGTAGATAATTTTTTTAAAAAAAAGCAACACACCTTTTCTTCTCTAGAAAAAGGAGGAGGGGAAATTAAGCTCCTAATAAACATTAGACATCCTGTGATTCATTGGAACATTGTTTCAGAAAAAAATCCTTACCTAACCAAATAAATAGAAACAAAAACAGAAAGACAGGCAGGCGAAAAGCCACTGAGGAATGACTTTTTATTTCCTATGGGCTTCCCCACTGACTTTCCTTGTGGGAAGCTGGAAGGGAGCATTGGAAATAATGATCATATCATTGTGACTGACTGCAGTGGTGTGGCAGCAGGGTGATGTTGAAATAGCCACAACTTTGTCAAACTTCAGTCCCACAGCAGCCCTGGGTCCTGGATTTTGGATGCAGTCTTTAAATTAACCCAACTAATGTATGTTGATTCAAAAATGGTTGCCCTAGGATGCACTGTTTAGGCTTATTTAAGGTTATAAACAGATAAACAGACTTTTAGAAGTAAATAGATACACATAATCCTGCATTCCAAAATAGGGAGTGTTTAGTGCCCCACCGTTCAACCAAACCTTAAAAGCCAATGTTACAAAATCAGAGATGCAGCCTGTCTTGAAGTCTGTGGAGAACTTAAGAGGCTTATGGACAATGGTGGGACCATTTTTTCCATCAATTGGAAGATTGCAAAGGAAAACCTTTATGAAGACTTGCTTACTGTTTTTTTAAGCCTGAAAACTGGAGGAAATTGCACCGTTAATTTTCAGCAATAGGTCATAGGAAGATACATGGGGCTCCAAATGAAGGGGCTGTATTCAGTCCATAGGTTGGCCATCTCTGATTTAAATTTTGACACTCTACAGATAAGCAATATTTTTACTTTGCCCAACTTGTGGATGTAATCAAGGTCCCAAGGAAACAATGCGTGGAATGTCTTAATTTTGTCAAAGCAAACCTGATTTAGTCCTGAATACTGAACTTAGTACAGATAGTCCTCATCTTACAACTATTTGTTTAGTGATTACTCAAAGTTACAACAGCACTGAAAAAAGTGACCTATTACTGTTTTTCACACTTTCAACGTGTGCATGACTGTAACCATGTGATCAAAATTTAGGCGCTTGGCAACTGCCATGTATTTATGACAGCTGCGGTCTCCTGGGATCATATGATCACCTTTTGCAACCTTCTGACAAGAGAAGTCAATTGGGACGCCAAATTCACTTAACAACCTGTTACTAACTTAACAACTGCAGTGATTTACTTAACAACTGTGACAAGGACAAAAAATGGGGCAAAACTCACTTAACAAATGTTTAACATTTGTTTTGGTCGTAACTTGAGGACTACCTGTATTTCACTCAGTGCTGAAATGGGGCCTCCAGATGCTGATGAGCTTCATCAACAGTTCCCAGCATTCTTTATTATTGAGAGGAATTCTGGAGGTCAGCTAGGGAATTCTGGGAGTCTTAAATTTGCTAAGTTGGACACCCCAGGCTTAAATAAATACTTGGTCTCCCCTGGCAAGATACAATCATACAGAATTTTTGCAGAAAGTTGTTGGGAAATCAAGTTTTAGTGATTTTTTTGCAAGGTTTTTAAAACACGTTTAGCTAGGTTGATTGGTTTAAGTTCTGCTTTTGGGCAGATCTTCATGCAACTCTTTCAACTTCTTGCATCAACCTGGAAATGCATTTCAACAGCATAAATACAATTTGATCCACAGCAAGTGAACAGGGCCTCGAAACTCATTAATACCTACACTAAAGCAGGACTGTCCTCTCTTAATCCTGCCCATGCAAAGAAAGCCAACCCCTGTAAATCTAAAACAACATTTTATACTGCACAGACCTAGAGGAATCGAGCTACATTGAAATGTCCCTGGAGGGCAGGGTATCAGGTTGTATTATGTCATGTGCAAAGCACAGCAGTTTCTGTTAAGTGATGATCCACACAGGGCACAAGTGCAGACCAAAAGAGTTTATTTTATGTGACAAATGAATTTCTAAAAACAACTCCACAGATAAAGTAAGGGAGCTTTGGGAAGATTTTCAGCTTGTTCCAAACACACTGCCCAGAGCTCTTTAGGAAACCCTATGACAATTACAGCAGCACAAAACGGATATACATTACAGAGGAAGTGTGCATTGAGGTCAGTAGTATAGTAGAGAGAGAGAGAGAGAGAGAGAGAGAGAGAGAGAGAGGAGAGAGAAAGAGAGAGAGAGTTTTGTTCTTTCCACTCTTTAAGGCGGGGGGGGGGGGAAAACTGGGATTGTTGCAAGGAGAACATTGAAGGAACTCAAGCGTATTCTGCTGGAATTCTTTGAAGCAATCCCTTTTGTAGGAGGACAGGTTGCTGGAATTCTTTGAAGCAATCCCTTTTGTAGGAGGACAGGTACCAAGAGCCTTGGTGGAGCAGTGGGCTAATGCCTCCTTAAGTAACACCAGCTGCCTGCAATTAGTGCAGGTTCGAGTCCCACCAGGCTCAAGGTTGACTCAGCCTTCCATCCTTCCGAGGTAGGTAAAATGAGGACCCAGATTGTTGGGGGCAATTAAGCTGACTTTGTAATAATGCCGCTTGGGGTGTGTGTGAAAGCCCTAATAAGCAGGCATATACATAGAATGAAGGCTACTGCTAAGCTTGTAAGCCGCCCTGAGTCTTCAGAGAAGGGCGGGATATAAATGGAATAAAAATAAAAATAAAATAAATAAATAAAAAATAATATATAAACAAAACCAGAAAAAGGAGCCCTCAAATTGTCAGTGCCTTTCAGGCAACGTTTATTGCCAAAGGCTCTCCAGATTTAAAAATGCTTATCAAGAAAAATATTTGTAGCTCAGGGTTGAAATGAGGGGTCCTTTCTTGCAAATGTTTCATTAACAAATTAGGTAACATCATCAGTGCATCTGATGATGTTACCTAGTTTGGGTAATGAAATGCCTGCAAGAAAACAACCAAGCTCAGAGTGTGCAAAGGGCTCCTCATAAAAAAATCCTTCTCCAAACACTGGATTGGAATACATCCACAGACTTTAACTGTCAATCCCGCATGGTTCAACTTGCAAAATAAGAAAACAAACCTTACTTCTTGACTTATGGCCGCAATTGAGCCCAACATTTCCACTGCTAAGCAGGGCAGCTGTTAATTGAGTTTGGTCCCATTTTATGAGCTTTTTGCCACCGTTGTTAAGCAAATAACCGCAGTTGTTGAGTGAATCATGAGGTTATTGAGTTATTAAACTCAACTCCCATTGAGTTTGTTGGTCAGAAGCTGGCTGGGAAGGTTACAAATGGCGATCACATGACCCCGGGACAATGCGACTGTCATAAATTCATGCCAGTTACGAAGCACTCAAATTTTGATCATGTGATCATGGGGATGCTGCAATAGCTGTAGGTTTAAAAACCAGTCATAAATCACTTTGCTCAGTGCCATTGTAACTTTGAGCAGTCACTAAATGAATAGTTGTAAATTAAGGATGACCTGTCTTTTAAGTATAATTAGCATTATCATGAACATAACTTCATCTGTTTCTTAGATTTAGAAACATTTATTTGTTCAAAGAAGAAAACAGGCATTTCTTCCTCATTTGAACAAAGAAACATATTAAGCATTTCTTAAACTGATCAATAATGCTGTTCTTCAGGCTCCTGTGTCTGTTATTTACAGATTATTTGCTTTTACTGAATTCATTATTAAAGTATTTATATTGGCAGGTGTATACAGAACTGAATTTCTGGAAAGGTTCAAAGTCTAGACAAGAACCGGGGTTGTATACTGCCAAAAACTCACAGCCCTTTTGTCTTCCAGGATTAATGAATAAGCCCAAATGGGTCAGGATTAACTTTTCCTTGAGCTATTTACTCAATTGTAAAACAAAGCATTTTCACCAGAAGAGGAAACCAAGACACCCACTTAACCTAGCCACTGGAAATGCAGTATTCTCAAGTCAGGATTCTTTCCCAGGCCAACAGTGTCCTGCTTGTAATTTCAAGTAAAGTATGTGATCTGATATAAAATAATGTTCAGGTGGAGATGCTAAAAATCAAATCTGCACAGACAGGAGCTTAACAGGGTGACTGTCCGACTTCTCCAGATGATATTCCCACCAGAAGGCTTGCAGCCAGAGATTCAAGGGCATAACAGCTATGTTGAGATTGTCACTGCAGATACAATACTAAAAAAGCTGTTAATAAAGCAGGAAGCCAAACATTGCAAATTCAAGGATTCAAATCATATCTACAGTAATCCTGAAGTTCAAATTCTGCTCCTGTTCTCTCAACTTTAAAAGGTAAAGGTTCCCCCGCACGTGCATGCTAGTCGTTTCCGACTCTAGGGGCCGGTGCTCATCTCCGTTTCAAAGCCGAAGAGCCAGCGCTTGTCCGAGGACGTCTCCGTGGTCATGTGGCCAGCATGACTAGACGCCAAAGGCGCACAGAGCGCTATTACCTTCCCACTGTAGTGTTATACTTTACAGTATAACAAATTAATAGAAGAAATAGGGGAGACATGATAGCAGAGTTTCAATATCTGAGGGGCTGCCACAAAGCAGAGGGGGCCAGGTTTTTTTTACCAAAGCACCAGAGGGAAGGACGAGAAACAATGGTTGGAAACTGACCAAAGAGAGAAGCAACCTGGAATTAAGGAGAAACTTCCTGACAGTGAGGACAATTAACCAGTGGAACAACCTGCCTCCAGAAATCATGGGTGCTCAATCACTGGAGATTTTTAAGAGGAAAAATTTGGCACAGTATAGGTTCTCCTGCTTGAGCAAGCGGCTGGACTAGAAGACCTCCAAGGTCCCTTCTGTTCTATTCTATTCTATTCTGTTCTGTTCTGTTGTGCTGTGTTCTGTTCTATTCTATTCTGTTCTGTTCTATTCTATTCTTGTACTGCATCCCCATGACTGCTAAACTTACCAGCTCTTATTTTTATTTATTTATATATTAATCCATTTATAGGGCCACCCATGTTGCAAATCCAACTCTAGGTGGCTAACAATACATGAAAACAATAAAAAAATATTAACAAGCTTTTGGCCTCATAGTTATCATGGAAGGAACCAACCCTGGTCCTTCTATAAAGGAATGGACTGGGGATCAAATCAGCAGACTCTTGGCTGAATTCATACCCTGCACCAAACCACAATGCAGTGCCTTGTCTACGGACTAGTGCAGTGTATAAATCCAGGCATCATGATGTATAAACGGATGCACATGGTTGCAATCTGCATGAGCCCCGCCACTGGATGTATTCAATGCACCATGATTAAAGCAATAAAATAACTTAGTGCAGTGCACGAACACAGCAATTAGCTCATTTCTTTGGGTTGCTCTTTTCAACAAAGGTGAAGAAGAAGAACATGGGCAATTAATGAGGCCATTCACTTGATGTCATCCTCACTATCTGCATTCACAGAGAACATTAAGCCAATGTAAGTAAATTCCCCCGTCTGGCTAAGCTAAAACCAAACCGATCACTGATTGGTATGTGCAAACCTAGTCGGTGTATGGGAGGGTTTCAGATCAATGTCTTACAAGGCCTTACCTAGAAGTGCCAAGAATCGAACCGGTAATCTCTGCATATAATGCCAATGCTCTGCTCTGAGTTGTTTTTTTTTAGGAACTGCTCACAGTTCCCATTAAAGCTGTTGCGTGCTGCTCTCTGCCCTTCCGGCCAGCACGGATAGCATGCAAGGAATGAACGCATGCCAGGAAAAGCAATTAAACAACTGAAATGAGACAAGAGGAGAGGTGAAAAAGGATACACCGTGAAGAGGAAAACAGAGGAGGGGGGATTTCAGCTTCCAAACCATTTGGGCAGAGAAGAACCTGCATGTTGGGAGGAAGGAGACACTTCCAGCTCCCCAGCTAGGCATAAGTTCTGAATAAGTTGGAGAACCCTGCAAAGACGTTAACATGACAAAAGGGAGACTTCATTGCTATTTTAGAGCACTGAGGAAGCACTCCAAAATATGCTGTGGTATAACGAACACTGGATTACAGGATATGAGGGTGAGCTGGCTGGCATGGTCACCAACGCCCTGAGTGACGCTGAGCTGTATTGGGACACGGGTGCTCGCCCTCCTTCCTCTTCCTCTTAGCCTGTTCATGGTTGCTTAATGGGCCCTTATTAGAAAGCTTCTAGCTTCACCGGCTCCCTGTGCATACCAATTATGTTTTCCTTAAGGCAAGGAAACCAGAATAGTTTGAAAATCATAACTTCTGGTTCAATATGTTGTATGAATGGAGCCAACTCTGAGTCAACGACCTATGGTTTAGTATTATGGATAAAGCCAAACTTTATCCCTAAACCATATAGTATGGGTTAGTATTACAGAGAAATACTAGCCATATAGTACCATACGTGGCTACCATATATTCTAATATCCAACACTTCTCAAGATGTTCTAAGAATAACTTGTACTCAATTCTCCAATTATCACAATTTTAAAGCTGCTGGTTTGGAAACTGCATGTGGCAATGGTCACTAACGGTCAAACTGATAAAAGTCTTGGGCTTTCTCACTTTCAGAATATCAGCAAACTTTGTAATCCCTGAAGTCCCCTAAATTTTCACACCGCTTTCTAATTACAGTAGGAACTCACTGAAGAAAGGAAAAGGTCTGGCATAGTCCATTTGTCAACAGAGTGGTAACTCGGTACTTGATTGCTTCAAAACTCATCGAACTTGGTACTCAATGCATTCTAACACAAAAATGTTGTCCCAGTACTCATTGTTTGTTTGGTACTCGATGCACTGCAAAAGGAAGTGGAGGTCAGCTGCAGAGGGTGGACAGGAAGTCCACCACGCTGGGAAGGTTACTGCAAAAGGAAGCAGGGGACAGTTGCAGAGGGGAAGATTGTTGACATAGGAAAAGGGACAGATAGGAAATCCTTCCCAGTCGGAACAAAAGGTCACGTGGTAAGTCACATGGTTTGTTTGGTACTTGTCCTTTTTATAGTACTCATCATGCCTTCCAGAACCAATTAAGGACGAGTACCAAGGTATGTGGTTTTCTTAAAGTGGGGGATATTAAAAAGATGTATATACACTATGTACTGACAGCCTAAAACGCAATTACCCATGCCAAATGACTCTGATGGTTCTTGCAGGCAAGCGGCTTTTTCCTATCCTGCTAATCCCACACCTGTTATCTGCTGAGCCCCAGAGAACATAGTCATTTTTGGGCTTCTCATACTTATCTGACACCAGGCTCCCTGCCAGAATGTTCAGATTCTACCTAGAACTGTGCAGACAGCTATTTGTTTGTAATGGAGTGTGAGAATGACCTTGGGAAATGGAAGGAAGAGATGCTACCCAGGAAATGATCAGATAAAAGGGGAGAGGAGCCCACAAATGAATAATGGGCAAGAAAAGAAACTGTAAAAGGATCCACCATAAATAACCAGGTGATAAAAAGAGAGAGCGGGAGATTTATACTTTTGGGCTTGCAAGTTTCTGTTCATATTCTTATAATAAAGGTGAATTAGTTCATCTTGTTGTGTTTCCTGTCTGGTCTACTTGGGAGGCTGACATAGTTCATGTGAGGACGAGGCATTTAAAGCGTAGATCGGTCTCATTTTGTATAAAGATCTGCTCTTATAACTTCACTTATGAAGAAAGGCCAATTTAAGGGTCAAAAAGATGGGCCATTGGCCATGAGCTCCTTCCTATCTGAACAGGGCATCATTAAGCTGTTACTGGGCGGGTATTTGGAAAGAACAAAGCAATAAAAGCAATGATTAACCTTTTTTAAAAAAGTTCTAGCATTATGTGTTTAAATACTTATCATATATCAGTTAGCTCCAAAGTATGTTTCCTTTCTTGTTTCCTGGTTGAGTTCGTTTGCTTTTTGATAAATAGCAGCAGAATATGGCTTGACTTTGCCAGGTCCTGCTATTCACCGCAAGTCAGTCAGCATTGCAAACCTGATGGTCAGGTGGAGACAGGAGAAAAGCAAAAAACTTTTCAATCAAGGAGAATATTGGTAGCTCAGGGTTGAAATGAGGGGCCCTTGTTACTGAGCTTGGTTGTTTTCTTGCAGATGTTCCGTTACCCAGCTAGGCAGTGCTAGTAAGGAGTGGGGTTTGTTCTCTGTTTATATTCTAGTAGATTGCCCGGTCAGTGTTGGAAGGAGTTGTCTTAGAGGTTCTTTGCTTGGGCTATTTACTGTTAGCTTGCTTGACATATTGTTGATTGGGATCTTGTTTACTTCTTGATCGTTGGTCTGATTCTAACAGTAAGCAGCTCAAGCAAAGAACTGCTGAGACCATCCACACCAACACTGACAGGGCAAGCCACTAGAATATAAATTGAGAGCAATCCCCACTCCTTATTAGCATGGTGATGTTACCTAGATAATAATAATAATAATAATAATAATAATAATAATAATAATAATAATAATAATAATAATAATAATAATAATATAAAGTTGGAAGGGACCTTGGAGGTCATCTAGTCCAACCCCCTGCTCAGGCAGGAAACCCTATACCATTTCAGGCAAATGGCTGTCCAGTCTCTTCTTAAAAACCTCCAGTGTTGGAGCATTCACCACCTCTGGAGGCAGGTTGTTCCACTGGTTCCAGAGGTGGTGAATGCTCCAACACTGGAGGTTTTTAAGAAGAGACTGGACAGCCATTTGCCTGAAATGGTATAGGGTTTCCTGCCTGAGCAGGGGGTTGGACTAGATGACCTCCAAGGTCCCTTCCAACTTTATATTATTATTATTATTATTATTATTATTATTATTATTATTATTATTATTATTATTATTATTATTATTATTATCTAGGTAACATCATCATGCTAATAAGGAGTGGGGATTGCTCTCAATTTATATTCTAGTGGCTTGCCCTGTCAGTGTTGGTGTGGATGGTCTCAGCAGTTGGGTAATGAAACATCTGCAAGGAAACAACAAAGCACATAGAGGACCGAGGACTCTTCAAAGAGCTTTTTCTCACCAAGGAGTAGAAATTATATCTACCCATCCTTCAATAGGCAAAAAAACTACACTGAGACGAAATGAGCTCTCTTATTTTATTTTATCCGGTAACAAAGCCTGGTAAATCTGTTACCAGATTTACATACTTTGTATTGCCCTTGGACGGTGTTGGGATCAAGAGAAGAACACTACAGATAGGCCTCGATTTATGGCCATAATTGAGCCCAAAATGTCTGTTGTTAAGCAAGACAGTTAATTTTGCCCCTTTTTACAACCATTCTTGCCACAGTTGTTAAGTGAATCACTGCAGTTCTTAACTTAGTAACACGTTGTTAAGCTGGCTGGGGAATTCTGGGAGTTGAACTCCAAACATTTTAAAATGACTAAAATTGAAAAGCACTGCTCTACTTCATTGCTCAATTAGCCCAAGGCCTACGTAGATTACAAACAGGGTCCTGGGGACGCTCATTGGCCCAGAATTCTCCAACCAGCACCTGCCAGACTCCTTGACTCACCTGGTTTCTTATTTTTAAACAATGTTTAAATCAAACATGATGAAGCTTCCAGCAGAGCTTTTAATTGCAGGAGTACTTGTGTGCTTCAAGGGGTTGCTTGGGAAATAAAAAAATGGAAGGTAATTGCACCCGGGACTCTCTTGGAAGGGTGCCCACCTTCCCAGAGAAAGAACAAATAAAAACATGGGAGAGGCCTACATGAGGGGGGAAGGGGAGAATTAGAGCGGTTAGCAGGAAGCTTTCGGCTTTAATTATGTCTCATTATAGCCTTTTATGAATGGGCCAGTCTTCCTTCTGCTGCACCCCCTTCCTGGAATGCCATTTTGAGAGACTGTCCACCACACACTTCCAAATTCTAAATTTAATCCCCCAGCTCCAAAAGGTTGGGGACCCCTGACCCCTAAGTTAACCCAGCACCTGTGGAATATGGTTTTAGAAACAATTTAAAAAAACACCGCACTGCCATGGAGTCTGCCAGGCTCCCTTTGAAACGTGTGAGGAGATTGAATGCTTTTAATGAGGCAACATTATTCTTTTCAAGCACAAAAAAGAAGCCAGAGCACCCCCTTGGACCAAAATATTTTCTGAGTGAACCTATTGCTTTCATTCCCCTTTATCCTGCAGGAAGTTTAATAATTCCTTTGATTACTGCATTGAGCCAGCTAGCCATGAAGAATAAATCACAACAGTACACACACACACACAGAATAAAAATGCCACTAAAAAGATCAATAGCTGATCCTGTGTGCAAGCACACCTACCTATGCATACAGAGACACGCAGGGCGTATAATTACTCTACAGCAAAATGAATGATACACTTCATAAAGCCTTGAAGTATATCATTCATTTTGCTGCGGAATAATTATACTCTTTAACAGCAGTTATCAGAGCTGAACCACCAACTAGGGTTAACAAGCTATCAAGTGTCTGTGGTTTGTCTCATATGCCTATCCCAGGGGTCAGCAACCTGAAACAGTGAAAGAGCCACTCAGAACCGGTTCCCTCACAAAAGGAAAAACTGGGAGCCGCAAAAAATGTGTGCACATGCACATACATGCACGCATGCGCAGAACAGGGTTTGACTGAAGAGTGGAGCCAAGGCGAGATATGCACCTACCCTGCATATTTGAATTGATTGGTTGAACTTTTTTACTCCCACTTTTTTTGGGGGGGGACTGCACATGGCAGAAGACTGGGAGCCGCAGGAGATGGCTGAAAGAGCCGCATGCGGCTCTGGAACCGCGGGTTGCAGACCTGTGGCCTATCCGAACAATTAGCATAATGGCCAGGTCATATACAAAAACATAATAGGGCTTTTTTGGTTTGACTGAGAGACTATGATTTATAAAGCATGATTTACATTGAGCATGTTAGGTACACATTGTATTTTAAAGAATAAAGCCTTTAATATCATTTAAAAGTCTCGTGGCTGCTTGGAACTAGAGGCCACTCTCCACGGAAGACGGAAATCTCCCTATCGCATTTGGAGTTGAACACCTTCAAGAGCATCTGTTCCTGTTCTACCTATTCTACACCATAGTTAACCTGAGAGTTAATTCTGACCTTATGTTACTATTTTAAAATGAGTTTCAGAGTACACAGTGAGAAAGCCAGCATTCCCTTCCATCGGGTCATTACCCCTGCTTCCCAAAGGCTCATTAGTAGGAACTGGGGCTGTGTTCAAAATGGAAATTGGACTTCCATCCGCCTCTGCCAACGTGGCCAAAGCTTGAGGGCAACATTGTCCTCAGTGCTAAGAACTCTTGTTTTGGCTGATTATTGAAATTTAAAGAGACAGGGTTATCCAGTTCCCAACAATTTCCTGCTAGCACTGCTGGCTTCCTGCACTTGTCACAGAAAACACCAACAAGGGGATGCAGATGTTTCCCAGACCGTCTTCTCACATCCCCTACTTATGCACCAGAGGATGCCTATCAAGAATTTCATTACTGCTGTTTGGGACTCAGCCAGGCTGAGAAACAAGCAAGATGCCACCCAGATGCTTGTAACTTCCTATTGGTCGTGATGGCTAGGACTGTGGAAGTTATAGTCCAAAACATCTGGAGAAAACCAGATTGTTTTCTTTTGCTAGATTTCTGGACTTTGACTGCTATTTATCTTGTGGGCCAACCTAAGTCTTGGCAGCCAACTTTCTCCTATCTCACCACTCCCTGCAAGTCACCGTTCCTTATCAATGCTTGTCCTCTCTTTACATTTGTCCTTAATGAGTCTGCACAGCCTGCAGTTTGCTAGCCTGCTGGGTGGTACCAAGCACACTGCAGTTGTTAAAACCCAGCACACCAAAGGAGCATTGGGCAAGATTAACCACACATGCGGTCTGCAGGTCGAGGGAATCCAACCTTGCTTTGCAAAGGGGAATAAATGCACACCAAATAACTTCACAGCAGTAATTTCCTCCCTCTCACGTTTATTGTCGTTTACATAGACTGCCTTGTAGAACCAAAGATTTTTTTCTCTCTCTCTCTCCCTTTTCTACCTGCTAGGACCATTTTACCTGATCCAACCACACTTTATTTCAGACATTCAAGATACAGGTTTGGCCATATTACAGGACCGCCAAGACTAGGACCCTTCGTGAAAAGCAAGCTGATCTAACCCTAACCCTAACCCCAAAGTCTAAACCTCCAGAGGTGCAGCCCAAATTCAAGACTGCCCCCTTCCCCATGTCATTCCTTGCAGGCTAAAAACCCTGAGGGGTGGGAAAAAGCAGAAACAGCTGCCTGCAGGTGGGGTCCCTCCTCTTCTGCTCTCCTTAAAACAGACCTCCACCTCGGGCAGGAGATTGTTTCTTCAGCCCAGCACCGGGAAGACGAAACCTCTCTCTCCCCTTGGCCAACATCCCCCAGCCAGGTTTCTCAACTCCCCTCCAAGAGAGGAGGCGCAGCCAGACCCCAGCCGTCCCCGAGGAGCAGGCTCCGGCTTCAGAAAGACCGCTCATTCATCGGATCAACCAGGCGGTTCGGATGACTTTAATTCGGAGGAAAAGCTCTCCGGGACGGTGCCCTTTAATAGCTTCCTCCAGCACAAGGAGCCGGAATGTTGCTTTGGGCCAAGGGTTCTTATTATGGGGACGATCCAAGTCGGAGCAGCAGGGCTTCCCAGAGCTCCATCAACGCCTCTTTCACGGGGGTCCACCTCCGGTAGTTTCCTCCGTTTAATGCAGGGGTCTTCAAACTTGGCCCGGCGCGCCGCCGGGGAACTCCCCGCCCGTCTCTCGCCACTCACCTCCGCCGCGTCCAGCTCCATGTCGACCAGCTCGACGTCGGGCCAAGGTTCCGCTCCCAGCTGAGCGAGCGGCATCGCGGCTGTTGGGCTAAGGCTCCCGGAAGGCTCGGAGCCCGGCGAGCGGGACTCTCTTGGCGCGGCGCCGGCACACTTTGCGCGCCTGGCTCCCGCCCTCCGCGGCGTGGGGCGCCGAGCAGCCCAGGAAGGCGAAGGCGGCGGCGGCGGCGGCGGCGTCCAGCGCCGGCCCCTGGCGCCCGATTGCTTGCCGCACGGCTGGCGGGGAGCGAGAGGGAGGGGCTCCGCGGCAGTCTTGGACCGGCTGCCGACGACGCCTGCCTGCAGTCCGGGCTGGCTCTGCTCCGGGCGGCGGGGCTGGTTGCGCCCAGCTCTCGGAGGTAGCAGAGCGGCTGGTCGAAGCTCCTCCTCCTCCTCCTCCTCCTCCTCGCCTTCCTGGTTCCCAGCCGCTTTTGCTCGCTTAGTAAAGGTGGCCGCGTTCCCACGACGCCGTGACTCGTGATTTGCCGTTCAACCCTGTGTTCTGCGGGCGCACACCCAGCACATTGGTCGTGGCTTAAGTGAGCCCTGCTTGCTTTTAATGAGCCCCAGGAATGGTATGCGGTTGCACGAATTCACAGGGCACGGTAAAGTGAAACGTGGGTTACTCATCCCAATTTTTGGGGCTGGCATAACGGACTGCACCATTAATCACAGGGGTGGGAACGCCCAGCATGCTTGGCTAAAAAGGGGTTGCCTCGGGTGCCGTTCAGAGTCGGTGCAAACCCATCCTGTTTCTTGCACTATAATCAAGGATGCCAAAATCATAGATTCAAGAGGAGAGAGAGGAGGGAATCCTACAGAAAAAGTCATTGAAGAATCTATTGTGCTAAATACTTTATAATCCATCCTGGCTTGTTTTACGTGTAACCAGCATGCCCAGAAATCTCATCAAGAAGTTTTAAATAACAGAGTTGAAGGAGACATCAAGCATTTCATCTCAAGAACATTGGCACACTGATAGCATGCCACAAAATAATCATAGGAGTGAAGATACAAAAGGCTTCTAAATAGGTATTTTATTAAAACTGTTGTGTCTATTGTCTGACTGTTTGCAATCTTCGATTGTGTGAAATGGTGAATCAAAGAGGAATAATTTTTGATTCAATATGCCTCAAATGGGGTAACTTACAGAATCTATGATTCCCACAGGATTGAGATTTAGCAAAGTTGTGACGGCTTCAGTGCTGCAGCACTGCCACATTCACTGGATCATCATTTTCAATACTTCCTGCTGGCTTCCTGCAAGGAAAATCAATGGGGAAGCCGGCAGGAAATCAGAAGTCACTCCCATCCCCACTGCTTTCTTGCCTACCTATACTCATTGGTCATTCTATTTCTGTTTAGGTAAGGAAGGAAATATCTCTGAAACGATAGTACTTACAATCTAGTTCCGATGTTCAGTGGTGGAATATCTCCCCACCCCCACCCCGTGGTCACATGAGCACATTTCAGGTGCTTGGCAGCCAACTTACTTTAATTGCCGGTTACAATGTTCCATGATCACATGACCAGATTGTACAACTTTTCTGATGGTTTCCTGCCTTCTTGGTCATTTTCTGCAAAAAAAATGCCCATAGGAATGAATTGACTTGCTTTATGACCACCACATTTATTTTACAACTGCTGCAAAAAAAGGTGTCATAAAATTGGGTCAGTCACATTGACTCAACTTAGGACCATCATGACGTACAATGGAAATTCCAGACTCTATTAGTAGTCGATTAGCTACATTTGTTTATTAAATTTATAGGCCACCCATCTTATTGTTCGAGGCAACTTAAGGCAGATATATGGAATGTGTTCCAGTGTTTGGCTGCTTTTCGGTCTGTTTCATTGTTATTTGAATTATTAGCGTTTGTGTGCTGTTTGTGCCTCAGAAGGACTGATTCTCAGATGGTGAATTCAGAATTTGTATGTAGGTCTATGGCCCTTTTAAAATAATTTTACTGGCAATCAATAAAAACAGGTTACTCACACCTGATTGATATCAATATCAAGCCAGAATTCTTACTATCTTAGGTCACATTGATAAGAAATAAGAGCTTATGGACTGGGGTGGTAGGGGTTGGAGAACTGAGTATTAAGAATACCTTCTCATTTGTTCCTCGTTTATCAACAGCTTCTGCTGCAGTTAAACTGTTAATCTGTGAAAAACAGCACAATTTTTCTTTCTCCTATTTGCGGTAAACTATTTCTTTGGCTGTCCTTCCTAACCAGCGATCTTATACTCTGCAACTGAAAAGTACAGTTAACTGTGTTTTTATGTCATTTGCAAAAGGTATAAGACACATCTTCCAGAAGAAATGTCAGTGAGGACAGTTGCCTAACAACACGGAGAGAAAAGATGAATAAGGTTTCCAATAAATGACGGGTATCTGTATTGGCACTTTTCTTTCTTTCCCTGAAATAAAAGATGGATATGCTACCCCCGTGGAGCGCGTCTTTGCAGGCTGCTACAATCAGGCTTAGAGAAAGAACACATCGAGAGCATGACTGCCATTCAGAGCTTCGTTATCTCCTTTGATGCGAACAAAAGGGAAAAAGGAGAGCAGTTTGGTGTGTCAGTGAAGGCAAACACAATGTGGCAAGTGGAATCGGCTGCTGTCTCTACAACAAAAAGGACACAAGCAAAAAGGCAAGTTTAAGAGGAGTGTTTCTCAACCTTGGCAATTTTAAGAGGGTGGACTTCAACTCCCAGAATTCCCCAGCCAGCATGAACAAGGTTGAGAAACAAAAAAGAATTGAATGCCAGAATGTCCTCAGCTCTGCTGTCAGGAAGATTTAGTGGGATTCCTTATTTACAAAGAGTTTGTGGATCCGGAGAGATAGAAACTCTCGCCCATGTCCATATATGATGCCCTTTCTTTGATGCCCCAAGATGTTCGGGTCACTCCAAACATTTCCAAATACAAGGGTCATGCCAATAAATTTTACATTTATTATTTCTTAAGGGATGTAACCCTATGCTCATATATCAAGTGGCCAATTATCTTCACCAAGTGACGCATCTCTACAAAACCTTTAATTAAATATGCTATTTTACTGTCCTATGTTTTTTCCTTTTCCCAATAACAGATAAAAACTCCCTTTTTACGACCCTGTAATCCCTTAATTCAGCGTAGTGTTAGGGCAACTATATGGAGCTGAGGATTTGCTGGCTGGATGCCCTTCCTGACACCATGCAGAGTTTGCAGCAGATATTTTTTCTTCATGCCCTGAGAGAGAAACATCGGTCACTACCTAGGATTGAACTCTCAGCCTGGGAGGCAAAGGTCTTCACTACTAGACCACCATTCCGTTCCCTCTCTCCCTCTTCCCCTCTCCCTCCTTTACTCCCTCTCTCTTTCGCTCTCCCTCCCTCCCTCTCCCCCTCTCCCTCCTTTACTCCCTTTCTCCCTCCCTCTCTTTCCTCCTCTCCCTCTTTTACTCCTTCCCTCTCTCTCTCCCCCTCTTCCTATTCCTCCTTTACTTCCTCTTTCCATCTCCCTCCCTCCCTCCCTCTCCTTCCTCCTTCCCTCCCTACCTTTCTCTCCCTCCCTCCCTCCCTCTCCCCCTTCTCTCCCTCCCTCCCCTCCCTCTCCCTCTTTCCCTCTCTCTTTCTCTCCATGAAAGATAAAGTCTAATTTTACTGTGATTAGGGCTCAGTTATCAAATTATTTTGTGCTAAATTCATCGGTCTTTAAAAATAAATTGCTAATATCTGTCTTTGAATTAAAACTGCACCCAGTTGATGCTTTTCTGGAAGAAGCATTTTCATGCCTGCAAGCAGTCGAAGATGGCATTCAAATTTCCATGCCCCTCTTAATATTGACCACAACTGAAAACGCCAGGAAGAGTGCTTTCACAGGAGGCTGGCTGCTCCTTTGAAGTACTGCTTTTAGAACCCTGCTCCACAATATCAATTTCCCTGCAACGGTATAAGCATGTGATTATATTTAGATGCCTTTGTTTGTAAGCCTTTTATTGGAGGAAGGAAATACATGAATACAACACCATTATTTAAGTGTAAATCAGTTCAGTTCCCATGAGTTTCTTACTGGTGGAATATAGAAAGCTGCAGGTAAAAAAAAAATTCCAATGTAATTCAGATTAGCTTCAAAACCCTACAGGTGTTTTTTGTGCCATTTAAATTGATTGGGTTAATTAGGGAATCATAACTCATGCTGTGGGATTCCGAACTAGAAAAATATATTTAATCTTTTGGCTCCTAGTTTTAGTAGTGATTCTTTTAAAAAAGCCAATTACACATCCTTATGCTGTTTGGAAATGTAGAGAACCGAGAGCTGAGAAAATTCATTGTGAAGAATAATAATAATAATAATAATAATAATAATAATAATAATAATAATAATAATAATAATAATAATAATAATAATTGGAAGTGACCTTGGAGGTCAACTAATCCAACGCCTTCTCAGGCAGAAAAACCTATACCGGGGTAGGCAACCTTGGCTCTTTTATGACTCGTGGACTTCAACTCCCAGAATTCCTGAGCCAGCATGGCTAAGCATGGAAACCTCTCCCTTTCCCCTCAGCATCGCTGGCTCAGGAATTCTGGGAATTGAAGTCTACGAGTCATAAAAGAGCCAAGGTTCCCCACCCCTGCCCTAAACCATTTCAGATAAATGGTCTGATCATTCTCAACTCAGGGTCCTCTATAATTTCAAAATTTGTTCTAGTTATTTTTAAGAGAATGTTATTACAGGTATTCCTACACTTACAAACAATTGTTAAGTGATCAATGTTTCACCAGCTCTGAAAAAGTGTGTTCCTTGCATTGGTGGTACAGTGGCTAAAGTGCAGTATTGCAGGCAAATTCTGCCCACAGCCTGGAGTTCAATCCTGATGGGGCTCAAGGTTGATTCATCCTTCCATCCTTCTGAGGTTGGAGTGAGCCTTGGTGGAGCAGTGGGCTAATGCCTCCTTAAGTAACACCAGCTGCCTGCAATTAGTGCAGGTTCGCATCCCACCAGGCTCAAGGTTGACTCAGCCTTCCATCCTTCCGAGGTAGGTAAAATGAGGACCCAGATTGTTGGGGGCAATTAAGCTGACTTTGTAATAATGCCGCTTGGGGTGTGTGTGAAAGCCCTAATAAGCAGGC